>NC_056725.1:1874750313-1875395313 GCF_019279795.1 Protopterus annectens | reverse complement strand
AAGCAAAATTATTAGATGCTCCATTACAGCATGATACTTTGTTTGGTGTTAAGGCAGAAGAGGTGTTGAAGAAAATGGAGGATAAAGCGAAATCTATGCAGACAGTTAAGGATTTCTTACAGGTACAGCCACCCAAATTTAGCAGGAACTGGCCTTCAAAAAATTGGTCCTTTCCAGTGTCTGGCCATAAAGAGGCAGACACAGGTGCCCTAAAGGCAGATCCCAGCCTCAAGGCTCATACAGGCCTAAACAATGGGGTGCTTCTACCTCCAAAAGCAGAGAAGACAAATTTCATCCTTATAGGAAACGGTCCCAATGACTTTCCTCTACCAGTACCAAGCACTTATCTTTTGGACCCTCCCTTAGGGGGCAAACTAACACTTTTCTCACAACACTGGCACATGATCACCCAGGACAAATGGGTCTTGAATATAGTGTCTTAGGGTTACAGGTTCCACTTTTACACCCTGCCAAAGGCAAAAGGCATGCCAGACCTGCCACACAATCAATGGGTAGAGGCACAAAAGCAAGTTTCATCCCTCATGGACATGAGGGTCATTCCGTGAGTACCACTATAGGAGCAGTGACAAGGATTTTACTCGCGTCTTTTCTTGGTACCCAGAAAGGACAATGCCTGGAGACCAATATTGGACCTGTCTATTCTAAACACTTTTCTGGACGTTCCAAAGTTCAAAATGTTGAGACTGCAGTAGCTTCTGCCCATGCTTGGCTTGTAACCTTGGACTTAAGAGGCATACCTGCACGTCCCAATCGGACAATCTTGCAGAAGATACCTCAGATTCATAGCTGGCTCAGTGCACTACCAATTCTCTGCACTGCCCTTTGGCATATCTACTGCGCCCAGGGTCTTCACAAAATGCCTGGCCACTAGTAATTGCTTTTTGCAGACCAAGAGGAATTCAAATATATTCCTACTTGGATGACTGCTTTATTCAAGCAGAGAACAAGGACATTCTACTAAAGCATCTGGCATTTGTAAAAAGATTGCTAATTTGCCTAGGGTACACAGTAAACGAAAAATCAAAACTAGTACCCTCTCGAGAGATAATATTCTTGGGTGCAAGCTTAAATACAACTGCCCAGATGGGCTATCTCACGCCAGACAAACAAAGGCAACTGACTTCTTCGAAATGTTGGCAACAAAAGCCCAGTTATCTGCAAGAAAAATTCTGCAGGCTTTGGGCTTCATGGCATCCTGCATTCTGTTAATTCCATATGCAAGACTGCATATGAGGAAACTTCAATGGTATCTATAAAGTGTTTGGACTCAACATTGCCACAGCCTGGAAAAACTTATTACCCTCATTCCCTGCCTGCAGCAGGAGTTTCGATGGTGGGCACAGGCCTGTCACCACAACAAGGGAGAGCCTTTCACTTCACCCACTGCCAGGCAGACAATAACAAATGCATCAGATTATGACTGGGGGGCCCACATGGCAGGAAAATGTATTCAGGGCACATGGCCCACAAGCCAAATGCATCTTCATATCAATCTAGAAGAAATGCTGGCTGTCCAGAATGCCCTGACAGCTTTCAAGGATCTACTTCATCCAGGACAACTGCTGATAAAGATGGACAATACTACAGTCATGTGGTACATAAACAAGCAGGGAGGCACGCATTCCTACCCCTTCTGCAGACAAGCCATGATGTTGTGGAACACAGCATTGACTTATCAAGTACACCTACAAGCACAATTCCTGCCAGGAAAGACAAATACTCTTGCAGCCGAACTAAGCAGAAACCTCATGGATCCTCACGAGTGGAAACTAGATCCACAAATCTTCAGCATAATAAGGAAATGGGGATGCCCAGACATAGATCTATTTGCCTCCCCTCACAACTGTCAACTACAGAGATTTTGTACAAGGACTTATCACAAGCTAGCATGGAAAATGGATGCTCTATCATTCAGCTGGAAAAACCTTACAGTATATGCCTTTCCCCCACTGCCTCTCCTCCCCAAGGTACTCCTCAAGGTCAGACAAGAGAAGCCAAAAATGATCCTGATTGCCCCAGACTGGCCACACCAGCACTGGTACCCAATCCTAAAGAGCTTGTCTCAAGGCCCAGCCTGGACATTACCTCAAATTCCTCATTTACTGACCCAACAAAGCAATCCGATACTGCACAGTCAACTCAGAACCCTAAATCTGGCTGCATGGCGGATAATGTAACCATTCAGGACACACCTGTCTCCAAAACAGTTATGGATGTTATTCAGGAGGCCCAGCACCAGAAAATCATATGCAGAAAAATGGAAGAGATTGGAACCAGGTGCAAGGAATTGACATGCTTGTACCAAATATTCCTCAGATTTTACAATACCCAACTCAGATGTTGGACAAAGGCCTATCCTTTTCATTTATTAATATCTATGCCTCTGCCATTTCAGCTCATTGCATTAGGGGCCCACCTATTTTTTCACATCCTTTACTAAGGCAGTACCTCAGAGGGGCCAAAAACATAATACCCCCAAGAAGGGCACCAATACCTGCATGGGACCTCAACTTTGTCTTGGAAAAGCTCACACTGCTTCCTTTTGAGCCAGCCAATATAGCAGAGATAAAATTCTTATGGAAAACAGCTCTGCTCCTAGCAATAACTTCAGCAAGAAGAGTCTCAGAGTTACAGGCATTAATGGCTGTGGAACCTTTTATCATTTTCCATCCGGACAGGGTTTCTCTAAGGACAAAAACCCAACATTTATGCCTAAGGTAGTATCCAGTGTGGCTCTCAATCAAACCATTCATTTGCCTACATTTTTATCCAAATCCCCAGAATAAAGGGGAGAGACTTCTGCATTCTTTGGACATACACAGACAGCTATGCTTCTTCTTGGACAAAACTAAAGCTTTTAGAAAGACTGAGCAACTTTTAGTGGCATATGCTGCAGGATCACAAGGAAAGGCTATCTGAAAGCAGACTATTTCAAAATTGGATAGGACACTGCAATCGTTTCTGCTATTCACAACATGGCAAATCAGTGCCTAAGGGCATTAGGCCACATTCGACCAGGGCAGCAGCCACCTCAGCAGCCTTCCTCAGAAGTACCAACCAAGGATATTTTGGAGGCTGCTACTTGGACTTCAGTGCACACTTTTACAAAGCACTACCACTTACCTCTTCTAAATCCAGAGCAGGCTTTGCCACTGCAGTTCTGCAGGGCCTCATAGCCACTCCTAATTCTATTTAGACCCAGCCACCCAACCTCAGCTTTGGGATTCAACCCAAGTGTAATGACTGCAACAGTGAAACACAATGAACATAGTACAGTTGTGTACCTACCATAAATGTAGATGTTCGAGTGTATTCACTGTTTCAGTCCAGGTTACCCACCCACCATCCCCCTATTCTATACAACCTGTGTGGTGTATTTGCTTGTAGATGAAGGTAATGTTTATTTTAGTGCATGCTTTTTATAAACAATGTTTTTAGCCTACCCTTTTGGGGGCACCTGACATCCGGGGCAAGAAAAGCTGAAGAAAATAGTCTGCTGCATCTTATATACCCCTTGCGCACTGATGTCAGGAAAGAGGCGACAGCAACTGATGCCGGACCAGGACTTTGGAATTCAGGCCGACTGCGGGTAGCCTGCCAGCAGGATAACCCAAGTGTAATGACTGCAACAGTGAATGCACTCTAACATCTACATTTATGGTAGGTACACAACTGTACTTTCTTCGTGTTTCACTGTTGCAGTCATTACATTTGGGTAATCCTGCTGGCAGGTTGCCCTCAGTCTGCCTGAATTCCAAAGTCTTGGGTCCTGCTTCGGATGCTGTCACCCCTTCCCTGACGTCAGGTCATCAGGGGTATAAAAGAAGCAGCCGATGCCATTTTCTTCAGTCTTTCTTGCCGCTCGGTGCCCGAAGCAGAAGCAGTTTGCAAGTGCCAGTCGGCAGACTCCTGAGATTTTCGTGTTCGAGTTTCAGACCCAAAGTCTTCAATAAAGCTAAGTACCCCATTGGGGAAACTTTTTTTCTTACTCCAGACCGATGTCAGTAAAAGTTAATAATTTTATTACTTGTGGGAAGCAAATACCTCATAAGGATTGTCATTTGTACTGTATTCCTTATCTAGGCCCTGACCATAACATGCCTTGCTGTCGGTTTTGTGGTAAATTTAACCAACGCACTATTAAGCGTCTGTATATTTTTTGCTTCTAAATACTTTGGTTCAAGGTTTAACTATCCTGAAATGTTGTCTTTTAGCAGTCGGATTACCGTAATTCACAAAAAAAAAAAAAAAAAACGCAAAGAAAGACAGATCGTCGAGGTCCAGAACTGACAACGAAGCTTCTCCTAAACCAGTCGCCGGTACTCAGTAAGGCGCTTTCACAACCCCTGATGGCCTGCTACTTTTGAGTCGCAGGCGTCTACCGAGACCCATTCAGAGTCGGGTATGCCGCGAGATTCAAGTATTGAACCCGCGGATGTCTCTCCCTTGGATGGGTCCGGAGCCGCTGAGCAGGCACCAGATTCTGAGGGTGTTTTCAGGCCTAAAGATTTGTATATTAAACCGACGCCATCATCAAAAACAAGGCCAAAACCAACTACTATGTCTAAATAACTGATGCATGAACCACTTGCTTAGGCCCCTATGCCCAAAAAAACAAATGATCAAAATGGCTGAGGATTTAATTACCTTGATCAGCGGTTCCCAACCCCTTCCTGCTAAGAGGCCTAGGCAAGGCACTGATTATGAATCTTCAGGTCAGGTTTCCATTTCTTCTGACTCCTCTCTTGATCAAGAATTTTCTACACCCCCTTATGAGGACTCTGATGCAGAAGAATCCATCCCTTCTTCTTCTCCTCCTGTGGATTTTTCTTTTGGAGAGACTTTGCATAGCTTAAGGGAACATTTTCATTGGGAGAGTTGGGACTTTTCAGAATCCACAAAGTGGTTTAGGGATTTTCTTCTTCTTCAGCATAGGCCTTTGGCTATACTTCCTGTTTTAGACATTGTAGATGATTTCTCAGAATCCAGCATGGCTCCTGATTCCCTGCCTCTGTCTCTTTGTAAGCCAGACAGATATTACAGGGTTCCTGACTCCCACAAGTTTCTTTTCAAAAATCCTACTGCTGACCCTAAAACTATTTCTCAAGGTCCCAATGGTGTTAAGGCTTCTACTGCTAAAAGTCCTACCCCTTCTGATAGAGGCTCCAGGGTGCTGGATAGATGGGGTAAGAAGGTTTATATGTCTGCAACGCTGGCAATCAGGGCTTTAAACTGTCAATTTTATATGCTTAAATATCAACAGCATGTCATGGGCTTACTGAAACAGAAAATATTGATTTCTGATTGTGTGGAAAATAGAGTTACAGGATTTATTGTATTCAGCTGAACAAGTTGGAAAGCATACTTTGCAATGTGGTTTTGATTTCTTGGAGGCCTCTTGCAGGGCTGCCGTAACTGGATCTGTGATAAAAGGCATGCTTGGCTCATGGTGCAGAATCTGCCTAATCATGTTAAAGCTAAATTGTTGGATGCTCCTTTACAGCAGGACAGTCTGTTTGGTAATAAGGCAGAAGAAGTTTTTTTAAAAAAGATGGAAGAGAAAGCTAAATGTATGCAAACTGTAAAAGATTTCTTGCAAGTGCAGCCACCCAGGTTCAGTAGGCACTGGTCTACTAAGAATTGGTCCTTTCCAGTACCCAACAGAGCTGCTCAGGTCAAACCCAGACACACCTAAGGCTCCAGGTTTCAGTCACAAGGATCTTACAGGCAAAACAGTGGGGTGCCTTCACCTCCAAATCAGGAAGTAGCAAAGCACCACCCTACAGTAAACAGTCTCAATGACTTTCCTCTGCCATTTCCAAACGCGTATCTTTTGGCAGCCCCTTTGGGGGGGAAAACTAGCACGTCATGCTCAAAATTGGCATCTAATTACCCAGGGCAATTGGGTCTTAAATGTAGTATCACAGGGTACAGATTTCATTTCCACACTTTGCCAATTCCAAACGGATGGCCAGATCTGCCCCCAAATCAGTGGGCAGAGGCTCAGAAAAAAGTCATGTTCCTCATGTATATGGGGGCTAGTCAACCAGTACCAGAAAAGGAAAAAGGGCAAGGTTTTTATTCAAGACTTTCCGGGTACCCAGAAAAGACAAATCATAGCATCCAATTCTGGACTTATCCATTCTAAATACTTTCCTGGACATTCCAAAATTCAAGATGCTGACTCTACAACAGCTGCTGCCTATGCTAGGCAAGAATGCCTGGTTGGTAACTCTAGACTTAAGAGGCTTGCCTGCGTATCACAATCAGGGAATCTTACAGAAGATACCTCCGCTTCAAAGCAGGCTATTTGCATTACCAGTTCTCTGCACTGCCCTTTGGCTTATCTACTGCGCCCAGGGTCTTCGCCAAGTGCCTGGCACCAGTGATTGCATTTTGCAGACAAAGAAACATTCAAAATGTCCTTCAAGGATGCATCTGCAGTCATAACATATGGGTTGTCCTGCCTCAGGCAGCCCTTCGGTCGACCGGATTCCAAAGTCTGGGTCTGGCCTCGGCTGATGTCTCACTTTCCCCGATGTCAGAGCGTCTGGGGTATAAAAGCATCAGCCGACGCCATCTTCCTCAGTCTTTCTTGCCGCGCGGTACCCGAAGCAGAAGCAGTTCGCAAGTGCCGGTCGGTCAGCTCCTTTGATTCAGCTACCGAAGACTTCAAAAAAGCTAAGTACCCCGTTTGGGACTCTTTCTTGCCTCAGCCGATGTCAGATAAAGTAAATTGTTTAACTTGTGGGAAAAAAATACCTCATAAGGATTTCCACTCTTACTGTCTCCCTTGCTTAGGCCCAGACCACGACGTCTCAGCCTGCTCTGCCTGTGCTTCCTTCAACCGACGAACGCTTAGGCGTCGGTCAGAGTTTGCAGAGGAATATTTTGGGGCTAACTTTGCATATATAATGCCGTCGGAGACTCCGACTTCACATGTAGTCAAAAAACGGAAGGACAAGGACCGACCCTCACGGCCCGTGGTTTCGGCTGAAACCTCGGTCAGGCCTACCGCGAGTGTCTCTGTTTCGGCTGAAATAGAGTCCTCGGTGCTTCCTGTTGCCGAAACCTTACAACAGACTACCTCGGCCTTGGAGGCTCCGGCCGAGTCGGTTATTGAGTTACCTACGGAAACCGCTGTCCAGGACATGTCCGACACCATTCCTTTAGACAAGTCCACCCCTGCACGTGGTGCAGCCAGACCCCCTGCAACCATGTCCATTAAGGCCTTCTCTAGGGCTAAAGCTGCCAAACTAGCCAAAGCTTTGCCTCCCAAGTCTACCTCTCAGAGGCCTACTACCAGCACTCAAATTCTCAGCCTAGCAGAGGACCTTATCTCCTTAATTAGAGGTTCTCAACCTCACCCGGACAGGGGCTCTATTCCACCTCCAGAAAAAAGGCCCAGGGTTGAGCCCTCTGACCCCCACTCTTCAGATGAGTTTACGGATGAATCTGTGTTGTCAGAGCACCAGCAGGAGGCTTATTCGGCCTACGAGGATTCTGATGCTGAAGAATCTATTCCTTCGGCCTCCCCTCCTGAAGAGTTTTCTTTTGGTGGGACACTGCATTCTATGAGGGAGCATTTCCAATGGCAGGGCCAGGAATTTTCTGATTCCAGAAAAAGATTAAGGACCTTTTTGCATTTACCTCGGCATAGGCCTTTGGCTATACCTCCTGTTTTGAATGTTATTGATGATGTATACTCTGATGCTAGTACAGCCCCTGATTCTCTCCCTCCGGCTCCTGCCAAACCTGATAGGTACTACAGGGTTCCGGATTCTCATTTTCACCTGTACAAGGCCCACACTGCAGATCCAGAAACCATTTCACAGGGCCCCAAAGGGGTTGCAGCTGCCACTGCTAAAAATCCTTTACCTTCTGAAAGGGAATCTAGAGCTTTAGAGTGATGGGGAAAGAAAGTTTATACTTCTGCAACTCTTTCTATAAGGGCATTGAATTGTCAGTTCCATATGATTCAGTACCAAGAGTATTTGTTAGATGAATTGTATAAGAAACTTTCCTCCTCTGAGCCCCTTGACCGTAAATCTCTTCAGGATCTGGTACATAACTCACAGCAGGTTAGCAACCATTTTCTGCAATGTGGCTATGATGCACTGGAAGCTTCATGTAGGTCAGCAATGACAGGGGCAGTTATAAGAAGGCATGCCTGGTTGAAGGAACAATCTCTACCGGACCATGTTAAAGCTAAGCTCCTGGATGCTCCAATGGAAAAACAAAAATTATTTGGTTCCACGGCCCAGGAGGTCTTAAAGAAGTTTGAAGAAAAGGCAAAATCTGTGCAAACAGTCAAGGACTTTCTGCAGGTACAACCACCGAGATTCAGCAGAAATTGGCCTACTAAGAATTGGTCCTTTCCAGACTCAGACAGATCACAGAGAGGCAGGAACAGGCGTACCAGAGGTAGGGGCAAGCTAGAGGCCACTACAGGGGCCGTCAGTGGCAGCCACCCAACCAGAGAGGTAGTGCAGGAACAACAACAACAACTGCTACACCAGGACAAGCACAATGACTTACCTTTGACTCCGCCAACCAGGGCTCAATTAGAAGCACCATTGGGCGGAAAGCTTTCTTTATTTTCAGAAAATTGGCATTACATTACAGGGGACGCATGGACACTGCAAATAATAGACAAAGGATACAGGTTCCATTTCCACACATTGCCAAAAAGAAAAGGAATGCCAAACCTGCCACCAAATCAGAGGGCGGAGGCTTTGAAGCAAATCACCAAATTACTGCAAATGGAAGCCATAGAGAAGGTTCCTCTCTCAGAACAAGGCCAAGGATTTTATTCAAGGCTATTCCTTGTTCCAAGGAAAGAAAATCAATGGAGGCCTATTCTCGATCTGTCCGCACTGAACACTTACCTCATTGTGCCGAAATTCAAGATGCTGACCCTACAGCAGCTTCTTCCCATGCTGGGCAAGGAGTCTTTGCTGGTGACTCTAGATCTCAAGGAGGCATACCTGCATGTCCCCATTCGACAAAGTTGCAGAAGACACCTCAGATTTCTTGCAGGATCAGAGCACTATCAATTCTCAGCATTGCCCTTTGGCTTATCTACTGTGCCCAGAGTATTCACAAAATGCCCGGCATCAGTAATTGCACAGTGCAGACTTCAGGGGATTCAAATCTACCCATATCTGGACGACTGCCTGATACAAGCGGACAGCAAGACAAAATTGTTAAAGGGCTTGGACTATGCCATCCAGCTACTACAGGCCTTGGGATACACAGTCAACATCCAAAAGTCAAGACTTGTGCCATCCCAAAGGATAACTTTTTTGGGTGCAGAGCTGGATACAACCACCCAAATGGCGTTTCTCACAGAGGAAAAACAGAAACAACTTCCAGATTACTTCAAGAATCTGACGAGACAAACCCAGCTAACTGCAAGGAAAATCCTGCAGGCCCTGGGTTTCATGGCATCCTGAATAATACTAATTCCACAAGCCAGGCTACATATGAGAAGATTGCAATGGTACCCAAGGAGTGTATGGACCCAGCACAGTCACAGCTTAGAAGCTCTGATTCCAATCATACCTTGCCTTCAAAAGGAATTCCTGTGGTGGGCTGTAGCCTGCCAGACCAACAGAGGGTTGCCTTTCTTCAAACCAAAAGCAAACCAAACCATCACCACGTACTCTTCAGACCGAGGTTGGGGGGCACACATGGAGGACAAATGTATCCAAGGGCTATGGTCTCAAGGACAACTGCAAATGCACATAAACCAAAAGGAAATGCTGGCGGTGATGCATGCAATCGAGGCTTTCAAACCTTTCCTTCGACAAGGCCACCTGCTAATAAGGACAGACAACACCACAGTTATGTGGTACATAAACAAGCAAGGAGGCACACACTCCTACCCTCTATGCAGGCTAGCTATGAATCTATGGGATCATTGTTTGAAACTCAATATACAACTACAGGCCCAGTTCGTGCCAGGGAAAGACAATACTCTGGCAGACAGCTTAAGCAGAACTACCATGGATGCACACGAATGGATGCTGCACCCAGACATCTTCTTACTCATAACACAGACATGGGGAAGGCTCGAGATAGATCTGTTTGCCTCACCCCACAATCATCAACTGAAAATTTTTTGCACAAGGACATACCATCCACAAGCATGGAAGGTGGACTCTCTCTCTTTCAGCTGGAAAGCCCGAAAAGTCTGTGCTTTCCCACCAATTCCATTAATGTCCAAGGTTTTACTGAAGATCAAGGCAGAACAGCCAAAAGTGATTCTGATAGCTCCAGACTGGCCAAGGCAGCATTGGTACCCACTGTTGAAGAGCTTATCACAGACGAAACCATGGCCTCTCCCATTATGGCCTCTTCTTCTGACGCAGAACAATTACAAGATCCTGCATCCCAACCTAAGGACCTTGCAGCTAACTGCCTGGAGAATACCATGACTCCTTTTCAGGACAGCTTATCCCAGAGGGTAAAGGACATTATTATGGAAGCTCGCCGCCCTTCCACAAGGAAGGCATACTCAGCAAAATGGAGAAGATTTCTCATTTGGAACACAACAAAAGGCCTTGATGTGACAGTGATTAACATGTCACATATACTGGAATACTTAGCAGAATTGTTCCACAATGGCCTGTCTTATTCTTCCATTAAAATACATGCCTCAGCAATTTCAGCAGAATACAATGTAAATCCTCCTGTCTTCTCGCATCCTCTCTTAAGACAATTTCTCAGAGGAATCAAAAGCATCAATCCTCCAAGGAGACCACCTTTACCTACTTGGGACCTTAACTTTGTACTGGAAAAACTAACACTTCCTCCATTTGAACCAGCAGCATCGGCAGATCCACAGTTTCTATCCTGGAAAACTGCATTCCTTCTGGCCATAACTTCAGCAAGAAGAGTATCAGAGTTACAAGCTTTAATGGCAGTCCAGCCATTTCTTATTTTTCATCAGGACAGAGTTTCATTAAGAACCAACCCAACTTATGCCAAAGGAGGTATCTAGAGTATCCTTGAACCAAGCAATTCATTTGCCTACATTCTTCCCAAATCCACAAAATAAAGGGGAGAAACTTCTACACACTCTGGATATCCACAGACAATTACGCTACTATTTGGACAGAACTAAAAGTTACAGAAAGACTGACCAACTGTTTGTAGCATATGCTGCTGGGACACGAGGAAAAGCAATTTCCAAACAGACAATCTCAAAATGGATAGGAAATTGCATTTGCTTTTGCTACTCCTTTCATGGAAAGACTGTTCCTGTGAATATTAGGCCTCATTCCACGAGAGCCACAGCCACCACTACAGCCTTCCTAAGAGGGGTGGCTACCAAGGACATTTTAGAGGCTGCTACATGGAGCTCCGTGCATACTTTTGCCAAGCATTGCAATTTACCCTTATACTCCAGATCCAGAGCAGGTTTGCTACAGCAGTCCTGCAGGGTCTCTTAACTACACCATCATTTTCTTAGTACCTCCTCCCCCAGATTGGCTATGGTATTCTACCCATATGTTATGACTGCAGATGCATCCTTGAAGGACATAGTACAGTTTTGTACCTACCATAAATGTAGATGTCCGATAGGTATGCATCTGCAGTCAGGTTTACCCTCCCTCCTTCCCCTCTGTGGTACTCCTAGGGTGCTTACCCCTTCTTTAGCTAGCTGGGGGAATCTGTTATGGTGTATTTGTTTGTATATATATATATATATATATATATATATATATATATATATATATGTATATATTTTTGCATTATGTTTGCAATTTTTTGGTATTTTATCCAAATTTAGCCTTCATTGAGGGCACCTGGCATCTGGGGCAAGAAAAACTGAGGAAGATGGCGTCAGCTGATGCTTTTATACCCCAGACGCTCTGACGTTGGGGAAAGTGCGACATCAGCCGAGGCCAGACCCAGACTTTGGAATCCGGCCGACCGAAGGGCTGCCTGAGGCAGGACAACCCATATGTTATGACTGCAGATGCATACCTGTCGGACATCTACATTTATGGTAGGTACAAAACTGTACTTTCATCTTTATCTGGATGATTGTCTAATTCAGGCAGAGGACAAGGACACTCTTCTACATCATCTGGCATTTGTAAAAAGGCTTCTAACATTCCTAGGGTACACCATAAACAAAAAGAAATCACAACTGGTACCCTGTCAAATTACATTCCTGGGTGCAAGCTTGAATACAACTGCCCAGATGGCTTACCTCACGCTAGACAAATTCAGTTGGTTACATACTTCAAACAAGTGGCCACAAAAACCCATCTATCTGCAAGACAAATTTTGCAGGCTTTGGGGTTCATGGCATCCTGCATTCTACTAATTCCATATGCAAGACTGCATCTGAGGAAACTTTAATGGTACCTAAAGCTTATGGAGTCAACATTGTCACTGCCTGGAAACAATGATTCCTCTCATTCCTTGCCTACAACAGGAGTTCCTTTGGTGGGCAGAGGCCTGTCACCAAAACAAGGGACTGTCATTCATTCTACCCCATGCCACTGAAACCCTGACTACAGATGCATCCGACTATGCTTGGGAAGCCCATCTGGCAGGGAGATGCATTCAGGGCGAATGGAGCCAAAATCAAATGCACCTACATATCAACCAGAAAGAAATGCTATCTGTACAGAATGCTCTGACAGCCTTCAAGGAATTCCTTCATCCAGGACAACTACTGATAAAGACTAACAGCACCATAAACAAGCAAGGGGGTACCCACTCTTACCCCCTTTGTAGACTAGCCATGGCCTTGTGGAACACAGCCTTGACTTACCAAATACATCTACGAGCTTAATTCCTGACAGGAAAGCAAAATACTCTGGCAGACGACCTAAGCAGAAATCTTATGGACCCACACAAATGGAAACTGGATCCACAAATCTTCAGCATGTTGACACGAAAATGGAGGAGCCCAGACACAGATCTTTTTGCCTCTCCCCTAGAAGTGGATGCTCTGTCCTTCAAATGGAAAAACCTAGGTCTATGCCTTTCCCCCTCTGCTCTCCAAGTTTTTACTAAGTCGGACAGGAAAAAACGAAAATGATTCAGATTGCTCCGGACTGGCCTCGCCAACACTGGTACCCGCTTCTAAGGAATATGTCACACCTTCCTCTGTGGTACTTGCCTCAGACACCTCATCTATTGTCTCAGCAGAACTATCAAATTCTGCACACTCCTCTCCAAACTCTGAATCTTGCAACATGGCTAATCAACTAATTTCACCAATCACATCTCTCAGTAAACCTGTGATGGATGTCATTTTAGAAGCTAGAAGGCCTAGTACTAGAAAATCTTATGCTGATAAATGGAAGAGATTCTGTGCCTGGAACCACGCACAAGGAATAAACACGGTAAAGCCCAATTCCTCAGATTTTGCAATATTTAACGGAGATGCTTTACAAGGGTCTATCTTTTTCTTCTGTAAAAATCCATGCCTCTGCCATCTTGGCTCATTACAACACAGAGCCTCCTCTCTTTTCTCATACCCTGCCAAAGCAATACCTCAGAGGGGCCAAAAATTTGAGACCTTCCAGGAGAGGAGAGCGCCGACTCCTGCATGGGACCTCAATTTTGTGCTGGAAAAACTCACCCTATCTCTTTTTGAACCAGCTGCTACTGCAGACATAAAATTTCTTTCTTGGAAGACTGCCTTTCTTTTAGCAGCCACTTCGGCTAGAAGAATTTCAGAACTACAGGCTCTCATGGCAGTGGAGCCTTTCATTATCTTTTATCTGGACAGGGTGGCCCTCAGGGCCAGTCCTCCTTTTATGCCTAAGGTGTTAACCAGTGTGGCTCTTAACCAGACCGTTCATATGCCAACTTTTTTCCCAAATCCGCAGCACAAGGGGGGTACTGATTCTGCATTCATTGGATGTACACAGACAGCTAAGATCCTGCAAAATCTCTAAGAAAATCTGAGCAACTACTTGTGGCATTTGCTGCAGGGGGCAGAGGGGAAGGCTATATATCAAAGCAGACTATTTCAAAATGGATAAGGCATTGTATTCATTTCTGCTAAATGCACCATGGTAAACCTGTCTCCAAGGGGATCAGATCCCATTCCACCAGGGCTGCATCTACTTTTGCAGTTTTTCTCCGAGGGGTTCCTACCAGAGACTTTCTAGAAGCTGCTACTTCGAGCTCAGTTCATATGTTCACAAAACATTGCCATTTACCTCTCTCTTCTAAATCCAGGGCAGGCTTTGCCACTGCTGTCCTGCAGGGCCTTATAGCTGCTCCTAATGCTGTATAATTCCATCCTCCCATCCATAGCTTTGGGATTCTACCCAAATGTAATGACTAACAGTGAAACACGAAGAACATAGTACAGTTGTGTACTCTTACCATAAATGTAGATGCTTGAGTGTATTCACTGTTTCAGTAGTCCGGGTTACCCACCCGCCAGTCCCCTTTCTTCTCTATTATACCTCTTCTTTCCTTCACTATGCTCAAAAGCCTTTGTGGTGTACTTGCTTTTAGTTGGAGGTAAATTTTTTGTGTTCTAAAATACGTGCATATATATATATATATATATATATATATATATATATATATATATATATATCTTTTGCTCCCCATTTGGGGGGCACCTGACATCTGGGGCAAGAAAAACTGATTTAAAATGTCGTCTGCTGCATGTTTTATACCCCTGACATCATGGAAGAAGAGACAGCAACCGACGCAGGACCCAAGACTTTGTTATTTAGGCCGACTGACGGCAACCTGCCAGCAGGTTACCCAAATGTAATGACTGCAACAGTGAATATACTCTAACATCTACATTTATGGTAAGTGTACACAGCTGTACTTTATTGGGAGGGGGGAATCTAGCCTTTAGAGCAGAGTTCAGTCCTCATCCCCTTAGGGATAGTTGCATTTTCTTTGTGCTCTTTCAGGCTGTGGGCTATGATTCCCTCTGTATCAAACGTATGAGAGGTTCTGCTATCAAGACTCAGCCTTCAATGCCTATTTGGCTCTGCAAGGTACTTTCTTGGTGTTGACACCAAAAAAATGCAGGCTGCTTTGCGTGGACCCCCTGCAGTGTGGCTCTCGACTGCCATGTTATTCTGGATCACTTCTTTCAGTGTGTTCTTGGATGTCCTTTCCCTTGCTGTGTTCCGACTCCATTTCATGGCCCAAGGATTATTCCTGTGCTTTGGAGTGCGTGGAGAGCAAAGTGTCAGAGAATGGACTTGTGTCCAGAGTCTCCCTTCCCAGATTTAGATGAGGAGCCAGAACTCCCGCTTTTCCATGATTATTCCAGGTTTGGAGTAGCCCTTGATGCAATTACGTTGAAAGTTGTTAGAGCTTTGGACACTCCTTATTCATACTGGAGGAATCTTTCCACTTGCCCATGTCATTGTTTTTATCTGCCAGCCCAAGCGAATGTTTTTGCTGATAGTGGAAGAACTTTGTAGTGGCACCTAAAAATGCTATATAGGAATCTCCGGGTTCCTAAGGAATGGAAAGTTCATCTTGTTACCCCCTGATGAGGCTCCCACACAGTCACAGAGGGGTCACAAAGTCTTTACTGTAGCTGCTCCCCCCCCCCCCCAAGAGTCGGGGATGATGGATCTTCTTGGGACGCAAGTTTATTCAGTTTCCACCATTACTTGAGGGTAGTGAACTATATCATGTGCCTGCTCAAGTTTTAGAGAGACTTATCAAAAGGAGCGCTAGAGATATTCGGGAGCACTTGATATTTGGGAAGCTGAAGTTGTCATTCTTTTACCATCCTTCCTGCCTTTTCACTATAACCATGTGAGCAGATGGTTCCATTAGGACAGCAGGGACTAGTGTAGCAATGACATACTATGACTGGAAGTGGAAGATACAAATGCTGACTTTGTGAACGTCCACTTTGGAACCCTGGTATTCACACAGGATTACATGCCAAATGGGAGAAATGAGCAAGAGGTTTAAACCATCACAGCTGTTTAAGATATCAAGTCTTGAAGCGCACCTTTTCCAGGGTGCTGAAGAGTCTATGTCAGAAGTGATTCTGGCATAGCCAGCAGCAGCAGAAAGGCCCAGGTCTTTGAAGAGTGTTGCAAGGTTTATAGCAATTTTTGAAATTGGCCATCTGTGAGGTGGGCAACCTTATCAGAATGATCAGGGATATTGCTGGCCATCACCACCCCCAAGTGTGGGGGTCCCTGTTCCTTCACTTAGTATGAGTGCGTCCTCTCATGTAAGTGGGTGTGTACAGTTGTAGCCAGAAGTTTTTCAGTTCCCTTCTCAGACTGCAGTCCTTCCCCAATAAAGACTGTCTTAAGTCGTTAGGGTTTTTGATGTGTATACCAAAGCATTCTAGTAATTGGTCTGAGAAGGAATGAGTGTAGGAGATGCCATTAGTAATCCTTTATGAGACTTTACATACTGATAAGTAGTGGTCAGAGGAAAATTTAATTTTCCACAAAGCTGCATAGATCTTAGGTTTTTGGGTGCCATTTTTCTAAATCCATATGATTCTGCATTTTTGATGAGCATTAGACTGTCATCCAGACACCAAGTTTGTTGTTAGCTGCAGACTTGCAGTTGTCTGTGAACATGGTCAGCCAGAGGCCTTTAATGTTGCAGTGATATCAAAGAAATGGATATAGGAGCCTCCCAGCTGAAATTTAACAAATGCTGCATGCCTATGGTTGGGACTTGGCACTAAAACCAGTCCATTTGATTCTAAACTATGTAGGTAGGTAGTTGCGAGGCATGTAGTCCATTAGAAAGATGAAGAGCCTTCCCCAATTTTCCAGTTACCAAAAGCACCGTCTGTGATTTACTCAAGGTCACCCAGTTGGCAAATGAATACTGACTGAATCGAGCGCTGTTCCACAAGGGAAGCTCATTAACAGCATGCAGATTTAATCCCCTGGGTGAATCTGTACTGTGGGTTGGTTTGGAGATGGCTGTGAATGACAGCTGAAAGTGCAATTATATAACTGTGGTCATTATCTTTGTGATCAGGGCTGGAGAAGGGATGTGAATGTGTTTGTGAACAGGCACTGAAATGACTATTGAGGTTGCTTGCTGTGGATGAGTGAAGTCCATTTGTATATGAAAACAAGTTGGGAGTACAGTACTGTGGCCACTCTTTTTGCCCTCATCACAAGCTCCCATCAGTACAGAGAATGTGGCTGTCTTGTGTTGAGGCAGGTTGTGTTTGAAAAAGCAGGCATTTTTATAATACTGTTGATTAGTCCTTTACATGTGACTTGTCAGATGGAGGTGGTGTCTGTCTTTTCTTTGTGAGCATCAAGTTGAAATATAGTGCTGTTGCCCTTCTTTTCACTTCATTCACAGGTATACAAGAGAATAGTGTACCCATTTTGGGTGGGCAGAATGTGAAGCAACTGACCATTAAGCTGTTTTTTCTGCAGAGAGGGGTGTGTTGTGCATGCTGCATATAGTTGTGGCTGAGTGTCACTCTGCTGTTCACTTGAGCTTTGGCTCAGCTGTTAATGGACTGTACTGGCAAGGCCAGACACGTGTCTTAGTCCTGCAACAACCCTAGCAGGCTTGCTGTCTTCTAACCACTGTTGACAAGTTTCTAAAGATATTATACCATTAATTAATGGAGTACAGTCAGTCAGTAGGCTAGCTGACAATCCATTGGGTTTCACAGGAGTTTATATTGAGTTTGACCAATTTATCATTGATGGCATTGTGGAGGATTTTGTAAAAGTGTCATCTAAATGATGGTAAGCCTTGTGCACACGGTTACACTCAGTACACTATTTCTCTGAAAGCCAACAAAACAATCTCAGATTAGTAGTTGTGATTTACTATTTCAACAAATTCATATTGGTTTTGGACCAAGGACTGTAGCTTCTCTCTCCCTTTTTATGAGGTCTGTAATGACTATTTGCAAAAAATTGTGTATGATACTGGTGAAGCTGATGGGTTTATAGTTGCCAGTGTCCTTGGTTGGGCCTGCCTTGTCTAGGGGAACCACTACAACTCTTCTGAAGGCTTCTTGCACATATCTTATGGTGATGGCTGTGGTTTGGATAGTTTAGAGAATGTATGATGGGGCATATTTCATATGATCTTGAAAATAGCCTAGCATATTGTTTGGACCCATAGAGCTGCTACATTTGGTCTTGGATAGCACTTTATTTGTTCAGATGTGAATGCCTGCGGGAGGGGGCACCCCTCCCATCCCATCTCCTTTTCTGTGAGAGTTTGGGAGTGAGCTTTTGCTCAGAATTGCTTTCTCATAGTCGGACTTATCCCAGAACTGCCAACTCATTAGAGGGCATAGTTACTTATTGTGTGTTGTGTTGAAGGGATCCATTTGCATCCCTGGCCACTGCAAAATAGTTATTCTTTCCTTATTCCTGTCTTGGCAGGACATTTCAGAGATGCTATCCTACAGAGGTTGACTCCTTTACACCCCTCATTTCCCGTATTGCAAAGTTTCTGGAGAAAGTCAGTATGCACAGGGTGAAAGTCATTCTGTTTGTTATGTTCAAGACAGGCCCTTTCTTCTGTGGCCAACTAGGAGGTTACTAACGCATCTGTGCATCAAGCCCTTTCCAGATCTGCACTTCCTATACCTATCAGCATGTTTTCTCCAATTGTAGTTATGATGACTGTGGCTTGAGCTACCTTCCTTACTTTTAGTCATTTTAAACAGTCCTCGGGAACCAACTGTCTCGCACATTTTCTGTAAGTCTGCAAAATATACCTGCAAGTTGCACATCATCATCTGCCAATTAAACAGCCTCCATTTATTGTGGTATTTGTACTTTCTGCTAGAAAACCTGACTTAGCCTCTCTGAGCCAGCTGCTGCTTCTTTCGGCTTTTCCCGATTAGGGGTCGCCACAGCGGATCACCTGCTTCCTTTCTTCCTGTTCTCTGCATCTTACTCTGTCACACCACCCACCTGCATGTCCTTTCTAACCACATCCATAAACCTTATCTTAGGCCTTCCTCTTTTCCTCTTACCTGGCAGCTTCATCCTTAGCATCCTTTTCCCAATATACCTAGCATCCCTCCTCAGCACATGTCCAAACCAATGCAATCTCGCCTCTCTGGCTTTGTTTCCAAACTGTCCAACCTGGGCAGACCCTCTAATATACTTATTCTTAATCCTGTCTACCCTAGTCACACCCAGTGCAAATCTTAACATCTTTAACTCTGCCACATCCAGCTCTGACTCCTGCCTTTTTGTCAATGCCACTGTCTCCAACCCATATAACATAGCTGGTCTCACTACCCTTTTGTAGATCTTCCCTTTCACTCTTACTGGTACTAGTCTGTCACAAATCACTCCTGACACACTTCTCCATCCATTCCACCTTGCCTGTACTCTTCTTCACCTCTCTTCCACACTCGCCATTACTCTGAACTGTTGATCCTAAGTATTTTAAACTCGTCCACCTTCGCCAGCTCTACTCCCTGCATCCTCACCATTCCTCTATCCTCCCTTTCATTCACACACATATATTCTGCCTTAGTCCGGCTGACCTTCATTCCTCTCTTCTATAGAGCATATCTCCATCTCTCCATGGTCTCCTCCACCAGTTTCCTACTCTTACTACATATCACAATGTCATTGTCTGTCAACCTGTCCATCACCAGTGCAAATAAGAAAGGGCTCAGAGCTGATCCTTGATGTAATCCCACCTCCACCTCAAATGCATCTGTCACTCCCACTGCATATTTCACCGCTGCCACACTACCCTTGTACATATCCTGTACCACTGTTGCATACTTCTCTGCCACTCCCAACTTCCTCATACAATACCACAACTCCTCTCTAGGCACCCTGTCATATGTTTTCTCCAAGTCCACAAAGACACAATGCAACTCCTTCTGACCTTCTGTGTACTTTTCCATCAACACTCTGAGCAAACATCGCATCTGTAGTGCTCTTTCCTAGCATGAAACCATACTGCTGATCACTAATATCACCTCCCTTCTTAACCTAGCTTCCACTACTCTCTCCCATAATTTCATGCTGTGACTGATCAGATGTTCTTCGTGTTTCACTGTTGCAGTCATTACATTTGGGTAATCCTGCTGGCAGGTTGCCCTCAGCTGGCCTAAATTCCAAAGTTTTGGGTCCTGCGTCAGCTGCTGTCGCCCCTTCCCTGATGTCAGGTCATCAGGGGTATATAAGAAGCAGCCGACGACATTTTCTTCAGTCTTTCTTGCCGCGAGGTGCCCGAAGCAGAAGCAGTTCGCAAATGCCAGTCAGCTGACTCCTGAGATTTTCGTGTTTGAGTTTCAGATCCGAAGTCTTTAATAAAGCCAAATACCCCGTTGGGGAAACTTTTTTCTTGTTCCAGACCGATGTCAGAAAAAGTTAATAGTTGTATTTTTTGTGGAAAGCAAATACCTCATAAGGATTTTCATTCTTACTGTATTCCTTGCCTAGGCCCTGATTGCAACGTTACTGGTTATCGGTTTTGTGCTAGTTTTAACCAACGCACTGTTAAGCATCGGTATGATTTTGCTTTAAACTTTTTTTTGGACGCCAGTTTAATTATCCTGAAATGTCGTCGGACAGCCATCAGACTACCGAAGTTTACAAAAAACGCAAAGAAAAGGATAGAGAAAAACAACCGAGGCCCAAAACCGACAAAGCTTCTCCTAAGCCAGTAGCCGGTTCTCGGTGAGGTGCTTTCGCAGCCCCTGACGCCCACTACTTTAGAGTAACAGGCCGCTACCGACTCCCATGTGGAGTCAGCCATGCCGCTGGGTACTCAAGGTATTGGATCCTCGGACGCTAATCCCTCAGATGGGTCCGGAGCCGCTGAACAGGTACCGGCTTTTGAGGGTGTATTCAGACCTAAACATCTTTACATTACAACGACTTCAGCTTCAAAAGCAAAGACTAAAGCACCTTCTAAAGCAAGGAAACAAATTCAAGAGCCACGTGGACAGACCTCTATGCCCAAAAAACAGATGCTCAAAATGGCCGAAGACTTGATTACCTTCATCAGGGGTTCCCATCCCCCTTCTGGTAAGAGGCCTAGGCAAGACACTGACTATGAATCTTCAGATAAGGTTTCTATTTCTTCTGATTCCTCCTCTGATCAGGAATATTCCCCCCCAATGAGGATTCTGATGCTGAAGAATCTATACTTTCAGCATCTCCTCCTGAGGACTATTCCTTTGGGGAAACTTGCACACAATGAGGGAGCATTTCCACTGGGAGAGCCAAGATTGTTCAGAATGTAAAGAGAGGCTCAGGGATTTTCTTTTACTACCTCAGCACAGACCTCTAGCCATTCCACATGTTAGACATTGTAGATGTTTTTTCGGAGTCTAGTCTGACCCCTGACTCTTTACCCCCAGCCCCAGAAAGGACAAGGCTTGGAGACCGATACTGGACCTATTCTGAACACTTTCCTGAATATTCCAAAATTCAAAATGTTGACTTTCCTATTACAGGGTTCCTGACTCGCACAAATTTCTTTTTAAAAACCCTGCTGCTGACCCAGAAACTATTTCACAGGGTCCAAAGGGAGTTAAGGCTTCCACTGCAAAAAACCATACCCCCTCTGACAGAGATTCAATGGCATTGGATAGATGGGGAAAAAAGGTTTACACATCTGCAACTTTGGCTATAAGGGCCTTAAACTGTCAATTTCATATGCTTAAGTATCAGCAACGTGTCATGGGATTGCTTAAACAGAAAAAGTTAAATTTTGAATGTGCAGAAAACGAGGAAATGCAGGATTTATTGTATGCAGCAGACCGAGTTGGAAAACATACTTTGCAATGTGGTTTTGATTCTTTGGAGGCCTCCTGCAGGGCCGCAGTTATGGGCTCTGTAATTAGGAGGCATGCTTGGTTAAAGGAACAAAATCTGCCTGATCATGTTAAAGTTAAATTGCTAGATGCACCTTTACAGCATATTGGTTTGGTGTTAAGGCAGAAGAGGTGTTAAAGAAAATGGAGGACAAAGCTAAATATATGCAAACTGACAAAGATTTTTTACAAGTACAGCCACCTAGGTTTAGTAGACACTGGCCTACAAAAAAATGGTCCTTTCCTGTGTCAGACAGACCTCAAAGGGGCAGATCCAGACGCCCTTGGGGCAGATCCCAGGCGCAAGTTTCTTATAGGCCCAAGCAATGGGGTGCTTCTACCTCCAAAGCTGGAGAAGATAGATCACAAACATACAGAAAACAGTCCCAATGACTTCCCCTGCCTGCACCAAGCACTTAACTTCTGGCACCACCCTTAGGGGGGAAATTAGCACTTTTTGCTCGAAAGTGGCACATCATAACCCAGGACAAATGGGTTCTAAACAGTGTCACAAGGCTACAAGTTCCATTTCCATACTCTGCCAAAGGCAAACGGCTGGCCAGGTCTGCCAAAATATCAATGGGCAGAGGCACAAAAACAAGTCTTATGGACATGGGGGCCATCCAACAAGAACAAGAGCAAGGACAAGGATTTTACTCAAGACTTTTCTTGGTACCCAGAAAGGACAAGGCTTGGAGACCGATACTGGACCTATTCTGAACACTTTCCTGAATATTCCAAAATTCAAAATGTTGACTTTACAGCAGCTTCTGCCCCTGATGGGCAAGGATGCTTGGCTTTTGACTTTAGACCTAAAAGAGGCATAGATGCGTGTTCCAATCAGACAATCATGCAGAAAGATACCCAAGATTCAAGGCTGGTTCAATGCATTACCAATTCTCTGCACTGCCCTTTGGCTTATCTACTGCGCCCAGGGTCTTTACAAAGTGCCTGGCACCAGTAATTGCATTATGCAGACGAAGAGGAATACAAATACATTCTTACTTGGACGACTGTCTCATTCAGGTAGAGAACAAGGACATTCTTCAACATCTGGCGTTTTTGAAAAGACTTCTAACATGCCTAGGGTATGCAGTCAACAAAAAGAAATCAAAACTAGCACCCTCACAAGAGATAACATTCCTGGGTGCAAGCTTGAATACAACTGCCCAGATGGCTTATCTCACGCCAGACAAGGGCAACTGACTACCTATTTCAAAATGTTGGCAACAAAGGCCCATTTATCTGCAAGAAAAATTCTGCAGGCTTTGGGCTTCATGACATCCTGCATCCTACTCATTCCATATCCAAGACTGCATATGAGGAAACTTCAGTGGTACCTAAAAAGTGTTTGGACTAAACATTGCCACAGCCTGGAAACGGTCATTACTCTCAATTCCCTGCCTGCAACAGGAGTTTCTATGGTGGGCAAAGGCTTGTCACCAGAACAAGGGACAGCCATTCACATTACCTCCAGTCAGGCAGACAGTAACAGATGCATCAGACTATTTCTGGGGAGCCCACATGGCAGGAAGATGCATTCAGGGCACATGGTCCTCAAACCAAATGCTTCTACATATCAATCAAAAAGAGAGTTTGTCTGTCCAAAATGCCCTGACAGCCTTCAAGGACCTACTTCATCCGGGACAACTACTGATAAAGACAGACAACACCACGGGCATGTGGTATATAAACAAGCAGGGGGGCACACATTCATACCCTCTTTGCAGACTAGCCATGACTTTGTGGAACACAGCTTTGACTTACCTAGTACATCTGCAGGCACAATTCCTGCCAGGAAAGGAAAATACTCTGGCAGACGAACTAAGCAGAAACCTCACGGATCCCCACGAGTGGAAGCTGGATCCACAAGTCTTCAGCATAGCAAGGAAATGGGTATGCCCGGACATGGATCTATTTGCCTCCCCTCACAACTAC
Organism: Protopterus annectens; assembly: GCF_019279795.1. Taxonomy (NCBI): domain Eukaryota; kingdom Metazoa; phylum Chordata; order Ceratodontiformes; family Protopteridae; genus Protopterus; species Protopterus annectens. Next base: position 1,875,371,573 of record NC_056725.1, on the reverse strand, counting down.
CAACTAAAAAGATTCTGCACAAGGACTTATCACAGAGAAGCATGGAAAGTGGATGCACGCCCTATCAGTATATGCCTTTCCTCCACTGCCTCTCCTCCCCAAGCCGCTCCTAAAGGTGCGACAGGAGAAGCCAAAGATGATACTGATTGCCCCAGACTGGCCACGCCAGTACTGGTATCCAATACTAAGGAACTTCTCTCTATACCCAGCTTGGACCTTACCTCAGATACCTCTACTACTGTTCCTGCAAAACAATCACATCATGCACAGCCAACTCAGGACATTAAACTTGGCAGCATGGCGGATAATGTAGTCATACAAAAAACACCTCTGAGTAAAGCTGTGATGGATGTCATTCTGGAAGCCAGAAGGCCTAGTACTAGAAAGTCTTGTGCTGGAAAATGGAAGAGATTCTGTGCCTGGAACCAGGCACAAGGAACTGATACAGTGGTACCAAATATTCCTCAGATTTTGCAATACTTAACTGAGATGCTGGACAAAGGCCTATCTTTTTCATCAATTAAAATTCATGCCTCTGCCATTTCGGCTCATTACAATAGAGCCACCACTTTTTTTCCTCACCCTTTATTAAGGCAGTACCTCAGAGGAGCCAAATATTTAAGGCCCCCAAGGAGACTACCAATGCCTGCATGGGACCTCAACTATGTCTTGGAAAAGCTCACCCTGCCTCCTTTTGAGCCAGCTGCTACTGCTGATATGAAGTTTTTATCTTGGAAAACAGCTCTGCTCTTAGCAATTACTTCTGCAAGACTAGATGTTCTTCATCTCACATTGCTGCAGTCATAACCTGTGGGTAGTCCGCTGTCCTCGGTCGGCCCGAATACCAAAGTGTTAGGCCGGCGTCGGTCATGGTCGCTTAGATCTGACGTCAGTACGCCGTAGTACTAAAGCGCATGACCGACGTCATATCCTCAGTCTTTCTTGCCGCATGGTCCGAAGCAGAAGCACCGTTTGCAAGTGCCGTTCGGCATCCTGAAATTTTCGTTTTCTGAGTTTCAGACCGAAGACCAAGTTGGGCTAAGTACCCCGTTGGGAAATATTTTTGTCTTTTCTTGCCTCAGTTAATTCTGGATGTCAGAAAAAGTGAATAATTGTATTTCTTGTGGGAAACGGATACCTCATAGGGATTACCACTCTCTTTGTATTCCTTGTTTGGGGCCTGAGCACGACGTAGTTGGGTGTCGCTTTTGTGCTAAATTTAATAAGCGCACTATTAAGCGTAGGTTAGATTGTGCCAGGCTTGTCTTCGGTAAGCGGTGTAATTATAATATGCCGTCGGATCCTCCGACGCCCGCTACCGCTAAGAAGCGCAAGGAGAAATCTTTGAAATCCAGGCAGGATGAGTCGTCCGTTCCGGACGCCGGTTCTTTAGAGACCACGGTGGAGTCTGTGGATCCGGCCGAGGTTTCTGTTGAGTCTCAGGAGGAACCCTTAGTTTTGCAAGATGTGGCCTCTCAGGAGTCAGGTCAGGCTGAGGGTGCCTCTCAGGTGACTGTGCTCCCTTCCTTGCATAAGGTGGTTAGGCCTTCTCCCTCTGTTTCTAAGGTACCTTCTAAGGCCAGGCCTGGTTTATCTTCCTCTGGTGTCAGTCCTAGTTCTGCAGGTTCTGTGCCTAAAAAACACATGCTTAAAATGGCAGAAGATTTAATTACCTTAATTAGAGGTTCTATGCCCCCTCCAGATAAGAGGCCTAGGGTGGAGCCAGAGGTGGAAGGCTTGGAGCATTCTTCAGATTATTCAGAGTCTTCGGCTGAAGACTTTCAGGATTTTCCCCCTTACTCTGATTCTGACGCAGAGGATTCTAGTCCCTCTGCTTCCCCTCCAGAGGATTTTTCTTTTTCAGAAACCCTGCATTCTATGAGGGAGCATTTCAAATGGGAAGGTCAGGATTTCTCAGATTCCCGAAAGAGGCTTAGGGAATTCTTGTTTTTACCTCAACATAGGCCCTTAGCTATTCCTCCGGTCTTAGATGTTGTACAGGATGTTTTCTCTGAGGCTTCTCTTAATCCAGACTCTTTGCCTCCTGCCCCAGTTAAGCCAGACAGGTATTACAGGGTGCCTGAGGCTCATAAATATTTGTATAAGAGCCCTAGAGCGGACCCTGAAACTATTAGCCAGGGACCTAAGGGTGTCAGGGCTACTGTTGTAAAGAACCCAGTTCTTATGGACAAGGACTCTAGAGCTCTGGACAGGTGGGGTAAAAAAGTGTATACCTCTTCCACGCTTGCTATGAGGGCTTTAAATTGCCAGTTTCATATGCTGAAATACCAGAATTTTCTTATTAGTTAATTGAAATCTAAGGTGGATGCTTTAGCAGAGGGCATAGAGTGTAAAGAATTACAGGATTTGGTTCATGCCTCTGATCAGGTGGGTAAGCATTCCTTGCAGTGTGGTTTTGATGCTTTGCAGGCTTCTTCTATGGTGGCTGCCACTGGATCTGTTATTCGTAGGCACGCTTGGCTTAAGGATCAGAACTTGTCAGAGCATGTTAAAGCTCGAATTTTGGATGCTCCCCTTCAGTCTGAAGTTTTGTTTGGTTCTCCTGTGGAGTCAGTCTTGAAGAAAATGGAGGACAAAGCTAAGTCTATGCAGACTGTTAAAGATTTCTTACAAGTGCAGCCCCCTAAGTTTAGCAGAAATTGGCCTACTAAGGGATGGGCTTACCCTTCTTCTGATTTACAGTCTAGGGACAGATCTAGACGTGGTAGGGGCAGAGCTCATGCACAGGGTTCTTTTAGGCCTAGGACGTGGAGTTCTCCTGCGCAGTCTGCTGGTTAAGGCAGGGGCCAGTCCTTTCGTAAGCAGTCCCAATGACCTGCATCTTCAGCTGCCCGATCCTTCTTATCTGGCAGCTCCTCTAGGGGGAAAGTTAGCACTTTTCAGGCAAAATTGGCTTTTAGTCACCCAGGACAAATGGGTGTTGGACATTATAAACCGAGGCTACAAGTTTTATTTCCACACATTGCCCCCTTTCAAAGGCATGCCAGACGTTCCTCCTCAGCAAAAGGCAGAGGCTCACAAACAGATTTCTTTACTTCTTCAAATGGGTGCTATCCAGCAGGTGCCTCCATCAGAGGTGGGCCTAGGATTTTATTCTCGCCTGTTTCTTGTACCAAAAAAGGGGGACACTTGGAGACCGATTCTGGATTTGTCTATTCTCAACACATACCTGGACATTCCAAAATTCAAAATGTTGACTTTGCAACAACTTCTACCTATGCTAGGCAAAGATCACTGGATGGTAACTCTGGATCTCAAGGAGGCTTATCTTCATGTTCCCATCAGGCCAAGCTGCAGGAGATTCCTGCGTTTTCGGGCTGGGACTTTGCATTATCAGTTCTCTGCATTGCCCTTTGGCTTATCTACTGCGCCCAGGGTATTCACAAAGGTTCTGGCTCCGGTGATAGCCTTCTTCAGGTTAAGAGGAATACAGATTTATCCTTACTTGGACGATTGCCTGATTTTTACTCAAGACAAAGACAAGCTACTTCACCATCTTCAGTATGTTATGGCAGTGTTAAGGTGCCTAGGGTATTCTGTGAACGAAATAAAGTCCAGTCTAGTACCCTCTCAGGACATGTGCTTTCTGGGTGTGAGACTGAATACAGCCTCTCGGATGGCGTTTTTGACCCGGACAAGCAAAGAAATCTTTCCCTTTACTTCCAAAAATTGTCTCACCTGTCCAGGCTGACTGCAAGGACAGTCCTTCAAGCCTTGGGGTTCATGGCATCTTGTATTCTGGTGCTTCCCAATGCCAAACTGCATATGAGGAAGTTACAATGGTATCTCGAGTGTATGGACGCAACACTGCCACGATTTGGACACTGTCATTCAGATAATACCTTGCATTCAAAAGGAATTTTTGTGGTGGGCTCAGGAATGTCACCTAAACAAGGGACTCTCTGTGACCCGACCAGAGGCGAGTCAGATCTTAACGACAGATGCCTCGGACAAGGCTTGGGGAGCACACCTCAATGGAAAATGGGTTCAAGACACGTGGCCTGCCAGACTTCAACATTTGCATATCAACATGAAGGAGATGTTAGCAGTCCAATTTGCATTGATGGCCTTCAAGGATCTACTACACCCAGGACAAGTGTTGATTCAAACAGACAACACAACTGTCATGTGGTATATCAACAAGCAAGGGGGAACCCATTCGTACCCACTTTGCAGACAAGCTATGATTTTGTGGGAGACTGCTCTCAGTTTGCACCTCACTCTTCAAGCAAGGTTTCTGCCAGGAGCACAGAACTCCTTAGCGGATGTTTTGAGCAGACAGATGGTGGATCCCCACGAATGGAAACTGGATCCTCATGTATTTCGACAGTTGACAGTGTTCTGGGGGACTCCAGACATAGATCTGTTCGCTTCTCCACTGAATTTCCAGCTGCCAAAGTTTTGCACAAAGATGTTTCATCCAAAAGCTTGGAAAGTGGATGCTCTATCATTCAGTTGGAACCACCTTCACGTCTATGCCTTTCCTCCTCTGCCTCTCCTTCCCAGGGTGCTCCTGAAGGTCAGACAGGACAAGCCCTCCATGATTCTTATAGCTCCAGATTGGCCACGTCAGCACTGGTACCCTCTGCTGAGGAGTTTAGTATGGGAGCCTCCTTGGCCTTTGCCAGCAAGTCCACACCTTTTGTCCCAGGCAGGCAATCATTTCCTCAATGTCAGGATACAGTCCCTGCATCTGACAGCCTGGCATATTCTGTTCTAGACCCTGGAGGGTCGCAGCTTCCTCAACAGGTTTTGAATGTTATTTTGGAGGCCAGACGGCCTAGTACAAGGAAGGTTTATGCTGATAAATGGAGGAGATTTTTTTCTTTGGTGTAAAGCAAAGGACTTTGATGTTTCACTACCTAATTTGAGTGTTTCACTTCAGTATCTTACAGAATTACTAGACAAAGGTTTGTCTTTCTCCTCTGTAAAAGTTCATGCTGCAGCCATTTCTGCTCACTATGACTGTGACCCACCGTTGTTCTCTCATCCTTTGTTTAAGCAGTTTCTTAGAGGGGCGAAGAACATAAGACCCTCACGAAGAGCTCCTACTCCTTCCTGGGATCTCAATTTTGTGTTGGAGAAACTCACTTTATCTCCTTTTGAGCCTGCAGCTACAGCTGAGTTGAAGTTTTTGTCTTGGCAGACAGCTTTTTTGTTGGCCATTACATCTGCTAGAAGGGTATCTGAATTACAGGCTCTAATGGCAGTTGAACCCTTCCTAATTTTTCATAAGGATAGGGTCTCTTTGCGTACTAACCCTACTTTCATGCCTAAAGTGGTCTCAAATGTGGCCTTGAACCAGTCTATTCATTTGCCTACTTTTTATGCTGATCCCCAAAATAAAGGGGAAAAGATTTTGCATTCTTTGGATATCCACAGGCAGTTGCGTTATTATTTGAGCAGAACTAAAGGGTTCAGACAGTCTCAGCAGTTGTTTGTTTCTTTTGCTTTGGGTTCTCAAGGGAAACCTGTTTCTAAACAAACTATTTCTAAGTGGATTGGCCATTGTATTGCTTTTTGTTATTCTCATCATGGTAAGGAGATTCCGGCTGGAATCAGACCTCATTCCACTAGGGCTACTGCCACTTCTACTGCCTTTCTGAGGGGTGTAGCCACTAAAGATATTTTGGAGGCAGCTACTTGGAGTTCAGTGCACACTTTTTCTAAGCATTACAATCTCCCTCTTTATTCAAAATCTAGGGCAGGGTTTGCCACTGCAGTTTTGCAGGGCATGCTAGCAGCCCCCAATGCTTTATGATTTTACCAACCTCCCTTTACTTTTGCTTTGGGATTCTACCCACAGGTTATGACTGCAGCAATGTGAGATGAAGAACATAGTACAGTTTTGTACCTACCATAAATGTAGATGTTCGAAGATCCACATTGCTGCAGTCCAATTTTCCCTCCCTCCTTCCCCACTGTAGTTTGGGGTGGTTGTGTGGTTTGGGTTGTAAATATTGTATTGTTCATGGGTGGTTGTATATTTTTTCCTGTTTTTTGGCTTTGGCCTTTCTTTTTGGGCCTTCTGACATCTGGGGCAAGAAAGACTGAGGATATGATGTCGGTCATGCGCTTTAGTACTACAGCGTACTGACGTCAGATCTAAGCGACCATGACCGACGCCGGCCTAACACTTTGGTATTCGGGCCGACCGAGGACAGCGGACTACCCACAGGTTATGACTGCAGCAATGTGGATCTTCGAACATCTACATTTATGGTAGGTACAAAACTGTACTTTTCAGAGCTACAGGCGCTCATGGCTGTGGAACCTTTCATAATTTTTCATCCAGACAGGGTCTCCCTTTAGGACAAACCCATCATTTATGCCTGAAGTAGTGTCCAGTGTGGCTGTTAACCAAGCCATCCATCTGCCAACCTTTTACCCAAATCCACAGAACAAGGGGGAAAGAATTCTGCATTCTTTGGACGTACACAGTTTAGATTCTACTTGGACAGAACCAAAGCTTTCAGGAAGACAGAGCAGTTACTAGTGGCATATGCTGCAGGATCACAAGGAAAGCCTCTCTCAAAGCAGACTATTTCTAAGTGGTTAGGCCACTGCATTTGTTTCTGCTACTTACACCATGGCAAGCCAGTGCCTAAGGGCATTAGGCCTCATTCCAGCAGAGCTGCAGCCACCTCAGCAGCCTTTTTCAGGGGAGGTACCAACCAGAGACACTTTACAGGCAGCTACTTGGAGTTCAGTGCACACCTTTACAAAGCATTATCATCTGCCACTCCACTCTAAATCCAGGGCAGGCTTTGCCACTGCAGTTCTGCAGGGCCTCATAGCCGCTCCTACTGCTGTCTAGTTCCAGCCTCCCAACCATAGCTTTGGGACTGTGCGCAAATGTAATGACTGCAACAGTGAAACACAAAAACATAATACAATTGTGCACACTTAACATAAATGTAGATGTTCGAGTGTATTCACTGTTGCAGTCCCGGTTACCCACCTGCCTTCCCCCTTTGTTCTTTTGGATCTTATCTTACCTTCTGATTTATACTATCTATGTGGTGTATTTGCTTATAGATGAAGGTAAAATTTATAGTGGTGTATTTCTGAATATATATATATGTATGTATATAAATAAATATATATATATATATATATATAAATATAAAATTTGGCTACCCTTTTTGGGCACCTTATACCCCTGCCGACCTGACATCAGGGGAGGGGCGACAGCAGCCGACGCAGGACCCAATACTTTGGAATTCAGGCCGGCTGAGGGCAACCTGCCAGCAGGATTACCCAAATGTAATGACTGCAACAGTGAATACACTCGAACATGTACATTTATGGTAAGTGTGCACAACTGCACTTTTTTATCCCTCTGTAGTTACTACAGCTCTGCACATCACCCTTATTCTTAAAAGTCGGTACCAAAACACTTTTTCTCCACTCCTCAGGCATCCTCTCACTTTCCAAGATTTCTTTAAACAATCTAGTTAAAAATTCCACTGCCATTTCTCCTAAACACCTCCAAGCTTCCACAGGTATGTCATCTGGACCAACAGCCTTTCCATTCTTCATCCTCTTCATAGCTAGCCTTATTTCTGCCTTGCTAATCCATTGCACTTCCTGATTCACTATCCCCACATCATCCAGCCTTCTCTCTCTCTCATTCTCTTCATTCGTCAGCCCCCACAAAGTACTCCTTCCATCTGTTCAACACATCTGCTACCACCAAACTCAAATTTATATTTTGGAATACGCTTCCTGGTGTCTGTTTTGTTAGAGAAGGTTTTGTGAGCTTCAGTCTGTGTTTGTATGCCTCTGTATCTTGAGTAGTAAAGATACATCAGTGAGAAGAAATTTATCCTTTGTGCTGGAAATTGCAACATAAATATACATTTAAATCGGGCACTTACTCTTTCTATAATCTTTTCTTGGTTTAAATTGCTGTAAACAGTGGAGAGCTTCAGAAGTGTCTTTTCTTAAATGATTGGCTGTTTGGTTGTTTGATTTGCTGATATCACCTTGTTTAAACTTGAGTGTTTGTATCATTCTGATGAAGTATTTTTTATATTAAAAACAAACTGCTGTATTTCTACTTTAGATGTCCATGTATGTCTTCCCTTTTTGTAAATTTATTGCGTTGGTAACAAGTGTTTTGAAGTTTTACATTTCTTGCAAACTTTTCCAACAGTTCAGTGTGTTTTTTTTAGTGCATGGATTTTCATAGTCACCTCAGTCTTTATGATTAGGAAGAATGCTCAAAGCCATTTATTCTGTTCAGCCAAGAGTCTGTGGTACAGAGACTGGGGACCTTGACTGTGAGCTGGGTTTGACTAATGAGCTTGGCAGTTAGAGGTAGCTGTAGCAGATGATAGACAGCAGGATTTATACTGACTTAGATAGCCATGGTTGAGGGGTAATAAGCAGGGATGGGAGACTTGGTGGTTGAACTGCTTAAAAATACATTGGACACGCACCTTGACTTTTTTGTTGCCGTATTTTTAATGGATCACCTAATGACAGCCCTGGTAGTGATACAAGGGTATGCATATCATGCTTACAAATACTAAGGGGGATGCAACAGTCATTCTCAGATGCAACAACTTTTAAGTCATTGCATATGTGACAAGGAAATGGATAGAGAGTATTAAAAAAATAAATAAATAAATAAAATAAAAAAAAAACCACTACTGTCGCAGGTATGATGCTGTACTGGGGCACCCCGGTCCCCTCCCAAACAATGGATGGGTTTCAGATTGGATCGGGGGGGGGGGGTGGGTTCTGGTATCCAAGGTTTCAAAACATTGCTGCTATTAACTAGTTTTCAAATTGTATTGAACTTTATGATGAAAATTGCAGCAAAGCTCTAATGGTGGAAACTAGAGCTAATTCTGTCAGCAGCACAGATGACTCTCTGGTTTTGTTGTACGAATGCATGCTTTGATAGTACAGCAGCTATGTGGACATCTCTGATTTACTTTTTTCAGGACACTGTAAGGTGAATGTTATCTTGAGATCTGGATCATCCTTTGGTGGCTTTATTACTCTGGGTCTTCCTCTTAGGAGGCTGTACCCAAGAGTGTAGCTCAGGACTCCGATGGTGAAACTGCTGCCTTGCATGTGAAGGTTATGTAGTTACTGTAGCAGTATATCTCTGTTGGTAATTCTGTTGTCATCACCATGCCCTAACCTGGACCCTGGTGGAAGTTATGGCCGTCTATTATAAGGTTGTCTGTGTGTTGTGTATTAATTCCTACCTTGAGGCCAAGGTAATTGGGAAAGAGGGAGGGGTTTTGATAGCCTTGGAGAATTCTTATAAGCAATTAAAGTCCTGATTGTGATGAAAGTGGAACTACCTGTCCAGGTTTGTTGGTATGTTTGGAGTATAACTTTTCAGTAAAGCATATGCGAAAGAGAATTTAAGGCAGGTTGGCTTGGTATCTGCGAAAGCTGAAATGATTTGTAGGCAGCAACTTTCAGTAATGCTAGAATCCATAGGCCTGGACTGGGTGTAATCTAGAAAGGTGTTCCATACCCAGTACTGCTGTCACTGATCATGGTCCACTGCTACCGGTCTGTCTGATAAGCTTGTAGCAATTAAAATGTTTTTTTTTTTTCAAATAGCACTACATGACACCTACAAGAGTGATACGGGTATTGTATTGAAATGTCTGTAACCATTCATATGCAGAATGTAAAATTAATAATACAAATAGTGAGGTGTGCCAGTTTGAATCACCCCCCCCCCCCACACACACACACACTTCTGTAGTATTGCAGTATGCAGTTTGAAAAGGGGATCACAAAGTAGAAATTCACAGACTGAGAATTTATTTGCCTTTTGCTCCCTGGAGCAATGTTAGAATTGAGTAGACTTTGATTAAAGCAACTGAATAGCCTAGATGTCCTAACTGAAATTGTTACAGTATTCATCACAGATGAGTTTTTGTTGCTGATGTCTGGGTGGGCTACCAAAACTTTACCTTTTTGAAAGCATACTTATAACCTCAGCTTGTGCATGTCAAGGTATAAGGATGGGCGTACATGTGAGATCCTCAGATTGTCTCTTCACCAGCCCACGTGCAGGTCATGCATCTGTTGGACTGAACCATGTTTAGTCATAGCTACTGTTGCTTTGCTAATTGTTTTTGAGTAAGTACCCAGTTGGGTGCCTTCCTTTTCCTAATTATAAGAATTTAAAATTGTTACATGTCAACTGGGGGTGGTTAAGTGCAGTAGTCAGATTCCATACAAGGGCTTGCAGACCAAATGCCTTTTTTTTTTCTTTGCCTAGGCCCGGAACACGACTGTGAATCTGGTTCCATTTGCCAGTAGTTTGTACCAAAGACCCTCAGATTGAGACTGTCATTGTTTAATACCTTTCTTGAAACTTTGATGGTTGAGCTAGGCCTTTCAATCTAAGATGGAGGACTCTCAGGCTCCCAATGTTCCCATTCCCTTAGGAAGAAACTCGAGACCCCAAGATTCCCAATCCAACATCGGAGTCAAATGTACCGCTGAGGTGGTCAAACCCCGTGGTACATCCGATGACCTCTCCAGCACCTGCTACCGAGACCATGTTGGAGGCCGATATTGGGCCTGTGCCTTGGAAATTGCAGATAGTGACGAACAGTCTTATCTCAGAGTATCTGCAAGGAATCCTTCAGATCTTTGTATGGGAGAAGTTTCTTGGATATTGAAATGAGACAAGGTTCTGAACCTCCAAGACTTGTGCAGGTAGACCTCACCCCTAAAATGAACAAAAACTGAAACATCTGACATCCCTAACACCTTCCAGAGAAAAAAATGGATGGACTTCTCTCAGGATTTATTTAAAGCTATCATGGCCCTGATGCTGGCTTCTTTTGGACCCAGCATCTCAAACCACACAACAAAAGCTTGCTTTGGATTCTTCCTCCTCTGAAGAGGATCTTGAACCATTGATCATTCTTTGCGTTATTCTTTACAACTTTACTGTCCTGAGCAAGTCTTCTCAGATGGAGACTTCCTTTTGCCTGACTGTCCTTTTGGAAGAAGCTTCCTTTGGAGAAGCTATTCAGAGCATGATGAGAGACTGAATGATAGTCAAGGCAAATATCTGAGATAAGAGATTTTACAGCATTCTGTTGATATGTACTCCAGCTGCTTTGTCAGGTCCCCCAGTCCTTGAAGCTTATCTTGATGCCTTTCATTCTTCCTTAACACCTGACTGTCAGCCACCTGCTACTAAAAGACCTGACCGGTTTTGTAACTTTCTTAATGAACTTAATTACCTGTATAATACCCCATGGATTACCCAACAGCAGTCTCGCTCTTTTCTCAGATAAGCTGTCCAAGCTGCTTCCCACTGCTAATGCCCTTCCCTCAGAAAAGGACAGCAAGACCATGGATATGTGGGGGTAAGAAAGCTTATACCTCTTCTAGTTTACCATTCAGAACTATTAATTACCAAAACATAAATGACTTAGTCTGCTGTTCTAAGATGACCTTATGCAGAGGCTAACAGTCTCTTCTTTAGCAAGCTACACATGTAGGCAGATACAGCATCAAATGCAGTGGTTGCTATTTCTGGGGCTACTGCCACTGGCTCAGTGATCAAACGATGCACATGGTTTTGGGGTCGGCCCAGGCTGAACTCTCTCAACTCAGAACTGGTGTAACCAGTCAGGAGGAGAAGGTAACCTCACACAACACAAATCCAGTCTCACATAGTCCTACAAAATTAGCAAACCAAACGCACAAAAACATACTTGGAGAGACCTCCAAAGCAGACATCCAAGCAATCGCTACAACAGAACAACTCACGTGCAACACATAGTTCACAAAGTCAGTGTGCCAAGCAATCACAGCCATTAAGGCTAAACAACACACCTGATACACTCATAATAGGTGATTCTATAGTCAGACACACTGATGTCCCGCTCACCAGGCTGAACAAAGAGAAGGTCACAGTGAGCTGCCTGTCTGGCGCTAGGATCCGCCACATAACGCAAGCACTCTGGTCACTCCAAAGTAAGTACAAGTATGACTCCGTCATAGTACATGCTGGTGTGAATGACCTGAGACGTACCTCCCTCGAATACATGAAAAGAGACATAGAGGAGCTCTCTGATCAAGTAGCCCAGGCCGGTATGACCGTGACCTTTAGTAGCATACTACCCTCACCTAGAATGATGCCGCAGTACAAAGACAAAATGATTGATTTTAACAATTGGCTAAAATTTTTGTGTCATTCAAAGGGGATCCAGTGTCTGTCAGCCTGGGATGACATGCTCGATAAGCCACTTTGCTTCGCTAGGGATGGCTTGCACCTGTCACCCCAGAGATGTCCTTCAAGGATGCATCTGCAGTCATAACATATGGGTTGTCCTGCCTCAGGCAGCCCTTCGGTCGGCCGGATTCCAAAGTCTGGGTCTGGCCTCGGCTGATGTTGCACTTTCCCCGACGTCAGAGCGTCTGGGGTATAAAAGCATCAGCCGACGCCATTTTCCTCCGTCTTTCTTGCCGCGCGGTGCCCGAAGCAGAAGCTGTTTGCAAGTGCCGGTCGGTCAGATCCAGTGAATTCAGCTACCGAAGACTTCGAAAAAAGCTAAGTACCCCTTTGGGGACTCTTTCTTGCCTCAGCCGATGTCAGACAAAGTAAATAATTGTTTAACTTGTGGGAAACAAATACCTCATAAGGATTTCCATTCCTACTGCCTTCCTTGCTTAGGCCCAGACCACGACATATCGACCTGTTTAGCCTGTACTTCCTTCAACCGACGAACTCTTAGACGTCGGTCGGAGTTTGCAGAGGAATTTTTTGGAGCCGCTTTTGCTTATAAAATGCCGTCGGAGACTCCGACTTCGCATATGGTCAAAAAAACGCAAGGAAAAGGATCAACACTCGCGGCCCGCGGTTTCGGCTGAAACCACGGCTAGGCCTACCGCGAGTGTCTCAGTTTTGGCCGAAACAGAGTCCTCGGAGATTCCTTCTTCCGAAACCATACATCCGACCACCGAGGCCCGGGAGGCCCCAGCTGAGTCGGCTACAGAACTTCCTACCGAAACCAGTGTTCAGGAAATGTCCGACACCATACCTTTGGACATTTCTACTCCTGCATGTGGGGCAGCTAGGCCCCCTGCTTCCATGTCCATTAAGGCTTTTTCAAGGGCTAAAGCTGCCAAGCTTTCTAAAGCTTTGCCTACCAAAACTACCTCCCAGAGGCCTTCCTCTAGTTCTCAGATCCTCAGCCTTGCTGAGGACCTTATTTCCTTAATTAGGGGTTCACAACCTCACCCAGACAGGGCATCTCACCCTCCTCCAGACAAAAGGCCCAGGACTGACCCCTCTGACCCACACTCTTCAGATGATTCCATGGATGGGTCTGAGTTGTCAGACCACCAGGAAGGGGCTTACTCTCCTTATGAGGATTCAGATGCTGAGGAATCTATCCCTTCGGCCTCCCCTCCTGAAGAGTTTTCCTTTGGTGAGACTCTACACTCCATGAGAGAGCATTTTCAATGGCAAGGTCAGGGTTTCTCTGATTCTAGAAAAAGATTAAGGACCTTTTTGCATTTGCCTCAACATAGGCCCTTAGCTATACCTCCTGTTCTGAATGTAGTTGATGATGTGTACAATGATGTCAGTACAGCCCCTGATACTCTTCCTCCGGCTCCTGCCAAATACTACAGGGTCCCGGATTCTCATTTCCATCTGTATAAAGCACATTCTGCAGACCCAGAAACTATTTCTCAGGGCCCTAAAGGGGTTGCGGCCGCTACTGCCAAAAATCTTCTACCCTCTGAAAGAGAGTCTAGAGCTTTAGAGAGATGGGGAAAGAAGGTGTATACTTCTGCAACTCTTTCTGTCAGGGCATTAAACTGTCAATTTCATATGATACAGTACCAAGAGTATTTGTTAGATGAACTGAATAAGAAACTTTCTTCTCCTGAACCCCTAGACCGTAAATCCCTTCAGGATTTGGTACACAATTCACAACAGGTTAGTAATCACTTCTTAAAATGTGGCTATGATGCACTGGAGGCTTCATTTAGATCAGCTGTGACTGGAGGCATCATTTAGATCAGCTATGACTGGAGCAGTTATTCGTAGGCATGCCTGGCTGAAGGAACAATCTTTGCCAGACCATGTCAAAGCTAAACTCCTGGATGCTCCAATGGAGAAACAAAATTTATTTGGCTCCTCTGCTCAGGAGATCTTAAAAAAGGTTGAAGAAAAGGCAAAATCTGTGCAAACAGTTAAAGATTTCCTGCAAGTACAACCACCGAGATTCAGCAGAAACTGGCCTACTAAGAATTGGTCTTTTCCAGACTCTGACAGCCCAGAGAGGCAGGAACAGGCGCCCTAGAGGCAGAGGTCAATCTAAGGGCTCCTACAGAGGCCGTCAGTGGCAGCCTGCCAACCAGAGAAGTAGTGCAGCAACAGCAACCACTACACCAGGACAGGCTCAATGACTTAACTCTGATTCCGCCTACCAGGGAACAACTGGAAGCACCCTTGGGCGGAAAGCTGGCTTTATTCTCAAAAAACTGGCATTATATTACAAAGGATACATGGACACTGCAGATAATAGACAAGGGATACAGGTTCCATTTCCACACTTTGCCAAAAAGAAGCGGAATGCCAAACCTTCCACCAAATCAGAGGACAGAGGCTTTAACACAGATCAACAATTTACTTCAGATGAAAGCCATAGAGAAGGTACCATGTTCAGAACAAGGCCAAGGATTTTACTCCAGACTATTCCTTGTACCAGGAAAAGAAAATCAATGGAGGCCTATTCTCGACCTGTCCGCACTGAACACTTATCTCATTGTGCCAAAATTCAAAATGCTGACCCTACAGCAACTTCTTCCTATGTTGGGCAAGGAGTCTTGGCTGGTGACTCTAGATCTCAAGGAGGCATACCTGCACGTCCCTATTCGACAAAGTTGCAGAAGACACCTCAGATTTCTTGCAGGATCAGAGCATTATCAATTCTCAGCATTGCCCTTTGGCTTATCTACTGCGCCCAGAGTATTCACGAAATGCCTGGCATCAGTAATTGCACATTGCAGACTACAGGGAATTCAAATTTACCCATACCTGGACGACTGCCTAATACAAGCAGACAAGGGAAATTTGATAAACGACTTGGTCTATGCCATACACCTGCTACAGACCTTGGGATATACAGTCAACATCCAAAAGTCAAGACTAGTACCATCCCAAAGGATAACCTTTTTGGGTGCAGATCTGGACACAACCACCCAAATGGCCTTTCTCACAGAAGAAAAACAAAAACAACTTCCAGATTACTTCATGATGCTGGCAAGACAAACTCAGCTTACTGCAAGGAAAATCCTGCAGGCCCTGGGTTACATGGCATCCTGCATAATTCTGATACCGCATGCCAGGCTGCATATGAGGAAATTACAATGGTACCTAAGGAGTGTATGGTCTCAATACAGTCACAGTTTAGAAACCATGATACCAATCATTCCATGCCTTCAAAAGGAATTCCTGTGGTGGGCTCAGGCCTGCCAGTCCAACAGAGGGTTGCCTTTCAACAAACCAAAGCCAAGGCAGACCATCACCACGGACGCCTCAGACCGAGGATCGGATGCACACATGGAGGGCATATGTATCCAAGGCTTATGGCCTCAAGGACAGCTAAGCATGCACATAAACCAAAAGGAAATGCTGGCAGTGAACCATGCAATTGAGGCATTCAAACCCTTCCTCCAACCAGGACACCTGTTAATAAGGACAGACAACACCACGGTCATGTGGTACATAAACAAGCAGGGAGGCACACACTCTTACCCACTATGCCGGATGGCTATGAATCTGTGGGAACTATGCCTGAATCTCAATATCCAACTACAGTCCCAATTCGTGCCAGGGAAAGAAAATACACTGGCGGACAGCTTAAGCAGAACTACCATGGATGCACACGAATGGATGCTGCACCCGGACGTCTTCCAACTCGTAGCGAAGACATGGGGAATGCCGGAGATAGATCTGTTCGCCTCCCCACTCAACCATCAACTGAAGACATTCTGCTCAAGGACATACCACACAAGCTTGGAGGGTGGACTCTCTCTCTTTCAGCTGGAAAGCCCTAACAGTATATGCCTTCCCACCTCTCCCATTGATGTACAAGGTTCTACTGAAGATCAGGGAGGAACAGCCAAGAGTGATACTAATAGCTCCAGACTGGCCAAGGCAACACTGGTATCCATTATTGAGAAGCATGTCTCAGGCAAAATCATGGCCTCTCCTCCTATGGCCTCTTCTTCTGACGCAGAACAATTTCAAGACCCTGCATCCCAACTTGAAAACATTGCAGCTAACTGCCTGGAAAATTCCTTAAATCCAAATCCACCTGTTTTATCTCAGAGGGTGAAGGACATTATCTTGGAGGCTCGCAGGCCTTCCACAAGGAAGAAATACTCAGCTAAATGGAAGAGATTTCTCATTTGGAGCCCATCAAAAGACTCAGATGTCACAGTGGCAAACATAACACATATCCTAGAATACTTAGCAGAATTGTTCCACAATGGCCTGTCCTATTCTTCCATTAAGATTCATGCTTCAGCAATTTCAGCAGAATACAATGTGGATCCACCTATCTTCTCGCACCCTCTCCTCAGACAATTTCTGAGAGGGATCAAAAATATTAAACCTCCAAGAAGACCCCCTCTACCTGCTTGGGATCTCAACTTTGTGCTGGAGAAACTGGCACTTCCTCCTTTTGAACCAGCAGCATCAGCAGATCTACAGTTTCGGTCTTGGAAGACTGCATTCCTTCTGGCAATCACTTCAGCAAGAAGAGTATCTGAGTTACAAGCATTAATGGCAGTGCAGCCATTTATTTTCCACCAGGACAGAGTTTCACTAAGAACCAATCCTACTTTTATGCCAAAGGTGGTATCTAGGGTATCCTTGAACCAAGCTATTCACCTACCTACTTTTTTCCCTAATCCACAGAATAGAGGGGAAAAACTTTTGCACACCCTGGATATACACAGACAACTACGCTACTACTTGGACAGAACAAAAACTAGCAGAAAAACTGACCAACTTTTTGTAGCATATGCTACTGGGGTGCAAGGAAAAGCAATTTCCAAACGGACAATTTCAAAATGGATAGGAAATTGCATTCGTTTTTGCTACTCCTTTCATGGAAAGACAGTTCCTGAAAACATCAGGCCTCATTCCACAAGGGCCACGGCCACCACTACAGCCTTCCTACGAGGAGTGGCTACCAAGGACATTTTAGAAGCTGCTACTTGGAGCTCCGTGCATACATTTGCCAAGCATTACAATCTACCTTTATACTCCAGATCCAGAGCAGGTTTTGCTACTGCAGTCCTGCAGGGGATCTTAACTACACCATCCTTTTCTTAGTACCTCCTCCCCCAGATTGGCTATGGTATTCTACCCATATGTTATGACTGCAGATGCATCCTTGAAGGACATAGTACAGTTTTGTACCTACCATAAATGTAGATGTCCGATAGGTATGCATCTGCAGTCAGGATTACCCTCCCTCCTACCCTCTGTGGTACTCCTAGGTACTTACACCTCTTTTAGCTAGCTGGGGGAATCTATTATGGTGTATTTGTTTGTTTATACATGTATATAATTTTGCAAATGTTTGGAACTTTTCAACATTTATCCAAATTTAGCCTTCCTAGAGGGCACCTGGCATCTGGGGCAAGAAAAACTGAGGAAAATGGCATCGGCTGATGCTTTTATACCCCAGACGCTCTGACGTCGGGGAAAGTGCGACATCAGCCGAGGCCAGACCCAGACTTTGGAATCCGGCTGACCGAAGGGCTGCCTGAGGCAGGACAACCCATATGTTATGACTGCAGATGCATACCTATCGGACATCTACATTTATGGTAGGTACAAAACTGTACTTTCTCGGATATTGGCAAAGGCTTTTGCCACCCTCATAGTGCCTTTTTTAGGCAAGGCTCAAAAGACAAATCCACCTCCATAAACAGCACAGTGAACAAAAAACTAAGGGTAATGCTGCTAAATGCCAGAAGTCTAAACCTCAAGCTGCATGCACTCGAAGGTCTCCTATGCATGGAGAACATCGACTTATGTGCAGTGACAGAAACCTGGTTCAAGGCTCCAGAGAGCACCCCAGCCCTACCAGGTTATACCTCATACCATGCATTTCGGCCCCAAAACTCTGACCGAACCACAAAAGGCGGGGGAGTATCCATTTTTATCAAGGATACTCACACCTCCAGGTTAGTGGCGTTGCACTAAGCATCGGAGACCATCCATGTGCAACTAACAGTGGGCAAAACTGCGTTTCAATTTATAGCATGCTACAGACCACCCTCTCAAAATCAGGAAGCCCACTCTGCTTTTCTGAAAACATTGGAGAACATGAAGATCTCTCCAAACCATCATATTGGGTGATTTCAGCTACCCAAACAGACTGGGAGCATTACTCAAGCCCCAACACCCTAGCTCAAAGGTTCCTGGAATTTATAAACTCAAACGCCATGGAACAACTAGTCACCACCCCCACAAGAGGGGGATAACATACTCGACCTGATCATCACCAACATGGGGACTCTGTGCTCTATACCAGAAGTAAACCCTTCATTGGTAAGATCAGACCACAAATTAATCTCACTAGACATCCAAAACCCTTCTTCACCCCCAGCCCAGAAAACCACAGTGAAAAACTTCTCAAAAGCGAACTTCACACTTCTCAAAACAGAGGTGGAATCCTTCAAGGCCCCTGGGCCAAGGGAAACTACGGCCCAAACAGCTGAATCCTATCTAAATGCATTCTGTGGACACCTCCAGGAATGCATGGATCATGCTATCCCAAACAAAACCAAGGCCCAATCATCCAAAGGCAGGCGTCCAGCCTGGTGGACCCCAGCCATAAACAGGCTCTACAACAGAAGGAAGCTACTACATGATAGAGCAAAATCCCTAAAAGGGAAGGCATCTCTGATCAGTACTAGCAAAAAATTACGATCCCTCATAAAATTCTCAAAGGCAAGCTTCGAGAAAAAAATTGCACAAGACACTAAGGATAATCACAAGGCTTTTTTCAGCTATGTTAGGAACCTGGGGTGCAATTCCCAGATAATGCTCAGAGTTGATTCTAAATGACAAAAAATTCACGGAACCCACAGACATCGCCAACATCCTGGCAGACGGGTTTAGTGCAAACTTCTACCCCCCCCCCAAAAGAGCAAATATCTATTCCAGCAGAGTGTAGCCCCCCTAGCATCTCAGATGCTCAGGTGAAAGCCGCCCTCTCCAAACCAAAAAACACTGCGTCAGTGGGACCGGATGGTGTCCCGGGCTGCGTACTACATGAACTCCAAGAATAATTAAATCCTCATGTAAAAATGCTGTATAATCTTAGCCTTACTACAGAATATGTACCCAATGAATGGCGTACAGCAACAGTGGTCCCTCTCCACAAAGGTGGTGCCTCAACGGACCCTGGAAACTACCGCCCCATAAGCCTGACTAGCCTAGTCTGCAAGGCTATGGAGAAGGATCATCATGGAACTCATAAACAATGACATTGGGGGCCTACAGACACTGGATCCTACCCAATTCGACTTTGTAAAGGGCAGATCCTACCTTTTGAACCTGGTTGACTTCTTTGAATCAGTCACCAAGGCCATAGATGAAGGGAAGGTAGTCCACACAGCCTATCTGGACCTCGCTAAGGCATTTGACACAATACCCCACTCGGGCATCATAGATTAGCTATCCAGCCTAAATATAAACCCCAGCCTAAATATAAACCCCTATGTCACAAGATGGGTTGCAAACTGGCTCAAAAACAGAACACACAGAGTCCGAATTGCTGGAGCCATGTCTGACTCAAAACCGGTCACAAGTGGTGTCCCACAGGGCTCAGTCCTGGGACCTCTCTTGTTTGGTATATATTTCTCCAAGGTACAGGCTAACATGGAAGGACTGTGGCTGACCAAGTTCGCAGATGACTGCAAACTGGGAGCCATAATAGACTCTCCAGCTGACACGAACATCCTTCAAAAAGGTCTCACAGACTAATAACTGGTGCCAGAGCCAAAAAGTGTATAGTCATACCCTTTGGCAAAAACAAAGTACCCACAAATTATCACATAGGAGGAAACCCATTAAGCACGGAGGAAGTTATCAGGGATCTGGGGACCCAAGTTGATGGTAATCTCTCCTTTGACAACCACATTGCCAAAGTGGTTAGAAAAACCTTCTACATAGCCCACCTTATCATGAAAGTATTCACATCCAGATCAAAGGAGGTCATAGTGCCCCTTTATGCAGTCCTAATTAGGCCCATAATAGAATACAATGCCCCTTTTGGGATGTACCTAAACCGACACCTACAGCAACTAGAAAGACCCCAAAAGTACCTCACAAAAAGAGTCAAGTGACTCGGATGCCATACGCAGCTCAGTTAAAAAAAACTCCAGCTCTACTCAGTCTACTCAGTTGCGTACCGCTTACTTAGAGGCGATCTATGCCTGACACACAAAGCTATGTCCAACCCAGAATTAATGAACTTGCTCCACCTCAGAAAATCCAAATCCCGTAGAGCTACGCGCTCGAGGAATCTGAACCTCAGCACAGAAATAAACAGAACATGTTGGAGGGACAAATTCATAACCCAGAGGCTCCCCTTGCTCTGGAATAAAATCCCAGTCCATGTTAGACAAAGCCCCTCACTGACTCCAAGAAAAATCTATACGAGTGGATGGGGGATCGTAGGTTTACCCCGGGGATTACTTCAGTGTCATTACTAGACAGAGGCACGGTAAACTAACCTTAGTAAGGGCTTGGTAAACTCGAATCAAAGGGTGGCGAAAGCCAAACACACTCGGGCTAGGCTTATAAATGCTTCAGGACAGATAGCCTAGTATGAACCTATGAAGACTTCAGATTGAAACTCTGGGCAATGACTTTGTTTGGGCCACAAGCTGCCAATCTTCAGAACTCTGCAAGAGCAAGGCAAGACCATGAAATACTGCAAGCAGATGCTCCTGTCTACAGTTACTAGATACCATAGAAACTATCCATCCAGATTCTCTTTGAGGGATCCTAGTTTCTCACAAACATAGAAAAGTGCCTAGGAAAATATTTTGTGACCAACCAAAGGGATTACCCTTCAGGGAGACCTTCCTTTGGGAACAAGATTCTGTGACTATACCACCCTCCCTCCACCTCTTCACCCCCACTATCAAAAAGGCTCTCCTTTCCACTTCAGTTCTGGGAGGTGGTAACAGACTGGCTCTGACCATTGTCAGACAAAGCTAAGGCACGTTTTGGGAAATGTCCCTTCTCTACAAGGGATTTCCCAGTCCTCCGCCCAACCAGCTTCCCTTGTTCATTCCTATTATTCAGGATTTACTAGCACAGGGCACCGTAGAATTACCTACATCCTTCACGGGGAAAAGGTTTTTATTCCAGACTTCTTGTTCTAAGTAAGAAAGGCAGTGGAGGCCCTTCTTGGATCTCTCTGTGCTAAACATCTTCCTGAAAGTGCCTACTTTTTTAGAATGTTTCCTCTACACATCTTCCTACCCTTTTTTCTTCCTCATGCATTTCTAGTGTCTCTAGACCTCAAGGGTGGCTGTTTCCACCTCTCCATCCATCTGTCTTGCAGGAAATTTCTTAGGTTCTACTTTCTCTCTCTCTCCTCACTTTCATTTTTACTGCTTTGCCCTTTGGTCTTTCCACTGTCAAAGTGTGAAGCACCTGTGGTAGCCTTCTGTCGCACTCTGGGAATTCAGAATTTTTCTCTACCTGGACAACCAAAAGTGTAAACATTTTCCCCCCATCTATCCAGTGCTCTAGAATCCCTATCTGAGGGAACAGGGTTTTTTGCAGTGGAAGCCTTGACCCCTTTGGGACCCTGAGAAATTGTTTCTGGGTCAGCAGCAGGGTTTTTATAAAGACATTTGTGAGTCCGGGACCCTGTAGAGTACCTATCTGGTTTGACTGGTGCAGGGGGTAAAGAATCAGGAGACCAACTGGATTCAGAAAAAACATCAACAATATCTAGTACAGGGGGGATAGCAAGGGCCTGTGCTGAGGCAGTAAAAGGAAGTCTCCGAGCCTTTTCTTCGATTCTGAATAATCCTGGCTCTCCCAATGGAAATGCTCCCTCATGGTGTGCAAGGTTTCCCCAAAAGAGTAATCCTCAGGAGGAGAGGCTGAAGGGATAGATTCTTCAGAGTCAGAGTCCTCATAGGGAGGAAGAGAATATCCCTGTTCTGAAGAGGAGTCAGAGGAGTCATAGTCAGTGTCTTGCTTAGGCCTTTTATCAGGAGGGGGATGGGAACCCCTGATCAAAGTAATTAGGTCCTCGGTCATTTTAAGCATCTGTTTCTTTGGTATGGATGACTGTCCAGGAGAATGGTGTACTTGTTTCTTTGTCTTTAATGGTGTTTTAGACTTTGCCTTGGCTGCTGAAGTGGTCTTGATAGTAAGTTGTGTAGGTCTGAAAACACCCTCAGAAGCCGATGCCTGCTCATCGGCTCCGGACCCATCTGTTCCCTCTGATAGGGATTCTAGAGCACTGGATAGATGGGGGGGGGGGGGGGTGGGGGTTTACACTTCTTTGCTACTTTAGCTGTAAGGGCTTTAAACTGCCAGTTTCACATGCTTAAATATCAACAATACCTAATGTCTTTGCTAAAACAGAAAATGCTTACAAGCTCAGAATGTCCTGACAATAAGGAAATGCAGGATTTATTGCATGCAGCTGAACAAGTGGGAAAGCATTCTCTGCAATGTGGTTTTGATTCATTAGAGGCTTCTTGCAGAGCCGCATTTACAGGTTCTGTCATTCGAAGGCATGCTTGGTTAAAAGATCAAAGTTTACTTGATCATGTTAATGCAAAATTATTGGATGCTCCATTACAGCATGATGCTTTGGTGTTAAGGCAGAAGAGGTGTTAAAGAAAATGGAGCAAAAGCAAAATCAATGCAGACAGTAAAGGATTTCTTACAGGTTCAGCCACTTAGATTTAGCAGGAACTGGCCTTCTAAAAATTGGTCCTTTCCTGTGTCAGACAGGCCACAAAGAGGCAGATACAGGCGCACAGGAGGCAGATCTCCACCCCAAGGCTCATACAGACCTAAACAATGGGGTGCTTCAGCCCCCAAAGGCGGAGAAGACAAATCACAACCTTATAGGAAACAGTCCCAATGACTTCCCTCTATGAATGCCAAGCACTTACCTTTTGGCAGCACCCTTAGGGGGAAAACTAGCACTTTTCTCACAAAATTGGCACATGATCACCCATGACAAATGGGTATTGAGTACTGTTTCTCAGGGTTACAGATTCCACTTTCACACCCTACCAAGGTCAAAAGGTATGCCAGACCTGCCACAAAATCAATGGGCAGAGGCACAAAAACAAATTTCTGCTCTCATGGACATGAGAGCTATTCAAAAAGTACCACAGCAGGAACAGGGACAAGGATTTTACTCAAGACTTTTCCTGGTACCCAGAAAGGACAATGCCTGGAGACCAATACTGGACCTGTCAATTCTAAATACTTTCCTGGATGTTCCAAAATTCAAAATGTTGACACTGCAGCAACTTCTACCCACGCTGGGCAAGAAGGCTTGGCTAGTTACTTTGGACCTCAGAGGCATACCCGCATGTCCCAATCAGACAATCTTGCAGAAGATACCTCAGATTCATAGCTGGCTCAATGCATTACTAATTCTCTGCACTGCCCTTTGGCTTATCTACTGCGCCCAGGGTCTTCACAAAATGCCTGGCACCAGTAATTGCATTTTGCAGACAAAAAGGAATTCAAATATATCCCTACTTGGACGACTGCCTTATTCAAGCAGAGAGCAAGGACATTCTACTAAAACATCTGGCGTTTGTAAAAAGATTACTAATTTGCCTAGGGTACACAGTAAATGAAAAGAAATCAAAACTAGTACCCTCTCAAGAGATAATATTCCTGGGTGCAAGCTTAAATACAACTGCCCAGATGGCTTATCTCACGCCAGACAAGCAAAGACAACTGAGTCATTACTTTCAGATGATGGCAACAAAGACCCAGCTACCTGCAAGTAAAATTCTGCAGGCTTTGGGCTCATGGCATCCTGCATCCTGCTAATTCCATATGCAAGACTGCATATGAGGAAGCTACAATGGTATCTAAAAAGTGTTTGGACTCAATATTGCCACAGCCTGGAAACAATAATAACTCTTATTCCCTGCCTGCAACAGGAGTTTCGATGGTGGGCACTGGCCTGTCACCACAAGGGACAGCCTTTCACTTTACCCACAGCCAGGCAGACACTAACAACAGATGCATCTGATTATGCCTGGGGGCACACATGGCAGGAAAATGTATTCAGGGCATGTGGCCCGCGGACCAAATGCATCTTCACATCAATCAAAAAGAGATGCTAGCTGTACAGTATGCTCTGACCGCCTTCAAGGATCTACTACATCCAGGACAACTATTACTAAAGACGGACAATACTACAGTTATGTGTACATAAACAAGCAAGAAGGCACACAGTCCTACCCCCCTCAGCAGGCAAGCCATGACTTTGTAGAACACAGCACTGACCTATCAAGTACATCTGCAGGCACAATTCCTGCCAGGAAAGAAAAATACTCTGGCAGACTAACTAAGCAGAAACCTCATGGACCCTCATGAGTGGAAACTAAATCCACAGGTCTTCAGCATGATAACAAGGAAATGGGGATGCCCAGACATATTTTTGCGTCCCCTCACAACTGCCAACTACAGAGATTCTGCACAAGGACTTATCACTCACAAGCATGGAAAGTGGATGCTCTATCATTCAGCTGGAAAACCCCAACAGTTTATGCCTTTCCACCACTGCCTCTCCTTCCCAAGGTGCTCATAAAAGTCAGACAGGAGAAGCCAAAAATGATTGATTGCCCCAGACTGGCCACGCCAGCACTGGTACCCAATCCTAAAGAGCTTGTCTCAAGGCCCAGCCTGGATTTTACCTCTAATTCCTCATCTTCTGACTCAACAAAACAATCTGATCCTGCACAGCCAACTCAGAACCTTAAATCTGGCTGCATGGCAGATAATATAACCACTCAGAACACACCTCTCTCTAAAGCTGTTATGGATGTCATTCTGGAAGCCAGGAGGCCCAGCACCAGGAAATCTTATGCAGAAAAATGGAAGAGATTCTGTGCTTGGAACCAGGCACAAGGACTTGTAAAATCTGAGGAATATTTGGAGCAAGTGGTTCAATACCTAACTGAGATGATGGACAAAGGCCTATCCTTCTCATCAAGATCCATGCCTTTGCCATTTCGGCTCATTTACAATACGGAACTTCCTATTTTCTCTCATCCACTGCTAAGACAGTACCTCAGAGGGGGGAGAGGTACTCTATGGAGAGCACCGATACCTATATGGGACCTCAACTTTGTTTTAGAAAAGCTCACACTGCCTCCTTTTGAGCCAGCCAATACAACTGATATAAAATTCTTATCATGGAAAACTGCTCTGCTCCTAGCAATAACTTCAGCAAGAAGAGTCTCAGAGTTACAAGCATTAATGGCAGTGGAACTTTTTATCATTTTTCATCCGGACACGGTTTCTCCAAGGACAAACCCAACATTTATGCCAGAGGTAGTATCCATTTTGGCTCGTAACCAAACCATTCATTTGCCAACATTTTATCCAAATCCCCAGAATAAAGGGGAAAGACTTCTGCAGTCTTTGGACATACACAGGCAGCTACGCTTCTACTTGGACAAAACAAAAGCTTTCAGAGAAATCGAGCAACTGTTTGTATCATATGCTGCAGGATCACAAGGAAAGGTTATTTCAAAACAGACTATTTTAAAATGGATAGGACACTGTATTCGTTTCTGCTATGCACAGCATGGCAAGTCAGTGCCAAAGATTATTAGGCCTCATTCTACCAGGGCAGCAGCCTTTCTCAGAGGAGTACCAACCAAGGAAATTTTGGAGGCTGCAACTTGGGAGTTCAGTGCATACTACCACTTACCTCTTTACTCTAAATCCAGAGCAGGCTTTGCCACTGCTGTTCTCCAGGGCTTCATAGCTACTCCTAATCCTATTTAGACCCAGCCGCCCAACCTCAGCTTTGGGATTCAACCTAACTGTAATGACTGCAACAGTGAAACACGATGAACATAGTACAGTTGTGTACCTACCATAAATGTAGATATTCGAGTGTATTCACTGTTGCAGTACAGGTTACCCACCCACCACCCCCCTTTCTTTGCTGGGACTTACTATACTTCTCTATCCTATACAACCTATGTGGTGTATTTGCTTGTAGATGAAGGTATTTATTTTAGTGTGTTTTTTTATAAGCAATGTGTATTGCCTACCTTCTTGGGGGCACCTGACATCTGGGGCAAGAAAAACTGAAGAAAATGGCGTCTGCTGCATCTTTTATACCCCTAGCGCACTGACGTCCAGTAAGAGGCGACAGCAACCGACGCCGCACCAGGACTTTGGAATTCAAGCTGACTGTGGGTAGCCTGCCAGCAGGATAACCCAAGTGTAATGACTGCAACAGTGAATACACTGTAGCATCTACATTTATGGTAGGTACACGACTGTACTTTCTCCATACAGGTGTTTCAGATGGGGCTTGTGGGACCTGGACAGTTTCCCACAAAGTACACCCTCTCTCCTGGAGGAACACATCATCCCGAAAGAAATGACGGCCAAGAACACTGCATCAGTGGGCCCAGATAGTATCCTAGGATGCCTTCCAAATATCATGAAACATGACCTATCGGGCTCTCTAGAATTGCTGTTTAACTGTAGTCTCCAAGCAGGCTTCGTTCCTCATGAATGGATAACAGCAATGGTCATTCCTCTGCATAAAGGTGGGCCATATACAGACCCCGGAAACTACGGACATGCAAGTCTCACTGGTCTTGTATGCAAAGCCATGGAACGAATGATCATGGAAATGATCAAAGATATAGTAAGTAAACTATCAGATGCTGCACCCAGCTCAGTTTGGTTTCCTCAAGGGCAGGTCAAGTCTACTCGACCTGTTGGACTTCTTTGAGAGAGTCACTAAAGCAATGGGTGAGGGCAGAATGGTTCACAATGCCTACCTTGACCTGGCCAAGGCATTTGACACAGTACCCAACTTGTGTTGTTGCGACACTCCCGTATGTCACCAGTGGATAGCCAGCTGGCTCACAGATGGGACCCAGGAAGTGAGAATTGGGGAGGCTATCTCTACAAAGAGGCCCTCTGGGATCAGTCCTTAGACCGCTCCTTTTTGGCATTTACTTCTCTGTAGCCAAGGCCAATGCCATTGGTTTCTGGCTCACTAAATCCACAGATGATTGCAAATTAGGAGCCGTCACTAAATCCCACAGACAAAAATCTTTACCAGGAATGGCTGACACAGAGGCAACTGGTATCAGAGCCATGGACTAAAACTAAGTGCCAAGAAATGCATAACTGTATCCTTCGAGAAGTCATCCACCCCCTGGTAACTGTCCTATTGACAACGCACCACTTAGAGTTGACCCAGTAGTCAGGGACGCGGGAACACACAGTAATCTAGCCTTTGAAGTAGTGAGGAAATCCATTTTATGTTGTGCAACTTGTAAACAATGGTATGGCATCTAGGTCCAAGAAAGTCATTGATGTCCTCCTATTTTCATGTTGCAGTATTCTAAACATGGGATCCTCCACCTGAGGTGACCCGAATGTCTGGCTCATCTACAAAAGCTTAGCCTGGTTGCTGTATGGTGTGTGGGACGTCACACATAGGTACCGTAAACCGTGGGCCATAAATGTGATATCTGCATGCACTGACCTCAGAACTTTTCTGCCGCCAGTCAAGCATCAGCTTGCTCATTTAGCTCCGCACCGGGTGACTTCCGAAAGACAAGTATCCCGTTGGGTAATATTTTTTTTCTAGCTTGGTTGCTGATTTTTCTTTCCTATTAATTGATTCCATCCATGTCCTCTAGGAAGAGAAAATCTAAGTGCGAACGTCAAATTCCACACAGACCGCCACAACCTCTGACTGTTCTGTTTAGGGCCTGCCCATGACTACAAAGCGTGTTCCATCTGGCAATCGTTTGTTCCTAAAACACTGCACAACCATCTTTCAGCCCTGAAGTTGTTGAAAATCAGTTCCTTGAACGACTCGCCTTAGGCATGGAAGCCACACTGTGGCCATCTCAGGTGAACTACTGAGAAAGAATGCCAAAGTTTCTAGGCCAGAAAGTGACTGTACCGCAGAGCTTGGACATCCTGCCAGGTGCCGATTTGGGGACTGAGGTATTTCCGATGTCATTGGTGACTTCGGCAGGTGCCACTTCGGATGCCGCCCTAGTTTCTTCAGCCTGCATGTCCATGGAGGGACCTCAATCTGGGTCTGGGGGGGGGGCAGGTTTGCTGGATCGCTTAGTGTTGGCTTCTGTTAGAGGATTCCTCTCAAAGCCCTTTGCAGGCCTCTGATCCTAGGCCATCAGTTGTTCAACCTATAGCAGACTTCCTCTCTGAAAAAGAAGCAAAAGACCAGACATATTTGGCTCCATTTGAAAGCTTGCCGGAATGGCAAGCATTTTCCAAGTTCCTTTTTAATGCCGTTATGGCTCTTAGGCCTGCTTCCTCCTAAGCTCCTGCTACTCTACTGTCTTTGAGCCCCAGGCCTGCTTCCCTGGGCCCCTTAACCCGACCTAACAATTTAGAGGAGGATTCTTTCCTCCTCTTTTGAAGAGTTCCTCTCTTATGCCTCTCAACTGGCATCGCCCTTGGGATACTGTTCTCCAGAAGAGGATTCCTTAGAGGGTGATTCCCCACCTGAAGACATAACCTTTAGGGAAGTAGTTTCAAAAATGGGGGAACAATTCAAATTAGATTCCACACAAATGACAGAGTGCCAAAAAGGTGTTAAGAACGTCTGTAACTGGAATTCCCCGTGATCCCAGTCTACCTGGATGCGTTTGCCTCTGCTTCAAAAGCACCAGAATCTCAACCTCCACCTCCATACTGATGACTTTAAGTACCTCATTAAGCTTCCTATGGCAGACCTGGCTGTGATTGCTGTCTTGGCGGACAAGCAATCCAGACAGATTCCATCTTCCTCCTTACTTCCATCAGACAAAGACAGTAAAATGATGGGTAGACTGGGTGAGAAAATGTACACTTCTTCCACCCTGACTTTCAGAACCATCAATTGCCAAACTCGCATGGTGAAGTATGCTTTGGATCTTCTCTCACAGGCCGTGGATCAGCTTTCCTCCATTCCTGATGCTCCTATTAAGGCACAAGTTGACTCCACTCTCTCCCTAGCTGCTGAAGTCACTAGACATTCAATTAAATGCAGCTGTGATGCTGTAGAAGAATCAGCCAGGTGTGCTGCTTCAGTCTCTGTGCTCTGCAGATGCTCCTGGCTTAGATTTCAGCCGCTACTAGATGATTTTAAGAACAAGATTTGTGGATGCTGTTCTTGCCAATAACTTTCTTTGGTAAACTGTCAGCAGAATTGTTTAAAATCCTGCAGGAAAAAAGCAAGGAGAGCTGCAGGACATTGAGCATCTCTGTCTCACCTGTGCCTAAGTTTCACAGAAACTATTCCTCCAAACCAGTTTTTGTTAAGAGGGCTTCTGCTCAACCCACTTCAAAATCTAGTAAGGGTGCCAATAAATCACCCTCAGACAGACCAGCCTCTTCTCAGCCCTTTCACAAACCGCCCTTTCCTGACGGGTCTTCCTCTGCATGACTGCCTGTCCCCACCAAGTCAGCTACCCCTTTCTGCCCGCCTCTCCTGCGGTCTTCCCTTGTAGCAACAAATCACTTCATGCAAGTGGGTCTTGTCAGTTGTAGAAAAGGGTTACTTCATGAACTGGTGAGAAATGCCTCTTCAAAAAGGTATCCCACAACCTCCAAAGGATTAAACACGTTTACTTCCAAAAGTCATGAGGCCACATTCAACAGGGCACAATGCAAAAGGTTCCTGCAGGACAGGAAGGCCAAGGCTTTTACTCGAGAATTTTCCTTGTCCCAAGAAAGGATGGCACATGGCGACCAATCCTAGACTTGTCCCTTCTAAACCCTTTTCTGCATGTACCCACCTTCCGCATGCTCTCACTCCAAACCCTTCTTCCACTTTTAACTCCTAGATAATTCCCTGCCATTCTAGACCTGAAAGATGCATACCTTCACATCCCTAGCCCTCCATCAATCCTACCAAAAATTCCTGCGTGTTGCTGTGCATTCCTTGCACTAACCGTTTTTTGCCTTGCCCTTTGGCTTGTCCACATCACCAAGGGTATTTACAAAATGCCTAGCCCTGGTAATTGCCTTTTGCAGGACAAGGGGGATTCAGATCTACCCATATTTGGACAACTTCATTCAGGCAGCTCAACCAAACACTCTGTTAAAACACCTTAGGTTCACCATGTCTCTCCTCGAAGGGCTAGACTTCACAATCAACCACCTCAAATCCTCCTTTACTCCTACCGAAGGTCAGATTTTCCTGGGCTGCAGAATGATAGATCTGATGAAGGCCTTCCTCCCTTGGACAAGGTTGCAACATTGATCACTTACTTCCAAAAACA
Source organism: Protopterus annectens (assembly GCF_019279795.1). Lineage (NCBI taxonomy): Eukaryota > Metazoa > Chordata > Ceratodontiformes > Protopteridae > Protopterus > Protopterus annectens. The sequence goes on along the minus strand of NC_056725.1, from coordinate 1,875,340,994 downwards.
ACTACTGACCAACTTCGTCTCAGCCAGGCAGTTCCTTCACCTCCTGGGTCTCATTACATCCATGCTACTCCTAGCCAGGTTACATATGAGGAAGTTTCAATGGTACCTAAAGAATGTTTAGTCTCAACATGCTCCTCCACTAGATTTTCAGGACCCATTTATCTCATGTCTCAAGAAGGAAATCCAGTGGTGGATCCAACAAATTCATCTGAATCCAGAACTACCATTACAACCACTCCCAGCAGATCAGCAGATGTACACTGATGTTTCACACCTGGGTGAGGGGAGACCTATGAAGAGCCCTAAGGTTCAAGGGCAATAGGATACTTGCCTTCTGAACAAACACATCAACATCAGAGAGAGAGAGAGATGGCCGTTCTTATCTTAGCCCTACAAGCATTCCTTCCACTTATTCATCCAGGACCTCTCAAATGTTTTACAGGTGGTACCACAGTCTGTATTACATCAACAAGCAAGTGGGAACAAAATCCTACTTGCTCTGTAGGCTAGCCATACTGGCTTGCGAGATGGCTACCTTCTGCAAAGTGATGCTCCAGGCAGTTTACATTACCTCACAAACCAATGTTCAGGCAGATGCCCTCAGGAGGTCACTATCACAGAATCATGAATGGATGTTGCACAGAGATGTCTTCCTGGATATTGTCCAACGGTGGGGTACATCACAGGTAGATCGGTTTGCCTCTCCTCTGAACAGACGACTATAGTTATTCTGCACAAGTGTGGAGGGTGGATGCCTTCACAATCTCATGGAGGGGGATGTTTCTTCATGCATTCCCTCTTTTACCTCTCGTACAGAAAGTCCTGCTGAAAATTCAACAGGAGAAACTGAAAATCTTGTTGGTGACCCCCTTCTGGCCAAGGCAGCACTGGTTCCCCCTACTTTTTTTTTACTAGCCAAGGGCAATCATCACAAGTTATCCCACAAGGTGGAACTTGTCGTTGTACAACAAAAGGTATCCCTCATCCATCCACACTTACAAACTCTGTCTAACCTTGTGGGTGATAAACTTGATCTCTTTTAGACACCTTTATTCAGCGGATGTGCTTTCTGTCCTGCAGGAGGCCAGGAAGCCCACTACTAGGAGATCCTATTTATCCAGCTAGAAAAAAAGTTCACCATTTGTTGTCTGCACAGACAACTAGATCCCTTTAGGGCAGATGTACATCAAGTTTTGTCTCGTCTGTGTGAGCTACTTAAGTTTGAACTTTCATATTCTTCAGTGAAAGTCCATTCATCAGCCATCTCTGCTTGCATACCTCTGAACCCACCATTACTCTTCAGATTAGAGGTAATGCTTTTTCTTAAGGGGGTCCTACACATCAGACTACCAAGGAAACCCATCCCTCCCCCTTGGGATCTGAATTTTGTTATAGAAAGCCTCATGACTGCTCCCTTTGAACGAGCCGCCTCAGCCACCTTAAAGATGTGCATTTGGAAAATGGTGCTTCTAGTAGCCTTGACCTCTGCCAGGGGTCTCAGACTTACAAGCACTCATGGCCAGCCCACCTTTCTTAATATTTCATAAAGACAGGGTTTCTTCGCTCCAACCCCTGTTTCATGCTTAAAGTGGTGAATGAACGGTCACTTAATCTGTCCATTTACACACTTTCTTTCCTTTTCAAAGTGACAGTGTGTGTGCTTCATTCTCTGGATGTGCATGAACAACTTAGATTCTACCTAGACAAGACCAAGCGCATCAGAAAGCCAAACCAGCTGTTTGTATTCTTTCATCCCAGAGCTCTCGGAAAAGCAGTCTTCAAGCAAACAATTTCTTCTTGGATTTCCAACATCATATCCTTCTGTTACTCCTTCCATGGCAAACAGTTGCCTTATGCCATGAGGGTTCACTCCACCAGGGCTGTGGCCCCCTCAGGGGGCTTTTTCAAAGGAGTAGCTGCAGCTTCCATTCTAGAGGCAGCCAGTTGGACATCAGTTTGTAATGTTTAGTAAATGTGTGGACTGAACAACATGTCTTGGACTAGGGCAGGTTTTGCTAAGGCCATCCTGCATGGTTCCCTGAAGAGTTTCTCCACCTCCTCCTCCCATTTCACATGCTGAGCTTTGGTATTCTGCCTCGTGTTTGGATTGCTGCAACATGAGAATAGAAGGACGTAGAATAGTTGTATAAAATCTTACCATAACCATGGATGTCCTTCTCTTACATGTTGCAGTGCTCCAATCCCCCCCTACCCCCCCCCCCCTTAGGACATCATGTTTTTTTTTTCCCTGTTTCCCTCACTGGATGGCATCCTCATCTACTATCGTCAGACTCTTGTCTGAATGGGGCAGTCAGTTCTGAGCTCAGTGTGCACAGACGTCACATTTATGGCACCTACATGTGACATCCCATGCACCATACAGCAGCCAGGCTAAGCTTTTTAGATGAGCCAGACGTTTGGGTTACTGCAACATAGAGGAAAAGGACATCTATGGTTATGGTAAGGTTTTGCGCAACTATTCTTTCCATTGTGTTCAGCTTTCTTCAGACCTATCACCACCTATCACTGAGTACATTGCTTCCTTGGATATGTACCTAACCAGACGTATCCAACAAATGGAATGTCCACCGAGGTTACTCACTAAAAGAGTACAGGGTGCAAGTCAAATGTCCTATGTAGACTTCCTCAAGGGCCTATCCCTGTATTCTGTCTTCTACAGGCTGTTGATGGAATTTCTATGCCTGGCATAGGGGGCATCGTCGGACTCCACTCTGTACTTTCTGCATATTAGCAAAACAAACAACACCAAAATTACCTGATGTCCTTCGATTCCTGTGTTGCAGTATTTAGTGTGGGATTCCCCACTTCAGGTGACCCGAACGTCGGCTCCCATACAAAAGCTTAAGCCTGGCTACTGTAGGTGCAGGGCATGTTGCATGTAGGGCCATAAATCAGGGACCATAAATGTGACGTCTGCATGCACAGACATCAGAACTTTTCAACCACAGTCGACCATCACATTGATTGTTTTGCTCCATTACTTGACGTCTAAAGCTATGTACCCCGTTGAGATTTTGCCTTTATTTTGTTTGCGCTTGGTTTGCTGTACCTTACCTTTGGCCAATATCAGCTAAGAAGGGTAAATGCAGACTCGAGCGCCAGATTCCATATAAGTATATCCACAACTGCTGCGTTTTCTGCCCAGGCTAAGAGCATGACCATACTGCTTCCCCGATTTGTCAATCATTTGTACCCAAGATCCTCCAAAGCTGCCTGGCTGACCTTAATTTATATTTAGAAAACCAGGGACTCAAAAAAACTAGCACTCAGGATGGATCCCGAATTGGCCGCTCTGACGGAACCACCACAGAAAAAGGCCAAGGTTTCCAGGGCTAGTTCCTCTCCCTCTCAGCAGTCGGATGTCCTGCCAGCTTCCAATTAAGGAGTTGAGGGTTGTGAGAACCATCTACTTCGGCTCCCCTTGAGGAAGCCACTACGGAAGCAATTGCCAGCGCATCCAGGGAGTTAACTGTGACGTTGGTTCCTGCCGATGTCTAGGGGGAACAAGATATTGTCAGACAACCAACCGGGGTGCCATTGCCTGAAGCCCCTACCGTATCCCAGGCCCCTGAATCTAGACCTTCTCTTAAAACTACTACTTTGAAAAGGAAACAGAAAACACACCACCAGACTCCACCCTCTGAAGGAGTTCCGGGCTGGCAGTCCTTCACCAGCTCCTTGATGCAGGCCTGCATGGCCCTTAGGCCCATGGCCTCTTCCTCCTCCACCATTCCAGTGCTCAGCCCTCAACTTGCCTCAGACACTTCTCTCCCTCTTCCTACTGCTCATGAAGGGGAAGAACAGGTGCCTTACTATTCATCCTTGTTTGACTCCAAGTTCCTATTCATTTCGAATTCTCTCCCCTTGAATAATAATCCCCAGATGAGTAATCCATAGAAGGGTCCTCTCCATCAGATGTCACCTTTGGGGAGACCATCACAAAGATGAAAGAATACTTTTAAATGGGACACTTTCCAAATAACAAACTCAGAGATGCTTTGAGATGTCCTCCTGTTCGTATGTTGCAGTATTCTTGGTGTGGGATTTTCTGCCTTCAGGTGACCCGTACGTTGGCTCCTATACAAAAGCTTCAGCTTGGCTGTTGCAGCTGCGTTTGACTTGACATGTAGGACCATAAACCAGGGACCTAATGTGTGACGTCTGCACACACAATTCTCAGAACTTTTCAGCCGCAGACTACTTCATCGTACGATCGCTCTCCAGATGTCGGGTCAACTATAGATAATTAACCCATTGGGGTTTTTGCATTTCTAATATTTTACCAATCTTTCGCATTGCTTAGGCTTGGTTGTTGTAGCTTTCAGCTGATGTCAGGTAAAAAGGGAAAGTGCCAAAGCGGGCATCAAAGTCCCCATAAGGGCGCCCATGACAAATGTGTTTTCTGCTTAGGCTGGGAACACGACCATAACGCCAGCCCTATTTGTAAATCTTTTGTGCCTAAGACACTACATAGCAGTCTGGCAGCTTTAAACCTTTGCTAAGAAAATCAACGCCTCAAACGGCTGGCTCTCAGGATGGATCCCACTTCGGAGGCCGCCCAAGAACCTCTGCGTAAGAAAGCCAAGATGTCTAGGCCTTCATCGCCTGCCGCTTTGCACCCAGACCCCCTGCCAACTACCGATTATAGGAGTAGAGCGTTCAACAGATCTGTCTGCTCCATCGATCTCCCTCGTGGTGGCTGCTGCACAGCCGACATCCGTCACGTCCACGGAACCGTCTCAAACACCGATGCTTGTCGATGTCTAGGGGGAACCAGATTTGGGGGTTCCTTTGACTGGGAGCCAGACCTCTGATACAGCCGCTGCCAAACCCTGCTCTAGACCAACTCCAACCAAAAAGAAGCAGAAAACAAAACATATTACTCCTGCTTCTGAAGCCCCTCCAGACTGGGAGGCCTTCACCTCCTCTCTTATGCAGGCATTTATGGCCCTTTGGCTTTCTGCCTCACCCACAACTACATTGCTTCTGCTAAGCCCTAGGCCTACCTATGCTTCTTCTATTCCCATGGCTCCCCTCTTGTAGGAAGAAGAACATGAATCCACCTGCTCTTCCTCAGATGAATCCATCTCTTATGCATCCCAGATTGCTTCTCCCAAAGAATATTACTCCTGATGATTCTGTGGAAGGGGATTCTCCACCTGAAGACATTACATTTGGTGAAACCATCACCATAATGAAAGACTACTTCAAATGGGATACTTCCCGAATGACAGAAACCCAAAAAAGATACTTTGAACTGCAAGTGGAGTCCCCCTCCCCTTCAGCTGTACCCCCTGTTCTCCCAGCATACTTGGATGCCTTTCCTGCAGCCTCTAGAACTCCTGACTCTCAGCCTCCTGCACCTAAGCGCCCAGACCGCTTCTACAAGGTGCCAGAGGAACAAAAATTTCTTATAAAGCCACCCTTAGCAGACCCAGCAGTGATTGCCACTGCCTCTGATAAACAGTCTAGGTTGCTACCTTTTGCCTCCCTATTGCGCACTGATAAAGATAGCAAATCCATGGATAGGATAGGCAAGAAGGTGTACACTTCCTCCACTTTGGCCTTCAGAGCCATTAACTATCAAACGCATATGACTAAGTATGCCCTGGACTTAGTATCCCAAGCCACCTCTATGCTGGCTTCAATTCCTGATAGTCCCATTAAAACGGATATCTCCTCCAAATTGTCCTTAGCACTGCAAGTGGATAGACACTCTATAAGATGCAGCTACGATGTTGCAGAAGCTTCTTCTCGCTCTGCAGCATCAGCATTTGTCCTTTGACGGATTCTGTAATCTAAGCCAGGAATAATTTCCGAGGACTTCCAAATCCAAAATCTTGGACGCTCCCCTGGATCACAACTTCCTCTTTGAAAAGCAGTCTGCAGACCTGTTTAAGTCTGCAAGAAAAAACAAGAGTTTCAGGATATTAAACCTCTCCTGGTATCCGCTATACCCAAATTTTATAGGAACTACCTGGCTAAGACTACCTTTGTTAGGCGTAACTCTCATTCTGCTGCTTCCTCCTCCAGACCCACTAGAGAAACTAGAAGATATTCCTCATGCAGGCCCACTGGCCCACCACCTCAGCCTAGACGGCCCTTTCAGGACAGGGGAGGTCCCATTAATGTGCGACTGCCTTGCTCATCTCCCCTTCTCAGCTCGCCTTACCCACTCTTTCCCTTTCTGGCAGAAAATCACCACAGACCAATGGGTATTGACCATTATTCAAAAAGGATACGTTCTATCCCGGAAATAACCCCCCCCCCCCGAAAGGCATTCCATTTTCCCAAAAAAAACAGTGCCATGTCCTTCCACAAATTCTGTCAGACCTACAACAACAAGGCACAATATAGCCTGTTCCCATAGGGCAAAAAGGAAAAGGGATTCTACTCCCATCTGTTCCTGGTCCCTCGAAAGGACTGTCCCTGGAGATGCATTTTGGATCTCTTTCCTAAACTTTGACAGCATTTTAAAGGATGGCACCTGCAGGTAACGTCCCACTCTCTTACCCCTCATACCCTCAAATGCTTTCATGGTCACTTTGGACCTAAAAGATGCTTACCTGCACATTCCCATCAAGGCCTCGCACAGACTTTTCCTGCATTTCTGTGGCCCGTCCTCACACTTCCAATTTACGGCCTTGCCCTTTGACTTAACCACTGCCCCAGAAGTGTTTGTAAAGTGCCTAGCTCCAACCATTGCCTTCTGCAGGACCCAAGGAGTCCAGATTTACCCATATCTGGATGACATCCTAGCACAGTCAGAAGATTCCCTCTTAAGACATCTACGCTTCACTATGTCCCTACTACAAAGTGTAGGGTTCACTCCAAACCTCAAGATGTCCTCCCTGAATCCAGACAAGGACAAGATATTCCTAGGTTGCAGAATCAATACAGAACGAATGAAAGTCTTTCTCCCACAGGACAAGGTTCTGTTTCTTACTTCCCACTTCCAGGAAGTCCTGTTCTCCCAGACAGTCACTACAAGGCAATTCCTTCTCCTGGGTTTGACGGCAGCAACCATTCCCATGCTACCATTGACCAGAATGCATATGCGAAAACTGCAATGGTACCTCAGAATATCTGGTCACAACACCAGAATCACTTGGGACAAGTTATTCCCCTTCTTCCCTGTTTAAAGAAGGAAATCATTTGGTTGATCCAACAAGTACAACTAAACCCGTGCCTTCCACTGCAGCCCCCTCAACCCACACAAATATTGCATACAGATACCTCAGACTCAGGCTGGGGATCCACCTTGCACTCTTAGAGTCCAAGCCCAGTGGCAACCTCCCATGAAAACCAAACACATCAGTGTAAAGGAGATGACAGCAGTTTTTAGCTCTACAGATCTTCCTTACCCCTACTGTTACCAGGTCCTCTTCTGATGGTGAAGGACAATACCACTGTTATGTGGTACATCAACAAACAGGGAGGTACCAAGGCATGCCAGTTGTGCAGGCTAGCCCTATTAATTTGGGACCTAGCATCCCAGCACAACCTATCCCTGCAAGCCAGCTACATCCCTTCGCAGGACAACAAGCAAACAGACGACCTGAGCAGAACATCCTCTCCACAGCATGAATGGATGCTGGACAAAGACAGTCTTCCTAGACATAGTCCACTAGTGGGGCACTGAAGTAGACTTATTTGCCCCCCCTCCCAGAACAGGTAGCTGCAGATCTTCTGCACAAAGACTTACTCCCCTCAAGCCTGGAGAGAAGATGCCTTCACCTGCGAGGGGAAGTTCCTGTACACCCCCCCCTTCCCTCTGATTCAGGAAGGACAAACCAAAAATCTTGCTAGTGACTCCCTACTGGCCAAGGCAGCACCCTTCTATACAGTTTAGCCAAGGGCAATCACTACATTACCCCACAAGAGGTGGACCTTCTGACACAAGACAAAGGAACTCTCCTACACCCACACTTGCAAATGCTATCCCTGACTCTGTGGGTGATAAATTACTAACCCCATTAAGACACCACTATTCAGAGGACATGCTATCAGTCCTGAGGGAGGCCAGGAAACCCACTACTAGAAAATCATACCTTGTTAAATGGGAAGGATTTACTCAGTGGTGTCTGGGACAGGAAAGGGACCCTTACGAGGCTGACACCTCCCCTGTTCCTCTCATGTGTGTCAACTTATAAAGGGTGGACTTTCCTATTCATCAGTGAAAGTGCACCTCTCCGCATTATCAGCCTGCTTACCTCTAGATCCTCCCTTGTTAACCAGGCTACATGTACAACCCTTCCTTAAAGGGGTTTTACACATCAGACCGCCAAAGAAGCCTATCCCTCCTGCATGGGACCTGAACTTCATCCTGGAGAAACTAACCCAGCCCCCCTTCGAACTGGCTAATAATGCCTCTGTACAGTTTTGTTCTTGGAAAACAGTACTGATGTTCTTAGTGTTTCACTGTTGCAGTCATTACATTTGGGTAATCTGCTGATAGGTTCCCTCAGTCAGCCTGATTAACAAATTCTTGGGTCCTGCGTCAGTTGCTGTCCCTTCTTGCATGACGTCAGGTCGTCAGGGGTATAAAGCATGCAGCCGATGCCATTGATTCAGTCTTTCTTGCCGTGCGGTGCTCGAAGCAGAAGCAGTTCGCAAGTGTTGGTCGGCCAACTCCTGAAATCTTCGTTTGAGTTTCAGAACCGAAGTCTTCAAATAGGAAGCTAAGTACCCCGTTGGGGAAACTTTTTCTTGCTCCTTACCGATGTCAGTAAAAGTTAATTGTATTACTTGTGGGGAAGCAAATACCTCATAAAGATTTTCATTTGTACTGTATTCCTTGCCTAGGCCCTGACCACAATGTGCCTTGCTGTCGGTTCTGTGCTTTATTTAATTAACGCACAATCCGTCGTCTGTACATTTTTGCTTCTAAATATTTTGGCTCACTGTTTAATTATCCAGAAATGACGTCTGTTAGCAATCTGACTACCGGAATACTTTAAAAAAAAAAAAAAAGACAGGCCGTTCTGGTCCAAAACTGCTGACGGCGCTTTTCCTAAGCCAGTTCGCCGTGCTCAGTGAGGCGCTTTCACAACCCTTGATACCCGCTACTTCTCATTCGCAGGCCTCTACTGAGAACCATTCAGAGTCCGGTATGCCGTGAGATGCTTCAATTTTGGAACCTGTGGATGTCTCTACCTTGGATGGGTCCAGAGCCGCTGTACAGGCACCGGGTTCTGAGGGTGTATTCAGGCCTACAGATTTATGTATTAAACCGATGCCATCTTCAATACTAAGGCCAAAAACTCGAACTATGTCTAAAAAAACGACGCCTAGGCCACCTGTGCAGGCCCCTATGCCTAAAAACAAGTGATCAAAATGGCTAAAGATTTAATTACTCTGATCAGGGGTAGTCAACCCCCCCCCCCCCCTTCAAAGAGGCCTAGGCAGGAAATTGACTGAATCTTCTGAACAGAATTCTATTTATTCTGACTCTTCTAATGAACAGGATTTGTCTATGCCTACTTATGAGGACTCTGATGCAGAGGATTCTATTCCTTCTGCTTATTCCCCTGAGGATTTTTCTTTTGGGGAAACTTTACATACCTTAAGGGAACATTTCCACTGGGAAAGTCAAGTTTTTTCTGAATCTAAAAAGAGACTTGGGGATTTTCTTCTTCCTCAATACAGGCCTTTGGCTGTACCTCCTGTTCTAGACATTGTTGATTTGTGTTTTCAGAATCTAGTATGGCTCCTGATTCTCTGCCTCTGGCTTCTTGTAAGCCAGACAGATATTACAGGGTTCCTGATTCCCACAAATTCCTTTTCAAAATTCCTGTTGTGGATGCTGAAACCATTTCTCAGGGCCCCAAGGGCATTAAGGCTTCTACTGCTAAAAACCCTACCCCATCTGATAGAGATTCCAGGGCACTGGATAGATGGGGTAAGAAGGTCTACACTTCTGCAACCTTAGCAATCAGAGCTTTAAACTGCCAATTCCATATGCTAAAATATCAGCAGCATATCATGGGACTGCGTAAATAGAAAATGATGTTGATTTCTGTGTGGGAAATAAAGATTTACAGGATTTATTGCATTCAGCTGAACAAGTTGGAAAACATACTTTGCAGTGTGGTTTTGATTCTTTGGAGGCCTCTTGCAAGGCTGCTGTAACTGGGTCTGTGCTAATGAGGCATGCTTGGCTCAAAGAGCAATCTCTGCCTGATCATGTTAAAGCAAAACTGTTGGATACTCCTTTACAACAGGACCGTCTCTTTGGTAATAAGGCTGAAGAAGTTCTAAGAAAGACGGAAGATAAAGCTAAATCTATGCAAACTGTGAAAGATTTCTTGCAAGTGCAACCGCCAAGATTTAGTAGGCACTGGCCTACTAAGAACTGGTCCTCTCCAGTTATTTCGAGAGCCGCTCAAGTCAAACCCAGATATTCCAAAGGCACCAGGTTTCAGTCCCAAGGGACTTTCAGAACTAAGCAATGGGGTGCCTCCTCTTCCAAATCTGGAAACAAGAAGACACCTCCCTATGGTAATAAGTCTCAATGACTTTTCACTGCACTAGACTTACCAAGCACTTACCTTTGGGGAAAACTGGCTCTTCATGCAAAAAACTGGCAACTTATAACCCAGGACAAATATTTTTTAAATATAGTATCCCAGGGATACAGATTTCATTTCCACATGTTAACTCAAAACGGATGGCCAGATCTGCCCCCAAATCAGTGGGCATAGGCCCAGAAACGGGTACTTTCCCTCATGAACATGGGGGCTATTCAACTAGTACCAGAAGAGGAAAAGGGACAAGGTTTCTATTCCAGACTTTTCCTGGTATCCAGAAAGGGCAAAACATGGCGTCCAGTTCTGGACTTATCTACTCTAAACACCTTTCTGGGCTTTCCAAAATTCAAGATGCTGTGACTCTTCACCAGTTACTTCCTGTGCTAGGCAAAGATGCCTGGTTGGTAACTGTAGATTTAAGAGGCTTACTTGTATATCCCAATCAGGGAATCTTGCAGAAGATGCCTCTGATTCAAAGCAGGCTACTTGCATTACCAGTTCTCTGCACTGCCCTTTGGCTTATCTACTGCCCCCAGGGTCTTTACAAAGTGCCTGGCTCCAGAAATTGCATTTTGCAGACAAAGAAATATTCAAATATATCCATACCTGGATGATTGTCTACTTCAGGCAGAAAACAAGGACATTCTTCTAAAACATCTGGCATTTGTAAAAAGGGTTCTAACTTGTCTAGGGTACACTATAAACGAAAAGAAATCTCAAGTGGTACCCTCTCAAAAATTACATTCCTGTGTGCAAGCTTGAATACAACTGCCCAGATGGCTTTCCTTACGCCAGAAAAGCAAATTCATTTGGTGACTTACTTCAAACAGATGGCCACAAAAACCCTGCTTTCTGCAAGGTAATAATGCAAGCCTTGGGGTTCATGGCCTCCTGCATTCTTCTAATTCCATGTGCAGGACTGCATATGAGGAAACTTCAGTGGTATTTAAAAAGTCTATGGAGTCAACATTGTCACAGCCTGGAAACAAGGATTCCTGTCATACCTTGCTTGCGCCTAGAGTTCCTTTGGTGGGCAGAGGCCTGCCACCAGAACAAGGGACTGCCATTCACACCAACCCTGCCGGCCAAACCCTAACTACAAACTCATCAGACTATGCTTGGGGGGCTCGTCTGACAGGGAAGTGCATTCAGGGCAAATGGAGCCCAAATCAAATGCACCTTAATATAAATCAAAAAGAAATGCTAGCTGTACAGAATGCACTGACAGCTTTCAAGGACTACCTTCATCCAGGACAATTACTGATGAAGACGGACAACACCACGGTTATATGGTACATAAACGGGGGTACACACTCCTACCCCCTCTGCAGACTAGCCATGGCATTGTGGAACACGGCCTTGACCTATCCCTGCCAAGAAAGCTGAATACACTGGCAGACGAGCTAAGCAGAAATCTTATGGACCCACATGGATGGAAACTGGAACCATGGATTTTCAACCTGTTGACACGCAAATGGGGGAGCCCAGACATAGTTTTGGGGTGAGGCAAAAAGATCCATCAGTTGGACATATTTTGCACAAGAACTCATCACAAAAAAGCCTGGAAAGTGGATGCTCTGTCCTTCAGCTGGAAAAACCTGTCAGTCTCTGACTTTTAGTAGAACTTTGGAGAGCAGAGGCAGAGGGGGGAAAAGCAAACAGGACAAACCAAAAATGATTTTGATAGTTCCAGACTCGCCAACACTGGTACCCACTCTTGCAGAGTGTGTCACACTTCACCGTGGCACCTGCCTCAGACACCTTTTTTACTGTCTCAGCAGAACAACCAAATTCTGCACCCTCGGCTCCAAACTTTGAATCTTGCAGCATGGCTAATCACCTAAATTCACCCTTAGCATCCCTCAGCAAACCTGTGATGGATGTCATTTTGGAGGCGAGAAGACCTAGTACTAGAAAATCTTATGCTAACAAATGGAAAAGATACTGTGCCTGGAATAAATCTCAAGGGATAAGCACAGCAGTGCCCAACATTCCTCAGATTTTGCAATACTCAACTGAGATGCTTCACAAGGGCCTGTCTCTTTCTTCCATAAAAATCCATGCCTCAGCCATTTCAGCTCATTATAACACAGAACTTCCCCTCTTCTGTCATGCTCTGCTAAAGCAGTAGCTCAGAGGGGCCAAAAACTTAAGACCACCCAGGAGAGCTCCAACCCCTGCCTGGGACCTTAACTTTGTATTGGAGAAACTCACTCTCCCTCTTTTTGAGCTAGTTGCTACTGCAGACTTAAAATTTCTCTCCTGGAAAACAGCCTTCCTTTTTAGCAGTCACTTTGGCTAGAAGGATTTCTGAATTACAGGCTCTTATGGCAGTGGAGCCTTTCATAATTTTTCATGCGGACAGGGTATTTCTCAGGACCAACCCGTCCTTCATGCCCAAGGCGGTACCCAGTGTGGCTCTTAATTAGACCATTCATTTTCCAACGTGAACAGGACTAAATCTCAAAGAAAATCTGAACAATTGCTGGTAGCATTTGTTGCAGGGGCAGAGGGAAAGGCTATTTCAAAGCAAATTTCCAAATGGATAAGCCATTGTATTCATTTCTGCTATAAGCACCATGGAAAAACTATCCTTCAGGGGATCGGATCCCATTCTACCAGGGCTGCATCTACCTCTACAGCCTTTCTCAGAGGTGTTCCTACCAGGGTTCATAGGTTCATACTAGGCTATCTGCCCTAGAGCATTTATAAGCCTAGCCAGAGTGTGTGTGGCTTTCACCACCCCTTAGGATGAAAATACTATACCCATTAGTTTGTTGTGCCTCTGTCCAGCAGTGATACAGAGATGATTCCCGGGGTAAACCTACGATCTCCCATCCACTCGTCAAGATTTCTCTTGAACAGAGTCAGTGAGGGGCTCTGCCTCACATGGACTGGGATTCTGTTCCATAGTGTAGGGAGTCTCTGGGTGATGAATCTGTCCCTCCAGCACGTCCTATTTATATCCGTGTTGAGGTTTAAGTCTCTTGCTCTTGTGGCTCTGGTGGATTTGGATTTTTTGAGGTGGAGCATGTCCATTAATTCCTGGTTGGACATGGCCTTGTATGTCAGGCACAGATGACCTCTGAGCAGACGGTATGCGACTGAATAGAGCTGGAGTTTCTTCAGTCGGGCATCGTATGACATATGTTTGAGCCCCTTTATCCTTTCGTGAGGAACTTTTGGGGTCTTTCCAACTGCTGCAGGTGTCGGGTAAGGTACATTCCGAATGGGGCGTTGTACTCAATCATTGGTCTGATAAGTGAAGAGTACAGGGGTACAATGACCTCTCCTGATCTGGATGTGAATCCCTTCATGATCAGGTGGGCAATGTAGAAGGTCTTCCTAACCACTTTGGCAATGTGAGTGTCAAAAGAGAGGTTACTGTCAACTTGGGTCCCCAGGTCCCTGATAACTTCCGTGTTTAATGGATTACCACCTATGTGGTAATTAGGGGTTACCTTGTTTTTCCCAAAGGGTATGACTATACATTTTTTGGCATTTAGCTTAAGGCCATGGCTCTGGCACCAGTTAGACATCCTCCAGAAAGGTCTCATAGAAATGGATGTGTCTGATGGAGTGTCAATTATGGTGCCCAGTTTGCAGTAGTCTGCAAATTTTGTCAGCCACAATCCCCCTATGTTTGCCTGCACTTCAGAAAAATAAATGCCGAACAAGAGGGGGCCCAGGACTGAGCCCTGTGGGACACCGCTCGTGACCGGCTTAGAGTCTGACATGGCACCAGCAACTCTAACCCTGTGTGTTCTGTCCTTGAGCCAGCTTGCAACCCATCTTGTGACACATGGGTTTACATCTAAGCTGGTGAGCTTTTCTATGATGCCCGAGTGGGGTATTGTGTCGAACGCTTTTGCTTGGTCAAGGTAGGCTGTGTGAACTGCCTTACCCTCATCAATGGCCTTTAGTGACTGTTTCGAAAAAGTCGACCAAGTTCAAGAGGCAGGATCTGCCCTTGACAAAGCCAAATTGGGTAGGATCCAGTGTCTGTAGGTCCCCAATGTCTTTATTTATGAGTTCCATTATGATCCTCTCCATAGATTTGCAGACAAGGCTCGTCAAGCTTATGGGGCGGTAATTTTCAGGGTCCGTAGAAGCACCGCCTTTGTGGAGTGGGACCACAGTTGCCGTACGCCATTCTTTGGGCACGATCCTGTAGTAAGGCTAAGATTAAACAGCAGCCTTATGTGTGGGTTTAGTTCCTCATTGAGTTCGCGTAGCACACAGCCGGGGACACCATCCGGTCCCATTGATGCTGTGTTTTTTGCTTTAGAGAGAGCAGCTCTCACCTGGGCATCTGAGATGTTTGGGAGGCTAGACTCTGGTGGGATAGATATTTCTCCTTTTGGGGGGGGGGGGAGGGAGGGGAGAAATTTGCACTGAACCTGTCTGCCAGTATGTTGGCAATGTATGTGGGTTCAGTGATTTTTTTTATCATTTTGGACTAATTCTGAGCATATCTGGATATTCTAGAAGCTGCTACCTGGAGTTCAGTTCATACTTTGACGAAACATTATCATTTACCAATTTTCTCTAAATCCAGAGCTGGCTTTGCCACTGCCATTCTAGGGGGCCTTATAGCTGGTCCTAATGCTATATAAATCCATCCTCCCAACCTTAGCTTTGGGAATCTACCCAAATGTAATGACTGCAACAGTGAAACACGAAGAACATAGTTCAGTTGTGTACACTTACCATAAATGTAGATGTTCGAATGTATTCACTGTTGCAGTCCTTGTTACCCTCCCTCCAGCCCCCTGTTTTTTCTCTTACTATGCCTCTACCTTCTTTTACTAATTTGGTGTATTTGCTTTTGTTTGGAGGTATACTTTTGGTATTTTATATTACATATATATATATATATATATATATATATATAAAAACTGATGTAATGGTGTCTGCTGCATGTTTTATACCCCTGACGTCGTGGAAGAAGGGACAGCAACCGACGCAGGACCCAAGACTTTGTTAATCAGGTCGACTGAGGGCAACCTGCCAGCAGATTACCCAAATGTAATGACGGCAACAGTGAATACACTTGAACATCTACATTTATGGTAAGTGTACACAGCTGTCCTTTAGTGGCTATTACTTCTGCCAGAAGGGTTTCCGAGCTATAAGCCTTAATGGCATGCTCACCTTACACCATTTTTCGTAGGGACAGGGTCACTCTGAGAACTAACCCTTTCTTCATGCCCAAGGTAGTCAATGACTTGTCTCTAAATCAATCCATTCACCTACCCAGATGTTCATCGTGCATACAGCTGCAGTCATAACAGATGGGTTATCCTGCCGTCAGGCGGGTCCTCAGTCGGCCGAATTCCAAAGTCTAGGTCCGGCGTCGGTTGTCGTTGCTTCTTCCCTGACGTCAGTGCGGCAGGGGTATAAAAGAACCAGCAGACGCCATTTTCTTCAGTCTGTCTTGCCACGCGGTGCCCGAAGTAGAAGCAGTTCGCAAGTGCCGGTCGGCCAGCTCCTGAGATTTACGAAAATATTTCAGCCGAAGTCTTCTTGAAAGCTAAGTACCCCGTTGGGGAAACTTTTTTTGCCTCAGACCGATGTCAGACAAAGTTAATAATTGCATTTCATGTGGGAAGCAAATAACGCATAAGGATTTCCATTCCTTCTGTATTCCTTGCTTAGGCCCAGACCGCGACGTCTCGGCCTGTCGTTTTTGTGCTAGATTCAACAAACGCACTATTAAGCGTCGGGCGGAGTTCGCCCAACACTATTTTGGTAAAAAATTTAATTACATTATGTCATCGGATACTCCGACTCCAGTTTTGAGTAAAAGACGCAAAGATAAGGACCGACATACGAGGTCCGCGACTTCTACCGACACCACGCTAAAGCCGGCTACCGGTGCTCCAGTTCTCAGCGAGGCGCCTACGCAGCCCCTGAGTACCGATGACGCTTCTTTAGTGGTGTCTTCTGTGCCCGAGGTCGCAGGCTCCTTGGCCCCCACTCCGACTACAGATACCGACGCCACTCTTGGCGGGGAAACTCAGTTTAGACAGGCCTGCCACCTCTCAAGGTGTCTTCAGGCCTTCCTCTTTTTCCATTAAGGCTTTCACAAAATCTAAAGCAGCCATGAAAACTAAAAGACAAGCTCCACAGAGCCCCTCTAAAGACCCCATGCCTAAAAAACAGATGCTCAAAATGGCTGAGGATTTGATTACTCTTATCAGGGGTTCTCAACCCCCCCCCTCGGACAAAAGGCCCAGATTGGAGGAAGACTACCCTTCCTCAGACCAAGCCTTTATTACCTCAGAACATTCTGAGGACCAGGAATATTCATATTCCCCTTTTGAAGACTCTGATGCTGAGGAGTCCATTCCCTCGGTCTCCCCCCCTGAGGACTATTCTTTTGGGGAAACCTTACATACCTTGAGGGAACACTTTCAGTGGGAAGGCCAAGATTACTCTAAGATTCCAAGAAAAGGCTCAAGGATTTTCTCTTGCTTCCTCAGCACAGGCCTCTGGCTTTCCCTCTTGTCTTGGATATGTTAGATGATGTGTACGCAGAAGCCAGCCTCAACCCAGATTCTTTACCTCCAGCTCCTGTTAAACCTGACCGGTATTACCGGGTTCCTGATTCACACCAATTCCTATACAAAAGCCATGCTGCTGACCCAGAAACTATTTCACAGAGTCCCAAGGGAATTACGGCCTCTACTGCCAAAAACCCATTGCCTTCAGAGAGAGATTCCAGAGCTTTAGAAAGGTGGGGGAAAAAGGTATACACCTCGGCCACTTTAACCATGAGGGCATTAAACTGTCAGTTCCATATGTTAAAGTATCAACAGTTTTTGTTATCTCAGTTGAAAAGCAAAATGACACAACCTGAACAACCAGATTTAAAGGAGTTGCAGGATTTGTTGCATAGTGCAGAGCAAGTGGGTAAACATACCTTGCAATGTGGTTTTGATGCTTTAGAGGCCTCATGTAGAGCTGCTGTTACAGGGTCTGTCATACGTAGACATGCTTGGCTCAAAGAGCAAACCTTAACAGATCATGTCAAAGCTAAATTACTAGATGCACCACTTCAAAAAGATGTATTGTTTGGTGTTAAAGCTGAGGAGGTACTAAAGAAAATGGAGGAAAAGGCAAGATCAATGCAAGCAGTGAAAGATTTCTTACAGGTACAACCTCCACGTTTCAGCAGAAACTGGCCTTCAAAAAATTGGTCCTTTCCAGTCACGGACAGACCTCAGAGGTAGATACAGGCACCCGAGGGGTAGAGGGCAATCTCAAGGATCATTTAGAGCCAGACAATGGCAAGCACCTACACCAAGAGGTGGAGAAGATAGATCAGTCATTCAGAAAGCAGTCACAATGACTTCCCCTTTGCATGCCAAGCAAAGCTTTAATGGCAGCACCTTTAGGAGGAAAACTGGCATTATTTAAAAAAAATTGGCATATTGTCACAAAAGACAATTGGATCCTGGACATTATAGACAGAGGCTACAGATTCCACTTTCACACCCTTCCAAAAATGAGAGGCATGCCAAACCTGCCACAAAATCAAAGGGCAGAGGCACAAAAAGAAATTTCAGCTCTCATGGACATTGAAAGCTATTCAAGAGGTACCTGCAAAAGAACAGGGTCAAGGTTTTTATTCCAGACTATTCCTGGTACCAAGGAAGGACAAAGATTGGAGACCTATTTTGGACTTATCCATCCTAAACACGTTTACTCGTACCAAAATTCAAGATGCTCACATTACAGCAGCTTCTTCCCATACTGGGCAAGGAGTCTTGGCTGGTAACATTGGACCTCAAGGAGGCATACCTGCATGTCCCTATCAGACAAGATTGCAGACGATACCTCAGACTTCTTGCAGGTTCAACCCATTATCAATTCTCTGCATTGCCCTTTGGCTTATCTACTGCGCCCAGAGTGTTTACGAAATGCCTGGCATCAGTAATTGCCTTCTGCAGACTTCAAGGGATACAAATATACCCATATCTGGACGACTGCCTGATCCAAGTGGACAGCAAGCACATACTTCTGAAACACCTGGCGTTTGTAATAAAATTGTTGAACTTTCTGGGATACACAGTCAACAAAAAGAAATCAAAACTAATACCCTCTCAAGCAATAATTTTCCTGGGTGCCAGCTTGAATACAAACACCCAGATGGCCTATCTCACGCCAGAGAAGCAAGGGCAACTATCTCAATACTTCAGCAAAATGGCAACCTTCACCAGGCTGACTGCAAGGAAACTCCTGCAGGCTCTGGGATTCATGGCATCTTGCATCCTGCTGATCCCATGTGCAAAGCTGCATATGAGGAAACTTCAATGGTACCTAAAAAACTTATGGTCTCAACACAGCCACAGTTTGGAAACAATTATACCACTCATTCCATGTCTTCAAAAGGAATTTCTGTGGTGGGCTCAAGCATGCCAAAGAAACATAGGTCTCCCCTTCTGCATGCCTCAAGCAAATCAAATCATCACAACAGACGCCTCGGACTACGCATGGGGGGCGCACATGACAGATCAGTGCATTCAGGGCAAATGGTCCCAAAAAGAGAAGCACCTACACATCAATCAAAAGGAAATGCTAGCAGTACAAAATGCTATTATGGTCTTCAAAGACCTACTGCATCCAGGCCAGCTATTGATAAGGACAGACAACACCACAGTGATGTGGTACATAAACAAACAGGGAGGAACTCATTCATACCCCCTGTGCAGACTAGCCATGTCTCTTTGGAACACGGCTCTGGAATTGCAAATCCAACTTCAAGCACAATTCCTGCCAGGGAAGGAAAACACGCTGGCAGACAACCTAAGCAGAAATATGACAGATCCACACGAATGGAAGTTGCATCCTCAAGTTTTCGCAAAGTTAATTCAGGCATGGGGACGGCCAGACATAGATCTCTTTGCTACCCACAGAAATTACCAACTGAAAATATTTTGCTCAAGGACCTATCATCCACAGGCCTGGAAAGTGGACGCACTTTCTTTCAATTGGACAACATTGACCGTCTATGCCTTTCCACCTCTTCCTCTGCTGCCCAAAGTTCTATTAAAAGCCAGAGCAGAGAGGCCAAAGATGATTCTCTTTGCTCCAGACTGGCCAAGACAACACTGGTATCCACTCCTGAAGAGCCTGACGCATTCCCCACCATGGATCCTGCCTCTAGTGCCTCTTCTGTTGACCCAGCACAACTTCAAAACTCTTCACAGTCAGCTGAAAACTCTCAATCTAGCCGCATGGAGGATTCCTTGATTTCCCAACAGACCCTCCTCTCCAAGGAGGTGCAGGATGTCATCTTGGAAGCCAGAAGACCTTCTACTAGAAAAGCCTACTCCGCCAAATGGAAACTGTTTTGTGCCTGGAATCAGAAAAAGGGCCAGAATACTTGGGTACTAAATTTACCTCAAATATTACAGTACCTAGCTGAGATAAACACTGGACTTTCCTTCTCCTCCATCAAGATCCATGCTTCAGCCATTTCTGCACAATACAACACTGATCTTCCTTTATTCTCTCATCCTCTCTTAAGACAGTTCCTCAGAGGGGCTAAGAATATAAAACCCCCAAGGAAACTGCCAGTACCTGCTTGGGACCTCAACTTCATTTTAGAAAAACTGACCCTGCCTCCATTTGAGCCAGCTGCTTCAACAGCACTGCAATATTTGTCATGGAAAACAGCCTTCCTTCTGGCTATCACCTCAGCATGCAGGATTTCGGAACTACAAGCCCTCGTGGCTGTGCAACCTTTCATCATTTTCCATCAGGACAGAGTTTCCTTACGAACCAACCCTTCCTTTATGCCAAAGGTAGTATCCAGTGTAGCCTTGAATCAGACTATCCACTTACCTACCTTTTATTCTAACCCACAAAACAAAGGGGAAAGACTACTACATTCCTTGGACATTCACAGACAACTTCGTTATTATTTGGACAGGACAAAGCCATTCAGGAAATCTGAGCAACTCTGTGTCCTATACTGCAGGTGCTCGAGGAAAGGCTATTTCCAAACAGACTATCTCAAAATGGATAGCCCACTGCATACGCTTTTGTTACTCATTTCATAGAAAAACTGTACCTACAAGCATCAGATCTCACTCCACATGGGGCACAGCTACCTCTGCAGCTTTCCTCAGGGGGGTTCCTACCTAGGATATTTTGGAAGCAGCCACTTGGAGTTCTGTGCACACTTTCTCCAAGCACTATCACCTTCCACTATACTCTAAATCTAGAGCGGGCTTTGCCACAGCAATCTTGCAGGGCATCCTTGCTCCTCCTAGTTCCACTTAGTGCCTGCCACCCCTTTTTAGCTTTGGGATTCTACCCATCTGTTATGACTGCAGCTGTATGCATGATGAACATAGTACAGTTTTGTACCTACCATAAATGTAGATGTTAGAGTGCTAATACAGCTGCAGTCCAGGTTTCCCTCCCTCCATCCCCTCTTGGGACAGGCGTTATGACAAACACCTCGTCATACAACCTGATTGGGGTATTCTTTTATGGTGTATTTGCTTGCAAACTACTGTTTTTTGATTATATTACATTGCATTATTACATAAGTTTATGTTTTGCCTTCCTTCTGGGGGCACCTGACATCTGGGGCAAGAAAAACTGAAGAAAATGGCATCTGCTGGTTTTTATACCCCTGCCGCACTGACGTCAGGGAAGAAGCGACGACAACCGACGCCGGACCTAGACTTTGGAATTCGGCCGACTGAGGACCTGCCTGACGGCAGGATAACCCATCTGTTATGACTGCAGCTGTATTAGCACTCTAACATCTACATTTATGGTAGGTACAAAACTGTACTTTTTTTTCCCCTCTCCCACTAACCAAGGAGAGAGGATACTCCACTCCCTAGATGTCCACAGGCAACTGATGTTTTACCTGGACAAGACTAAAGACATTAGGAAATCCAAACAACTCTTTGTATCTTTCCACCCCAGGGCATTGGGCAAGGCAGTCACCAAACAGACCATTGCATCCTGGATTAGGAAGACAGTCGGTTTCTGCTACTCACACCATGGAAAAACCCCTCCATTTGGGGTTAAGGCACACTCTACAAGAGCAGTGGCCATTTCCAAGGCCTTCCAAAAAGGCATGGACACAGCTTCCATTTTGGAAGCATTAACATGGTCCACTATACACACTTTCACCAAACATTACAAACTGGACCAAATCTCCAAAGCATGCGGATTTGCCAGGGCAATCCTACAAGGCTTTGTGGAGTCATTTTCTGTATCCGCCAACCTTTCATCAAACTAAGCTATGGTACTCTCCCACACCAAGAATATTGCAACATAGGAATAGAAGGACATAGAACAGTTGTGTAAAATCTTACCATAACTATAGATGTCCTTCTCTTCCATGTTGCAGTATTCTTTCCCACCCACCATTCCTCCTTGCAGACTCTACCAGTCTAACTGCTCCCTGATGCCTCTCTCCATTACAGAAGAGACCCAGGGCGTTATACACATCACCTTTGGCAGCCTATCCTGTTGGGCCATCTACTTTGCCTGCTTAGCTTCAAGTTCTGAGGATTGTGCATGCAGACATCACACATTAGTTCCCTGTTTTATGACCCAACGTGTGTCATATTAGTCCTAAAAGGGGTCTTGCACATCAGACCACAAAGAAAACTCATTTCACCCCCGGGACTGAAACTTCATCCTGGGAAAACTAACACTGATTCAAACCAGCTAGTGTTGCAACGCTCCAAATGTGCACATGGAAGACTACAGCTGGAGGTGCTTACCTTAGCTAGAAGGGTGTCAGATTTGCAAGCTCTAATGGCCTGCTCTCCCTACACTACCTTCCACAAGGATAGGGCGACCCTACGTACTAATCCTTCCTTCATGTTTAAAGTGGTCAATGAAGTGTCCCTAAACCAATCCATTCACCTGCCCACCTTCTTCCTCTTTTCAACCAGTGACAGTGAGGATATTCCATTCCCTGGATGTGCACAGACAACTAAGGTTTTATTTAGACAAAACTAAATCAGTCAGAAAATCAAACCAACTCTTTTTATCCTTCCACCCTAGGGCCCTGGGCGAGCAGTCTCCAAACAAACCATTTCCTGTTGGATTAGAAAAGCTGTTTGCTTCTGCTACTCCCGCCATGACAAGAACCTACCCCAGGGAGTAAGAGCTTATTCTACCAGGGCTGTGGCAGCCTCCAAAGCCTTCCTCAAAGGCCTAGACACAGCCTCAAACTGGAAGTAGACTCCTGGACCACCATACATGCTTTCACCAGACACTACAAGTTGGACCACGTCTCCAAAGCCTGGGCAGGATTTGCTAGAGCAATCCTGCAGGGCTTTGTGGAATCAGCTACCTCTTACTCCACCCTTCCCTCTAAGCTGTGGTACTCCCACACTAAGAATACTGCAACATAGGGGTAAAATGACATAGAATAGTTGTGTAAATTCTTACCATAACCATAATGTCCTTCTCTTCCATGTTGGTGTATTCCTTCCTACCCACCTATCCCCCCCTTTTTTTTGTTACTATAGACCTGTCTAAAAGGCACTCTGAGGCACTCCTGTAGACTAGGGTCAGCATATATGGCGCTTTGCACCTCTTGTTGACATCACTTGTTACTCTCCATTGGTCTGTCAGACTGGGCATTTAAGTTTTGAGGTCTGTGCGTGCAGACGTCACATTTAAGGTCCCTGGTTTATGGCCCTGCGTGTGACGTTCCATGCACCTAAAGCAGCCAGGCTTAAGCTTTTGTATAGCAGCCGACGTTTTGGTCTCCTGAGGTGGGGAATCTTACAATAAAGAATACTGCAGCATGGTGAAGGACATTTATAGTTATGCTAAGATTTTACACAACTGTTCTTTCTAAAGACTTGAACCTTGCCTGTGATATAAATAGGACCTGCTGGAGAGACGGGTATGTATCCCAGAGACTACCCTATCTCTGGAACAGGCTCCCCATCCATGTGAAGCAGAGTTCCTCCCTAGCCCAGTTCAGATGCTACTCGGACAATTGGATGGGGAACAGGAAATTCATCCCTGGCTTGGCATCTGTCTCTCTAATGGACACTGGCAATCCTGTTCCATGGTTCCATCTCCCAAGCCACTGCTTACACTCAAGGGTACTAGAACTTGTCAAATATTTGGGAAGCATGGCTAGGCTTAAAAAGACACTTGTGGTCTTTAGCCTAGTAAACGCCTATGAAACCTATTCAGACAACTTCAGAACCTTTGGAAACTAGTCACACTGCTGGTGTTTGTGTGCAGCACTACTATGATGTTGTACATAAGTAAGTTACGCTGCACAACTTACTTCTGTGCAGGCTGGTACAGGAGTTTTGGCAAATGGCCAATCAGTTGAACATGACCTTCACAGCAGCTTACATTGCCTCAGTGGAGAATGTGTTGGCGGAATGTTTAAGCAGGGACCTCATGGACCCCCCACAAATGTACCCTGAACAGACAAGTCTTCAAAGCAGTCATACGCCATGGGGATACTCCACAGATAGACTTTTTTGCATCACCAGCTCCCTCTGTTCTTTGCCAGGATTCCATGTACTTTGTCCTGGAAAACAGATTCCTTCCCCTTTCAGTGGACAGGAAGCTCAGTACGCCTACTGTCCACTGCCACTTATTCTAGGGGGTCCTCCTAAAAAAGCAAAGGGACACTCTGCTCCTGGTCCCCTTCTAGCCAAGACAACCTTGGTTTCCCCCATGCTGTTCTACCTGTCAGGGGGAAACCACTGGAAAACTCCAATAAAACTAGACAATCACCCAACAGAATTGTCTGCTTCTGCGTCCCAACCGAGCCACACTGTGGATGATTGGGTTCTGATCCCTAAAGGACACTTGGTTTCAGAGGAGGTGATGCATATTTTACTGGAGGCCAAGAAACAATGCCAGGAAGTAGTATACAGCCAAATGGAAAAGATTTTCTGTTTGGTGCCACAAGCACAGACGAACACTCTTAACTCAGATCTCCACCATACTTAAGTATCTCTGTGAGGTTCTGCATTCTAGGTTGGCTTACTCATCTTTTAAAGGACATTTGTCAGCCATCAGTGTGCGTTTACTTGTAGGTCCTACTTTTATGTCCAGGGCAGAGGTAGGTCTCTTCTCGAAAGGAGTCCTGCAACTTAAGACCCCAAGGAAACTGATTACTCCACCATATGATCTTAATTTTTTTTCTGGCAAAACTCACTATACCCGCTTTTGAGCCAGCCACATCAGTTATCTTAAAATTCTGCACATAGAAAATTATCTTCCTCCTGGCTCTAGTCTCTGCTTGCAGGGTGTCTGACCTCCAGGCACTCCGCGCTACTCCTCCCTCCCTTCCTTATTTTCCACAAGGACATGGTAAAGTTTTGTGACCAGTCCTGCTTTCATGCCTAAGGTTGTTAATGAGCTATTCCTTAAGACCTTCACCTTGTTTTTTCCCCCCATTCCTCAAGATGAGGTGAAAGAATCTTGCATTCCCTAGACATTCAGAGGCCGCTGAGGTTCAGTTTGAGAAAAAACTGACCAACTATGTTTCTTTCATGGATACCAAGCTGAGCCAACCAGTGTCAAAGCAAAATATTGCATCTTGGTTATTGAAGGCCATCTTCCTCTGCTACTTAAAACCTGGTAAATCCCCACCTTAAAGCACATTCAGCTCTGGTGGTTGCTGCTTCTGGTGCTTTCCATAAAGGGGTGAATGCCACTTCCATTTTGAAAGTGGCCACTTGGTCCTCGGTCCACACCTTCACCAAGAACGCAGGACTGATGCCTTTTCCAGATCTAGGATGGCATTTGCCAGATCATTGATCTCTGGTCTCCTTGACGGTTTCTCTTCCGTCTAGCCACCCACCCCACTTCCCTTTCTCTTTTCTGCTGTGGGAGTCACCCATATGTGATGAATACTGCAGTAGTGATTTCAGTTAGGACATAGTGTAACTGTGCAAGAACTCTTACTATAACAGTAGATGTCTTGCTGATCACTACTGCATTACTCCTTCCCTCCCTTGTTCCCCTCTATTCTCTTGCTTTTGGATCATGCACATGCGTACATACTTTCTTGGGGGAGTTTCCTACTACTTTGAGCTACATCCCTCTTAGGTGTCCAGTTTCCTGTCTCTGCTGTTTTCAGGCCGCTGGCTTGGACATGGTTTGAAGATCTTGTGTGTGTATATACATCCTTGCAGAAGGTAAAGCTTTCGTAACCTGGCCGAATGTCTGCAAAGAAAACCCGTCTGTGGTGAATACTGCAACAATAATCAGTAGGACAGCTATTGTAATGGCAAGTTCTTACACAACTGGTACTTCACATATACTTGCAATGTATTTTTTTCTGAAAGTTTGCAGGTTATGAAATTAATGTACGCAAGCTTGCTAAGGTCAGTGATTAGTGATTTTAAGTGGTTTGGGAGGTAACTCTGTCGCATTATGCAGTTGTGGACCAAAAGGTTTTGGATTACTGCATTTCTTGCTTAACCTAAAAACTGTTTCATAGTTTAGTAAGTTTCAGGTACTTCTGACCTGTTCACTAGAATGTTAATACTGAGTGCCGAATTGATTCTTAGCCATGTGAGACAACTAGGCATTATCTTTTTTTTTTTTTCCTGTGAAGAATGGGGTGTACTTGGTTTTGTTTTCCTATCAACTCCATCTATTTTAAGTACTTAGTCCGAGGTCAGTGCTTTGGATGTGAAATGCCCTTCTATTCTCATGTTGCGGTATTCATAACAATAGGGAGGTTGCTGCCTGCAGTGCCACCGGCCGGCCAGTATACCAAAGTCCTTGTTCCAGGAGGGTATGTGACACGTCCCTTAACCAGGGCCATAAACTGACGTTTAGTATAAAAGTGAATTTTGCACATACCCTCTTCAGAATTTTTCTGCCGCAATGAACGTCTGACTCCTGTTTGCCAGTTCCGTAAGCAAATCGCATTTCTTCAGATGACCAGTTACGATTCCGTTCAAGACCAGATGACCGCTTCTTCGACCGATAAGTGCCCTGTTGGGTTTTTTCCTTGCTTTTGATTACAGTTTAGCCTTGCACGTCAGCTAGAAAGGGGAAGTGTCCTTGTGGGAGACAAATTCCTCACAGACGCGCACAAGAAGTGTGTATTTTGCTTAGGCGAGGCCCACGACCATACTTCCTGCCCTATTTGCTAATCTTTCGTCCCCAAAACTCTTGGCAGCCGCCTGGCGACATTGAAATTGTGTTTAGAAAATCTAAGGTTATGTCATTTAGTGCTCAGTATGGAAGGAATAGGAGGCCTGTCCGCTGAGGGAGAAGGCCAAGAAAATTTGGCCAGAATCCTGTGCCTCTGGCATCTGAGCAGGTTCTTGAGGTGCTTGAAAGCCCGGAATCCTCTCAGATGGGGGTTTCCAAACCAGGCCCGTAAGCCTTAATTGAAGCTGGGATGCTGGAAACGACGTGTACGTCCGCTAATGCTAGTCAGCCATCAGATCCTGATTGGTGGAGGGGAGCCACGGCACGGCTCACTTGGTCGGAAGGCCCTGCTCCTTCTATTCCTACCTAACAGACGTTAACTTCGATGCTTTCTCCACAGGCTACTCCTTTGAAGAGAAAACAAAAAACTAAGCACCCTGAACCTCAACTAGTTCCTGTTTGGGAAGTGTTCTCACTTTATCTTTAAGACATTTCAGGTCTTGCAGACAGAACTACCACCCCCTACTCTCTCACCTCAGCCCACCCTTACAGGTATTTGAGGAAGACTACTCTTATGATGATTCTTTTTTTTCTTGTGAAACTCAAATAGACTCCCCCAAGGATTTCATCACCTCCAGAGGAGGAGGATTCCATTTCTCCCGAGTGCCCAGGAGAAGAATTTACCTTTGGGGACACTTTCTCCCTCATGAGGGAACATTTTAAGTGGCAGGCTTCAGAAGTTTCTGACTCCAAGAAAAGGTACTTTAGGCTTTTACAAATGGAGCAACCATCTCCATTTGCTGTTCGCCTTTTTATTATCTGCATTCCAGGATGCCTTTTTGGCTGCTTCTCGGTCCTTACTCTCAACTACCAGCCTCTAAATGCCCAGACCGTTTCTATAAGGTCCCCCAGGGTACCCAGTTCTTCTTTAGAAACCCTCCAGCAGACCCAGCTGTTACAGCTGTCTGCTGACAAAACTTCAAGATACAATACACAAAAAAACGACCAAACCGTTGATTCAATGAGCGATGTCCTTGCCAAAAGCAAACACAGCACAAATACTGACTTTAACGTGTTTAATAAAACAAAAACGTTTTCACCACGGCAAACCGCAGCTTCATCAGAAAATAAAACAACTGTGCAAAAAACTCTGTTTAAAATCAAAAATAGAGGAAGTGACATCATCGGTCTTCCTCAGAGCAACGTCAGTAATATAAAAACATTTAAAATTTAAAACGTGACAGCCTTAATAAACATACAAATGAACCACTCAGTAGTGTAGCTCAGTGCAATGCTTTTCTAAAAAATATATTTAGAAAATCTATAAGAAACATCCTATCCAAGAATCAATGTAGAAGAATGTTAATAATACTAAGACGTCATTTAATTGTCAAAGTGTTAAATAGGAATAATAAATCAGTTCAACCTCCCTGCAACAGTATGTTCGAAGTGTACATTTTGTATTAAGGGTGTATATATGTGTATTACCCACTTCAAGATAATTACCTTCTGCTGCCCCTTGCCTAATGGATAAAGCTAGCAGGTTCATGGACAGACAAGGGAAGGAAGTATACACCTCCTC
Source organism: Protopterus annectens (assembly GCF_019279795.1). Taxonomy (NCBI): domain Eukaryota; kingdom Metazoa; phylum Chordata; order Ceratodontiformes; family Protopteridae; genus Protopterus; species Protopterus annectens. The sequence continues at coordinate 1,875,312,722 of NC_056725.1, read as the reverse complement.
TACTCTGGCTATAAGGGCCCTCAACTATCAAACACATATGGCTAGGAATGTCCTAGATACCATTTCCAAACCCTCTTCCCTCCTGTCCGAGGTAGTGGATTCTCCCATAAAAGCCCAGGTCAACACTCTACTTTCCACAGTATCCCAAGTGACTAGGCACTCCATTAAGTGCAGTTAAGATGCTGTAGAAGCCTCATTTAAATTAGCTGCTTCTGGATTGGTTCTGAGGCGATACTCCTGGGTAAGGCTTCAACTTTTCCCTATGTATGCACAGACAAAATTACTTGACACACCCTTGGACAATAAGGCCCTCTTTGGACAGACTTCTGCTGAGCTCTTCAAATCCCTTTAACATCTTCTGGTATTCCCAGATACCATAGGAACTGTCCACAGAAGTCTTCTTTTGTTAGAAGACAGTCCTTTCACACAGCTCCTCAATCTAAGGTATGTAGAAAACTCAGGAAAAATTCTAATCCCAGGTTTCCCACCAGCTCCTCCACTACATCCTTTTGGAGTCCGTCTGACCAGTTCAGACCACCTCCACTGTTACTCGCCTCCTTTGGACCCAAACACACCCTTATTCCTTCATCTGACCCTCTCTCTACTCTCCTGGCAGATAATCACTGCAGGACAATGGGTCTTCTCTGTCATTCAGAGAGGATGTTTCATGATTTGGTGGATACTCTCACCTTTCTAAGGTATTCCCCAACCACCCAAAAAAACAAATCCACCTATTTCCAGCCATCATTCAACAACTCCTAACTCAGGGTACCATAGAACAGGTACCCGCCCACAAAGAAACATAAGCTTTTACTCCAGGATGTTTCTTGTACCGAGGAAAGACTGCCATTGGAGGCCAATCTTAGACTTATCTTTCCTAAACCTCTTCCTCAAAGTTCCCAGCTTCAAAATGATTAACTTACCCCTTCTCTTACTACTTTTACCCCCACAAGCATTCATGGTAGCCCTGGACATGGATTCCTATCCATCCAGATTACAGGAAATACCTCCGCTTTGCTATAGGCTCTTGCCATTTTTAATTCTCTGCCTTACCCTTTGGTCTCTCCAGTGCCCCTCGAGTGTTCACAAAGTGCCTAGACCCTTCATTGCTCACTGCAGGACTCTGGGTATACAGATATACTCTTACGTAGACTACCTGCTCATCCATCACAACTACAGAATTCTTCTACTTCACCTACAACAGGAGACTTCCACCCTAACTCAGCTAGGGTTTACCCTAAACCAAGAAAAATTTCACTTTACCCCCCTCTCAGGACTTTGTTTTCTTGGGGTGCAGGATCAGAACAGACAGTATGACGGCCTTCATCTCAGAACAAAAGATCAATGATCTTTGTCTATACTTCACACAGATCCTCGCCCAATCCTCCTTGTCAGCTCAGGAATTCCTGAGAATGTTAGGCCACATGACATCTCTGATAGCCATGTTACTTCTGGCAAGACTCCACATGTGCAAAATCCAGTGGGTATTACAAAAATCTGTGGAGTCAACACTCCCAACCCATGGACTCACCCCTTCCCCTACTTCTGTGCCTAAAAAAGGAAGTCCAGTGGTGGATATCAGCACTGCATCTCAACCTAGGAACCAACCTACAAGTTCCACCCCCCGACAACAGATCTCCACAGACGTGTCAGACCTGGAGTGGGGTGCAGTGCTCCTAACAAACCAGAAACAGTTCTCAGTGCAAGGCAAAAATGGTCCACTCTAAGACAAAAGGACCACATGAACATCAAGGAAATTAGGGCATTACTAGTAACTCTTCTAACTTTCAAATATACTCTCCTGCCAGGAACCCTAAAAGTAATCAGACAACATGACTGTCCTGTGGTACATCAACAAGCAAGGGAGGACAAGATCCTACCCCCTATGCAGCTTGGCCATCCAGATTTAGAACTTAGTATCTTTTCTCCAGGTCCACGTGGTAACAGTGTACATTTCCCCAGCAGGGAATATTATGGCAGACAAACTCTGCAGAACCTCGGCCCCCTTTCACGAATGGATACTTGAGAGAGGTTTTCCTGGACCGGATACACAGGTGGGGTATTCCAAAAGCAGATTTCTTTGCCTCCCCCCAGAACAAACAGATGCCCAGCTTCTGCACAAGGGATCCACATCCACAAGCTTGGAAAGTGGATGCATTCTCCTTTTCTTTGGGCATTCTCCTATTCTTAGGAGGGAATGTACCTTTGTGCCTCCCTCCTTTCACACTAATTCAGAAAGTTCTTCTGAAAATTTTGAAGGACAAACCCAAAACCCTGCTGGTAACCCCGTTTTGACCAAGACAGCATAGATTTCCCCCCCACTTACTAGCCAAGGGCAATCACCACAGGTTACCCCACTGACTAGATCTTCTCACACAGGACGAGAATCCCTACTCCATCCACAGGTGAACAAACTGAACCTGACCTTATGGGTGATGGGGGTCTAATCCCCTACAGACACCTATATTCAGAGGATGTACTCAATGTTCTGCAGGAGGCCAGAAAACCTAGTACTAGGAGAAACTATGTATGAAAGTGGCGCAGATTCTCAAAGTGGTGTCAAAGGAAAAAACAGGACCCTTTAATTACTCCAATACCAATGGTGCTATCCTGTTTGTGTGAGCTACTCCACTCAGGACTAGCTTACTCTTCAGTCAGAGTCTACTTACCTGCCATCTCTGCTTGTCTGCCCATTTCACCACCTCTGGCATCCAGACCTGAAGTCAAAACTCTTTCTGAAAGGAGTTCTTCATATCAGACCCCCCAGGAGACCATTTCCCCCTCTGGGACCTCAATTTCATATTAGACGAACTAACGTTACCTCCGTTTGAACCAGCTCTTTATTTCCCTGAAACTATGCACCCTGAAAACAGTTCTGCTAGTGGCCCTTACCTCCACCAGGAGGGTTTCAGAGATGCAAGCTCTGATGGCTACCTCTCCTTATCTTGTTTTCTACAAGGACAGTTGCTCTCAGGACCAACCCTTCCCTCATGCCCAAGGTAGTTAATGAACTTTCATTAAATCAAGCCATTAACCTACCAGCTTTCAACCCTCATCCACAAAACTCCTCAGAGTGGACTCTTCATTCCTTGGATGTACACAGGCAATTCTGGTACTACTTAGACAAAACCAAATCTATTAGAAGATCTGACCAATTATTCATTTCCTTCCATCCTAGAGCCCTAGGGAGGGCAGTCTCCAAACAGACCATTTCCTCTAAATCCATTCCCTTGTGTTACTCATATCATGGAAAATCCATGCAGCGTCATGTTAAACCCCACTCTACCAGGGCAGCTGCTTCCTCTGCTGCGTTTTTCAAAGGCATTGACTTTACCTTCATTTTAGAAGCAGCCCCTTGAACCTCGGTTCACACCTTCATTAAGCACTACAAGCTGGACATGGCCAACAGAGCAAGAGCAGGTTTTGCCAGGCCAATTCTCCAAGGCCTGGTTAACCACTGAAACTACTCCTCCCATGTTCATAACTAAAGCTCTGGTATTCTATCTACTGTTATGAATACTGCAACATGAGAATAGAAGGACATAGAATAGTTGTTAGAACTTACCATAACCTTAAATGTTCTTCTCTTCCATGTTGCAGTATTCACTCCCACCCACTTACCCCCCTGTACCTTTCCCAACTATCATGCCATGGCCTACCTGTGGGGACAGTCATTTTCTCCCATAGTCTCCACTCTCAACGCAGCCAACCTACTCCCCTGGGCCTGGCCCACATGCAAGTCTAAGGGTCTCCAAGTAGGACCCTCCTTTAACCCACAGGAGCACTACTGTATGCAGCAGCACATTCTGAAGAGGGTACGTGCAGACGTCACTTTTATACCAAACATCAGTTTATGGCCCTGGTAAGGGACGTCCATGTACCCCTTCTGCAACAAAGACTTTGGTATACTGACCAGACGGTGGCACTGCAGGCAGCAACCTCCCTACTGTTATGAGTACTGCAACATGGAATAGGACATCCTAAGGTTATGGTAAGTTTTTACACAACTACTCTTTATTGGTGTAAGCGACTAATTTCTGTCATTTGGACCTTCTGATGAGACAGTACACAGAGGTCTTGTGTGCATGAGTTGGTAGCTGAGGCAGTTGTGAAAGATCCCACAGCATCTGTAAAACAGACTGATAGGAGTTTCTCGATTCCGTGGCTAAATTTACCTGGTAGTGTAAATACCATCTCTGGTCTCATAGGTTCATAGGTAGGTACTAGGCTATCAGCCCAAGGGCCTATGTAAGCCTAGCCAACAAGGTTCCCTGGCTTACGCCACCCAAAAAAGTTATTTTCCTATGCCACTGTCGAGCAGAGGCACAGAAGTGATCCCCGGGGTGTATTTCCCATTTCCCGTCCACTCATCAAGATTTTTCTTGGAGTGCTAATGAAGAACTTTGCTTGACATAGATGGGTAGCCTGTTCCAGAGTATGGGAAGTCTCTGGGACAGGAATCTATCCCTCCAGCATGTCCTGTTTATTGTGGTGACAAGGTTTAGGTCCCTAGAGCGTGTAGCTCGGAAGGATTGGGATTTTTTTAGGTGTAGCATGTCCAACAGCTCTGGGTTTGACATAGCTTTATATGTTAGGCAGAGATCACCGCTGTGTAGGCGATATGCTACGGAGTAAAGCTGGAGTTTTTTGAGGTGGTCAGTGTTGGTTTATTTGAGGCCAGTAATCCTCTTTGTGAGGTACTTCTGTGGCCTGTCCAGCTGCTGCAAATGTCTTGTGATTTACATTCCAAAAGGGGCATTGTACTCTACAGTGGGTCTAATGAGTGTTGAGTAGAGGGGAACAATTACCTTTTTTTTTTTTTTTTCCTGGATGAGAGCCCTTTTTATGATGAGGTGTGCCACGTCGAAGGACTTCTTGACTACTGTGGCGATGTTACTGTCAAAGGAGAGACTACTGTCCACCTGGGTCACAAGGTCTGTTATCACACATTCGGTGTAAAGTAGATTGCTGCTTATGTGGTAGTTCATAGATACAGAGTTTTTAACCAAAGGGGATGAGACTACACTTTTTGGCATGGAGCTTGAGGCCATGGCTCTGACACCAGGCATCTGTCTCAGCGAGGCCCTTCTGTAGGATGTCCACATCATTTGGGGACTGGACTATGGCTTCTAGTTTGCAGTCATCTGCGAACTTAGATAGCCAGAGGCCTTCTGTGTTAGCCTGTACTTCATAGAAGTAGATACCAAACAGGAGAGGTCCCAGGATGGAACCCTGTGGTACTCCACTTGTCACTACTTTGAGGTAAGGTTTGGAGTCTGCAACTTTTACAGCGTGGGTTCTGTCAGTGAGCCAGTTGGCAACCCATCTTGTGACATAGGGATTTATACCTAGTTTAGTGAGTTTAGCTATAATTCCAGAATGGGGGATGGTGCCGAAAGCCTTGGCAAGGTCAAAATAGGCTGTGTGAACCACCTTACCCTCATCTACTGCGTTGGTCGATCAGGTTCAGGAGGCATGATCTGCCTGTCACAAACCCGAACTGGATGGGATCCAGAGTTTGGAGGTTACCAATGTGTTAGTTCCATGATGATACGTTCCATGGCCTTGCAGACCAGGCTCATCAGGCTAGTAGGTTGATAGTTCCCGGGATCAGTGGTGGCTCCCCTTTGTGGAGTGGGATAACTGTTGCTGTGCGCCATTCAGTGGGCACAAAGTCTGATGTGAGGCTATTATTGAACATTGTGCTTAAGTGGGGAGCCAGTTCGTTCTAAAGTTAGTGTAAAAGGCAGCCTGGGATGTCCGGTCCCATGGATGCTGTGTTTTTGGCTTTAGAGAGTGCAGCTTTTACCTGTGTAGTTGTAATTACAGGGACTCTGCATTCTTCCTGTATAGATATGGGCCCTTTAGGGGGTGGGGTAAAGTGTGTGGGGGGGTACTCATAAAATCATCCAAGGCCAACTTTGAGAGAAAAATCGCTAATGACACAAAAGACAATCATAAAGCCTTCTTTAGCTATGTTAGAAACCTGGGTGGAAACTCCCAGATATGCTCAGAATTAGTCCAAAATGATAAAAAAAATCACTGAACCCATAGTCATTGCCAACATACTGGCAGACAGGTTCAGTGCAAATTTCTCCCTCCCCTCCCCCCCAAAAGGAGAAATATCTATCCCACCAGAGTCTAGCCTCCCAAACATCTCAGATGCCCAGGTGAGAACTGCTCTCTCTAAAGCAAAAAACACAGCATCAATGGGACCGGACGGTGTCCCCGGCTGTGTGCTACACGAACTCAATGAGGAACTAAACCCACACATAAGGCTGCTGTTTAATCTTAGCCTTACTACAGGATACGTACCCAAAGAATGGCGTACGGCAACTGTGGTCCCACTCCACAAAGGCGGTGCTTCTACGGACCCTGGAAATTACCGCCCCATAAGCTTGACGAGCCTTGTCTGCAAAGCTATGGAGAGGATCATAATGGAACTCATAAATAGACATTGGGGACCTACAGACACTGGATCCTACCCAATTTGGCTTTGTCAAGGGCAGATCCTGCCTCTTGAACTTGGTCGACTTTTCAAACAGTCACTAAGGCCATTGATGAGGGTAAGGCAGTTCACACAGCCTACCTTGACCAAGCAAAAGCGTTCGACGCAATACCCCACTCGGGCATCATAGAAAAGCTCACCAGCTTAGATGTAAACCTATATGTCACAAGATGGGTTGCAAACTGGCTCAAGGACAGAACACACAGGGTTAGAGTTGCTGGTGCCATGTCAGACTCTAAGCCGGTCACGAGCGGTGTCCCACAGGGCTCAGTCCTGGGCCCCCTCTTGTTCGGCATTTATTTTTCTGAAGTGCAGGCAAACATAGGGGGATTGTGGCTGACAAAATTTGCAGATGACTGCAAACTGGGCACCATAATTGACACTCCATCAGACACAGACATCCTCCAGAGAGGTCTCATAGAAATGGATAACTGGTGCCAGAGCCATGGCCTTAAGCTAAATGCCAAAAAATGTATAGTCATACCCTTTGGGAAAAACAAGGTAACCCCTAATTACCACATAGGTGGTAATCAATTAAACACGGAAGAAGTTATCGGGGACCTGGGGACCCAAGTTGACAGTAACCTCTCTTTTGACACTCACATTGCCAAAGTGGTTAGGAAGACCTTCTACATTTCCCACCTGATCATGAAGGGATTCACATCCAGATCAGGAGAGGTCATTGTACCCCTGTACTCTTCACTTATCAGACCAATGATTGAGTACAACGCCCCATTGAATGTACCTTACCCGACACCTGCAGCAGTTGGAAAGACCCCAAAAGTTCCTCACCAAAAGGATAAAGGGGCTCAAACATATGTCATACAATGCCCGACTGAAGAAACTCCAGCTCTATTCAGTCACATACCGTCTGCTCAGAGGTGATCTGTGCCTGACATACAAGGCCATGTCCAACCCGGAATTAATGGACATGCTCCACCTCAAAAAAATCCAAATCCACCAGAGCCACGAGAGCAAGAGACTTAAACCTCAACACGGATATAAATAGGACGTGCTGGAGGGACAGATTCATCACCCAGAGACTCCCTACACTATGGAACAGAATCCCAGTCCATGTGAGGCAGAGCCCCTCACTGACTCTGTTCAAGAGAAATCTTGACGAGTGGATGGGAGATCGTAGGTTTACCCCGGGAATCATCTCTGTATCACTGCTGGACAGAGGCACAGCAAACTAATGGGTATAGTATTCTCATCCTAAGGGGTGGTGAAAGCCACACACACTCTGGCTAGGCTTATAAATGCCCTAGGGCAGATAGCCTGGTATGAACCTATGAAAGTTAGCACTGAACCTATCTGCCAGGATGTTGGCAATATCAGTTGGTTCTGTAATTTCCTTGCTGTTGTGCTGTAACTCAGAGCAGATCTGGGTGTTGCCATCGAGATTCTTGACATAGCTATAGAATGCTTTGTGGTTATCCTTAGAATTAGTGGCAATTTTATTTTCGTAGCTAGCTTTGGAGGATCTTATAAGGGATCTCAGCTTCTTACTGAAGCTGACCAGGAAGCTCCTCCACTCATGGGATTTTACTCTCTTTTACAACAGTTTCTTCCTTCTGTTGTGCAGTTTGTTTATGGCAGGGGACCACCAGATTGGCTTCCTTTTTTTTGGAGGATAGCGTCTTGGTTCTGTTTGGGATAGCACGATCCATGCACTTGTGTAAGTGCTTATAGAGTGCATTTGTGTAGGATTCAGCAGTTGTAACTGTATTGTCAGTCTGCATGGGTGTCATGAAGTTCACAACTTCTGTCTTAAGCATGAAGTTGGCTTTGGAGAAATTTTAATTCTACCTTGAAAAAGAGGCCACTAGCTTAGTGAGACCAACCTGGTCAACAAAGGATAAGTAAAATTTAACTGTAATTTTAGTAGATGTTCCTCGTGTTTCACTGTTGCAGTCATAACTGTAGGGTGCTCCTGCCGGCAGGCAGCCCGAGGTCGGCCAGAATCCCAAAGTCTGGGTCCAGCGTCGGCTGTACAAGCTAGTACCCTGACGTCAGTACGCTCTGGTACATAGCCCTCAGCCGACGCCATCTTCTCCAGTCTTTCTTGCCGTGCGGTGGAAAGCAGCTCGCAAGTCGTTGGTTGGCGATTTCCGAACAGCGTATTTTGTTGTTGTCGTTACGAAGTTCTTACTTCTCTTCTCAAAGCTAAGTACCCCGTTGGGGAATCTTTTTCTTGTTCCTCCGATGTCAGAAAAAGTTAATTGTATAGCGTGTGGGAAACAAATACCTCATAAAGATTTCCACTCTTACTGTCTACCTTGCTTAGGCCCTGACCACGACGTTTCTTGTTGTCGGTTCTGTGCCAGGTTCAACTCTCATACTATTAAGCGCAGGTACGATTGGGCTTTAAATTATTTTGGCAGACGCTTCAATTATAGAATGTCGTCGGACACTACCGGAGTTCAAAAGAAGCGCAAAGACAAAGACAGGCCTCCGAGGTCCAAACAGGACTCGTTGCAGCTGGAACCAGCGTCCGGTTCGGCTGTCGTCAGTGAGGCGCTTTTGCAGCCCCTGTCGTCCGCCACTTCTTAACCGATGGCCGATACGGACTCCCATGGGGAGCCATCAAGGCCCACTATTTTAACTGCTGCAGGACCTTTGGACATCGCTCCTTCAGATGGGTCCGGAACCGCTGTGCAGGTACCGGCTTCTGAGGGGGTTTTCAGGCCTACTCACATCACCATTTCAAAGGCAAAGACAAAGACTCCTGTTAAGTCTAAAGTTCCTGTTCAAGCTGCTTCTGAATCCACTCCCAAGACACAAAAGCAATTATTAAAGATGGCTGAAGATTTGCTTACCATGATTAGGGGTTCTCACCCCCCTCCTGAAAAAAGGCCTCGACAGGATGTTACTCTGGATTCCTCTGACCAGGCTTCTGTATCTTCTGTTTCTTCCTCAGATCAGGACTATTCCTTTCCCCCTTATGAGGATTCGGATGCTGAGGACTCTTTACCCTCGGCCTCTCCGCCTGAGGATTTCTCTTTTGGGGAAACCTTGCATGAGATGAGGGAACATTTTCATTGGGAAGGTCAGGAGTATTCTGCTTCCAAGAAGAGGCTTAGGGAATTTCTTCTTCTTCCCCAGCATAGACCTTTAGCTATCCCTCCTGTTTTGGACATTGTAGAGGATGCTTTTTCTGAGGCTAATTTGAATCCTGATTCCATGCCTCCTGCTCCTTCTAAGCCTGATAGATTTTATAGGGTTCCTGACTCTCATTTATTTTTATTTAAAAACCCTTCTGCAGATCCTGAAACTATTTCTCAGGGCTCTAAGGCTGCTAAGGTTGCTGCTTCTAAAAATCCTATTCCCTCTGAGAAGGATTCTCGTGCTTTAGACAGGTGGGGAAAAAGGTATATACTTCTGCTACCCTGTCTGTAAGGGCTTTAAATTGCCAGTTTCATATGTTTAAGTATCAGCAATTTCTTTTGTCTGTTTTAAAGCAAAAGCTTGCTTCCCTTCCTGCTTGTGCAGAGGATAAGGAACTTCAGGATGTTTTGCATGCTACTGAACAAGTGAACAAGCATAGTTTACATTGTGGTTTTGATGCTTTGGATGCTTCTTGCAGGGCTGCAGCCTCTGGTACTGTTATCAGGAGACATGCCTGGCTTCGTGAACAAAGTTTACCTGAACAGGTTAAGGCTAAGTTATTAGATGCCCCTGTTCAACATGATGTTCTTTTTGGATCCAAGGCTGAGGAAGTTATTAAAAAGATGGAAGAAAAGGCAAAGTCTATGCAGACTGTAAAAGATTTCTTGCAAGTTCAGCCTCCTAGATTTTCCAGGAATTGGCCCTCTAAAAATTGGTCCTTTCCCACGTCTGACGGGCCTCAAAGGGGAAGATATAGACGCTCCAGAGGTCGTGGTCAAGGTCAGGCCTCTTACAGATCTAGACAATGGACTGCTTCTTCACCTAGAAGGGGAGAAGACAGATCCCAATCTCAAAGAAAGCAAGCTCAATGACTCTCTCGGTTGGGCTACAGGACCCCTTCACCTGGATGCCCCTCTCGGAGGAAAACTGTCTCTTTTTTACAAAAATTGGACTCATATTACCCAGGACAGATGGGTATTGGACGTGATTTTAAAAGGTTACAAATTCCACTTTTACACTTTACCAAGGGCTCATGGTTGGCCAGATCTGCCAAAACATCAATGGTCAGAGGCCTTAACTCAAGTGGATGCTCTTCTGGCCATGAGAGCCATAGAGCCTGTTCCACTCTTGGAGATGGGAAAAGGTTTTTATTCAAGACTGTTTCTGGTTCCCAGAAAACAAAACTCATGGAGACCTATTCTGGACCCTTTCTGTGTTAAACACCTTTTTGGAAATTCCAAAATTCAAGATGCTTACTTTGCAGCAACTAATTCCAATGCTCTCTCAGGACGCCTGGATGGTGACATTGGACTTAAAGGAAGCCTACTTACATATTCCCATCAGGCAAGAACGCAGGAAATTCCTCAGGTTCAAGGCACTTTCAATTCTCTGTATTGCCCTTTGGTTTATCTACTGCTCCCAGAGTCTTTACCAAGTGCCTGGCACCAGTAGTGGCTTACTGCAGACTTCAGAGGATCCAGATTTACCCCTATTTGGACGACTGCCTTATTCAGGCAGACAGCAAAGATCTTCTGCTTCAACATCTGGACTTTGTTCAATGTCTGCTCCTCCTGCTGGGATTCTCAGTGAACACAAAAAAGTCACATTTGATCCCTTCTCAACAAATGGTATTCTTGGGAGCCCTCTTAAATACAACCTTACAAAGGGCTTTCCTCACTCCAGAAAAACAAACTCAGCTGGCTTCTACTTTCAGCACCTTAGCAACTCTATCTCAGCTCACTGCAAGGAAATTCCTGCAGGCTCTGGGCTACATGGCTTCTTGCATTCTGTTGATTCCAAACGCAAGGCTTTACATGAGAAAGCTTCAATGGTATCTGAAAAGTGTATGGTCACAGCATTACCACGATCTGGATATTCTGATTCCTCTGATCCCCTGCCTTCAGAGGGAGTTCCTCTGGTGGTCCAGGGTATGCACTTTAAACGAAGGAAAGCCCTTTCGTCTTCCTCACCCTACTCAAATCCTAACCACGGACACCTCGGATTATGCTTGGGGAGCACACTTTCTAGACAATTGCCAGCAGGGAACCTGGACAAAAGACCATCTTCACTGGCACATCAATCTGAAGGAAATGTTGGCAGTTCAAAATGCCCTTCTAGCCTTCAAGAACCTTTTGCAACCAGGGCCTCTGCTAATTCGCACAAACAACACCACGGTCATGTGGTACATCAACAAGCAGGGGGGTTCTCATTCATACCCCCTTTGCAGACTGGCTATGGTTTTATGGGACACAGCTCTAAATTTGAATCTACATCTCCAGGCTCAATTCATTCCAGGGAAACAGAATCTCTTAGCAGACAGCCTGAGCAGAAACATTTCAGATCCTCACGAATGGATGCTAGACACCAACTTATTCAACAGGATTACTGCAGTTTGGGGATGTCCCCAGATAGATCTGTTTGCATCCCATCTCAATCATCAGCTACCTCGCTTTTGCACCAGGTCCTTCCACAAAACAGCTTGGAGAGTGGATGCCCTGTCCTTCAGCTGGAGAAGCCTTTCAGCATATGCCTTCCCTTCTCTTCCTCTATTACCTCGGGTATTACTGAAGATAAAACAGGACAAGCCCAAGTTCCTTATCTTGATTGCTCCAAATTGGCCTCGACAGTTTTGGTATCCAACGTTAAAGCACCTGTTCTTGGGGCCTCCTTGGATTCTCCCTCTGAATCCTTCGCTTTTGTCCCAGCATCAGGGTCAGTTACTACATCCCAACCTCAAGACCCTTTGCCTGGCAGCGTGGCTCTTCAAAGGAATTTGATTTCCTCTAGTCTTCCCAAGCAAGTTTTGGATGTTCTTTTGGAAGCTAGACGGCCTAGCACTAGGAAATCCTATGCCTCTAAATGGAAGAGGTTTTGTATTTGGATGCAGGACCGAGGCTCGGATCCTCTGGTACCTGATCTCTCTTCTGTTTTGCTTTACCTTTCAGAACTTTTATCTAAAGGACTTTCCTTTTCTTCCATTAAGATTCATGCTTCTGCTATTTCTGTGCATTTCAGTTCTGATCCTCCTGTTTTTTCTCATCCTTTGGTGAAGCAATTCTTGAGAGGGGCTAAAAATTTGCGGCCTCCCAGGACCCCTCCTGTCCCTGCCTGGGATCTTAATTATGTTTTGGAAAAACTAACTTTGCCTCCTTTTGAGCCTGCTGCATCTTCAGATATTAAGTTTTTATCATGGAAGACTGTTCTTTTATTGGCATTGACCTCTGCCAGAAGGGTCTCAGAGTTGCATGCTCTCATGGCTGTGGAACCATACCTTATTTTCCATCAGGACAGAGTATCCTTGAGGACCAATCCTACTTTCATGCCTAAGGTGATTTCGAAAGTGGCTTTAAATCAGACAATTCACCTTCCTACTTTCTTTCCAAATCCTCAAAATAAAGGGGAAAGGATTTTGCATTCATTGGATGTGCACAGACAGTTACGATTTTACCTGGACAAGACTAAAGAGTTCAGAAAGTCTGATCAATTGTTTGTTTCTTTTGCCTCCAGTTCTCTTGGGAAACCTATTTCTAAACAAACTGTTTCCAAATGGATTGCTTATGGAATTAGATTTTGTTACACTCATCATGGGAAACGGTTACCAGGTACCATTAGAAGTCATTCTACTAGAGCAGCTGCCACTTCTACAGCTTTCCTCAGAGGAGTCCCTACCAAGGCTATCTTGGAAGCTGCCACATGGAGTTCTGTGCATACTTTTTCCAAGCACTACAATCTCCCCCTGTTTTCTAAGACTAGGGCAGGCTTTGCCTCTGCTGTTTTGCAGGGTATTCTTGCCTCCCCTTCTTCTATCTAAAGCCTCCTCCCCTTTTACACTGCTTTGGGATTCCACCCTACAGTTATGACTGCAACAGTGAAACACGAAGAACATAGTACAGTTGTGTACACCTACCATAAATGTAGATGTTCGAGTGTCTTCACTGTTGCAGTCGGGGTTTCCCTCCCTCCTATCCCCTCTTTTTTCTCCCTTTTCCTTTTTTGTGGTGTATTTGTGTTTCCTGGTTGGATTCGTTTTTGTTTGTTGGGGACTTCTGACATCTAGGGCAAGAAAGGCTGGAGAAGATGGCGTCGGCTGAGGGCTATGTACCAGAGTGTACTGACGTCAGGGTACTAGCTTGTACAGCTGACGCCGGACCCAGACTTTGGGATTCTGGCCGACCTCGGGCTGCCTGCCGGCAGGAGCACCCTACAGTTATGACTGCAACAGTGAAGACACTCTAACATCTACATTTATGGTAGGTGTACACAACTGTACTTTTAGCAATCTTGAAGTGTATAAGCTTACAACCCCCCCCCCCCCCCCCCCCACTGGGCATAGATCATACTTTCAGGTATTTATGGAGTGCATTTAAGCAAGCAAGAATGCATCTATGTGCACTGCTTTGTGGTCCACTGCACTAGCTTGTAGCTGCAGAAGATGTTTGGCAGATTTCCATAACAAAAAATGCCTGGATGTAGTAGAAATTAGTAACTCCTGATGTGATGTTATGCTATCTCACCTTCATTCTGTACTGGTTGGGTTCGGAATCAATCCTCTGTTTTGACTCAGCAGTTTACAAAAGCTTGAGGTCTTCAACTATTTCGTGGCTGAAAACCCTATCCCATGATCTAGGAAAATCCCCACATATTTTTTGCTGCCAAACAAGATCGGGTGCTTAACACTGGCTTTGGCCAACTGATTTTCCTTCTGTAGTCTTTATTGTAAAATTTTATAGCTTATTTTCTTGGATTACTGAGTAGTTCTTTAGATAACAAAAATTTTAGTTAACTTTGGTTAACTTTGGCTTGTTTGTTTTTCTTCTGGCTGTTTTGAGTGTTGGCTGTAATTTTTTTCAAGGCCAGTATATCTACCCTATCCCGGTTTTCCTAAGTGTCTTAAAGTACTTTTCTTAAGGAATTGTATTACAGGGCTATATATATATATATATATATATATATATATATATATATATATATATATACATACATTTATATATATACACACATTTATATATATATATATATATATATATATATATATACACACACACACGCTTGTATAACTATATATAGATATCTATATATATCTATATATATATATATATATATATATATATATATATATATATATGTGTTTGTGTGTGTGTATATATATATATATATATATATATCTATATTATATATATATATATATATATATATATATATATATATATATGTGTGTGTGTGTGTGTATAATATAAAATGTAAAGCCTTAAACTGGCTTAATAGAGAAAAATATAATAGATATATATAGATATATACTTGGCCTTTAAGATGTCAAGGCAGACCAAAGATACTTCTTCAGAAAATATCAATGACTGATGGTCATACTGTGTGTGCTTGTGTGTGTGTGCATACTGCCTTGGAGCAGTATATCTACAAGAGTCTTGTGCTATTTGCCACTCTTTGTTCCAATGTTCTTATTAAAAGGAAGAATAAATTGATTTTTAGGGAGCTGTTAAAGACTTTTTTCAGAGTCCATAGTAGGTCAGAGTCCAGCAAAACAGATCTCTCCCACCTCAACAAAGTCCGATAAATCAGTAAAAAGGTCTTCCTCATCTTCAGAACCTCATTTACAACTGACAGAAAAGTTACAGAAGATGTCATCATCGGACACTAAATTTGTCTGGCATGAAAACCATCCACCTCAGCACCTTTAGTTTCAGAGCCGTTGGTGTTTTAAACTCTGAGCCGATCCCCAGACCTGGGAATTGTTTCTCAGACGTTAAGATCTCCCATTCTGCAGGTTTCAAGACTTCCAGCTCTCTCCTCTCGATCCTCCAGGAGCCTTTCAGATGACTATGTGGATCAGGTGGTGCGCAGACTTTTGAGGACGCAGACGCTAACCAGATTCTTGTCTGAGCTGTCCCAGGGTGCTTTGGAACTGACCAAGCCTACCCTGCCAACATTGATTCCTCCTCTGACCCATCTTGGGACTTCAGAGCTGGAATGGATGGATTGAAGTGGAACCATTGGAGCAAAGACCTGCTCCAGGGTTTTCGGCCCCAACTACCACTCCGACTTCCTCTGTGCCATCCCAGCTTGAGTCTAGGAGCAGACATTCTTTGGTCAGGTCCATGGAGGACTATCTGATCGGACATTTGTCTGATCTGAACTTGCCTCTCGGGGCTTTGGCACGGGTAAGCTTGGTGCCTACATTGGCCTCTGAGTCAACCCCCCTTGGTGCTGTAGATGCCTTGTAGCTCTGAGCTGGGAGGTTTCTCGTACCATGGGCGGGGGCTTTCGAGGTGATGAGAGCACTGCCCCCACTGGCAGCTCCACTCTCAGACTCATTCATTCCTTCCCAAAGGGCACTGGTGCCAGTCTCCACACAACCGCATCCATACAGACGTGATGACCGGCGGCCTCAGGCCGCTCCATTGGGTGAACTCCTCTCTTCGAAACCTCTCCAGAATACCCTTCTGAAGAGGTCCCTCACAAGAGAGTAGATAAGAAGCATTTGGACTGCGCAGAGGAGTCTCACATTTGACACAGACCTTGATGAGTCTGTGGTCCCCACAGTCACCCTTTGAGGATATTTTGTTTGTAAACATCCTAGAAATACTTAGAGGTGGCTGGAAGCCCATCAACCCTTCTGACTAGTCATCTGTCTACCTGAAGGCTTTTGGGTCTCACCCTTCCACCACTTGGGTGTCTCCACCTTTTGATGAACTCATGAATCTAGTTTGTTGAAAGGCATGGGTGTCTCCAGACTCAGTGGAGCCTGTTCCCCGGAGGCCAAATAAATTCATTACATCCCTCCAGGATAAAACTTTTCTTACAAAACGTGTCCCAGTAGATGCTATGGTGGTGGCAGCGGCCACAAAAAGGAATTGTCAGAGACATCCTCTTCCTGTTCATCCCCTGAACAAAGAGTTTTGTACGATGGACAGATATGGAAAGCGCACCTTCTCTTCCGTGACCTTTGCACTCCAGTCCCTGAATTACCTTACACATTTTACCAGCTTACAGAGTGATCTCCTGAAGGAGCTAGGAGATGCTTTCCAGGGTTCAGTAGCTGCGGGGGTATCGGATAGTGTCCTCCCAACTCTCCACCTTGAATTCAGTGGTAAACTCCTCTATGAGGCTCATTTCCTATGCAGCTGATGGAGTGAGTAGGGCGGTGGGTTCAGGAATTTCCCTAAGGAGACATTCCTGGATGTACTTGTGTAACTTTGCGGAGTCCTTTAAGTTCTCCTTTGTTAATGCCCCCTTTGATGATGACTCCTTGTTCGGGTCCAAAGTCAGACGCACTAACCAGGTGTGATCAGGAAGGAAAAACTCGCACTGCTGTAGGAGTCCATTTTTCCCTACCTACTAGGCCTTATCCAAAAGGGAGGAAAAATGTAGTTTCGGAAATCCCAGAGTTTTTCAAGACACACTGGGTGAGCTTTCCCCCCAGGGGCAGAGGAGGAAGAAATAATAGAAGACGCCGGCCATGCAGCAGAGGGGGTCCGTAAAACCAGGGCGACAGAGAATTTTTCTTTGGCAAGCCCTTTCTGCACTCCTGAAAGGAGGCCCGTCTGTCCATCTCTGGAGGCAGTCGGGTGTCACTTATCTTTGTAGCCAGAAGCCTGGCTAAAAATCACAAAACACAAATGGGTACAAAGAATTGTAACTAGAGGCTACTTTATACCCCTTTCTTCCCCATCCCGGACGTTCCATCCAGTCAGAGGTAACGGGCAACTCTGGAAATTGAAAAGTTGTTGGATAAAAGTCATCCAAACAGTCCCAGCAGACCAAATAGGATCCAGAACTTACTCGAGGTTCTTTTTAGTTCCAAAGAAAACATGGGACTGGAGACCCATCCTGAATCTCAGCAGATCAAACAAATCAGTGAAGAAAGCAAAGTTCCGGATGGTAACACTGTAGTCAGTAGTTTCCTTTCTGGGGGAAAAAACAATTGGATGTGCTCCATAGATCTCCAGGATGCATACTACCAAATAAAGATGGACAGCTGATCCAGGAGTCATTTGCACTTTCGTCTGGGGGCCAGTCACTACCAGTTTCAAGCTCTGCCCTTTCGTCTCACTACAGCCCCAAAGTGTTCAAGTGTATGGCAGTAGTCATGGCTCACTTTAGATGACTAGGATTCCGAGTATTTCCGTTCCTAGATGACTGGCTGCTAACTGCTACCACAGAGCACCTACTAATAAAAGCGAGAGACACCACCATACAGCTCTGCTCTCACCTGGGAATCGCAATAAATTATGAAAAGTCTCTGTTGTTGCCTTCTCAGCATGCTGTCTTTGTAGGAGCAGATTTAGACACAAGAAATATGGTGGCAAAACTTCTCTCAGAAAGGGTTCATGTCTTATGATCCCAAATCCTCAACACTCTTCCCAAAAGAAAATGTCAAGAAGGAACAGTCCTCAAAGTACCGGGAACAATGATAGCTACAATTACCCTGATCTCATTGGCACTCCTACAAATGAGAATACTTCATTGGCGACTATACACTCAGTGGTCCATGCAGGAACTACCCATGTCTCACCAGATGTTGATAACCGAATCCTGCAAAAAGGACCTTCGATGGTGGCTTTACGCCAATCTTGTAACATTAGGCTGCCTCTTTCCTCCCCCTCAACCTTTGGCCATAGTGACCACTGACGCTTCTCAGGGTGGGGGAGGCATCATCTGGGAAGGACAGTTCAAGGCACTTGGCAGGAACATGAAGGCCATTTGCACATCAGTATCCTAGAGAAGAGAGCAGTGCTTTTAGCGATGCAAGCATTCCAAGACTCTCTTCCGCTGGGAGCCATTGCAATACAGACAGACATGTCAGTCGTTTGGTACATAAACAAGGAGGAACCAGGTTCTACTCTAGGAACCAGGTTCTACTCTTAGTCGAGGGGCCCTGAGAGAATGGCAGTAGGCTATCTGCTCCCAACGCTTTCTGATAGCAGAGCACATCCTGGGGAAATCCAGTGTGATAGCAGACAAACTCAGCAGAGCAGTCCTTATGCCTCATGAGCAGTCAGGATTTTCCACAGACGGGGCCAGCCTTGCTGTGACCTTTTTGTCACATCCATGAGTGCCAAATGCAGCAGCTTTTTTGCCCTAACCCCCCCCAGGGGAGTCACCAAGGGATGCACTTCTACACGATTGGACCTCAGGTCTCCTACTCCTTCCCTCTTTTCCATTGATACCCAAAGTACATCAGAAAGCCAGCTCATTGGGAAGGAACTTAATACTTGTCACCCCATACTGGCCTTGCCAAATCTGGTTCCTCTTCCTGTGGCCTCATTTTTATAGTAGGAGCCATGGATTCTGGACCCAGTTTCGGACCTGACTCATGGGTCTGTCAGGGATGCTTCATCCCTGTCTTCAAACCCTCAAACTGACAGTGTGACTGCACAGATTCCAAACATATAGCCAGGCTCCCTAACCTTTCCACGTCAGTGAAACCTATCTTAATCTCATCTCATAAGGCTTCAACAAGGAAATTATACATGAGCAAATGGAAAAGATTTTCTGCTTGGACCAAAAATAACCGCATTGACCCTTTTTCTGCTCCCATAGCTTCCATTCTTGAATTTTTGACGCAGCTTTTTAATGAAGGCGCAGCTGAGCCACTATTAGAGTTAAATTAGCAACGATATCAGGCTTCCGTATAAGTGAAACAGGACCAAATCTAATGTCCCACAGACTGTGCAAGGCCTTTCTGAGGGGCAATCTCTTATTAAGGCCCCACAAGCGCCATGGGACCTAAATTTGATCTGATCTCTGATTTTTTCCTGCTTTTGAACCCGCATCATCCTGTGACCTACGGTTTTTGACATGGAAGACATTTCTTTTTATAGCCATCACTTACGCTAGAAGAGTTTCAGAATTACAGGCATTGTCGACAAAGCCACCCTACATGCTTTTCCACAAAGACAAGGTATCCCTACGAACAAAGCCATCCTTTCTCCCCCAAAATATGCTCAGAGTCTAATCTGAATCATTCTATAGAACTTCCAGTTTTTTTCCCCAACTATGGCAACAAAGCAGAATATATGCTACACCAACTAGATGTGTATAGCCAGTTGTGTTTCTATTTACATAGGACAAAAGACTTAAAAAGATCTGACCAACTATTTATATCCTTTTCAGACCCTAAGAAAGGTGCTCCAGTGTCAAGTCACTTTTGCTAAGTGGTTATCAGATTGTATTACTTTTACTTACAAATCTCAGAACAAACCCTGAAAGGATAAAAGGCCATTCTACAACAGCTATAACAAACCTCTGCTGCCTTTCAGGCGACATTACCAATTGATACCATTTGTGCTGTAGCAACATGGGCAAGGCCTCGTACCTTTGTCACTCATTACAAAGTGGATTTGGCCTTGGGACAGGGCCTCTTTTGGGTCTACTGTTCTGAAGAATATTTTTCCTTAAGCCACCCGAGAAAGATGGTGTTAGGGACGCTGTCCCAGCCAGTACAGAATGAAGGCAGGATTGGGACAATATCGCATGCAGAAGTTATGTACTCACCATAATGTTCCATGTGTGTCCATCTCACCTTCATTCTTGTGTCCCACCCTCCTTCCCTCAGCCTTTGGCTCCTGGAGGACTTAACGGTTACAACTGGACAAAATAATGTTCTCTGTGCTCTCTTCTCTGATCTAATAGACATGAAATTGGATCTTCTAGTATATGTTATATTAGCAAACAAGATCTGGGGCATTTCCTAGAGCATCATGGGACAGGATTTTCAGCCACGAGCTAGTTGAAGACCTCAAGCTTTTGTAAGCAACTGAGTTAGAACCGATGATTGGTTCCGAACCCAACCAGTACGGAATGAAGGCACGATGGACAACACACACGGAACATTATGGTGAGTACATAACTTTTTTTTTTTTTTTATTATGGTTAATCTCTCTTCTGCTGGGTGCATTATTAGCCACTTGAGACTGAAAAAAACACAAAACTTTAGTTTTTAGCAGACAAGCTGGATGGGCGTAGATTGAACACATTGAACACTGGGGTTGGTTGCATAGCTTGAACTTTTGGTAAACCAGAGAATGCAGTTGTTAGGATTTTTATTCTTAAATGTTAATTGTGGAGTCAAATAATATTAGGAAGCCCATTTGCTGCAACAGCAGCACTAAAGCTAATATGTGATTGCTGGTCTGGTAAGACTTTGTTCTAAAGCTGCCAAAGACCCTTCCCTTTCCTGTAAGGCACCGTTGTGCCTAACTTTATCAGGTCTTCTTTGTTGCTGTTTAACTTTGAATGTGATAATAGCCCCAGGCTGCTAGCTAGGTTATTTGACAGGGTAATGTGGACACTATATGACATAGACTGTGTGTGTATATATGTACAGTGGATATAAAAGGTTTACACACCCCTGTTATCCAGGTTTTTGTGATATAACAAAATGAGACCACATAAATCATTTCAAAACTTTTCCCACCTTTAATGTGACCTATAAACCTGTACAATTCAATTGAAAAACTAACAAATCTGTTGGGGGAAAATATAAAAAAATAAAAAACGTACAATAAGCTTGTTGCTTAAGTGTGCACACTCTTAAACTAATACTTTGAAGCACCTTTTGATTTAATTACAGCATTCAGTCTTCATAGGTAGGAGTCTTATCAGCATGGCACATTTTGATTTGGCAATATTTGCCCACTCTTCCTTGCAAAAACGTTCCATATCTGTCAGATTGTAAGGGCATCTCTTGTCCACAGCTCTCTTCAGGTCACCCCACAGATTTTCTATTGGATTTAGGTCTGGGCCGTTCCAAAACTAATTTTCTTCTGGTGAAGCCATTCTTTTGTTAATTTGGATGTATGCTTGGAGTCATTGTGTTGAAAGGAGAAATTCCTCTTGCTTTCTAGTAGATGCCTGAAGGTTTTGGGCCAAAAGTGACTGGTATTTGGAACTATTCATAATTCCCTCTACATTGACTATAAAGCCCCATTTCCATCTGAAAAAAAGCAACCCAAAGCATGATACTGCCACCACCATGCTTCACCGTGGGGATGGTGCTGTTTTGGTGATGCAAAGTGTTGCTTTTGCGCCAAATATTCCTTTTGGAATTGTGGCCAAACAGTTCAACCTTGGTCTCATCAGATCATAACACATTTTCCCACATGCATTTGGGAGACTTAATGTGTTATGCAAATTTTAGGTGGGCCTAAATGTTTTTCTGTGTAAGAAAATGCTTCCATCTTGAAACCCTACCCCACGGTTCAGACATATGGAGAATAAGGGAGATTGTTGCCACATGTAGTACACAACCTGTACTTGCCAGAAATTCCTGCAACTCCTTCAGTGTTGCTGTAGGTCTCTTGGCAACCTCCCTGACCAATTTTCCTCGTCTTTTCATCAATTTTGGAGGGATGTCAAGCTCTTTGCAACGTCACTGTTGTCCCATATTTCTTTTTCACTTTTATGATGACTGCCTTCACTGTGTTCCATGGTATATCTATTGCTGTGGAAAGTTTTTTGTACCCTTCTGACTGATACCTTTCAACAATGAGATCCCTTTGAGGTTTTGTAAGCTGTCTGCAAACCATGGCGTTTGCTGTAGCAGGCAACTGAGTAAATGTCAGGAAAATCCTAATAGAACAGCTGAACTTTATTTGGGGTTAATCAGAGTCTAATTGATGGCAGGTGACTTTCTTTTAAGTTTGCCATCAAAGCTGGTTCCTCACACCATTCATCTACCTATGATCCCTCTGGTGTAGTACCTACAGGCACTATGGACCCGGGGGAGGGGGATTAGTTATGTTCTCTGCAGTTGTTTGGACCCACCATGGTTAAGGGAGAGCCACTCTGTTGGACCTGAGAGAGGGAACAGGGAAGGTTTCCACGTTCAGTCAGAAAATTGTGTCCATTCTTGGGGAACCTGCTGCCATTAGCAACACTTTTGGGATCTCTTTTTTTTTTTTTTTTTGTCAAAAAGAGATCCCTGTGGACTTAATTCCAGTACTATGCTTTCTGACAAGGACCGGAAAGTAAATGACAATTGGGGGGTGCATTTTATTGCAACTTTGATTTTTAAGAATTTTGAATGGTCAGGCTCATATTAGTTTCCTCATGCTTTCACAATAAGGTCAGAATAATGTTTTACCTGCAGTTTCTTTGTGTGAGGAAAAATCTGCTTTAATTTTTTCTTCCATTTTTTAGGTCATAACTCATTGTTAAAAGTGTGTGCGTGACTCCACTTCCAAGGCTGTGGCCACTGCTATGACTCCAAAAGGGCTATGGCTACTGGTACTGTTTTGAGAAGGTTTTTGTGACTGTGTTCAGAACCTTCCAGATGTGAAAAATGGGATTTTAAATTTTCCTTTGGGTAAAGATTTAGTTTTCGGTCCCTCTGCTGCAGAAGCCATCAAAAAGTGTGATGAGATGGGTAAATTGGTACAGGGAATTTTCCAGCCCTCCGATACCAACACGCACACACACACAACAAGCTATCACTTTCCCTTCCAGAAAGTTTGAAGCTGCACTTTTCTCTTTGGAAGCAGATAGTCTCATTCATCAAGGTTACAGATGGCAGTGGAAGGAAATACCTCCTTTTTCAAGAGGTGCTTCCTCATCCACCAGACTGGAATATTGCTTCTAACCTGTCCTTCAGTATATGTTGTATTGGAGTGACAGAGCCAATTTCTTCTTTCTAGTTTGGCTAAGTTTTAATTCAAGGATGTTTTTGGTCCCTAAGATGGAAAGTGCTTTGAGGCCAGTTCTGGATCTTTTTTCCAAAACCAATTTGGCATTGCACTAGAGTTCAAAATGTTCTCACTTCTTGGCTTGTTAAGACTACGTCTTCATTTAAATTTCAAGGTAAAGCTAGTTTTAAAAGATGCCTATCACATCCATGTTCATCTAGACTTCAGATGTTTCTTATGGTTTTCTGTGTTTGGATCATGTTATCCTTGTTCTGCCTTACTCTTTGGACTATCCACTGCACCAAGAGTGCTCCCAATGTATCTAGTTCCAGATATCCTATTCAGTGTTGCAGTATTTTTTATATATGGGGTTGTATTCTGTCCAGTGACCCTGTATACAAAAGCTTAGAGCCACTGCCTGTACGTGGGACATTGCACGAAGGCACAGACAGCCATTAATGGGGCATCTGCATGTACATCATCTTTACGTTTTTGTCGCCATTCAGAAAGGTTGACTCGTACGTTCGGTCTGCCATTGGATATCTTTGGTTTTGTCTTTGATCTTCAGATAAGAACCGTGTGGGAGATGTAATTTGTTGCTTCCGCCTCTTGTTTTTGTTGGTATCATCCAGGAAGGGCAAGTTTAGGTGTGGAAGGCAAATTCCACATAAAGATAGTCACAAGCTTTGCTTGTTCTGTTTAGGGCCTACTCACGACCACCGTTCTGCTCTATTTGCTAAGCCTTTGTTCCTAAAACATTGTTTAGTCCTCTAAATCTCTAATTAGAAAACCATTGACTCGAATGCCTGGCTAGAGATGCCATGGAAAGTTTCCGGGAGTTCTGAGCCATCTGTTAAGAGGAAGGTCAGCAAAGTTGGGCCAGATTCCTCTTTAGCTGCACCCTACTCCCTCAGACCTACCCCTTGAGGTTGATGAAAACCTGGCAGTGCATTCGCCGGTAGGGTCTGTTTCGGCGGGTCATGCAAGCCGTTAGAGGGGGGATCCCAGCACATCCAAGACTGTGCAGATGTCCAGTTTTGAATTACGTGGGGGGAATCCTAGCTTATTTTGGAAGACACTGGAATCATTCCTGCCTCTTGTGTAAGGAAATGTCAGTCGTAAGGCAAAGAGCAGAAGACTAGGCATTTTGCAGTTTCTTCCATTCCTGCATCACATTGGGATGTTTTATTGCAGGGTGTCTCTGATGACCTTGAGGCCTCCAGCTTCGGCTTCTCTTATTGCCGGCCTGGCCTTCTCCTTGTCTCCTGTGCTGCTGTCGGGGTCTCTGTGCACTTCAGTGCAGGCTGTGGAATTTCAAATTCATGATGTTGATTGTGAGGGGTCTTCTTCAGATGAAGACTTTCTAGCGTACTCCATGCAAATTCCTTCCCCTGTGGAATATGCTTCCCCAGTGGAAGGGTCTAGTGGGGGTGGGGGTCCTCCCATAGAAGAGCTCTCCTCTGGGGAAACTGTTAATAAGATGAGGAAATTCTTTAAGTGGGATTCTTGTCAAATTTCAGAGGAGCAAAAAAGATACTATGATCTGCTCCAGTTGAGTCCCCCGATGTTCTTTGTGTTTCACTGTTGCAGTCATCGCACTTTGGTATTCGGGCCTATTGAGGGCTACCTGCAGGCAGATAACCAGAGTCTTGGGATTTCTGCGTCGGATGCTGTTGCCTCTTCCATGACGTCAGGTAGTCAGGGGTATAAAACATGCAGCCGATGCCATTACATTAGCTTTTCTTGCAGTGTGGGAGCCCGAAGCAAGTGCCAGTCGGCTGCTACCTGAAATTTTCATTTTTTGAGTTTCAAACCTGGTCTTCTAAAAGCTAAGTACCCAGTTGGGGGGGGGGGTCCTTTTTTCTTGCTCTAACGTATGTCAGAAAAAGTTAACAATTGTCTTGCCTGTGGAAAGCAAATGCCTCTCAGAGATTTTCATTCTTAGAGTCACCTCTTTAGGCCCAGACCACAATGTTCCCAACTGTCTGTTTTATGCCTTGTTCAACTCCCAGACTAGTCGTCGGGCTATTTTAGTCGCTAAATTATTTTGTGCTCGTTCTCCGTATTCCGAAATGGCTTCGTTAAGCCATCCGACTACCGATCTTCTGAAAAAAAAAAAAAAAAAAAAACTTAAGGATGAAGACAGACTGCATAGGTCCAAAACTGCAGGTGATGCTTCCATTGAGCTAGTTGCCAGCCCGCCGGTACTCAGTGAGGGGCTTTCGCAGCCCCTGATACCCACTTCTGGAGATTCGCAGGCCTCTTCTGAGACCCATTCCGAGTCCGGTATGCCGTGAAATGCTTCTTCGATTATGGAACCTTAGGATGTCTCTACCTTGAATGGGTCCGGAGCTGCTGTGCAGGCACCGGCTTCTGAGGGTGTATTCAGGCCTTCCGATGTTTGTATTAAACAGACTACTTTGTTCTTGACTAAAACTACCAATTTTCTCAGGACCAGAGTTTGCACTACGCCTAGGAAACAGACGACCAAAGCCCATTCTCAAGCTCCCATGCCTCAGAAACAAATGCTTAGAATGGCTGAAGACCTTACTACTTTAATTAGGAGAAGCCAGCCTTCCCCCTCTCAAAGACAAATAATTATTTTTCCTTCTGATTCTACAGACCATGAGTCTGATGACTGTGACCCCTCTGATTACCAGGACATATCCTTATCCACCTGTAAGGATTCAGATGCAGAGAATTCCATTCCCTCTGCCTCCCCTCCAGAGGACTTTTCTTTCGGTGAAACCTTGCATACCTTAAGAGAGCATTTTGCTGGGAATGCCAGGACTACCCTCTGTCAAAAGAGAGAGACTGGGAATTTTTAGACTTGCCTCAGCACAGGCCTTTAGCTATTCTTCCTGTCCTGGATATTGTAGATGTCTTCATGGAATCAATTCTTACCCCTGATACTTTACCTCCAGCTGCTAGAAAGCCTGACTGGTACTACAGAGTACCTGACTCTCAGATTTCTCTTTAAAAATCCTACTGCGGATCCAGAGACCATTTCCCAGGGACCTAAAGGCATTAAGGCTACTACAGCCAAAAACCCCACCCCTTCGGACAGGGATTCTAGGGCTTTAGACAGATGGGGTAAGAAGGTATATACCTTTGCAACTCTTGCCGTCAGGGCTTTAAATTGCCAGTTTCACATGTTGAAGTGCCAGCAGCATGTTATGGAACTAATTAAACAAAAAATGTTGTTGATTCCTGATTGTGCAGAAAATAAAGATTTACAAGAGTTAATGCATTCTGCTAACCAAGTTGGTAAACATACCTTGCAGTGTGGTTTTGATGCCTTAGAAGAATCTTGCAGGGTTGCTGTCACTGGGTCTGTTCTGACAAGGCGTGCTTGACTGAAGAAACAAATCTTGCCACACCATGTCAAAGCAAAGTTACTAGATGCTCTATTAAATCAGGAATGTTTGGCACAAAAGCAGAAGTTCATAAAAAGATGGAGGAAGTAGCTAAATCTATGCAAACTGTAAAGATTTCTTACAGGTACAGCCACCAAGATTCAGTAGGCATTGGCCTTTGAAGAACTGGTCCTTTCCAGTCCCTCCCAGGCCTTCTCAGTCCAAACCCAGGGGCAACAGATCAGAGTATGCACAGATCTAAACAATGGAGTGCTCCCACCTCAAAAACAGGGAGTGGTAAGCCACCCTTTTATGGAAAAAGTTCACAATGACTTCTCCTGCATCCTTCCCTGCCATGCCCAAGTACTTGCATCCCTAGGAGGAAAACTCACCCTGCATGCAAAAAACTGGGAATACATTACCCAGGACTGTTGGGTCTTAAACATTGTATCCCAGGGATACAGATTCTACTTCCATTCGCTGCCAACCCCAAGCAGATTGCCAGACCTTCCCCCAAACCAGTGGGCAGAGGCCCAAAAGCAAGTACTTTCTCTTCTCAGTATCAGGACTATTCAACCTTTTCCAACAGAGCAAAGGGGACAGAGCTTCTACTCCAGACTGTTTCTGGTGCCCAGAAAAGAAAACTCTTGGTGCCCTATCCTGGATCTGTCAATTCTGAACACCTTCCTGGTGGTACCAAAGTTCAAAATGCTTACACACAAACAGCTGCTGCCTATGCTAGCCAAGGACTCCTGGTTGGTCACCTTAGACTTTAAAAGAAGCTTACCTGCACATCCCCATAAGGGAATTTTGCCGGAAATATCTGCATTTCAGGGCAGGCTCTATGCACCATCAGTTCTCTGCACTTCCCTTCGGCTTATCTGCAGTGCCCAGTGTATTCACAAAGTGCCTGGCTCCAGCCATTGTATACTGCAGGCAGAGAAACACTCAAATTTACCCATACTTGGACGATTGCCTGATTCAGGCGGACAGTCAGGAATTGCTACTTTAGCGCTGACATTTGTAAAGAGACTCCTAACTTCTCCGGGGTATACCATCAATGAAAATAAATCACATCTGGTACCCAGCGAAGAAATTGTATTCCTGGGAGCAAGCTTGAACACAACTTCCCAGATGGCATTCCTCACTCCAGAAAAGCAGGTTTATTTTACAAATTACTTCAAACTACTGGCCACCCAAACCCAGCTATCTGCAAGAAAAATACTGCAAGCCTTAGGGTTCATGGCTTCATGCAGTTTCCTAATTCCATATGCAAGACTGCGTATGAGGAAACTTCATTGGTACTTAAAAAGTCTGGTGTCAACATTCTCAGGACCTGGAAACAGGGATTCCGATCATTCCTCGCCTAAGGACAGAGTTCCTTTGGTGGGCAGAAGGCCTGCAACCACAACAAGGGACTCCCTTTTACTCAGCCCCCTGCTGCCCAAACCCTGACAGCAGATGCATCAGAATATGCATGGGTAGCTCACATGGCAGGCAAATGCATTCAAGGCAAATGGAGTCCGGGACAAATGCACCTGCATATCAATCATGTACAGAGTGCTCTGACAGCCTTCAGATACCTTATCCTTCCAGGACAACTCTTGATAAAGACAGACAACACCACAGTCATGTGGTACATAAAGAAGCAGGGGGAACTCATTCCTACTCACTCTGCAGGTTAGCCATGGCTCTGTGGAATACAGCCTTGCGCAACCAAGTGCACCTGCAAGCTCAATTCCGGTCAGGCAAACAAAATTCACTGGCAGATGACTTAAGCAGAAATCTAATGGACCAGCATGAGTGGAAACTGGAACTCAGTTCATTCAAGCTTCTAATCTACAGGTGGGGGACTCTAGAGGTGGACCTCTCTGCTTCCCCCAGAACCATCAATTGAGCAAATTTTGCACCAGAACTTTCCACGGCCAAGCATGGAAAGTGGATGCCCTATCCTTTACATGGGAAAACCTCTCAATATATGCATTTCCCCCTCTGCCCCTCCTCTCGAAAGTACTACTCATGATCAAACAGGACAGGCCAAGGACCATCCTTATTGCACTACACTGGCCACACCAGCACTGGTACCCACTTTTACGCAGTCTGACAACAGTGCCACCCTGGCACCTGCCTCAGACTCCCTCTCTGCTGTCCCAGCAGGAGGGCCAGATTTTGCATCCTCAGCTGCAAACCCTGAACCTAGCAGCCTGGCTTATTCCCTGAATTCATCACCAGCAACCCTCAGCAAACCGGTGCTGGATGTCATCCTTGAGGCCAGGAGGCATAGTACTAGGAAATCCTATTCAGAAAAGTGGAGAAGACTGTTCTTGCAGCCAGTGTCAGGGAAAGGACACCTTACCTCAAATCCTAGATTATCTAGCAGAGCTGCTCCACAAAGGCCTATCCTTCTCTTTCATTAAGATTCATGCCTCTGCCATCTCGGCTCATTACAATACTGAGCCATCCCTCTTCTCTCACTCTCTGGTAAAACAGTTCCTGAGAGGAGCTAACAATCTAAGACCCCCGAGGAGAGCTCCCACTCCTGCCTGGGACTAACTTTGTACTAGAGAAGCTCACACTTCCCCCTTTTGAGCCTGCTGCTACAACAGAGTTTAAAATTCCTCTCTTAGAAAATAGCCCTACTTCTAGCCATCACTTCAGCAAGAAGAATGTATGAGTTACAGGCCCTTATGGCTATGGAACCCTTCATTATCTGCCATGTGGACAGGGTTTCCCTCGGGACTAACCCATCATTTATGCCCAAGGTGGTATCCAGTGTGGCTTTAAACCAATCCATCCATTTACCAACCTTTTTTCCTAATCCTCAGAATAAAGGGGAAAGGATCCTGCACTCCTTGGACATGCACAAACAGCTTAGGTTCTACCTTGACCAGACTAAACCCTTCAGAAAATCTGACAAGCTGCTAGTCAGCTTTGCTGTAGTGGCAAAGGGCAAGGCCATATCAAAGCAAACAATTTCCAAATGGATAGCATACTGCATCCATCTCTGTTACAAGCACCATGGAAAATCTACCCCACAGGGGATCAGAACCCATTCCACTAGGGCTACCTCAACCTCTACAGCATTTCTCAGGGGAGTCCCTACCAGGGACATCCTGGAAGCTGCAACCTGGAGCTCAGTATGCACCTTCACCAAGCATTGCTACTTAACTATGTCTTTTAAATCCAGAGCTGGATTTGCTACAGCAATCTTACAAAACCTGCTAGCGAGCCCTAATACTTATTTGACTGCCTCCACCCTTCCTCAACTTTGGGAATCAACCCAAGTGTGATGGCTGCAGCAGTGAAACACGAAGAACATAGTACAGTTGTGTACACTTACCAGAAATGTAGATGTTCGAGTGTATTCACTGTTGCAGTCCTTGTTAACCTCCCTCTAGCCCCCTGACTTTTCTATACTTTCTACCTATCCTCTTTTTTTGGCCATATCTTATGGCAATGTTATTTACTTTTTACTGGAGGTGATCCACACCATGTAATTGCTTCCTATTTTGGGGACTGCTGACATCTGGGGCAAGAAAAACTGATTTTATGCCGTCTGCTGCATGTTTTGTACCCCTGACAACCTGACGTCATGGAAGAGGCGACAGCATCCGATGCAGAAATCCCAGGACTCTGGTATTCGGGCTGACTAAAGGCTACCTGCAGGCAGATAACCCAAGTGTGATGACTGCAATAGTGAATACACTCTAACATCTACATTTATGGTAAGTGTACACAACTGTACTTTCCTACAGTAGTCCCTCCAGTCCTCCCAGCTTTTAGATGTCTGTAAATTGGCCTGTAAAAGCCATGACTCCCAAGCCCCTGCCTCTAACAGACCTAATCGTTTTTGTAAGGTCACTGAGGATTGCAAGTTTCTTTAAGTGCCCTGCAAGCTGATCCAGCTGTGGTTTTCATTACTTCAGACTAATCTTTTCTGGTATTTCCATCTACTAAGTTGCTTCCTTCTGACAAAGTAAAATTTTGGAAAGGTTGGGAAAGAAGGTCTATACTTCCACCTTGGCTATCAGAGCTATTAACAGTCACATTTGTCTAGGTCCACTCTGGCCTTGCTTTCTCAGGCTTCCCAGGCTGTCTCCCAATTGCCTGACTTGTGGGCAAAGTCACTGATTATTTCTCTCTGTTCAACTTCTCCCAGGTCACTAGACATTAAATCAAATGTAGTTATGATGCAATAGAAGCTTCTTCTAGAGCAACTTCAGCTTCTGTTCTCAGAAGGCTTTCCTGTCTGTCTCCAGGCCACTCCCTGATTAAATTAAGGCTAAACTGCTTGATGCTCCTTTAGATAATTCTTCCTGTTTTTTTTTAATCACTAAAGAAAAAAGGGAAGGAGCTCCATGAATTGAAACACTTGCTTATTTCACCAGTTCCCAAATTCCATAGTAATTTCCCTGCCAAGACTCCTTTTGTCAGGAAACCTGCTTATTCCACCACTTCTACTACTCCTGGTGGAACTAAGCCAGGCAAGTCTTCCAGGAGACCCCCACAGACTAAGGCTGCTGTTTCTCTTCCTTCTTAGCAGCCCTTGCAGCCCAGGCACAGTCCTCTGTGAAGTTCTGCTCCCTCTTCCAAGTCATATACCCCCTTATCTCTCTGCCTCTATCTTTCCCTTTCAGGTTGGATGGAAATCACTTAGGATTCCTGGGTGATTTCAGTTAGCCAAAACTGATACTTTGACTCTGAAGATTTTCTCCCTTTCGGGGATACCCCAGCCTCCCTCTAGTCGACTACATCTGTTACTTGCTCAACCTTTCAACCAAAGCACCATTCAGGTTGTTCCTCCAGACCAACAAGGAAGGGGATTTTACTCCATTATGTTTCTTGTCCCAAGAAAAGATGGCCCTTGAGATGTATCCTAGAGCTTTCTGTACTAAACACTTTCCTGGTGATGCCTTCTTTCAGGATGTTCTCTGCCAGCTCTTCTTCCCCTGGTTCCTCCTCACGTTTTCCCAGCTTCTCCGGATCTCAAGGATGCATATCTACATAACCCTATTCACCCACATTTCTGGAGGTTTTTGTGTTTTCGGTGGGTTCTTTGCACTTTCAGTTTTTTGGTTTGCCCCTTTTGGTTTTTTGCTGCTCCAAGGGTATTCACAAAGTGCCTGGCCCAGCCGTTGCCTATTTAATGCTGAAAGGACTCCAAATTTATCCCTACTTGGTGTCACTCTGCCTTTTCTGGCCAGCAGTCCAGACCTGTTAACACCTGGACCTAGCTATTCCCTTTATGCAGGGCCTAGGTTTCTCAGTAAATTGCAGAAAATCAAGTCTGACCCAAAGTCGGGATGTTATATTCCTGGGTTGCAGGTACCAGACGGGCTTGATGTTTTTTCTTCCTTCAGAAAAAGCAGTTGCTCTCTCATAGCATTCATGGAGCTTCTTCCGCCCCCTCCTTCCATCGCGGCCTGGGATTTTCTCAGACTGCTGGGGTTCATGGCCTCCACTATGCCTATGTTGCCCTTTGTAGTTACACACTGAGAGTTCCAGTGTTTTTTAAAGACAGTTTGGTCTCTGCATGGTCATCCCTTAGATGTCTTGATTCCTCTTGTTCCCTGTCTGAAAATAGAGCTATGTTGGTGGATGCAGCATCTCCGTCAGAACCCTGGCCTACCAGGTATTACCTATCTGGTACCTCAACCAGCTGAGCAACTTTTAACAGATGCCTCGGACTTGGGTTGGGGAACACACTTTGCTGCCAGGAAAGTACAGGGTTATTAGTCTGCGTCTCGGAGGGAACACATCAACATCAGAGAGATGAGGGCTCTAGTTCTAGCCTTGCAGTCCTTTCATCCTGTATTCTTGCCAGGACCCCCTCAGGATTCCTACAGAAAGTATGGTCCTTTGGTACATAAGGGGGGGGGGGGGCACAAAGTCTTACTTTCTTTGTCACTTAGCCATCAAAGGTTGGGAATTGGCTATTCAGTAGAAAGTGACTCTGCATGGTGTGTACCTCCCCTCAGCTCAGAATTTGGTGGCAGACCCATTAAGCAGATCCATGACCCATCTCACGAGTGGATGCTTCACCGGGATGTTTGTGGATGTAGTTCACTGGTGGGGTACTCCAGAAATGGACCCGTTTGCCTTCCCTCTGAACAGACAACATCCTCGTTTTTGTGCCAGGGTCCCTCACCCTCAGGTGTGGAAGGTGGGATGTTCTATGCTTCTCATGGAAGGGGATGTTACTCTACGCATTCCCCTCTTCCGCCAGAAAGTCCTGTTGAAAATTCTACAGGAGAAACCAAACATCTTGGTAGTGACTTCCTTTTGGCCAAGATAGCACTGGTTCCCTCTTCTGCAGTTAGCCAAGGGTCATCACTAAGTTACCTCACTGGATGGACCTGCTCACTCAGGACAAGAGATCCTTGAGTCACCCCCATTTGCCAACTCCACAAATGACCTTGTGGGTGATCAACCTGTGATCCCTTTCAGGCACCTGTTTTCTAAGGATGTGTTTAGGGTTTTGCAGGAGGCCAGGAAACCCAATACTAGAAAATCTTAAATTTCCAAGTGGAGAAGATTTTCCAGCTGGTGCCAAAAAAAGAGTTGATCCCCTTTGTGCGGACTTTCACTTAGTGCTTGCTTACTTGTGTGTGTTGCTCAACAGTGGTCTTTCCTATTCCTCAAAGTCCACTGTCCTGCCTTGTCTGCCCGTTTGCCTTTAAGTACCCCCTTAGTTTCCAGGTTAGAAGTTATGCCTTTTCTTAAAGGCGCCCTACACGAGACCCCTCCCCCCCAGGAAGCCATTTCCTCCTCCTTGGGATCTTAACTGTGTTAGAAAAACTTATTCGGGCCCCTTTTGAACCAGTGACATCTGTTTTTCTAAAGTTTTGCACATGGAAAACAGTGCTTCTAGTAGCCTTAACCACGGCTAGAAGAAGAGTCTCTGAAATTCAGGCATTGATGGCTTCGCCCCCTTTTTTGCTTTTTCACAAGGACAGAGTATCCTTGAACTAATCCATCCTTTATGCCCACAGTGATGAATGAGTTGTCTTTTAATCAGTCCACCCTGTTGCCTACCTTCTTTCCTTCCTGTCATTCCCCTAGTGAGAGGATTTTGCATTCCTTAGATGAGCATAGACAACTCAGATTTTACCTTGGCAAGACTAAGTCGATTAGGAGGTCTGATCAAGTTTGTGTCCTTTCATCCCAGGGCTCTGGTTTGCCTGTTTCCAAACAAACTATTTCCACATGGATCTCCAAGGCTGTTGTGTTTTGCTGTGATTTTCATGGGAAACCCTTATCTTCTGTTAAGGCCCATTCCACCAGATCAGTTGCATCCTCAGGGGCTTTCTTCAAATGTCTAGATGCTCATTCCATTTTGGAAGCTGCCACTTGGTCATCTGTTCATACTTTTACAAAACATTACAAATTGGATACTGTATCTAGGTCCAGGGCAGGATTTGACAGACAGTTCTGCATGCATTTATGGAAAATGCTGCTGCTTAGTTTTTCCCTGCTCTATCTTCCTCCCTGGGTTCCCTTTGAGCATTTGCATTCTCCCATATGTAAAGAATACTGCAACATTGACTAGGACATAAAATAGTTGTGTAAAATCTTACCATAACCATAGATGTCCTTCTCTTTTCTGTGTTGCAGTATTCTATCCCACCCGCATCCCCCCTACAACTTACTCTTTTTCCTAGGATGATTTCAGTTAGGCTTCCCTTAGATTTCCTGTCCTTCATGGAGCAACCTGTCATGGTGGTTGTACAACTCTGTTCAAAGGGCTTTTCTTCCACAGGAGAAAATAGATCTATATCTAGATCTGCTTTTAGGGTTTTCACTTTGACTTCGGTCACTGTGATGGAATGCTTAAAGATTTTGGGTCTCATGGCATCTGGTTCTTAATGGGAACCCTAACAAGATGCCCCCCTGGTATCAGGAATCGGTTTGGTCCCACCTGCAGCATCCTTTGTCTTTTCAAATCATAGGTCTTGGGTTTGTCAGAAAAGAAATCCAGTTGGTGGCAACAGCAAATTTCCCTAAATCGAAGCCTCCCATCATCTCCTCCAAAGCAGCCAGTCACCACAGATGCCACAGCTTTACTTGGTGAACATTTTCAACAGGGATAAAAGTGCAAGGTGTGTCTGATATCAAGGAGTGATGCAAGCACATAAGAGATTTATTTATTTTGAACTTAACCGTGTAGAACACTATTCCCATTGGACCATTTCATTATGAACCTGTGAAGAAAATAGTTACATGACATTACCTACAGGCTGAATGATAAAATGTAATATCTACATGCATATAAAGTGAATATCATAGTTGGTTTAATGGAGTAAAGACAATAGATAAGCGACATTATGTATTATAACATGCATACCTGATCAAGACACTCAACTGTCTGAATCATTGTTGGTCTTCGGGTCTCTCCAATTTGTTGCAGACAATACCACAGTTGTGGTATATCAACAGGCAATGGGGAACCTGGTCTTACCCATTTGCAAGCTAGCCAAGGTAGCTTGGAATATAGCTTCATGGCACAGTCTTGCTCTATAGGTGTCTTGCATCCCATCAGGGCAAAACTGTATGGCAGACAGACTGAGGAGGGCAAAGGCAGAACCCCAGGAATGGAAACTAGATCAGGGGGGAATCCTTAAAGATTTGATCCATCTGTAGGGAGTTCCCCATGGCGACATTTTTGATAATTCTCTGACCAATCAGCTGGCAAAATTCTGCTCCAGGACTGGAAGACTCCTGCTTTTCCTTTCCTTTGACAAGGAATGTTCCTGTATGCTTTTCTACCCTTTCCACTGGTATCTAGGGTACTTCTGAAGATTCCAAAGTAATCCCCAAAAATTATTGTGCTGACTTCCTTCTGACCCAGGCACCATTTCTTTTTGAAATGGCTGGGGCAGTTCCCACAGGCTTTTTCACTGAACTGGATCTACTTGCACAAGAACAAGCGTATTTGACACACCCCAGCCAAAATCAACTTCTAGCCATTTGCCTGGATAAGACCTTAATTCGGTTTAAGCGCCTGTTTACTGAGGAGTTAAAACAGATACTAATGGAGGCAAGAAAGCCTGCTACTAGAAAATTGTACATTAGTAAATGGAAAGGGTTTTCTAACTATTGCCAACAGTGTAACCAGTACCCATTCAGGATTAATGTTTCCCTAGTTTTACAATGTTTGGGAGATACTGCCCATAACAGTAGATGATGATGTCCTCAATGTAGCAGGATTCTGTCCCACTCTCATACTCCCCTGTTTACCGAGGGGTCTTTCCTTCCCTTCCTGGATGCACATGTTGTTTTCCTCTGTTGCTCTAGTTGTTATGGGGCACTTCAGTTCTGAGGATTAAACACTTGTATGTCACATATGTACCTTATGTCTTGCACATAGGATTTGGGTCTGATGTACGGCACCTGGAGGATGTAATGGCTTTGGTATGCAGGCTAGTTGTTCAGCTGTTCTCTGCATGATATCCCAGGAATAAGGAGTACTGCAACAGTGAGAAGTAGGACATTTAATCTTCTGGTAAGTTCTTACTTTCACAAGAAATAAAAGTACAGTTGTGTACGAAAGGAGAATGGTTGTCTTGGGATGTTTAACCTTTTGTTGTTCTCATCATGACAAGACTATTCTAGACATGTTCAAAGCCAATCTAAGTCCGTGGCGTCATCTATGACTTTTTTTTGTTTGCTTAATATAGAAAGGGTTGGATTCTATAAATATTCTAGAATCAAAACTTGGTCCTCTGTACAAATTTACCAAAGCACTACTAGCTTGATTACTTCTCAAGGCCTAGACCAGGCCTTGCTAGTGCCTTTCTTTAGGGTCTCCTGGAACCTTCCACCTCCCAAATGTAGGCAAGGGTAATAGAATCATGCAGGTTAGGCTACTGAAGCATTGACTGATGCGATGAACTTAATACAGTTGTGAATGTCAACTTGCCATAACAGTAGGTATTTAAATGATTGCTGCTGCTGCTCCCTCCTGCTGTCCTTTCTGATTTTTCCAGGATGTGTGTATATTTTTACTCCTAGCTATGCCTTCTCAGGACTTTGCCTCCCCTGTCATCTGGCATGGAAGCTCTGAATGGCTTGGGACTCAAACCTGTGTTTTTTAGGCAACTCTGCTCAAGCTGCCTAACAGTTTGAGCATGTGGAAGGTTCCCTGAAGCTTTGGAAGTTGGTTATATCTCTGGCAGAATATAACCCATATAGCTAGAGCTATTGCAGCAGTGATCATTTAAGCATATACTGTTATGGTAAGTTGACTTGCAGAACTCTGTTTTGACTAAGTATGTAATGATGGAAGACCTTGTCAATAAATTTAACTGCTAGTAGTGATGAATCCACATCTCTCTTGTAACATTTGATGTTAAGTTGTCCATCTCACCTTCATTCTTGCTGGATGGGTTCGGAGCCGATCCTCGGCTCCAACTCTGCAATCTACTAAAGCTCGAGAGCTATTTACTGGCTCGAGGCCCTCCCTATATCCCACAATGCTAGGCGTCAGATCCCCAGATCTCGTTTGCCGCTTCAGCTACGAGGTTGCGAATTTACTTGGCTCCAGGTCGTATTAATCTTTTCTTCTAATATTAGTATAAAAGTTAACTTTAGTTTTTTTTTCTACAACCTTATCTTATATATATAGCTTTCTGGTTGGTTAATTCACTGTTTACTCCCTAATATTCCCTCTCAGAAACTCGTTTTTAGTTACCCCCCCCCCCTTTTCTTGGTGGCTAATCTCCCCTCCTATTCCTTGTGTTGATAGGGTAGTGTTTAGCTCTTCTACTTTACTACAGTTTGTAGGCTTGTAGTTTTTGTATATATTTATGTATATATATATTTGGCATTAGTATATAGCTGTGTAGTTATTAATATTGTTAGTTTAACTAGTGTGTGTGTGTGTGTGTGTGTGTGTGTGTGTGTTTTTCTGTGTGTTTAAGCACTAGTGACTTTTCTTCATTGGTATCCACTATGTCTAAGGATACCAAAGTCTCAGGTTTTAAGTGTGACTCGTGCTGTCAGAAGATGTCTCTGACAGACGGTCATACTTCTTGCGTTTATTGCTTGGGTCTCCTACACCTGCAGGACTCCTGCTCTGTCTGTCATGCCTTCAGCCCGAGAGTCGTGCAGGAGCGTAGGAACAAGCTCATCCTGAGAGGCTTACTTAAGCCACAAGGATCCTCGACCAAGCCTTCGTCGGGTAAATCCTCAAAGCCTGCCAAGCCGTCGGCTCCCTGTTTGGAGCCGTCGCCTGGTGGAGCGCCTGCCTCTTCTTCGGCTCCGGT
Organism: Protopterus annectens; assembly: GCF_019279795.1. Lineage (NCBI taxonomy): Eukaryota > Metazoa > Chordata > Ceratodontiformes > Protopteridae > Protopterus > Protopterus annectens. Next base: position 1,875,274,846 of record NC_056725.1, on the reverse strand, counting down.
TGGAGCCGACACCTCTGGACCGTAGTTTGCTCCGACCTTAATGTCGGAACCGTCTTCGAGCCGAAAACGTTCTAGGCCCCCTTCCCTAGAATCTGTTTGTTCGGCTCTGAGGTCACCATTGCTCCAATCTGAAAAAAAGCCATAGGTCCCACTCATCTCGGTCTTCCAGGCTATCCGATCATGACTTAGAGAGGGTGGTCAGTAGACTCCTTAAATCGCAGGCCCTGGCCAAAATGTTAACCAGCCCATCTCAACAGACTGTGGCTGTCCCGATATCTTCAGCAGTTCCTCCTCCAACTCCCTCCTAGTGTTCGGAGCCGGAGCTGGTTGGGGCTGTAATCTTGGCAATGTGGGAACCGATGCCACACCTTTCGGCTCCGATCTCTTCTTTGGTTCCATCCTTGGAGGGATCTGGGCGCCTAGACTCCCTTGTCGGCTCCGAGGGGGTGAGTGGCATCGGACCCTTGTCCAACCCCGTTCTCCCTCTCGGAGCCTCGGCGCAGTTGAGCTCGGCCCCGACATCGGCCTTGGAGCCGTCCCTCTCGGTGCCGGCAGGGGTTTTCCTCTCTTTGGAGCGGGGACCTTCTGCTCTGCCTGACAGGGGCGCCTTCGAGGTCATGAGGAGTGTGCTGACTTCTGAGTCGGCCCCTCGATCAGCCCCTTCGGTTACTCCCCCCATGGTGCCTGCATCGGGCTCTGTCCATCCTCCTGATCCCAAGCGTGGAGAGCAAACGCTCCAGGTCGCCCCATTGGGCGTATCTTCCTCTTCCGAGGCCTCCCCCGATCCTTCGGAGGAGCCCCCACGGAAGAGAAAATGTAAGAGGAAACCTGTAGACTCCCCCGAGTCAGTCACGTCTGATACCGACTTGGAGGATTCGGAAGGGCCCCCAAGATCCCCCTCTGAGGATGTCTCCTTTTCAGACATTCTAGAGATCCTTAAGCAGAGGGGGAACTGGACTGTCCTTAACACTTTGGAGGATGAGTCGGTCTACCTGGACGCATTTGGTTCTTGCCCTTCCACCTCCTGGGTGTCTCCACCTTTCGACCCACTAATGGAAGTAGTGGCTCGAAAGACGTGGTTAGCCCCAGACACAGTGGAACCAACTCCCCGTAGGCCCACTAAGTTTATTACAGCCCCACCCAACAAGCAATTCTTGACAAAGGGTGTCCCTGTTGATGCCATGGTGGTTGCAGCAGCGACAAAAAAGGAGCTGGATGACCCTTCGGTGCCTGTCCATCCACCTATTAAAGAATCTAGGACAATGGACAGGTGCGGGAAGCGGATGTTTTCCTCAGCTACTTTTTCTATGCGGTCGCTGAATTATCTGTGCCATTTCACCCGTCTCCAAAGAGATCTTCTCAAGGAATTGGGTGATACACTTCAGGATCCATCAGCTGCGGGGGGGGGGGGGCTCAAGATAAGATTAACTCCCAGCTGGCAACCCTTAATTCTGTTGTCAACTCCTCCATGCGGCGAGTAGGGCCGCAGGTACAGGTGCGGCTTTGAGAAAACATGCCTGGATGCGGTTATGTAACTTTGCTGACCCCTTTAAGGCGTCCTTCACCAATACCCCCTTCAATGGTTCGGCTCTGTTTGGACCACAGGTGAAAGATACCCTTACCAGGTGTGAGCAGGAAGGCAATACTCTCCCTGCCGTGGGAGTCAGTTTCTCCACTCCCTCTAGACCATACCCCAAGGGTCAGAAGAGTGGACAAATGTGGTTTCGGAAACCCCAGGGAGTCGTGCCTGACGCACGTGGCGAGTTTCCCTCCAGGGGCAGGGGAGGGAACAATAATAGACGCCGCCCGAGGGGCAGAGGGGCCCCGCAAAATCAGGGTAGCAGAGAATCTTTCTCTGGCAAACCCTTTCAGCACCCCTGTGGCAGCTGCCCGACTGTCTGCCTTCGGAGGCAGTCGGGGGAAGATTGTCACTGTACCCAGAAGCCTGGCAGCTCCTTACACAAGACAAATGGGTATGGTCTATCATATCAGAGGGTTACAAGATCCCCTTTGTCCACACTCCGGTACAAACAACCAAGTCCCTTCCAGATGTTCCACCCGGTCTAAGGGAACAAGCAGTGCTAGAAATTTCAAAACTGCTAGAAAAACGGGCCATCCAGCCAGTCCCAGCAGACCAGCAAGGATCCGGAATTTACTCCAAGTTCTTTTTGGTGCCAAAAAAGACAGGGGACTGGAGTCCCATTTTGGATCTCAGCAGGCTAAACAAGTCTGTTCAAAGAACAAAGTTCCAGATGGTCACGCTTCAGTCCATTCTACCCTTTTTGGGTGAGGACAATTGGATGTGCTCCATAGACCTTCAGGATGCGTACTACCATATCAAAATGAGCAGGCGCTCCAGGTTTCTCCGCTTCCGGCTGGGAGCCAGTCACGATCAATTCAGAGCCCTGCCCTTTGGTCTCACCACAGCCCCCAGGGTGTTCACCAAATGTATGGCAGTGGTTACGGCTCACCTGAGACGGCGAGGATTCCAGGTGTTTCCATATCTCAACGACTGGCTCCTCACTGCTTCCCCTAGGCATCAGCTGCTATGAGCCATGGATTATGCCATCCAAACTTGCTCCGAGCTAGGTACATCAATAAATTTCAAATAGTCTGCATTGTCGCCTTGTCAGTCTATAGTCTTTATAGGCACAAGCTTAAATACAAAAGATCTCTGTGCAAGACTTCCTCTCGACAGAGTGTCAGACATCCACCGACACGTGCAGGTCTTACTACAGTGCAACAGGATTCAGGCCAGATTTGTACTAAAGACTTTGGGCCTCATGGCAGCAGCAATCATACTAGTTCCACTGGCTTGTTTTCACATGCGGCTTCTTCAGTTGATGCTTTTCACTCAATGGTCCTTTCAACAGCTCCCAATGTCTCACAAGATAATAATCACTCAATCATGCAAAGACCACCTGGCTTGGTGGATGGTCTCCCCTCTAATACTCCAGGGCAGACCGTGTGTTCTTCCTCCTCCTGTTGCCACAGTGACCACGGATGCCTCCCTGATCGGGTGGGGGGGGGGCATTTTCAGGGCAGGACTGTCCAGGGCACCTGGCAACCTCTAGAGTACCATCTCACATAAATGTCTTGGAAATGAGAGCGGTGCTTTTGGCGTTACAAGCTCTTCAGGACTCTCTACCCACCGGAACTATTGCAATTCAGACAGACAATGTCTGTAGTATGGTACATCAACAAGCAGGGCGGAACAAAGTCCTATCCCTTATGTCGAGAAGCACTCAGACTGTGGCAGTGGGTGATCTCCTCTCAACGGTTTCTGATAGCAACGCACATCCCCGGGAGGTCCAACATCATAGCGGACAGGCTAAGCAGAGCTGTTCTCATGCCACACGAGTGGTCTCTCAATCAGTAGCGGACAAAATCTTCCACAGATGGGGTCAACCTTGCTGCGACCTTTTTGCAACTCCTCTCAACAGCAAGTGCAACGACTTCTTCACTCTCTTCCCCCTTCCCGAGCACTCCCCCAGAGACGCTGTAGTTCACGATTGGCCCCAGGGTCTTCTGTATGCATTCCCGCCTTTTCCCCTAATTCCCAATCTAATTCAGAAAGCAACCGCATTGAGATCCAGGATGATCCTCATTGCCCCTTACTGGCCTCAACAAATTTGGTTCCCGTTCCTGCATAGTCACCTGCTGGAGCAGCCGTGGAATCTGGACCCAGTGCCAGACCTCTTGGTCCATCAGTCGGGTGGGCTGCACCAATCCCTTCAGTCTCTCAACCTCACAGCTTGGTTGCTCCACTTCCTACCTTAGCCAGGCTTCCGCCAATTTCTCAGCCGGTGCGTGAAATCATCCTTTCTTCGCACAAATCTGCCACCAGGAAGACTTGTGCTAGTAAGTGGAAACGTTTCTCTTTCTGGGCAGAGGCTAGGAATACTGACCCCTTTACAGCCCCTGTCCATCATGTTTTAGATTTTTTAGCAGAGCTCTTTCAAGCTGGTTCCTCCTCTGCCACCATTAGGGTCCAGTTAGCTGCTATTGCAAATTTCCATGCTGGCCTGTCAGAAACCAGCATCATGTCCCACAAACTTTGCAAGGCCTTTCTCAAAGGAACTTTGTTGCTTAGGCTCCCAGTGAAGAGATCCCCCGCCTCCGTGGGACTTGAACTTGATATTGGCTTCCTTGATTCTCCCCTCCCTTTGAACCCACGGCTTCCTGTTCCTTAAAATTGCTCTCCTGGAAGACTCTCTTTTTGGTAGCCATCACATCAGCCAGGAGAGTTTCGGAACTTCAAGCCCTCTGTATTCGTCGTCCTTATCTTGTGTTTCATAAGGACAGAGTTTCACTTGGGCCTAATCCTTCGATGTGAGAGTGTTCAATCTCGCCGTTTGTTCTTACACCTGGGTTCAGAGCCGATCCTAGTCTCCATGTCGGCCGCTTGGCAAAGCTCTGCATCGAGAAGAAGCTCGAGACCAACCTATCTCCCACAATCCCCCTCTGCCTTTACCTGCGATCTAGTTTGCCGCTGCAACGTTCGCATAATTTTTGATGAGCTCGGACCACCTCAAAGCTAAGATTGTTTTATCTAATATATTTTTTGGATAAAAATTTCTCTTTTTCCTTCTTAAAGTTGTTGTGTGTGTGTGTGTGTGTGTGTAGTGTATCGAGGGTTTCTCGGGTTCGTATATAAATTTTATATACTTATTTAGAGTTAGTTCCCTCGGGGCCTACCCCATCCTTTAACTTTATATACAGGATTTGACTTTACAGGATTTGACCTTTATTACTGGATTGGACATTATTACTGGCTATTACACTGTTTAACTTTTTGGATTTGACTGTACTGTTAACATGTCTGAAAAAGCTAAATCAGGCTTCAAACGGTGCCAATGTGGACAGAAAATGTCTGTCACAGATAATCATAGTTCCTGCGTCTACGGTCTTGGCCCTCTCCATCTGCAAGAAGACTGCTCCATCTGTCATCCTTTCAGTGGAAGGGTCATGACAGATAGGCGCAGGAAACTTATGGATAGAGGCCTTTTGAAGCCTGCATTCCAAGAGGCTCTGGATGCATCGGACCAGACATCTAAATCCTCGAAGGAATCGAAGACGTCTGAGCCCATGTCATCGGCTCCAAGCTCTTCATTTAAAGTTCGCTCACCGGTTCCACAGACCTCGGGGCCGAGTGTTGAACTTTTGTCAGTTACCGAGCCTCGAATCTTGGAACCGGTGACAGAGCTTCCTCCTGTACTTTTGAGGTCGGCTCCGTCTTCGATTCCTTCGACGCGTTGTTCTAGGCCCCTCTCCGACACCGATGTAGACCACGTGGTGCAGAAATTGATGGAGAATACGGCCTTGTCCAAACTCATCTCTGTCTCCTCCCAGTTGGTGTCGAGACTCGAAGGCCTTCCCTTATCTCCATCTGTTCCTCCTCCGAGGCCTATCCAGTCTTCGGAGCCGGGAGAGGCTGATCTGATGATTGTGGAGCCCTCGGTGCCGGAACCGTCTTTTTCTCGGTCGGCACCGTTCACCTCGACTCCGACGGACCCAGCACCAGAGTCTCGGAGCTGAAGATCCATCCTTGGATCGGGGACCGAGAGTCAGACAGATGTTTCGGTTCCGACTCTCCCTCTCGGAGCCTCGGCTCGGATCGACTCGGCTCCGTCCTCGGGGTCGATGCCATCGGTGCCTGTCTCGGGGATTCCTCAGTTTTCTTCGGAACCGAGGGATACCTTGACTCGGGACCCGGGGGCCTTCGACCTCATGAGGAAGGTGTTGTCGACTCAGACAACCACTTCGGCAGAAACAGCTTCTCCTTCCCATAAGGGTCCGTTATCCTCCTCTGCACCCACGGCTACATCTAAGCGTCGAGCATCAGTGTCTCAGCCACCCCTAGAGGGTGCCCCCTCTTCCTCGGAGGCTTCATCGGATGCTCCCCCCGAGGAAGTTCCGAGGAAAAGATTGTGTAAGAGGAGACACTCGGATTCTCCACAAGAATCTTTGACATTGGACACTGACTTAGATGAGTCAGAAGGGTCCCCAAAATCACCCTCAGAGGATTTCTCTTTCTGACATCCTGGAGATCCTAAAACAGAGAGGTGATTGGCAAGCCCTACCCCCTTCTGAGGATGAGTCAGTCTTGCTGAAGGCATTTGGAGCTCGCCCTTCCTCCTCCTGGGTCACTCCGCCCTTCGATGAGTTGATGGAATTGATTGCTCGAAGGGCGTGGGAGACACCTGACATGGTGGAGCCAGTCCCTAGGAAGCCTAATAAATATATTACTGCCCCACAAGACAAGGCTTATCTCACAAAGGGAGTTCCAGTGGACGCTATGGTGGTGGCAGCGGCCACGAAAAAGGAGATGTCTGAATCTTCCTCATCTGTCCATCCGCCTAACAGAGATTCTAGGACTATGGACAGGTATGGGAAGCGCATTTTTAGTTCAGCGGCTTTTTCCATGCGATCCCTGAACTATTTGACCCATTTCACACTGTTACAGAGGGATCTAATCAAATAGTTGGGAGATACCCTCCAGGGTACTACAGATGCTGCTGTCTCGGAGAAAGTTACAGCACAACTCAATACCCTTACATCGGTTGCAAACTCGTCCATGAGGCTGATCTCATACGCAGCCGAAGGATCGAGTAGGGCTGCGGCTTCAGCGATTGCTCTTCGTAGACGATCCTGGATGCGCTTATGTTCCTTTGCGGAAGCCTTTAAGTCTTCCTTTACTAACGCCCCATTTGATGGTGCCACTCTCTTTGGCCCAAAAGTAAAGGAGACCCTTACCCGGTGTGAGCAAGAGGGAAAGACTGTCTGCTGTCGGAATCCGTTTTTCCACCCCATCCAGACCGTACCCCAAAGGGCAACGTGGTGGAAAAATGTGGTTTTGAAAACCCCAAGGCTCTTTCCCAGGCACACAGGGTGATGCCCCCTCTAGAGGCAGAGGAAGGGGCAGAGGTGGAAGACGTCGCCCTGGCGGCAGAGGGGGTCCGCAAAACCAAGGTGACAGGGATACACTCCCCGGGAAACCTTTCCAGCACTCCTGAAAGGAGACCCGACTGTCCTGCTCTGGAGGCAGTCGGGGGTCGCTTAGCTTTATACCCTCAGGCCTGGCAAAGTCTTACATCAGACAATTGGGTAAAAAGCATTGTTACCAGAGGTTACAGAATTCCTTTCCTATTACCCCCAATTCCGCAGAAAAGACTCCCAGATGTACCGCCCCATCTGCGAGGCCCTGCAGCTATAGAAATTTCAAAGCTGCTAGAAAAAAGAGTCATCCAACCAGTCCCAGCGGACCAAAGAGGATTCGGAACTTACTCAAGGTTCTTTTTAGTTCCATAAAAGACAGGGGACTGGAGGCCAATTCTGGACCTAAGCAAACTCAATACCTTCATCAAGAAAGAAAAGTTCCGGATGGTCACGCTTCAATCGATCCTTCCATTCTTACAGAAGGATGACTGGATGTGCTCAATAGATCTAAAGGACGCGTACTACCACATGAAAATGGCCAGGGCGTCCAGGGATCACTTGCGCTTCAGGCTGGGAGCCAGTCACTTTCAGTTTCGAGCCCTGCCCTTTGGTCTGACCTCAGCCCCCAGGGGTTTCACCAAATGTATGGCAGTGGTAGCGTCTCACTTGAGACGCCTGGGATTCCAGGTGTTTCCGTATCTGGACGACTGGCTCCTTTCTGCCACCACCGAGCGTCGACTGATTCAGGCCAGGGATTACACACTACAACTCTGTGTTCATCTCGGAATTTCCGTAAATTTCGAAAAATCTTTATTACAGCCATCACAGCATATCTCATTCATAGGAGCAGAATTGGATACTCGTTGCTTAATCCTAAGGCTTCCTCCAGAAAGAATAGCCTCCCTGCAAAACCATATATCTCTTCTATTATCCAGAAAATCCCCAGCAAAACTGGTTCTGAAGGTTTTGGGTCTCATGGCAGCCTCCCTCATTGCGATACCCTTGGGAAGACTGCACATGAGAGTTCTTCAATGGCTACTGTTTGCACAATGGTCGTTCCAACAGTTACCCCTGACACTCAAAATTCACATCACGAACATCTGCAAATCGCACCTGTCTTGGTGGCTTCAGACTTGCAATCTCTCCAACGGAAGACCATTTGTGCTACCCACGCCGACAGCTACGGTGACCACGGACGCTTCCCTGATAGGGTGGGGGGGGCATCTTTCAGGGACAGACAGTCCAAGGCGAATGGACCAAATTGGAGTACAATCTGCACATCAATGTTCTAGAGATGAGGGCAGTGTTTATAGCGTTGCAACACTTTTCTCCCCATGTTTCTCTAGGGACCATTGCAGTTCAGTCGGACAACATGTCCGTAGTCTGGTACATAAACAAACAAGGGGGAACCAAGTCTCATCAGCTATGCAGAGAGGCCATGAGAATCTGGCAATGGGCAGAGTCCACGGGTCGCTTTCTTATAGCAACGCACATCCCGGGGTTATCCAACGTCATAGCGGACAGGTTGAGCAGAGCCATCCTGTTACCTCACGAGTGGTTCCTCAAACAATCAATTGCGAGGGAAATTTTTCGCAAGTGGGGCCAGCCTTGCTGCGATCTGTTTGCGTCTCCAATGAACGCCAAATGCAGAAGCTATTTTGCCCTATTACCCCCTCCAGGGGAAGTCCCCAGGGACGCTCTGGTTCACGATTGGCCCCCGGGTCTCCTGTACGCTTTTCCTCCTATTCCCCTGATTGCAGGTTGTTGGCTTTCTGTAGAAATTTTGCAAAGGACAATTATCCTCATTGCCCCATTCTGGCCTCGTCAAATTTAGTTTCCCTTTCTTCTAGCACACCGAATTCGGGAACCCTGGATCCTGGACCCGGAGCCGGATCTGCTGACCCACTCGTCAGGGGCTCCCCACCCGTCGCTACTCTCCCTCAGACTAGCAACTTGGCTGCTCCGCTTCCCTTCTTAGCCAGGTCTGATCTTCTTTCCCCTGCAGTTCAAAATATTCTGGTGGCTTCTCATAATGCTTCCACTACGAAGATTTACACTAGTAAATGGAAGCGTTTTGTGCACTGGGCAACTACACAACAATTGGATCCCGTAATAGCCCCTCTTAAGTTAAGTCTTGGAGTTTTTAGCCAAACTGTTCCACCAAGGAGCTTCTCCTGCCACTTTGAGAGTGCAATTGGCTGCCATTTCAAACTTTCATGTGGGAGAAAATGGGGCTCCTATTATGGCTCATAGACTTTGTAAGGCATTTCTAAAAGGATCTTTCCATATTAGGCCACCAGTTAGAATTCCTACATCACCTTGGAATTTGAACCTTCTTTTATCACAGCTAATGCTACCACCCTTTGAACCAGCCTCTTCCTGTTCTTTGAAGTTTTTGTCATGGAAAACCCTTTTTCTGGTGGCTATCACATCGGCCAGATGGGTATCGGAACTTCAAGCTCTTTCCGTTAAACACCCATATTTGATCTTTCACCCTGATAGAGTATCTCTTCGCACTAATCCATAATTTCTTCCCAAAGTTTGCTTCGTTAATAATATTAATCAGCCCATTGAGCTCCCCACCTTTTTCAAGAACCATTCCAATAAGTTGGAATATATGTTACACAAGTTAGATGTTCATAGACAACTCAGGTTTTACTTGGGTAGAACAAAGGATCACAGAAAAACAGACCAGCTCTTTATAGCCTTTGCAGACAGCAAAAAGGGCATGGCAGTTACGAAACGAACCCTTTCCAAATGGATTTCCGATTGTATTATTTTTGTTTATACTGCCTCTGAGCAGAATTTACCTGTCAAGCCCAAAGGGCATTCTACAAGATCAATATCTACATCCCTGGCTCATGCAGCCCGCCTACCGTTGGACACTATTTGTGCGGCTGCCACTTGGTCTAAACCACATACATTCATTACTCATTACAAAGTAGACAGGATTTCTAGGGACAGGGCAACCTTTGGTTCCACTGTGCTCAGGAACGTTCTCCCGTGAGTTCCTCAGGAACATGGAGCTAGGGACGCTACCCAGGTGTAAGAACAAACGGCGAGATTAAACACTCACATATAGAAGTTATGTCCTTACCATAACGTTCCATGTGGAGTGTTCATCTCGCCTTTGTTCTTACATTCCCACCCTCCCACCCTCAGGAAGAACGTCCAGTTTAGATGTCTGGTTTGGTTCTCCCGCTTCTGCCTTGTTCAGTTGTTGTGGCTGTATTTCAGCTATGTTTTTTTGCATGAATGTGTTGTATTCTCTTCTGTTGACTTCTGGTTTGCTTGCAAACTAGATCTGAGGTAAAGGCAGAGGGGGATTGTGGGAGATAGGTTGGTCTCGAGCTTCTTCTCGATGCAAGCGGCCGACACGGAGCCGAGGATCGGCTCCGAACCCAGGTGTAAGAACAAAGGCGAGATGAACACTCCACATGGAACGTTATGGTAAGGACATAACTTCTATTTTCTACCCAAAATACCTCCTGAGACAAATCTGAATCAGACTATTGATCTGCCTATCTTTTTTCCTAACTATTCGAATAAAGCTGAACAAAGTTTGCACCGCTTGGATGTTCATAGGCAATTACGTTTCTACTTGGACAGGACTAAACAAATAAGAAAATCAGACCAACTCTTCTTATCCTATGCTGAGGGCAAGCAAGGACTGCCAGTTTCCAAAGTAACCTTATCCAGGTGGTTGTCCTCTATTACCTTGATTTATCGGCTCAGACATAAAGAACTCCCTGCTAAACCTAAAGGTCATTCCACCAGAGCTTTAGCTACGTCAGTAGCTTTCCAAGCAAGACTACCAATGGAATCTATTTGTGCCACAGCCACTTGGGCCACTCCTCATACTTTCATTTCGCATTAGAAGTTGGATGTGGCCTCTAGGAATAGAGCTGAGTTTGGTTCCACTGTGCTCAAGAGTCTGTTCCGATGAGCCACCCAGGACTAAGGTGCTAGGGACGCTGTCCCATCCAGCAAGAATGCAGGCGAGATAGACAACTTAACATTAAGAAGTTATGTACGTACCATAACGTTCCATGTTAGTTGTCGTCTTCTCGCCTTCTTTCTTGCATCCCACCCTCCTTCCCCCTAGCCTGGACAGACAGAGAAGAGTCCCCCTTTGAGGCCTTCTTCATCTGGACAACTCTGATGTACATTGTGTCCTCCTCTGTCCTTGTACTATAGTTTTTCCTTGTGGTTGGACAGGTGTCCTTGAATCTTTCCTTGGTGTTAGTTCTGCCAAAGGAGATCTGTGGATCTGACGCCTAGCATTGTGGGATATAGGGAGGGCCTTGAGCCAGTAAATAGCTCTCGAGCTTTAGTAGATTGCCGAGTCGGAGCCGAGGATCCCCTTGTCTGATGCCCACAGGGAGTGCGTCTTTTGTTTAGGGCCTAGCCATTTGAACAGTATCTGTTCATTTGCATGGGCTTTCACCTGCGAGCTCGTGTGCATCACCACAACAAACTTTATTCTCAAGGGATTATTACCCGCTTCCTCCCCTTCTGCTCTTTCATTATCAGGGGATCAACCCTCCCTCCAGGAAGCAAAGAGGCCTGGGAACACATAAAATGGTCTCCTGACCAGTCTACATCCTCACTATTGGAGCCTGTAAAAAACGCACCAAAGGTTTCTGACCCTTCCACCTTGGTTCAGCCAGTTGCCTGTCTGCCCCAAACATCGGTTCCAAGTTCAGAGCTGCATGTCTCTGTTCAGAGAGCTCCACTCTGCGAGTCCTCCCTAAAAAAGGCCTTCCAGACCTGCTTCTACTTATTTCTCCATCAGGTCATCTCGGAGCCTTTCAGACAAGGACGTTAGTAGATTGATGAGGCAATTTCTCTAAGCACAGATTCAGATTGGGATTTCGCAAGCTCCATTCCCCCTCTGGATCCACAAGTGTCCCCTTTCCACACACTATGGCTTCTTCTCCAATCTGACCTGTGGCTTCAGAGTCTTCGGTTCCATTAGTCCCAGGAACCAGGGTTTCGGAGTCAATAGTTTTCATGTCTTCGCCTCTGACTACCTCCTTGCTGTGGTCGGTGTCACTTCTGAGTTTGTCTCTGATCCTTATCCTCGATGCTGGTTCCGGGGGTTGACTTTGAATCCAAAGTTTTTGGAGTTGTCTCCTCCTCTTGGGGCGTCGCAGTAGACAACTTTGCTCCAACTCCCCTTTCAGAGCTGGAGGCTCTGGGCTCCCGAGGGTTGTCTGCTCCAGTGGCTTTAGTCCCAGGGGGGCTGTCCTCTGGCTTTTGGAGTCCTCCTGCCTTCAAAGTGGTAGAGAGGGTCCTCTCCCATTTTGAGAGACCCTTTGTTCTCACCCCTGAGAAACCTGCCCTTGTCTCCACTGAATCTGTTTCTGAGGCCTCTTGTTTTCCCCGTGGACAGCTGTTCCAGAAGAGACAGTGTAAGAGGAGCCACATCAGGTTCCCCAGAGGAATTTGTCACCACTGATACTGATTTTGAGGAAGGGGAGGTGTCTCCAAGATCACCACCAGATGATCTCCTTTGGAGGCATCTTAGAAATCCTCTGGCAAAGAGGTGAGGTGGTCGGCCCAAAACCCCTCCCCAGAGGAATCTTTTCTGTTAGAAGCTTTCTAGTCTGGCTGATCTACATTCTGGGTGTCTCCCCTGGCATTGAGTCATTGACTTCTAGGGCATGGAAAGAACTGGACACAGAGCCCATCCCCAAATGCATGGACAAAATCTTGAGTGCTCCCCAAGACAAACCTTTCTGGACAAAGGGTATTCTGGTTGATGCCATGGTTGTTGCAGCACCACCAGAAAGGAGCTGACCCAAGAGAACCCCTCTGTCTATACCCCTAACAGGGAGCCTAGGGCTTTGGACAGATTTGATAAGAGTTTACACCTCAGCCACATTTTCCTTGGGCGCTAAATTACCTTTCCCCGTTTTAAAAAACTACAGTGGGACTTGTTCAAGGAACTCTGTAGCTCTTCTCTGGTTCCATGTCTGCAGAGGAGCAGAAGGTAGTCTCCTCCAGAATGGCCACCCGTCAATCCCTATCAAATGCGTCCATGAGGCTGATATCCCATGCAGCAGAGGGTACCTCCAGGGCGGCCAGTTCCGGCATTGCCAAAAGGTGTCATGCCTGGATGCAGCTTTGTGACTTTGCGGAACCTATCAAGATGTTCTTTGTCATTACGACACTTGACGGATCAACCTTGTTTGGGCCCACTGTTCATGGCACTCACCCACAGTGAGAAAGATTGGAAGACCTTGTCTACCATTGGGATTTATTTTTCTACCGCACATAGGTCCTTCAGGCACCAGTGTGGGAGTAAAAAGATGTGGTTCAAGAAATCTTAGGGTTCTTTACAGGATTCTCAGGGAGATTTTTTCCCCCAGAGGTAGAGGGGGAAATTACCAAAATGGTGGATGCCACCCACGCAGGTGAGGGGGTTCCACAGAACCAAGGGTCTTGAGTCTTTCTCGGACAGCCCCTTTTAGCACTCCTGAATGGTTGCCTGACTGCCTTTTATTGCACCTTGAAGCCTAAGAATCCTTCACAAAAGATCAATGGGTGCTAAAGACTGTATCCAGAGGATACTCTATTCCCTTTTTAGAGAATCCAAGACAAAAATCTGTCCTCCCCAATGTACCACCCAAACAGAGGGAGGGTGCAGCTGCAGAAATAGCAAAATTGCTGCAAAAAAAAAAAGAAAAAAAAAGACATCCATCCAAGAGGTCTGTCCCGATCAAGCTGGATTGGGTGTTTACTCAAGATTCTTTTTGGTTCCCCAAATGACTGGGTACCTAAGGCCCATTCTGGACCTAACATACCTGAACAAATCTGTAAAGAGCATGAAGTTCAGGATGACTACGGTTCAGTCCATCCTACTTCTACTAAGGATGAATGACTGGATGTACTCAGTAGACCTGAAGGATGCGTACTACCACATCAAGATGGACAGGTGCTCCAGAAGGTTTCTTCATTTCAAGCTGGGAGCCAGACATTTTTAATTCTCGTTTGGTCTCGCACCAGCCCTCGGGGTGTTCAGCAAATGCTTTACGGTGGTTGCAGCTCACATAAGGCTGCAGAGATTCCAAATATTTCCCTATCTGGATGACTGGCTGATTGCTCCAGCCAGGCATCATCGTCTTCAGACTTTACAGCTGGCCCCACACCTTGACATATAACCCTCAGTTTGGAGAAATCTCAGTTGGAACCAGTTCAAATGATACAATTCATAGGAGCATGACTAGACATCATTTTCTCGGGCCTATCTAACAGTGGATCAAGTGTCAAGTCTGCGCCTTCATATCAAACAAATTCTAGCCATATCACCCCCCCCCAACAGTGACTTTGGTTCTCTGAGCTCTTTGCTGTATGGCAGACATGATATCTCTCTTGCCCACAGCGTGTCTTCGTATGAGAATCGTACAGTTGAAGTTAATGGTACAATGGTCCTTGCACAGAAACCCTCTAAGCCTTCCCATCAGACTTTCCAGAGTATGTAAAGAATCCCTGTTATGGTGGCTTCCCGCTGTAGCCATTAGTAAAGAATGGCCCTTCATTCTTCCTTCCCCAAACGCCATGTTGACCAGTGACTCCTCCCAGATGAGGCATGTGGGTCGGATGGTTCAAGGTGTGGACGCCCCAGGAGACCAATTTTTGCATATCAATTTTCTAGAGATGAGCAGTTCTTTTGGCTTTGCAATAGCTTACTCAACTTTCCTTTCTCTAGGGATACTTGCAGTACAGACGGACAATATGTCAGTGGTATGGTACATCATCAAACAGGGAAGAACCAGGTCTTACTCCCTGTGTCGAAAAGCTGTGTGTGTGTGCGACAATGAGCGATCCATCACTATAAAAATCATCCCATGTATTTAACCTACCTGCAATCAACAACTGACTTTTTTTTTACAGTTCTATTTAAAAAAAAAAAAACAAAAAAAATATATATATATATAATATAATGCATATTGTGTGCATGTAAGTTATCTAGTAGTTTGAACCTCTTTTCTCTAAAAGTCTTAGTATCGAATAAACGGTCCTTAAAACATACTGCTATGTCTAAAAAAAATAATCTGAAAGTTTCATATAAAAAGGTAACTGGTGGAATATTGTAGATTTTCAGCAGTCATGTAAAGCCACGTCTTCACCTGTCCAAGTAAAAAAAAAGAAAAAAAAAAATGTCATCTACAAAGCGTCAGTAAAAAGGGGACATGTTCATTGTATGGTGAGTCAACATTTAAATACAAGTTTCTCTTCTCAGTTGGGAAGTACTATATTCACATACGTGTGTTAGCAACGGGCATATCAGTTGATACACCCAGTCCCTGATGGTACAAATCAGTGAACAGAAACACATTATTTAAAACACTTTCTAATAAACTAACCGCTATTTTTCTTCCTGATAACCGACTGAAAGTACATAAATTTTCTCTGACTGGTTCAATACCATATGCATTAGGTATTACGGTAACGAGTGACTTGACATTTAAGGTTACCAAAAAGAAATTTGGTGATAAATTACTTGGTGAGCAGTTACACAAAGAACTTTAAAAATCATTTCTGTCCTTTATATAACTTTTGCAAAAGTATAAGTAAGGTTTCAGTTGGGCATCCAAATACTTAAAGCCACCATAGCCCATTTGCTGCTAGAGACAATAGGTCTAATTGGTGGTGGATTCCCATTTTTGTGTACTTTTGGTGAGCCATAAATAGAGAATAACTGGTTTAGAAATATGCATGAAATTATACATATAAGTAATAATCTCAAGCAGTAAGTCATAATCTTTATCTTAAAAGTCTTATCTATATAAATTCTATTAACCTTTTGAAATCTCAGAATTAGATGAAATGTTGGCCATTGCATTGTCATAAAACTCAGAATCCATGGTCAGTCGTGCCTCCTCTATCTGCCAGTTTTATAACAAGATTAACTTCAAATTTAAATTCCGTACAAATAAATGCAATCATTCAGTCATTTAAGTTACTTTTAACCGAAGGCATAAAAGTCAAACCTTTATCCAATGCCATCAACTCAGTCAGTAAAAGTGAGAGAGAATAAATTCATAACTTCTTCCTATTTTCAGCTGTTTATCGCCGAATGACTCCTGGTTACCAGCTCCATCTGCAGGTTATTCCTTCGACGTCTCTGTTTTTTTCTTGTACTTGGATCAGTAACTGCAGTGTTACTCATGATGCTAAAAAAGCATCATTCCTGGATGCCGAATTTTTTCTCTCATTTGAAGCTGCCTTGCCCATTCTAGTAGGGTTTGTAGTTGTACTAAATTCAAACACATGCAACTCTGTTACATCCCAGTCTCTCTTCAACTTGCACTTTTTAAAAGTTGATGGTATTTATTTCTGTAATTTGGCATTTTAAGTATTCTCTGCAAGTGCTTAAGTGCTTGTGCCTTCCTTTCAAGTTCACGAGTCATCACCGACCAGCTGTGCCAGTTTCTTCATCAGGGTGAAATAGGGTTTCCAATGTACTTAATAATGGATTTTCTTTTACTGTTAAAAATTGATGAAATGATTCCACAATGAAACGACCGGACTGCGCCCCAATAGTGCTGGTCTTCTGGGTGTAATGTATTCTCATTCTTGTGTATTTATGTACATGCTTTTAGAATCATTGTGTCTTTAAGAATGTAATTAACTGATTGGTCTTTTACTTACACACACTGTAAACTGCATATATATGTATATAACATGAGTTTTGAGTCTATTTGTTTGCATTGAGGAAGAGTCATTGTACTTGAAAGCTTTGCTTTTTTATTGTTCTGACGTAATTGTTAATATTAATAGCGTTTGTCCCTGTTTTTTTGTTTATTCTGGACTTTAGCTTTATTACATCTGGAGTACGTTTAACTGGAGTCGCAATTTGATTTCTTTGAATTTTCTATTTCTCATAAACCTAAGAATACCAATACTTCATGTTAAGCACTGGTTTCAAGGATGCTGGTCTTAACTGCACCAGTGTTTGTGACTGTGGTATATCTACGCCTGTGGCTCCATTGTCTGTTTCTGACATTAAGTATCCCTTTGTTGGCAGTGGTGTTGATGTTATTGCTAGTGTTAATGCTTGGGACTTGAGTACCGATGGTCTGGGCTGGCCCCATTATCAATGCCAATCCTTAGAGTAGTTTGCATTAAATGTCAGAGTTGAGCCAGACCTTTATGAAAAGCTCTGTGCTGACTCAGTAGTCTCTCTTTTTTTTTTGTTTTGTCTTGTCCCCCACTTTAATAATAGCATCTAACTTGCCATGGGGGAAGTGTTTTCTTGAGTCCTCATTAGTACCAGTTAAGTAGTAAGGAAGAGAGATCCATAGTCCTGTGCAGCCACCACTAAGACCTCACCTTCCAGATGCTTTTTACTAGTTTTCCTGTATTTACCCTTAAGATTCAGATGAATGTGATCAGCAAGATGGAGTGCTTAGACTCTCCTGCAGTTGGTCCTATGGTTGAAATTGATACTGAGGCTGCATATTTCTCAGTATCCCATTAAAAACAGTAAATTTGGAAAGGGCCTTTGTGTCTGTGTCTGCGTGTCTGTGTGTCTGCGTGTCTCTGTCTCTCTGTGTGTCTGTCTCCGTCTGTGGGTGTCTGTGTGTCTGTCTCTGTCTGTGTGTTGTCCCTTTTGACCAGAATGCAGAAGTCAATTTGCTCTATCCAGTATTCATACTGCGTAGTTACCCAGTGGGGTACATACTTAAGGATGCCACTGAAGGTTGACTGTCTTTCCAGCAAGTGAAATTTCTGATGGGAGATGACCCAAGCCCAGGCATACTAATTTATGAAGTTGTCTTTTTAAAAGGGCTCCGAGTTCCTGCCAAGTTGTGTGGGGATGAATCCCATAACTATAATCCAGACATGCGCTCTGTTTAGCAGCACATAAGCTGGAGGGTTGGATGGATGATGAGAATGATTGGCTGAATGTCATGTTACGCATTGGGGCGGGGTTGGCTTGACACTGTGACACCTACAAGAATGTTTGTGCACTGCTTGTATGAGCCGGTGTGGGGAGCTTACTGCACAGCTGTGTCAGTATGCATGCACCCTCATATGTGAAGCAGTTGTGGAACTTGCAATCCTTCAACAAGAGGAAGTTGTGTGATAGTAAGTGGGACCATTGCCAGTAAACCTCCACCCCAAAAAAAAAAACAAACAAAAATATCTTGCTTTCTCTTCTGTAGTTTAAAGTTTGAGTGAAGCTTTCTGTTCGGAGAATTAATAGGCTGTAGTGCTCTTGCCTTGTTTGAGTCTTGCTGTTAACCACTGGAAGCGATTACCACAAATTCTAGTTTGGTATATGAAAGAAGAGCCAGTGGATGAACCCTCTGGGCATGGGACTTCATCTTCATTAGTGTCTGTCCATGTGCCAGATTCTGGCATAACAGACTTCATGAGGAGGTGTGCTTTTGCATTGTCTGCCTTTTTCTTTCCTTTTTAGATGAGGAAGTACCTGTCTCATGATTGGCTTCTAGTGAGTCTGTACCGATGAAACAAACAATTTCAGTCATTTCCCAGACAGATCAGCTAAGCACAAGCTTTTATGACCGATGCCTTGTGTGTGTTGTGTGTGTGTGTGTGTGTGTGTTTATCTGCTGTGACCAACAATGTAATGTTTTCTTTGTAATGCTACTCATGAGTTTGGCTATTGTTGTGTGAACTAGCATTGCTGTGTATTAATCATTTAAGCGGATCCACTTATGGTTGATTTTATTGTGAACATCTAACTGATTTTATAAAATCTCATTTTGAGATTTAGGGACCATGACTTTCCAAGGCCTGAAGCAAGGGGTCTATTTCTAAAATGTAGAAAAGGGGATAAAACTGTTGCTCTAGATGAAAATTCAGTAGCTTCACTGTTCCTTTCTGTAGGATATATAAAGGTGTCTTAACCAAATATGGGTTTGAGTGGTACCCAGAAGAACCAGCAACAGCCTTGATGAAATCCAGATTCTCAGGGAACAAGTTCCAGAGAAAGAAATTGGCTCCCTCCAGGTGATATGGAAATCCATTACCAGGACATATGGGTATAGGCAGTAATGTTCATCTTACGATTCGGTTTCATGTTAGACCACTTTGCCTGATGTCCCACCCCATCAAAAAGAAGCTTGAAGAAGGGGTGACTTAACTTTTCCAGAGTAGAGTAAATTAGGTGACTTGACCAGAGTGTTAGTAATTTGTGGCAGTTTTGTTTTAATCCCTGTAAAGACCAAGGGTGTCAAGTGAGTACCAGATCCAAGTGGCTTGAGCATCTTTCTGCCAGAGCAACCTTTGACTTATTAATGCAGTGCATCATTCCCTTCTTGTTAGAAGGAGATTAGTTATGCTGTTTGGATCCCTCCTCGATATTTTCCTCCACATTGTAATTGCTAGAATCGGGGCATTTTTTCCCATTCTAGTAAGAACTAGTCATCTGTGCTGGACTCTATCATTTGGCCTGAGTTGTAGGATCTCACCAGGATCTATGAGACAGTTTTCCTGTATCTGGGCAACTGGCTCCTAATCGCATCATTGATTATAGGCTGTATTTTTTGTAATGAAGTCTCCGGTCTCATTACTCCACTTTACCAGTATTAGAATGGACCTTGCAGAGTAGCAGTAGTCCCTCTCAACTGCTGACATTCATTAGCTGCAGTTTGGATTCTGTAGCATGAGGACCACATTTTCCAGTAGACAGGATACACTCCTTTCATGCCAAGGGTTCTTCTGTACTTGATTTGAGTGTTGGCATAATTAAGATGTTTACCTCAGACACAAGGTACAGGGTTTGATTCTCACTTTTTGAAAGGGAAATTGGCTACGCTGAATTGATTACCAGGGTTTGTAATGGACCTCCTCATACAAACGTCATAGATTTTGGTCAGGTTGTAGCATACCAAGATCTGTTTGGAACCTCACAGACCAAATTATAGACAAAAACTCTGGAGTGGGAGTTGGGATGAGGGGAGAGTAAAGCCTGTCAGACGCTGAAGTTGCCATCAAAAAGGGGCCTGGTATGCACAAGGTTGGAGAGCCTGAGGACTATGAACCTAGAGCCTTAACTGTAGGGGATTAGCACAGAGGGGCTTGGAAAATTATGGGTGGTTTAAGTCTTGATGGTGATGACATTCAAGATCTATTGGTGCATTTTGTGTATGTTTCAGTAAAGTGTGTGAGAAAGAGCCAGATATGGTGGTTGCTGTATTTGTCTGATTGGCTTGGTGTCTGTGAAAGTTGAAATGATTTACAGGCAGCAGCTTCTAGTACTGATAGAAATCATAGGCTTGGACTGGGCATGATCCAGAAAGTTGTTTTATACCCAATACTGCTAATGTTGATCATGGTCCGGTGGTACCTGTCTGCAAGGTAAGCTTGTAAGTATTGTAAAGTGTTTTTTTGTAGTGGAAGGAACCTACAAGAGCAGGATGCATATAGTATTGAAATGTCTGTAACCATTCACACACATAATCAGTAATAGAAATAGTGAGGTCCCGTGTCATTTTTGTTTACCATTTTCCAACTTGCCTTGCCTATTTCAATAAATCTTTTTGTTCCCCAACTTAAGAGCAAGTCTTCATACTGCCATTTATGAACTATTTATTTGCAGCTTTTTAAACTTAAGTAAAACTACCCTCGCTCCTTAACCTTATGTAAACTAGTTACCTTTGTAGCTTTAATCGTATACAGGTTTAAAAAGAGATGTGGATCATGTGTTCTAAAAGCTGTACACAATGGTACTCTTAGCTGTAACTCGGATTGTGGTGGAAAATTGGAATGCATCTCCAAATATGTAAAGAAGTTTTTAGCAGATGTACTGGAAGGTGCAGGTGGAAAACTATATGCTGTGACATTTCCTGGTAGGGAAAGTGCTCTAACTTGTTATCCAAACTTCTTGGCCTCATCCCACTCTTACCTTTCCCCCTCTAGTTATTTGCTCCCAGTACCTTGGTTCCTTTGCTAGTTTTCTCCAGCAAATTCCCACCTCCTCTTGCCTGTTTTCTGTACCCATACTTGCAGTCATCCCTATTGGCAAGATCGGTCTCTGTTGCCATGTTGGTTTAGAATACTTCTGCTATTTTATAATAATCTCTGTGGTTGCTCTTCTTAGGGTCTGCATCCAAAATTCCACACTTTATTTCTTGAACTTCCTCCTCTGCTTCCAACATCCCTTTCCAGTTTGAGTGATAGTTTTGTGCTTGTGTTATGTATACGAGCCTTAACTGTGTAGCTTTAAAGCAGGACTGTCTAACCTTTTTGGTTGAGGGGCCACTTACCATACTGGCAGGGTTTGGGGGGTCACATTACCATAGACAACATGTATCTGTCCGGTCAAAATAGTTTGCAGGACATACCGAGGGCCACAGAATGCTTTGGGCAAGATTGTGGCCCTAGAGCTACCTGTTGGACACCCCTGCTGCAGTGTGTCCCTTCAAATCAGGTAATCCTAAACCACGTTGTTCTACTGGGAGGATCAGCTTATCCCACTGTCTTCCCCCTCCCATAGATTCCTTCAGCTCTCTGTTAATTATTGACCATAACTTCTCTGGTTGATAAAAAATCACCAACCTGCATAATAGGTTTCACTTCATAATCACGAATAGCTGAAATATCGAATTTCAGCAGTTTGTGTCCTTGAAGCCGTAACGTCAAAATAACAAAAGTGCATAAGTGCGAATAGGACTATGTCGAATTCGCGCTTATGCATTTACGTTATCTTACAGAAGTGTTTGGTTGGTATGGTGTCTGCAGTTTAAGGTGAGTGAGTGCGTGAGAGTTTTTGTAATTTGTACGAGTGGGTTAGGGTAGGGAGGTGGAGGCATGTGTGTGTGTGTGTGTGTGTGTTGGCTGTGTAATTTTTTTTTTTTTTTTACTGTGCGATCTCAGAGTTAGTATATATAAGTAGGGGGGGTGGGGGCCGTAGGGGGGCTTGTTCCCCAGCATTTGTGTAGTGTAGGTGTGCGTGTGGTATTTTATTGTATTTGTTTTGTGGTGTGGGTGTTATGGTTTGTGTGTTGTGCACTGTCTGCTGTGTGTTTGGTATTGTGATTTCGTGATTGTGAAGCGTCAGTGTTCTGATGGTTTCGCCTCTATACTGTTGAAATGCTGAAATTCGATATTTGAGCATTTCAGCAATAGGAAGTGAAACCGTATAATAAAACTAAATGGACTAAAACATTTTCAGCATTTACATCTTGTTGTCCATAAACAAAAGCTTCCATTTTTTTTTCATTTTATGTATCATCTGTTGTATAGTTTCACTCCCATGTATCCATAACTGCCGTAGCAGAAGCATTTTTCTTATGTCCCCGAGATATGGGTATTGAACCAATTCTTGTGTGGGTACATAATTTATGGCTGCAGCCTTTGTTTATCTCTGTTAAATTTTGTATTCTGAAAAGACTTGTCTCGGTGTTCCTTAACACTGAGATGTCCTTTTCTTGATTTATCAAATACAAAATAATATCTGCAAGTGCAGTAGAGAGTCTTATCCAAAACATCAATTATCAGAACCAGTGTTCCAAAGCTTTTGGGTAGGAAAAAATCAAAGTCTGAATATGTAAGCATTATACATATTCACTTGAGCATATTTTTGAGCTTGTAGTCAGCTTGTGTGTGAAAAATATTCTTCATTGTACACTGGAATCACTGAGTGGCTGAAAAGTGTATGCATGCAAAAGAAAAGAATAAAATATTTCAGAAGTTTATGTGGTTC
This sequence comes from Protopterus annectens, assembly GCF_019279795.1. Lineage (NCBI taxonomy): Eukaryota > Metazoa > Chordata > Ceratodontiformes > Protopteridae > Protopterus > Protopterus annectens. The sequence goes on along the minus strand of NC_056725.1, from coordinate 1,875,252,222 downwards.
AATTTTATGTTTATCTGAACTACCCTGAGACCTGATGGTGGAATGAAGAAGTACAGGAGAGTATACAGAGAAAGAGGTTGGTGAAGAAGTGGGATTGTCAGAGAGATGAAAGTAGACTAGTATAAGGAGATGAGGAGCATGGCAAAGAGGGAGGTGGCGAAGGCTAAGAATAAGGCGTATGAAGAGTTGTATGAAAGGTTGGACACCTAAGGAGGGAGAAGAGGACCTGTACCGATTGGCTAGACAGAGGGACTGAGCTAGTAAAGATGTGCAGCAGGTAAGGGTGATAAAGGATAATGAGGGAAACGTACTCACAAGCAAGGAGAATGTGTTGAGCAGATGAAAAGAGTACTTTGAGGGGCTGATGAATGAAAAGAATGAGGGGGAGAGAAGGTTGGATGATGTGCGGATAGTGAATCATGAAGTGCAGTGGATTAGCAAGGAGGAAGTAAGGATGTCTATGAAGAGGATGAAGAATGGAAAGGCTGTTGGTCCAGATGACATACCAATGGAGGTGTTTAGGTGAAATGGCAGTGGAGGTTTTAACTAGATAGAATGCCTGAGGAATGGAGAAAGTGTTATGGTACTGATTTTTAAGAATAAGGGTGCTGTGCATAACTGTACTAACTACAGAGGGATTCAATTGATCAGTCACAGCATGAAGTTATGGGAAAGAGCAGTGGAAGCTAGGTTAAGGGATGTGATGATTTAGTGATCAGCAGTATGGTTTCATGCCAGGAAAGAGCACTACAGATGCGATGTTTGCTCTGTGTGTTGATGGAGAAGTACAGAGAAGGTCAGAAGGAGTTGCATTGTGTCTTTGTGGACTTAGAGAAAGCATATGACAGGGTGCCTCGAGAGGAGTTGTGGGTACTATATGAGGAAGGCAGGAGTGTCAGAAAAGTATGTAAGAGTGGTACAGGATATGTACGAGGGTAGTGTGACAGTGGTGAGGTCTGTGGTGGGAGTGATGGATGCGTTTAAGGTGGAGGTGGGATTACATCAAGGATCAGCTCCGAGCCTTTTCTTATTTGCAATGGTGATGGACAGGTTGACAGACGAGGTCAGACAGGAGTCCCCTTGGACTATGATGTTTGCAGATGACATTGTGATCTGTAGTGAGAGTAGGGAACAGTTGGAAGATACCCTGAAGAGGTAGAGATATGCTCTAGAGAGAAGAGGAATGAAGGTCAGCAGGACTAGGACAGAATGTGTGTGAATGAGAGGGAGGCTAGACGAATGGTGAGGATGCAGGGAGTAGAGGTGGCAAAGGTGGATGAGTTTAAATACTTGGGATCAACAGTTTAGAGTAATGGTGAGTGTGGAAGAGAGGTGAAGAAGAGAGTACAGGCAGGATGGAGTGGGTGGAGAAGAGTGTCGGGAGTGATTTGTGACAGACTAGTACCAGTAAGAGTGACAGGGAAGGTCTAAAAGAGGGTAGTGAGACCAGCTATGTTATATGGGTTGGAGACAGTGGCATTGACAAAAAAAAGCAGGAGGCAGAGCCGGACGTGGCAGAGTTAAAGATGTTAAGATTTGCACTGGGTGTGATGATGGTGGACAAGATTAGGAATAAGTATATTAGAGGGTCAGCCCAGGTTGGAAGGTTTGGAGACGAAGCCAGAGAGGCAAGGTTACGTTGGTTTGGACATGTGCTGAGGAGGGATGCAGAGCGTATTGGGAAAAAGATGCGAAGGATGAAGCTGCCAGGTAACGGGAAAAGAGGAAGGCCCAAGATAAGGTTTATGGATGTGGTGAGAGATGGACATGCAGGTGGTTGGTGTGAACAGAGCAAGATGCAGAGGACAGGAAGAAATGGAAACGGTGATCTGCTGTGACGACACCTAACAGGAGCAGCCGAAAGAAGATGACCCTAGGTCCAGTTAGTTTGGATTATCAAGTCTCTACTGTAAAGTCAACTTGATTACCATATCAACTGTATCCTTGAATTTCCGAGTCCCTTATTTTCTTTGCCAGTGGCTCAAAATATAAACCAAGTAAAGGGGAAAGAGCACATCCCTGCCTGGTTCCTCTGATCAGACAGCAAAACTTTTCAGAGAGGAACCCTCCCACTTTTTCTTGCCTCCAATCCTTCATATATCTTCATAATTAATCTCATCAGGACATGCAGATGTGAACCTGTTTCTCTTAACTGTTTCTATCTTCCTTTCCTGACTTCTCTCCTTCTGTTGTCTGTCTCCCCCTGACTTTTTGGCGAGGTGGGGAGTGAGTACAGATGAAGCAGAAGCAGGCTGTAAAAAGTCCTTTCAGTGCAGACTTAGCCCTTCGGTTCACTATGGCTCTGGGCCCAAAAGCAGAGCATGTGTGACATTGAGTCTAGGTGGGACACACCTAGACATTACACACACTTATCGTGCGAGTCTTGGGATTCATCTTTTATGCATCCTGCTTCTCTCAGATGTGCACTAATGCATACCTTGAAAGCTTATCCCACATTGAAACTACTGCATCATCACCCTACTAAGAATGTCTCATTGTGTCACAAGTAACGAGAAGAATGATTACCAAATCATTTCAAATTTGTTGCTGGTAGAGGGTAACTACAAAAATTGCACTTTAAAATAAATGATGCATCGAAGAATTTTATCCTCAGAACACTTAGAAATTCTTGGATTACTTTCATGAAGGTCTTTTTTCTTCATTGTTGTCTTCCTTAAAGGTCTGTAAGCCTTTCTCGGAGGTGCATTCTTTGAGTCAACACAGAGATGTCTTGTGTAATGGTCTATACATGTTACTTGTGTATGTTGTGGTTGTGTATGTGTGTATATATATATATATATATATATATATATATATATATGTATGTATATGCATACACACACACACACACACACATATATATATATATATATATATATATATATGCATACACACACGTGTGCATTAATGTGTGTGTGTGTATATATATATATATATGTGTGTGTATCTATATATATATATATATATATATATATATATATATATATATATATATTTATGTGCATGGGTATCTTTGTATCTATCTCTGTGTAGGAATACAAGCACATTTGTCTGTGTAAAGGTACGTAGATATGGTTCAAATTTAATACCTTTCGTGATATGGATACAAATGGTAGAACAAAGAGAGTGACTGTCATAACTCTGACTCATAAGAGTAAATCACAAAACACTGAATATTTCTGTTCCTTTAAAAAAGTCCCGTCAGTAAACCCCAGCTACAAAACTAAGATTGTGTTGTCTTGGTAGTGCTACTGTAGGGGAATGAGTTTTTAGTAATGCCTGCGGAAATTCTCTATAGCTTATCACAATCAAGACTAAATGGCCCCACAGCATCCCATCCTGTCAGAAGTCTTCCGCTTTCATCGATCATAATCTTGGTTGGTTCTACCCATGGACGAGTTGGTTAGATTGCTAATTGACGATGTGTGGAAGTAGTCTGTTACAGTGGCCGGTATCTGTAAAAGTACACTGATAATGTTCACCCCCCCCCTCCCCGGGATGTCCCAGTTGGTTGAAGAATTTGGTGGTGAACTCTCATGGTTGCAATCAAGGAGCCACAGTCCAAGGCTTTTTCACTTTCTAACAGAGAGTCTTGTATTTGGCAGAGACTAAGGAAGCAGATGCTCTTATCCTGCATTTCAGCTTTGATGGCACTGAACTGCCGTATTTGTGTGAAGAGATTCCAGAGAAAATTGCTAGACTAGATGACTAAGTCAGTGGAGGAATTACCAAATTTGGACACTTAAGACCCAGCTGCAGTTTCAAACATCATCATCTAGTTTTGCCATCACCCTGACCATTCATCTTATTCTTATCAGATTGGATTTTTCTGTGAAGCTGGTAGTTACTGGCTTTACTGTTCACTGGCACTCTTTCATCCACCTTAATTTGCTGAGAATTCCAGAACTGTGTTGGAGAAGTAGGACTGTATTGGGATGTTGGGATTAAACTCTGTGCCCTTCGTAATTCAAGTTCAAGGATGGATTGCAGCATTTGCTAACTTGGGCTCTAGTACTCCTAATGCGTAATCTTCTGAAGTTCTGGCAAATGTCCCAGAGTTTGTAGTAATTTCCAAAATAAGTGTGTTCCCTAAGGAATAAGATGATGGCAAAACAGTTGCATCATGAGATCCTCTTTCAGGAGAGCAGTTCTTAAATCCAGTGGGGGCTTGCTTGAGTGCTCTTCTCTTGAGGAGGTTGGGGGGCAGGGTCTGCTGTCTTCATCTGTTGGATTGGGTGGCCGTAACACCTTGGTATTCAGAGTTTGCCTGCAGATTACTGATATATCTGGTTGTCTTTGGGCATAATGGTCAACATTATGAAGATTCAACTAACTCACAGCCACATAGGCTGCATTCCGGGCACCCTGAATTGCCATGCATGTCTTCCATTGAAGAGAATCTCTTATTCAGTATGCAGTTAAGAATATATTCGGTAGTGGCAGTGTGTGTGTCTTCCCTTTGAGCATCGGGCCTAATGCCTTCCACAGTCTTGCAGATTAACCCGTTTTCCCTGGCGATGTTTATCGTGTTACAGTGCAGCTGTCATTACACTTGGGTTATCCTGCCGTCAGGCGGTTCCCCAGTCGGCCTGAGTTCCAAAGTCTTGGTCTGGTGTTGGTTGCTGTTGCCTCCTCCCTGACGTTAGTGCGACAGAGGTATATAAGATGCAGCCGACGCCATTTTCTTCAGTCTTTCTTGCCGTGCGGTGCCCGAAGCAAAAGCATTTTGCAAGTGCCGGTCGGCCATCTCCTGAAATTTTCATTCCGAATCCAGAACCGAAGTCTTCTACAAAGCGAAGTACCCCGTTGGGGAAACTTTTTCTTGCCTCAGACAGATATCAGTAAAAGTTAATAACTGTATTTCTTGTGGGAAGCAAATACCTCATAAGGATTCCCATTCCTGTTGTATCCCATGCCTAGGCCCAGACCATGACGTCACTGGTTGTTGGTTTTGCGCTAGGTTTAATAAGCGCAGTATTAAACGTCTCTTTGATTTTGCCCGACATTTTGATAGAAAATTCAATTATACCGTGCCGTCGGAACTTCTGACGACCGGAATACACAAAAAGCGCAAAGACCAGGATAGGCATCCGAGGCCTAAAACTGATGAAGCCTCTTCTAGGCCAGTTGCCGGTTCTCCGGTTTTCAGCGAGGCGCCTTCGCAGCCCCTGATGACCGCTTCTGTAGAACCACAGGCCACCTCTGACTCCCACATGGAGATGGCTGGGCCTTCGGACACACAAGTTATTCAGCCTACCGAGACTAACCTTTCAGAGGGATCTGGAGTAGCTGAGCAGCCCACGGCCTCAGAGGGTGTCTTCAGACCCACTCAGTTAAGCGTTAAACCCTCAGCTAAGTCTAAGCCTCCTTCAAAATCAAAGAAACAAATACAGCATTCTCCAGGACAGGCCTCCATGCCTAAGAAACAAATGCTCAAAATGGCCGAAGACCTAATCACTCGGATCAGGGGGTCCCATCCCCTCCTGATAAAAGGCCTAGACAGGATGCAGACTATGACTCATCTGACCAGGTGTCCATCTCTTCTGATTCATCCTTAGACCTAGGATACTCTTTACCCCCTTATGAGGATTCTGATGCTGAGGAATCAATTCCATCAGCCTCACCGCCTGAGGACTACTCCTTTGGGGGAAACCCTACATACCATGATGGGGCATTTCCACTGGGAAAGGCCAGGATTATTCAGAATCCAAGAAAAGGCTCAGAGACTTCCTTTTATTACCTCAACACAGACCCCCTTACTATTCCGCCAGTGTTAGATATTGTGGATGATGTGTATACTGAATCCAGCTTAAACCCCGATTCCTTACCTCCAGCCCCTGTTAAACCTGACAGATACTAGAGTCCCTGACTCACATAAATTTCTGTATAAAAGCCCTGTAGCTGACCCTGAAACTATTTCTCTGGGACCCAAAGGAGTTGAGGCCTCATCCAGAGCATTAGACAGATGGGGAAAGAAAGTATATACGTTTGCAACTTTAGCAATGGGAGCCTTAAATTGCCAGTTTCACATGCTAAAATATCAGCAATTTTTACTGTCTCAGTTAAAACAGAAAATGCTTCCAGAATCAGATCCTCCTAATTTTAAAGAAATGCAGGATTTATTGCATGCAGTTGAACAAGTGGGAAAGCATACTTTGCAATGTGGTTTTGATTCTCTAGAGGCCTCCTGCAGAGTAGCAACTACAGGCTCTGTCATTAGAAGACATGCTTGGTTAAAAGAACATACGTTGCCAGATCATGTTAAAGCAAAATTATTGGATGCACCTTTGCAGCAGGATGTGTTATTTGGAGTTGAGGCAGAAGAGGTATTAAAGAAAATGGAGGATAAGGCAAAATCTATGTAAATGGTGAAGGATTTCTTACAGGTTCAGCCTTCTAGATTTAACAGAAACTGGCCAACTAAGAATTGGTCCTTTACAATTACAGTTAGACCTCAAAGGGGAAGATACAGACATCCAAGAGGTAGAGGTCAAACACAAGGTCCTTATAGGCCTCGACAATGGGTTTCATCAGGCTAGAAAGAAGGGGAAGACAGGCCCCAACCATATAAAAAGCAGCTCCAATGACTTCCCACTACAGCTGCCAAACAAATCTCTCTTGGCAGCCCCCTTGGGAGGAAAACTCGCACTCTTCTACCACAATTGGCAAATGATCACCAAAGACAAATGCGTTCTCAACTTTGTATTTCAATTTTACAGGTTCCACTTTCACACTTTGCCAAGGTTAAAAGGAATGCCAAATCTGCCACCAAATCAATGGGCAGAGTCTCAAAAACAAATTACAGCACTCGTGGATAATGAGAGCTATTCAAAAGGTACCATCACAGGTGCAAGGACAAGGATTTTACTCAAGACTCTTTCTGGTACTCAGAAAGGACAAAGCCTGGAGGCCCATTCTGGATCTTTCATCTCTAAACACTTACCTGGATTTTCCGAAATTCAAAATGTTGACATTACAGCAGCTTCTTCCATGCTAGGCAAGAAAGCTTGGCTTGTGACTTTGGACCTCAAGGAGGCATACCTGCACGTCCCTATCAGACAGAACTGCAGAAGATACCTCAGATTCATAGTTGGTTCAATGCACTACCAATTCTCTGCACTGCCCTTTGGCTTATCTACTATGCCCAAGGTCTTCACAAAGTGCCTGGCACCAGTAATTGCATTTTGCAGACAGAAAGGATATGCCAAACTGCATATGAGGAAACTGCAATGGTACCTAAAGAATGTATGGTCTCAACACTGTCCCACTAATCCCTTGCCTTCAACAGGAGTTTCAGTGGTGGGCTAAAGCTTGTCACCTCAACAAGGGACAGCCTTTTACACAACCCACAGCCAGGCAGACACTGACAACAGATGCATCGGATTACGCCTGGGGAGCACACATGGCAGGCAAATGTATTCAGGGCACGTGGCCCACAGAACAAAGGCATCTTCACATCAATCAAAAAGAGATGCTAGCTGTACAAAATGCCCTTCTAGCTTTCAAGGACCTGCTGCATCCAGGACAACTACTGATAAAGACAGACAACACCACAGTTATATGTTACATAAACAAGCAAGGGGGCACTCACTCCTACCTCCTATGCAGACAAGCCATGACCTTGTGGAACACAGCTATAAACCTTCAAGTTCACCTACAAGCACAATTCCTGCCAGGAGAGAAACACACTGGCAGATGACTTGAGCAGAAACATCATGGATCCCCACGAATGGGAATTGAATCCACAAATATTCAGAATGATAACACAGAAATGGTGGAGCCCGTACATAGATCTGTTTGCATCCCCAATAAACTGCCAACTACAAAAATTCTGCACAAGGAGTTACCATCCACAAGCATGGAAAGTGGATGCCCTCTCATTCAGCTGGGAGAACCTACAAGTATACGCTTTCCCACCACTACCTCTCCTGCCAAAGGTACTCATAAAAGCCAGGCACGAAGAGCCAAAGATGATCCTGATTGCACCAGACTGGCCACGCCAACACTGGTACCCAATCTTAAGGAACTTAGCACAAGAACCACCCTAGATTTTGCCTCAAATCCCACATCTGCTGACTCAGCACAGCAATCAAATACTACACAGCCAGCTAAAGACCTTAAACCTAGCTACATGGAAGATTCCTTAGTCAAACAAGCAATGCCTCTCTCCAAAGCTGTTATGGATGTCATTCTGGAGGCCAGAAGGCCAAGTACCAGGAAAGCCTATTCGGATAAATGGAAGAGATTCTGTGCCTGGAACCAAGCTCACAGCCTTGACCCTCTTGTCCCAAACATTCCTCAGATACTACAATACTTAACTGAGATGCTGGACAAAGGCCTCTCCTTCTCATCCATCAAGATCCACGCCTCTGCCATCTCTGCTCATTACAACACGGATCCACCAATTTTCTCTAATCCTCTGTTAAAACAGTACTTCAGAGGGGCTAAAAACATAAGACCACCCCGTAGAGCACCTACTCCAACTTGGGACCTCAACTTTGTTTTGGAAAAACTAACTTTACCTCCTTTTGAGCCAGGTAACACAGCAGAATTAAAATATATCTCTTCGAAAACTGCTCTGCTCCTGGCAATAACATCAGCGCAAAGAGTTTCAGAATTACAGGCACTAATGGCAGTGGAACCTTTCCTTATTTTCTACCAGGACAGGGTGTCTTTAAGAATTAACCCTATGTTTATGCCAAAGGTGGTATCAAGTGTGGCTTTAAACCAAACTATTCACCTGCCAACTTTTTAATCCTAAACCACAGAATAAAGGGGAGAGACTACTGCACTCTTTGGACATTCACAGGCAGTTGCGCTTCTACATGGACAAAACCAAAGCTTTCAGAAAATCTGAGCAATTATTGGTAGCATATGCTGCAGGAGCACAGGGAAAAGCCATTTCAAAACTGACTATTTCAAAATGGATAGGACATTGTATACGTTTCTGCTACGCATACCATGGAAAACCTGTACCTAGCAGCATTAGATCTCACTCCACCAGGGCAACAGCCACTTCAACTGCCTACCTCAGGAGAGTACCTACCAAGGATATTTTGGAAGCAGCAACTTGGAGTTCTGTACATACCTTCACCAAGCATTACCATCTGCCTCTATACTCTAAATCCAGAGCTGGCTTCGCCACTGCAGTGCTGCAGGGCCTTATAGCCACCCCTAATGCCTTATAGAACCAGCCACCCTACCTCATCTTTGGGATTCTACCCAAGTGTAATGATTGCAGCAGTTTAACACGAACACAGTACAGTTTTGTACCTACCATAAATGTAGATGTTTGAGTGTATACACTGCTGCAGTCCAGGTTACCCTCCCTCCTTCACCTCTTACTGGCTGGGTACGTACCTATGTCTTCTACCCTTACTACCTATGGGGAGTATCTGCTGGTAGATGTAAGTTGTTTTTTTGCTTTTCTTATATATATTTTATTAGCAGTTGGAATTGTCTACCTATTTGGAGGCACCTGACATCTGGGGCAAGAAAAACTGAAGAAAATGGTGTCTGTTGTATCTTATACCCCTGTCGCACTGACGTTAGGGAGGAGGCGACAGCAACTGACGCCAGACCAAGACTTTGGAACTCAGGCCGACTGGGGAACCGCCTGACGGCAGGATAACCCAAGTGTAATGACTGCAGCAGTGTATACACTCGAACATCCACATTTATGGTAGGTACAAAACTGTACTTTTTCAATACATCATCTGTTAGAGGCATGGCATACTTGTATCTCAGCCTTCCAGTAATATGTCACTGGGGTTTTGGCTCCATTACAAATATTTAATACCTTTGTTAGTTGTCAAGTTGGATATTGCTTCTAGGTCTGGGGTAGCCTTTGTAGCTGCTGTAATCTGGAGGAATTGAGAACCATTCACTGGGTCTAGCTTGGCAGTCTATCCTAAGGTGGTGGAGCTGAAGCTCCCAACATTAGATTTCATTTCTTTTGCCGAGCCTTGGATGCATCACACAGGGTAGCCACTTGCGTCAGTGATTTGAAAATGTGCATTGCTGAAAACATGGCCTTTGCCAGATCGTGATGTTGGATCTCCATAATGCTTCGTTAGACAAGGATGCCTTTACAACCCCTACTGAGAAGTATTCGAGGCAAGGAAAATGGAAAGGCCATGTAGCTGTTTTTTTTCTTCCAGGATTCAGCAGGAATTCCGCAATCTTGGCTGTTATTCCCCAAGCAGGAAAGAGAGGGAGCTAAGATGCAAAAAAAGAATAGCAAGCAAACCAGAAATACTGGCCTTGACCCCCAGAGAAGACCTAGGATTCATTCAAGCTGTCCCTCACTTAAACCCCTACTCCAGCCCACCCTACCCATAGACTAGAACACATATCCCCCTCCTTCCTTGCAAATAGGAGGCTATCCTTGCAAATAGACCCTCCAAAGTAATGGACGGGGTTACGAACTGCATCTCTTAAGCAGTTGAAAATTTACAGGTCTTCATCCTGTTCTAAAGGATGAAGCTTTTTTGGTTACACGTTGCAGGAGGACCTGCTAGAATATGGAGCCTTGGAAAAGGTGCAAGTAGAGGGAGGAGGATCCAGAGTTCCATTCAGGATTTTGTGGTGCTCAGAAAGGGAGGCACCTGGATGCCTTTTAAAATGAGTATACACAGCAGTTCAAATTTTCTGCCAGGTATAGTTTTCTCAGAGTTGGAGTGGAATCTTTGGTTAAACTTTACGGTGTGAGCTTTCGTTGAAATAGACCCAACCAAAGAGGATATATCCAATTATACAAATAATGGCTATATTTACAGTGAACTATTCTTTTTTCCGGTGAAGTTGTAGGGCAGAGTTGTAACTGTCGTAAGTTACAGGTACACTTGTGAGGACAAATTGAAGCACGATTTAGCTGGCAGTCAAGTTGTCGCAACAAATCAAAATTTTTTTTTAACTTTTAGGTTTAAGCAGGCTTCAACTTTGTTTAATATGACAGCAAATGCTGCAAAGTTAAGACAGCACTTTTTTTACAGACCGGCAAATTCATGACTTCCATTCTTTCAGGATGTTCAGGAGCCAGATAAATGCCCTTGGGGAGTGATATTTGCATGTTCACGTGGTATTTAATACATTGTCACTAGTTGTTATAAATGTCTCATCAAGCTGGCAAGAAGTCCTGTAAGGAAATAGTCTAGTATTTGTTATGTTGCTCCGTACTGGAGTGTCAAGCAGTGTGAGTGTCAGGGGTGTCTGCCTCTGTAATAGTGGAAATGGAAGAGGAACCAAGGACATTCATAGGAAATGAGAAAGTTGAGGGAGCACTGATCAGTTAGTTTTTGTGAATGGGAAAACATTGAAAACCAACCGTGAAAGTGCTAAATTACAACTGAATGTTAAACAAAACTTTAGCCTGGGAGACATTTTACAGATGTGGCTACACCTTATGGATAGCAAAAAAGATATGGGGAAGGGTCCTTCAAGTGTTTGGTATTATGGATGAAATGTAGGAGCCAAGTAGCTTGTGAAAGCTGCAGATGCTGAGTTGCCCAAGTCCTGCAGGCTTTGGTCCTGGAGGTGGGTTATGATGGAACTGGTCCTGCACTTTTGTTAGCCAAGTTAATTTCTCACGCCTCATTAATCAGTGTTAAGTGGTTGCATCTCTGTTCAGCATCAACATCTGCAAAAACCAAGCTGTAATAACTTGGCTTTCGAATCATGCTTTTCAGATGACAACCCTAATGTCAATATAAAATTATTACTTTGTATTGAAAATGAGAGCGCTTCCATAGCTTGGCTTTACCTGGCAGTTTTGTTGGTATAACAAGTGAATGAAGGTTTTTTTTTTTTTTTTTTTTTTGAGGGTAGATAGCAAATTGCCACCAGTTCCATGTTATGAGAGTAGTCAGTCTCTTGTCATGATTGTAATCGGATTTGTACTTTCATGACATTGCGGTGTTAGACATAATGTTTTTTTTTCTCCCTCATGCAGTGTTTACGAGATGGGAAGCAACATCGGCTGGCACCATTAACCTCTGCAGCCACTACTTCACAGCTTCAGAATGAATGGGGATATGCCTCATGTTCCTATCACCACTCTTGCTGGGATTGCTAGCCTCACAGATTGTAAGTAGTCTGTTTAGTTTTGTGTGATTGTTTGCATTTTGGATAGTGTTTAGAAACCAGCTAGTTGCTTAGGTGGCTTCATTCAAAGTGGGCACAGTCCTAAGTGTTTAAGACCTTTTTTACACAAGGAAGTATAATATTGCCACCCCAGTTAAGTTAAATGTTTTGCTGCTTCATGTGTGCGCCATTAACTTGTTAACTTGTTTGGCACTGTGCGCGTAAGTGTTGCAAGTGGGTTTAACTTACTGACATGCCTGAAACTAGAACTGTGTGTTTTGCTGCTGATTATTACTTTTGGGACAAGTTGTTTTTAAATCTAGATGCTTGTTTTGACTGTTTAATATCTTTGAATTACTTATGTTTTTAATTTTCCCTTGAAGGGTAGAGACTGGTGAAGGAGAGGAGTTTTAGCAGAGACTGTTTGGTCTGGATTTTACTGAGTTAGTGTTTTTAAAAGAATGGAGTTTGCGAGAACTTTGCCATCTGACTGTATGCAAGTCAGTTTGGCAGCAGTTTCTAATTGTAAAATGCCTTCCATTCTTTGAGCAGATACCATATGAAGAATAAAAAAATAGCTTTAAATGTGGAGTTGCAATGTTGAGTTAAAAGTGATTCTTTGACAAACTGGGAAACTACTTTGGAAATAACTGCAGGAGATTGAGACAAAATGCAACTGTATATAAAGTGAGAAACACTTGACAGTGTGGCTATTAATTGAGAACACTGGGCCACACAAGTTCAAATCTGGAGTACCAAATGGTGTGATTACGCAAAGTCCATTGTTCTCTGTTGTCAACTGAAACTATTAATGCCCCTAAATATGATAAACATAAAAAGCTTTTCATTTTTGTTGAACCTCTCTCAGCTGTCATTGACATTAATTAGAAAAATTCTTGACAATGAATGCGCAACATAACCTTCAAATGTGGAGCAGTGAGGAACATGGACTTACTCCATGAGGAACATTCCTCATAATGAGGTCCCTTGACCAGGTATGAGTAACAGTAATGGGTTTTTTACCTATTATTTTTAGCTTTGCTCCTGTTTGTTGAGCAAAGAAGTTGGGTGCTGCAGCCAAGATATGCAGCAGCTTCTAGATGATGTCCTTCAAGGATGCATCTGCAGTCCTTACATATGGGTTGTCCTGCCTCAGGCAGCCCTTCGGTCGGCCGGATTCCAAAGTCTGGGTCCGGCGTCGGCTGATGTCGCCCTTTTCCCCGACGTCAGAGCACCTGGGGTATAAAAGCGTCAGCCGATGCCATCTTCCTCAGTCTTTCTTGCCGCGCGGTGCCCGAAGCAGAAGCAGTTCGCAAGTGCCGGTCGGCCAGCTTTTGTGATTTCGGCTACCGAAGTCTTCAAAAAAGCTAAGTACCCCGTTGGGGACTCTTTCTTGCCTCAGCCGATGTCAGATCAAACGTTTAAAGTTAATAATTGTTTAAAATGTGGGAAACAAATACCTCATAAGGATTTCCACTCTTACTGCTTACCTTGCCTAGGCCCAGACCACAACGTCTCGGCCTGTACAGCCGGTGCTTCCTTCAATAGACGCATTCTTAGGCGTCGGGCAGAGTTTGCAGAGGAATATTTTGGGCAAATTTACTGCTATAAAATGCCGTCGGAGCTTCCGACAGCTCATTTACCCAAAAAAACGTAAGGAGAAGGACCGACACACGCGGTCCGCGGTTCCGGCCGACTCCACTCCCAGGCCTACCGCTAGTGTCTCGGTCTCTGCTGAAACCGAATCTCTACCGATTCTGACCGACGACACCGCACAGCCGGTACCTTCGGTACCGGAGGCTTCCACTGGGTCGGTCTTAGAATTACCTTCTGAAACCGGTGCCTCGGAGATATCCGACACCATTTCTGTGGATAAAACTACCCCAGCACGTAGGGCAGCCAGGCCTCCTGTATCCATGTCCATTAAGGCTTTTACTCGTGCTAAAGCTGCTAAACAGCCAAAATCTCTCCCTCCCAAGGCTATTCCTCAGGGATCCTCTACAGGTTCACAAATTTTAAGCTTAGCTGAGGACCTTATCTCCTTAAGGGGTTCTCAGCCACACCCAGACAGGGGCTCTCAACCTCCTCCAGGCAAAAGGCCCAGGGTTGAGCAGACAGATCCCCAGTCCTCTGATGAGGCCTCAGATGACTCTGCCCTTTCAGATTACCAGGAGGAGGCCTTTCCGGCCTACGAGGATTCTGATGCAGAGGAATCTATTCTCTCGGCCTCCCCACCTGAAGAGTTGTCCTTTGGGGAGACCCTTCACTCCATGAGAGAGCATTTTAAATGGCAAGGCCAGGAATTCTCTGATTCCAGGAAGAGGTTAAGGACTTTTTTGCATTTGCCTCAGCATAGACCTTTGGCTATTCCTTCTGTTTTAAATGTCATAGAGGATGTGTACTCCGAGTCTAGTATTTCCCCAGACTCCCTCCCTCCGGCTCCTGTCAAACCCGACAGGTACTACAGGGTCCCGGACACACATCTATTCCTTTACAAGGGCCACTCAGCTGACCCAGAACCCACTTCCTTCTGAAAGGGTATCCAGGGCCTTAGAGAGATGGGGTAAAAAAGTGTACACTTCTTCCACTCTTTCTATGAGAGCATTGAATTGTCAATTCCATATGATACAGTATCAAGAATATCTGTTAGATGAATTGCATAAAAAACTAACCTCACCTGAACCCCTAGATCGCAAGGCACTTCAGGATCTGGTGCCTAACTCCCAGCAGGTTAGCAACCATTTTTTACAGTGTGGTTATGATGCATTGGAAGCTTCATGTAGGTCAGCAATGACAGGTGCAGTCATACGTAGACATGCTTGGTTGAAGGAACAAACACTGCCAGATCATGTTAAAGCAAAGCTTCTGGATGCACCCCTGGAAAAACAAAAGTTATTTGGTTCCACGGCTCAAGAGGTCTTAAAGAAATTTGAGGAAAAGGCTAAGTCAGTGCAGACAGTGAAAGATTTTCTCCAGGTCCAACCACCAAGATTCAGCAGAAATTGGCCTTCTAAGAATTGGTCCTTTCCAGACACAGACAGATTTCAAAGAGGCAAAAATAGACGTGCCAGAGGTAGAGGGCAAGCTAGAGGCTCCTACAGAGGATGTCAATGGCAGCCTCCTAACCAAAGAGGTAGTGCAGGGACCTACACCTGCTGCACAAGGACAAACTCAATGACTTGACTCTGACCCCGCCAACCAGGGCTCAATTGGAAGCACCGTTGGCCAACCAGGGCTCAATTGGAAGCACCGTTGGGCGGAAAGCTATCTTTATTCTCAGAAAATTGGCACATTATTACAAGGGACAAATGGATACTGCAAATAATAGACAACTTAAGCTTAACTTAACTAAAAAGCGCAGCACTTGTTCCTAAAAGCTTTTACTTGTCTTAAAAGCATCTTCTTTTCAGGTTTAGCACTTCTGTATTATACAAAGTCCCTCACTAGCAAAATCCCCCCCCAGGAGTACCCACTTCTGTACTAAGTCCTCTCTTATTCAGTTACACCCCTAACTTCTAAATTTCTCTAGCATGTCGAAGGGCCAGATGCTGGCTTCCTCTCCTGTCCAGTTGGTGAATTTGGGAATATTGAGGCAATGTTACAATTGCCTCATGTACACTGACAACCCTCTCCTCCTCCCACATAACACAAATACTTGCGAGAGATGCAGCTATTTAGCCAAACTGGAGGCTGAGCTCTCTCAACTCAGGACTGGCAAAACCAGACAGGAGGAGAAGGCAACTACACACACCACAAAACCAGTCTCACATAAACACACAAAGTCATACTCGGAGGCTCTGTGCAAAAATTTACCTAAACAGCAGAGTCCTCCAAAGCAGACATCCAAGCAACTGCCACCTCATGACACACCACAGGCAACACATAAACCACAAAATCAGTGTGCAAAGCAGTCACAGCCCTTAAGGCCAAGTACAACACTAAACATACTTGTCATAGGTGACTCCATAGTCAGACACACTGACGTCCCACTCACCAGGCTGAACAAGGAGAGGGTCACAGTAAGCTGCCTATCGGGCGCTAGAATCCGCCACATAACACAAGCACTCGGGTCACTCCACAGCAAGTACAAATATGACACAGTCATTGTCCATGCCGGTGTGAACAACCTGAGACGTACCTCCCTGGACTACATGAAAAGAGACATAGAGGAGCTCTCTTATGTAGCCCAGGCAGGTATGACCCTGACCCTGAGCAGTATCCTTCCTTCACCAAGAATGATGCCACAACATAGAGACAAGATGATCAGCTTTAACAATTGGCTTAATTTCTGGTGTCATTCAAAGGGTCAGTGTCTGTCTGCCTGGGATGACATGCTTGACAAGCCACGCTGCTTCGCAAGGGACGGCTTGCACCTGTCACCCCTGGGATTCCGGATATTAGCTAAGGCTCTTGCCATCCTCATAGTGCCTTTTTTAGGCAAGGCTCAAATTCTAAACCTACCACCCTAGAAAACAAAAATGGGAAGAAACTAAGGGTAATGCTGCTCAATGCCAGAAGTCTAAATCTCAAAATGCACGCACTCGAGGCCCTTCTCAGTATGGAGAACATCGATGTCTGTGCTGTGACTGAAACCTGGTTCAAGGCTCCTGAGAGCACCCCGGCGCTATCAGGTTTTACCTCATATCATGCGTTCTGGCCCCAAAACTCGGACCACACCACAAAAGGAGGGGGTGTATCCATATTCATCAAGGATACCCACACCTCCAGGTTGGTGTCAACGCACGAAGCATCGGAAACCATCCAGGTGCAATTAACCATAGGCAAAACTGCTCTACAATTTGTAGCATGCTACAGGCCACCCTCTCAAACTCAGGAACCCCACACAGCCTTCCTGAAGACACTGGAGGGTATAAATGTATCTCCAAACACCATCATATTGGGTGACTTCAACTACCCGAATATAGACTGGGAACATTACTCAAGCCCCAACTTTCTAGCCCAAAGGTTCCTGGAGTTCATAAATTCAAATGCCATGGAACAACTAGTCACCGCTCCCACAAGAGGAGAAAATATACTAGATCTCATCATCACAAACATGGGGACAAAATGCTCCACACCGGAAGTATATCCCTCATTGGTGAGATCAGATCACAAACTTATCTCACTGGAAATCCACATCCTGCCCCCACCCCAAACAAAAAAGACCACAGTGAAGAACTTCTCTAAAGCAAACTTCACACTACTCAAGACTGGTGTGGTATCCTTCAAGGCCCCCGAGCCAGTGGAAACCACAACCCAAGCTGCGGAAGCCCTTACAAATGCCTTCTACGAACACCTCCAGGACTGCATGGATCAGGCAATCCCTAATAAAACCAAGACTCTTTCCACAAAGGGCAAACTTCCAGTCTGGTGGACCCCAGCCATAAACAAACTTTACAATAAGAGGAGAAAGCTGTTACATGATAGAGCAAAATCCATAAAAGAGAAGACACCCTTGATCATTATTAGTAAAAAAATATGAGCACTCATAAAATCATCCAAGGCCAACTTTGAGAGAAAAATTGCAATAGATTCAAAAGACAGTCATAAGGCCTTCTTCAGCTATGTTAGAAACATGGGTGGAAACTCCCAGATATGTGCAGAATTAGTCCAAAATGATACAAAAATCACTGAACCCACAGACATTGCCAACATACTGGCAGACAGGTTCAGTGCAAACTTCACCCCCCCCCCCCCCCAAAAGGAGAGAGAACTATCCCAGCGGAGTGTAGCCTCCCAGACATCTCCAATGCGCAGGTGAAAGCTGCTCTCTCTAAAGCTAAAAACACAGCATCAATGGGACCGGATGGTGTCCCCGGCTGTGTGCTACACGAACTCAACGAGGAACTAAACCCGTATATAAGGCAGCTGTTTACCACAGGATACGTGCCCAAGGAGTGGCGTACGGCAACTGTGGTCCCACTCCACAAAGGCGGTACCTCTACGGACCCTGGTAATTACCGCCCCATAAGCTTAACAAGCCTGGTCTGCAAAGCTATGGAGAGGATCATAATGGAACTTGTAAACAAAGACATAGGGGACTTGCAGACGTTGGACCCGACCCAGTTTGGCTTTGTCAAGGGCAGATCGTGCCTTTTGAACTTGGTCGACTTCTTCGAAACAGTCACCAAGGCCATTGATGAGGGAAAGGCAGTCCATACAGCCTACCTTGACCTTGCAAAAGCTTTCGACACAATACCCCACTCTGGTATTATAGAGAAACTTACCAGCTTAAATGTAAACCCATATGTCACAAGATGGGTTGCAAACTGGCTAAAGGACAGAACCCACAGGGTTAGAGTTGCTGGCGCCATGTCAGACTCCAAGCCGGTCACAAGTGGTGTCCCACAGGGCTCAGTCCTTGGCCCCCTGTTGTTCGACATCTACTTCTCAGAAGTACAGGCAAACATAGGCATACTATGGCTGACAAAGTTTGCAGATGACTGCAAACTGGGCACCATAGTGGAAAGTACATCGGACACAGATATCCTTCAGAGGGGTCTCAGGGAAACTGATAACTGGTGCCAGAGCCATGGCCTGAAGTTAAATGCCAAAAAATGTGTAGTCATACCCTTCGGGAAAAACAAGGTAACTCCAAGCTACCATATAGGTGGCAATCCATTAAGCACAGAAGAGGTTATCAGGGACCTGGGGACCCAGGTTGACAGTGGCCTTTCTTTTGACACTCACATTGCTAAAGTGGTTAGAAAGACCTTCTACATTGCCCACCTGATCATGAAGGGATTCACATCCAGATCAAGTGAGGTCATTGTTCCCCTGTACTCTTCACTTATCAGACCAATGATAGAGTACAATGCCCCATTCGGGATGCATCTCACCCGACACCTGCAGCAATTGGAGAGACCCCAAAAGTTCCTCACCAAAAGGATAAAGGGACTCCAAAATCTGTCATATGCTGCCAGACTGAAGAAACTCCAGCTCTATTCAGTCGCATACCACCTGCTCAGAGGTGTCCTGTGCCTGACATACAAGGCCATGTCCAACCCGGAATTAATGGACATGCGCCACCTCAAAAAATCCAAATCTACCAGATCCACTAGAGCAAGCGACTTAAACCTTAGCACGGATATAAATAGGACATGCTGGAGGATAGATTTGCCACCCAGAGACTCCCTATGCTGTGGAATAAAATCCCGGTCCATGTGAGGCAGAGCACCTCGCTGGCTCTGTTCAAGAGAAATCTTGACTGGTGGATGGGAGATCGTAGGTTTACCCTGGGAATCATCTCTGTGTCACTGCTGGACAGAGGCACAACAAACTAATGGGCACAGTATTTTTTAACATAAGGGGTGGCATAAGCCACAAAACTTTGGGCTAGGCTTGTAGATGCCTTAGGGCAGATAGCCTAGTATAAACCTATGAACAAAGGATACAGATTCCATTTTCATACATTACCAAAAAGACAAGGCATGCCAAATCTGCCACCGAATCAAAGGATAGAGGCTTTCAAGCAAATTTCCAACCTACTGCAAATGAAAGCAATAGAAAAGGTTCCTCTCCTAGAACAAGGCCAAGGATTTTATTCCAGACTATTTCTTGTCCCAAGAAAAGAAAAGCAATGGAGGCCTATTCTGGATTTGTCCGCACTAAATACTTATTTCATTGTGCCAAAATTCAAAATGCTGACCTTACAGCAACTCCTTCTCATGCTGGGCAAGGGGTCCTGGCTGGTAACTCTAGACCTCAAGGAGGCATACCTGCATGTCCCTATCAGACAAAGTTGCAGAAGACACCTCCGATTTCTTGCAGGTTCAGAGCATTATCAATTCTCAGCATTGCCCTTTGGTTTATCTACTGCACCCAGAGTATTCACGAAATGCCTGGCATCAGTAATTGCACATTGCAGACTTTAGGGGATTCAAATATACCCATACCTGGATGACTGCCATATACAAGCGGACAGCCAACAAACATTGGTAAAACACTTGAATTATGCCATCCGCCTATTTCAGGCTTTGGGATACACAGTCAACATTCAGAAATCAAGACTTGTTCCATCCCAAAGAATAATTTTTCTGGGTGCAAAACTAGATACAACCACCCAAATGGCTTTTCTCCCAGAAGAAAAACAAGAACAACTACCGGATTATTTCAGAAACCTGACAAAACAAACCCAACTGACTGCAAGGAAAATCCTGCGGGCCCTGGGTTTCATGGCATCTTGCATTCTTCTGATTCCACAAGCAAGGCTGCATATGAGGAAACTACAATGGTACCTAAGGAGTCTATGGTCTCAACTCAGTCACAGCCTAGAAGCTTTGATCCCCCTCATTCCATGCCTTCAAAAGGAATTTCTGTGGTGGGCTCAAGCAAGCCAGTCAAACATGGGTCTGCCTTTCAGCAAACCAAATATCAGCCAAACCATTACAGCGGACGCCTCAGACCATGGATGGGGAGCGCACATGGAGGGCAGATGCGTTCAAGGACAATGGACACAAACAGAATTTCGCCTGCACATAAACCAAAAGGAAATGCTGGCAGTGATGCATTCAGTCGAGGCCTTCAAGCACTTCCTACATCAAGGCCACCTGCTAATAGATAGACAATACCACAGTTATGTGGTACATAAACAAGCAAGGAGGTACCCATTCTTACCCTCTTTGCAGGCTGGCAGTGAATCTTTGGGAACTTTCCCTAAAACTCAATATAGAGCTGCAATCCCAGTTTGTACCAGGAAAAGACAATGTACTGGCGGACAGCCTAAGCAGAAACATCATGGATCCACACGAATGGATGCTGCACCCAGACACCTTTCTTCAAATAACACAATCATGGGGAAGGCCGGACATAGATCTTTTTGCCTCCCACCACAACCATCAACTGAAGAAATTCTGCACAAGGACATATCACCCACAAGCATGGAAAGTGTACGCTCTCTCTTTCAGCTGGAATACTCTAACAGTATATGCATTTCCACCTCTTCCGTTAATGACCAAGGTCTTACTGAAGATCAGGACAGAACAACCAAAAGTGATTCTGATAGCTCCGGACTGGCCAAGACAACACTGGTACCCACTGTTAAGGAGCTTGTCATGCACAAAACTGTGGCCTCTACCACAATGGCCACTTCTGACACAGCACAATTACAAAACTCTGCACTCCAGCCTAAAAACCTTGCAGCTGACAGCCTGGAAAATACCTTGACTCCTCGCCTGGATAAACTATCCAAAAGGGTAAACGATATCATCAAGGAAGCTCGGCGGCCTTCCACAAGAAAGGCATATTCAGCAAAATGGAAAAGATTTCACACTTGGAACTCCACAAAGGGCCAAGATCCGACAGTAATGAGCATTCCACATATCCTGGAATACTTGGCAGAAATGCTCCATAATGGCCTTTCTTACTCTTCCATAAAAATTCATGCTTCAGCAATTTCAGCTGAGTGCAACACTGATCCACCTGTATTTTCTCATCCGCTGCTAAAGCAGTTTCTAAGAGGGATAAAAAACATCAACCCTCCAAGGAAACCACCAGTGCCTACATGGGACCTTAACTTCATGTTGGAAAAATTAACTCTACCTCCCTTTGAACCAGCAGCATCTGCAGAACTACATTTCCTGTCTTGGAAGACTGCCTTCCTTCTGGCCATAACCTCAGCAAGAAGAGTATCTGAGTTACAGGCCCTCGTGGCAGTACAACCATTTCTTACTTTTCATCAGGACAGAGTCTCATTGAGAACCAATCCTTCATTCATGCCAAAGGTGGTATCCAGGGTCTCACTGAACCAAGCTATTCACCTGCCTACCTTCTTTCCAAATCCACAAAATAAAGGAGAGAAACTTCTGCATACCCTGGACTTTCACAGACAGTTGCGCTACTACTTGGACAGAACTAAGACTTGCAGGAAAACTGACCAACTTTTTGTAGCATATGCTGCTGGTGTACAAGGAAAAGCAATTTCCAAACAGACAATTTCAAAATGGATAGGGAATTGCATTTGATTCTGTTACTCTTTTCATGGCAAAACTGTGCCAGCCAACATTAGACCTCATTCCACCAGAGCCACAGCCACCTCCACAGCCTTCTTAAGAGGGGTGGCTGCAAAGGACATCTTAGAAGCTGCTACATGGAGCTCCGTGCATACATTTTCCAAGCATTACAACTTACCTTTATATTCCAGATCCAGAGCAGGCTTTGCTACTGCAGTCCTGCAGGGCATTTCAGCTACACCATCCTTTTCTTAGGTCCTACCACCCCCAGCTTGGCTGTGGTATTCTACCCATATGTAAGGACTGCAGATGCATCCTTGAAGGACATAGTACAGTTTTGTACCTACCATAAATGTAGATGTCCGATAGGTATGCATCTGCAGTCAGGATTTCCCTCCCTCCTACCCCTCTGTGGTATTCCTTGAGTATTTATCCCTCTTTCCAGCTAGCTGGGGTTATCTATTATAGTGTATTTGTTTTATATTACTGTGCATGTTTGGAATTTTTTTTGCATCTCTCCAAATTTAGCCTTCATTAGAGGGCACCTGGCATCTGGGGCAAGAAAAACTGAGGAAGATGGCGTCGGCTGACGCTTTTATACCCCAGGCTCTGACGCCGGGAAAAGGCGACATCAGCCGACGCCGGACCCAGACTTTGGAATCCGGCCGACCGAAGGGCTGCCTGAGGCAGGACAACCCATATGTAAGGACTGCAGATGCATACCTATCGGACATCTACATTTATGGTAGGTACAAAACTGTACTTTATGCAACTACAGTAACATTCTAAGAGCTATGCAAACACATTGGTGTGGTCCAGTGTTCTCCATTATCACTGACCGTGTTTAAGTAACAAAAAACATTTCCCCCAAAGAGTCAAACACTTTTTTAAGTAGTGTTAATGAAGACTGTACAGTCCCTGTAGATGGATTATATTGTTGAGCAAAGAAATAAATGCATGTTAAAGCTTTGATTTGCAGATGTCCTTCATGGATGCATCTGCAGTCATAACAGCTGGGTTGTCCTGTTGTCAGGCAGCCCTTCAGTCGGCCGGATTCCAAAGTCCGGGTCCGGCTTCGGCTGATGTCGCACTTCACCCGACGTCATCTCTGTTGGTCTTCGGGTATAAAGGCATCAGCCGACGCCATTTTCCTCAGTCTTTCTTGCCGCGTGGCGCCCGAAGCAGAAGCTGTTCGCAAGTGCCGGTCGGTCGGATCCAGAGATTACTTCTACCGAATACTATTTCGAAGACTTCTAAAGCTAAGTACCCCGTTGGGGACTCTTTCTTGCCTCAGCCGATGTCAGAAAAAGTTAATAATTGTTTAACCTGTGGGAAACAAATACCTCATAAAGATTTCCATTCTTACTGTCTGCCTTGTTTAGGCCCAGCCCACGACGTAGCAGCCTGTTCGGCCTGTGCTGCTTTCAACCGACGAACGCTTAGGCGTCGGTCGGAGTTTGCAGAACAGTTTTTCGGTTCTGACTTTGCTTACATTATGTCGTCGGAACCTCCGACTACACTTTCTGCCAAAAACGAAAAAGACCGACACTCGCGGTCCGCGGTTTCGGCCGAAACCACGCTTAAGCAAACCGCGAGTGTCTCGGTTTCGGCCGAAACCGAGAAAACTGATCTAGGTACAGCCGAATCTCTTTCTACAGCTGAGGCCCCTGCTACAACTCTTGAATCGGCCTCTGAAATTTTATCCACTACGGTGGTTCCCACTGACTTATCAGACACCATTCCCCTAGATGTCTCTACCCCAGCACGTGGTGCTGCTAGGCCTCCAGCAGCCATGTCCATTAAGGCCTTCGCCAGGGCTAAAGCAGCAAAGACTACCAAATCAGTGCCTGTTAAACCACCCTCAACCAGGCCCTCTTCTAGTTCTCAAATGCTTACTTTGGCAGAAGATTTAATTTCTCTAATTAGAGGATCTCAATCTCACCCAGACAGGGCCTCTCAGCCCCCAGATAAGAGACCTAGGGCAGAGCCCCCTGAGCCAGTGTCCTCTGATGATTCTGCTGATGAATCAGACATTACTGACCAGCCAGAGGCCCCTTTCTCCAATTTTGAAGATTCTGATGCTGAAGAATCCATTCCAACTGCTTCCCCTCCAGAAGAATTCTCCTTTGGGAAACCTTACATGCCATGCGAGAGCAGTTCGAATGGCAGGAGCAAGATTTGTCAGATTCCAGAAAAAGACTTAGAACCTTTCTGCACCTTCCACAGCACAGGCCCTTAGCTATACCTCCTGTTCTCTCTGTGGTAGATGATGCTTTTAATGATGTCTGCTCTGCTCCAGATTCATTACCCCCAGCCCCTGCCAAACCAGACAGATTTTACAGGGTGCCAGATACTCATCACCACCTTTACAAGGCCCCCCTTGCAGACCCAGAAACTATATCCCAGGGTCCCAAGGCAGTAGCCGCGACCATAGCTAAAAACCCTACTCCTTCTGAAAGGGAAGCAAGGTCATTAGACAGATGGGGTAAAAAAGTATACACTTCAGCTACTCTCTCAGCTAGAGCTTTAAACTGCCAGTTTCACATGATACAATACCAAGAGTTTATGCTTGATCAGTTAACTAAAAAACTAACCACTGATGAATCTCTTGACAAGAAATATGTATTAGAAATGGTAAATAACATACAACAGGTTAGTAACCATTTTTAAAATGGGGCTATGATGCACTGGAGGCTTCATTTAGATCAGCCATGACTGGCACAGTGATAAGAAGGCATGCATGGCTAAAGGAGCAAGCTCTACCGGATCATGTTAAAGCTAAGTTGTTAGATGCTCCTATGGATAAGACAAGTTTGTTTGGTGCACCTGCCCAGCAGGTTATGAAGAAAATGGAAGAAAAGGCAAAATCAGTTCAAACTGTTAAAGATTTCCTGCAGGTTCAACCCCCAAGGTTTAGCAGGAACTGACCTGCCAAAAATTGGTCCTTTCCTGACTCCACAAGATTTCAAAGGGGCAGGAATAGACGTTCCAGAGGCAGAAACCAACCCAGAGGAGGTGCCTACAGAGGACGACAGTGGCAAGGTAACAACAGAGGCACAGACACAGCCACTGCCACTACATCAACACAGCCACAGTGACTTAATCCTAAATCCGCCTACCAGGGAACAAATAGCAGCTCCACTAGGCGGAAGGTTAACCTTATTTGCAAAGAACTGGCACCACATAACAAAAGACAAGTGGATTTTACAAATTATAGATCAAGGTTACCGATTCCACTTCCACACTATACCAGTCAAAGAGGAATGCCAAATCTACCTCCAAATCAAAAACAGAAGCTTTACAACAGATAATGGAGTTAGCAAACATGAGAGCTGTGGAAAAGTGCCAACAGCAGAGCAAGGAAAGGGTTCTACTCCAGACTATTCCTAGTTCCAAGAAAGGAAAACAGTTGGAGACCAATTCTCGACCTGTCCACCTTAAATACATACATCATTGTCCCAAAATTCAAAATGCTGACCCTACAGCAACTTCTTCCCATGCTGGGCAAGGAGTGTTGGCTGGTAACTCTAGATCTCAAGGAGGCATACCTGCACGTCCCTATTCGACCAATCTGCAGAAGATACCTCAGATTTCTTGCAGGATCAGAGCACTATCAATTCTCAGCATTGCCTTTGGCTTATCTACTGCCCAGAGTATTCACAAAATGCC
The DNA here is from genome assembly GCF_019279795.1 of Protopterus annectens. NCBI lineage: Eukaryota > Metazoa > Chordata > Ceratodontiformes > Protopteridae > Protopterus > Protopterus annectens. The sequence continues at coordinate 1,875,226,522 of NC_056725.1, read as the reverse complement.
TGGCATCAGTAATCGCCTACTGCAGACTACAGGAATTCAAATTTACCCATACCTGGACGACTGCCTGCTACAAGGGGACAACAAAAGCAAGTTGACAACAGATTTACAAAGGGTCATTTACTTGCTACAAGCACTGGGATACACAGTCAATCTACAAAAGTCAAGGCTGATACCATCCCAAACAAGGACATTCTTGGGAGCGGAATTGGACACAGTAAGACAAATGGCATTCCTAACTACAGAAAAACAAAAGAACTCCCTCTTTACTTTTGGCACTAACAAAGCTGAACAAATTAACAGCAAGAAAGGTACTGCAGGCCTTGGGCTTCATGGCATCATGCATAATTCTGGTCCCATTTGCCAGACTACATATGAGAAAACTACAGTGGTACCTAAGGAATTTATGGTCCCAACACAGGCACAGCCTAGAAACAGAAATCCCACTAATTCCATGCTTAAAACAGGAGTTCCTATGGTGGGCCCAGGCATGCCGGTCCAACCCAGGCCTTCCCTTTCACAGATGTCAAGCAAGCCAGAGCATTACAACAGACGCTTCAGACCTAGGATGGGGGGCCCATATGCTGGACAAATGCGTACAAGGATTGTGGACTCAGGATCAACTTCACCTGCACATCAACCTAAAAGAAATGCTGGCTGTAAAACTGGCAATCCAAAAGTTCAGACCATTTCTCAAAGAGGGCCAGCTGATGATAAGGACAGACAACACCACAGTCATGTGGTACATCAACAAACAGGGAGGCACTCATTCATACCCCCTATGCAGAATGACTTTGGAACTGTGGACCCTGGCACTCAGCTACAGGCAATATTTGTACCAGGAAAAGAAAATACTCTAGCGGACATATTAAGCAGGACCACATCAGATGCTCACGAATGGCACCTGCACCCGGACATCTTCAGGACCATTTCAAAGAAATGGGGAATGCCTCAGATAGATCTATTCGCATCACCTCACAATCACCAACTCAAAAAATTCTGCACAAGGACATTCCACCCACTAGCATGGAAAGTGGATTCGCTCTCCTTCAGCTGGAAAGGCCTAACAGCATATGCATTCCCACCTCTTCCCTTGATACACAAAGTACTTCTAAAAATCAAGGAAGAACATCCAAGGATAATCCTGATAGCTCCAAACTGGCCAAGACAACACTGGTACCCACTACTGAGGAGCTTGTCTCGGAACAATATGTGGCCAATACCCCTGATGCCTTTGATGCTAACTCAGAACAACTACAGCACCATACATCCAAACCTGAAAACGTTACAACTGACTGCATGGAACATCACATAGCAGCAGCTAATCAAGAACTTTCCCAAAGAGTTAAAGACATTATTCTTGAAGCACGCAGACCTTCAACAAGAAGGAACTACGCTGGAAAATGGAAAAGGTTTGTTATTTGGAGTTCTGAAAGAGGAAAAGATGTGTCAAACATAGATATGCCTAACATTCTGGAGTATCTGGCCGAACTTCTCCATTCAGGCCTGTCCTACTCCTCCATCAAGATACATGCATCAGCTATTTCAGCAGAATACAGCTTTGATCCACCTGTCTTCTCACACCCGTTGCTCAGGCAGTTCCTCAGGGGAATCAAGAATGTAAAACCTCCAAGGAAACCACCATTACCAGCTTGGGACTTAAATTTCGTACTAGAAAAGTTGACACTCTCACCCTTTGAACCAGCAGCAACAGCAGACCTACAACACCTGTCATGGAAAACTGCTTTCCTACTGGCAATCACTTCAGCAAGGAGGGTTTCAGAACTACAGGCCTTAATGGCAGTGCAACCCTTCCTAATCTTCCACCAAGATAGGGTGTCCATGAGGACTAATCCAACCTTTATGCCTAAGGTGGTATCCAGAGTGTCTTTAAACCAGGCAATCCACTTACCTACCTTCTTTCCCAACCCACAAAACAGAAGGGAAAGAATTCTGCACACCTTGGATGTGCATAGACAGCTACGCTACTACCTGGACAGAACCAAAAGCAGCAGAAAGACTGACCAACTTTTTGTGGCCTATGCAACAGGAAGGAAGGAAAAGCTATCTCCAAACAGACAATCTCCAAATGGATAGGAAATTGCATACGATTCTGTTACTCCTTCCATGGAAAACCAATTCCACAGAACATAAGACCTCATTCTACAAGGGCAACAGCCACTACCACAGCCTTCTTGCGAGGAGTGGCTACCAAAGACATTATTGAGGCGGCTACTTGGACCTCCGTGCATACATTTGCCAAGCATTATAATTTGCCTCTATATTCCAGATCCCGAGCAGGGTTTGCCACTGCTGTACTGCAAGGGATCCTAAACACACCATAATCTACCTTTTCCTCCTCCCTAGTTGGCTATGGTATTCTACCCAGCTGTTATGACTGCAGATGCATCCATGAAGGACATAGTACAGTTTTGTACCTACCATAAATGTAGATGTCCGAACTGGATAGCATCTGCAGTCAGGATTACCCCTCCTTCCCCTCTGAGGTACTCCTAGGGTGTTTACCCTCCTAATAGCTAGCTGATGGGGGGGAGTCTTCTATGGTGTATTTGTTTGTATATATGTACATACATGCTTATTTTTGTGTTTACCTCTTTCCTTTTGGAAACATTGGCATCTATCCAAAATTTCAGCCTTCAAGAGGGCTTCTGGCATCTGGGGCAAGAAACACTGAGGAAAATGGCGTCGGCTGATGCCTTTATACCCGAAGACCAACAGAGATGACGTCGGGTGAAGTGCGACATCAGCCGAAGCCGGACCCGGACTTTGGAATCCGGCCGACTGAAGGGCTGCCTGACGACAGGACAACCCAGCTGTTATGACTGCAGATGCTATCCAGTTCGGACATCTACATTTATGGTAGGTACAAAACTGTACTTTTATTGCTTACTGGTTGGTTGACTCCTTGCTGCATCATTCTTGAGATGGCTGGCCCCTCTCCAGGATCATGTCTCGTCATTCCTTGGGAGTAACTGTGACCACTGCAAAGTCTGTTGGTGCAGTCTTAACTGCTCACATTGATAGGTTGCACTCCATGTATACTAGTATGCAAAGCCCCGATGTTCTTCATCTCACATTGCTGCAGTCCTTACACTTGGGGTAGTCCGCTGTCCTCGGTCGGCCCGAATACCAAAGTATAAGGCTGACGTCAGTCAAGGCGCATTAGTCTGACGTCAGGACGTCAGGGTACAAATGCGCATGACCGACGTCATATCCTCAGTCTTTTTTGCCGCATGGTCCGATGCAGAAGCAGCGTTGCAAGTGCAGGTTGGCGTTCTGAAATTTTCCGAAGTCGGAGTTTCAGACCGAATCAAAGTTGGCTAAGTACCCCGTTGGGGAATATTTTGGTTTTTTCTTGCCTCAGTATTTAACCGGATGTCAGAAAAAGTGAATAACTGTATTTCTTGTGGGAAACAGATACCTCATAGGGATTATCATACCTTGTGTATACCTTGTTTAGGGCCTGAGCACGACGTTGTTGGGTGTCGCTCTTGTGCTAGATTTAACAAACGCACTATAAAGAGAAGATTAGATTGTGCCAGGTTAGTCTTCGGGAAGCGGTGCAATTATAAAATGCCGTCGGATGCTCCGACGCCCGCTTCGTCGAAAAAGCGCAAGGACAAAGCAGCAAAGCCTAGGTTAGAAGAACCGTCCGTCCCGGACGCCGGTTCTTTAGAGGGCTCGGTGGAGCCGGAGGTTCAGCCAGAAGTTTCTTTGGAGTCCCAGGGAGAGACTTTATTATTGCAAGATGTGTCCTCTCAGGAGGTAGGCCAGGCTGAAGGGGCTTCTCAGGTAGCTGTTCTCCCCTCCCTTCCTAAGGTGGTGAGGCCCTCCACTTCTGTTTCCAAGGCTTCTCCCAGAGGCAGGCCAGGTTTAGCTTCTGTTGGTGTCACCCCTAGTTCTTCAGGGTCTGTGCCCAAGAAGCATATGCTTAAAATGGCAGAAGATTTGATTACACTGATTAGAGGTTCTATGCCCCCTCCTGATAAGAGGCCTAGGGTGGAACCTGAGCTTGGGAGTTTTGAGCAGGGTTCGGATGCTTCCGAGTCTTCGGCTGAAGACTTGCAGGAGTATTCTCCTTATTCTGATTCTGATGTGGATTATTCTACTCCTTCTCCTCCTGAGGATTTTTCTTTTTCAGAGACTCTTCATTCCATGAGGGAGCATTTTAAATGGGAAGGTCAGGACTTCTCTGATTCCAGGAAAAGGCTTAGGGAATTTTTGTTCCTACCCCAGCATAGGCCTTTAGCTATACCTCCTGTTCTGGATGTGGTGGAAGACGTTTTTGCAGAGGCTTCTCTTAATCCTGATTCTTTGCCTCCTGCTCCAGTTAAACTGGATAGGTATTATAGGGTGCCTGAAGCTCATAAGTATCTTTTTAAGAGTCCTAGGGCAGACCCAGAAACTGTTTCTCAGGGGCCTAAAGGTGTTAAGGCTTCTGTTGTTAAAAATCCTGTTCCTCCAGATAAAGAGGCAAGGGCTTTGGATAGATGGGGAAAGAAAGTGTATACTTCTTCCAGTTTAGCCATGAGGGCTTTGAATTGCCAGTTTCACATGTTGAAATACCAAAATTATCTCCTTTCACAATTAAAGTCTAAGGTAGATGCTCTGGCGGAAGGTATTGAGTGTAAAGAGTTGCAAGATTTAGTTCATGTTTCTGAACAGGTGGGTAAGCATTCCTTGCAATGTGGTTTTGATGCTGTACAGGCCTCTTCGAGGGTGGCTGCCACTGGTTCTGTTCTTCGCAGGCACGCCTGGCTGAGGGATCAGAATTTAGCTGAGCATGTTAAGATAAGGATTTTAGATGCTCCTTTACAATCTGATGTGTTGTTTGGTTCTCCTGTTGAAGCAGTTTTAAAGAAAATGGAAGACAAGGCTAAGTCTATGCAGACTATTAAAGATTTTTTGCAGGTTCAGCCTCTGAAGTTTAGTAGAAATTGGCCTACCAAGGGGTGGACATATCCTTCTTATGATTCCCAGTCTAGGGGTAGGTCTAGACGTGGTAGGGGCAGAGCTCAAGGTTCTTTTAGGCCTAGAACAGGGAGTTCACCTGCTCAGTCTTCTGGTGAGGGCAGGGGTCAGTCCTTTCGTAAACAGACCCAATGACCTGCCTTTTCAGCTGCCAGAGCCTTCTCGTCTGGCAGCATCTTTGGGGGGAAAGTTGGCACTTTTCAAAGAAAATTGGAGTTTGATTACCCAAGACAAATGGGTATTGGATATTATACACCACGGTTACAGGTTTTATTTCCATACCTTGCCTCCTTTCAAAGGCATGCCAGACGTTCCTCCTCAACAAAGAATAGAGGCTTACAAGCAAATTTCTCTGTTGCTCCAAATAGGGGCCATACAGCCAGTTCCTATGCCAGAAAGGGGCCTAGGATTTTATTCTCGCCTGTTCCTAGTACCAAAAAAGGGGAACATGTGGAGACCAATTTTGGATTTATCTATCCTCAACACTTATCTGGACATTCCCAAGTTCAAAATGTTGACGTTACAACAGCTTTTACCTCTGCTGGGCAAAGATCACTGGATGGTAACTTTGGATCTCAAGGAGGCTTACCTTCATGTTCCTATCAGACTAAGTTGCAGGAAGTATCTGCGTTTTCGAGCTGGGAATTCTCACTATCAGTTCTCTGCATTGCCCTTTGGCTTATCTACTAAGCCCAGAGTATTCACGAAAGTTCTGGCTCCAGTGATAGCTTTCTTCAGACTGAGAGGTATACAGATTTATCCTTACTTGGACGATTGCCTGATTCTGGCTCAAGGAAAGGACGAGCTTCTTCAGCATTTGGAATATGTGATAGCAGTGCTAAGATGCCTGGGGTATTCTGTGAACGAAATAAAGTCCAGTCTAGTACCCTCTCAAGACATGTGCTTTCTGGGTGTGAGACTGAATACAGCAACCCAGATGGCCTTTTTGACCCCGGACAAACAAAAGAATCTTTCCCTTTACTTCCGTCAACTATCTCATCAGTCCGAGCTGACTGCAAGGACAGTCCTTCAGGCCTTAGGGTTCATGGCATCTTGTATTCTGGTGCTTCCCAATGCCAAACTGCATATGAGGAAGCTGCAATGGTATCTCAAAAATGTATGGACACAGCACTGCCAGGATCTGGACACTGTCATTCAAATAATACCTTGCATTCAAAAGGAATTTTTGTGGTGGGCTCAGGAATGTCACCTTAACAAGGGACTCTCTGTGACCCGGCCAGAGGCGAGTTAGATTCTAATGACAGATGCCTCAGACACAGCTTGGGGAGCTCATCTGAATGGAAAGTGGATACAAGACAAGTGGCCTGCCAGACTACAACATCTACATATCAACATGAAGGAGATGTTAGCAGTCCAGTTTGCATTAATGGCTTTCAAGGATTTACTTCTTCCAGGGCAGGTGTTGATTCTAACAGACAACACCACTGTCATGTGGTACATCAACAAGCAATGGGGAACACATTCTTATCCTCTATGCAGGCAAGCAATGATTTTGTGGGAGACTGCGCTAAGTTTGCAACTAAATCTTCAAGCAAGGTTTCTGCCGGGAGCACAGAACTCCTTAGCAGATGTGTTAAGCAGGCAAATCATGGATCCCCACTAGTGGAAATTGGATCCTCATGTATTTCGGAAATTGACAGTGTCATGGGGAACTCCAGACATAGATCTGTTCGCTTCTCCACTAAACCACCAGCTGCCAAAGTTTTGCACGAAAAGGTTTCATCACACAGCTTGGAAAGTGGATGCTCTGTCTTTCAGTTGGAAAAATCTTCATGTGTATGCCTTTCCACCTCTGCCTCTCCTCCCAAAGGTGCTCCTAAAGGTCAGACAAGACAAACCAAGGATGATTTTAATAGCTCCAGATTGGCCTCGGCAGCACTGGTACCCATTACTGAGGAGTCTGGTAAGGAAGCCTCCATGGCCTTTACCTTTGATTCCACACCTGTTGTCTCAGAAGGACGGTCATCTACTCAATGTCAAGCTTCACTCTCTTCATCTAACAGCCTGGCATATTCTGTTTTGAACCACAGCAGGTCTCAACTTCCTCAACAAGTTTTGAATGTGATTATGGAAGCCAGAAGACCTAGTACAAGGAAAGTGTACGCAGAAAAATGGAAGAGATTTTTATTTTGGAGTGGAGCAAAGGATTTGGATGTTTCTGAGCCTAATTTGAGTGTGGTTCTTCAATATCTTACGGAGTTATTGGACAAAGGTTTGTCTTTCTCTTCCATTAAGATTCATGCTGCAGCAATTTCAGCTCACTATGATTGTGACCCACCATTGTTTTCTCATCCTTTGTTCAAGCAATTTCTTAGAGGGGCAAAGAATATAAGACCCCCACGTAGAGCTCCTACTCCTGCTTGGGACCTCAATTTTGTGTTGGAGAAACTCACTCTACAACCTTTTGAGCCTGCAGCTACTGCTGAATTGAAATATTTGTCATGGAAGACTGCTTTTTTGTTGGCCATTACCTCTGCAAGAAGGGTTTCTGAATTGCAGGCCCTTATGGCGGTTGAGCCTTTCTTGATTTTCCATAAGGATAGGGTATCTTTACGTACTAATCCTTCCTTTATGCCTAAAGTGGTTTCTAGTGTGGCTTTAAACCAAACTATTCATTTGCTACTTTTTATGCAAATCCCCAAAATAAGGGGGAAAAGATTTTGCACACTTTAGATGTACACAGGCAGTTGCGTTATTATTTAAGCAGGACTAAGGATTTTAGGCAGTCTCAGCAGTTTTGTTTCTTTTGCTTTGAGTTCTCAGGGCAAGCCTGTGTCAAAACAAACTATTTCTAAGTGGATTGGGTTTTGCATTGCTTTCTGTTATTCCCATCATGGCAAGGAGATTCCAGCTGGGATTAGGCCTCATTCCACTAGGGCTACTGCCACTTCAACAGCATTTCTAAGGGGGGTGGCAACTAAGGATATTTTGGAGGCAGCTACTTGGAGTTCAGTGCATACTTTCTCTAAGCATTACCACCTTCCTCTCTACTCTAAATCTAGGGCTGGTTTTGCCACTGCTATTTTACAGGGCATGTTGGCAGCTCCTGCTTCTTTATGATTTGCCATCCTCCCTTACCTCTGCTTTGGGATTCTACCCAAGTGTAAGGACTGCAGCAATGTGAGATGAAGAACATAGTACAGTTTTGTACCTACCATAAATGTAGATGTTCGAAGATCCACACTGCTGCTGTCCAATTTACCCTCCCTCCTTCCCCTCTGTGTTTAGGGGTGGTTGTGTGGGTTGGGTTGTACTTTTGTAAATTTGTATATATTGTACATATATTTGGTGCAGGGGTGTTGGGTGTGTTGTTGTTTTTTGGTTTTGGCCTTACCTTTTTAGGGTCTTCTGACATCTGGGGCAAGAAAAGACTGAGGATATGACGTCGGTCATGCGCATTTGTACCCTGACGTCCTGACGTCAGACTAATGCGCCTTGACCGACGTCAGCCTTATACTTTGGTATTCGGGCCGACCGAGGACAGCGGACTACCCCAAGTGTAAGGACTGCAGCAATGTGGATCTTCGAACATCTACATTTATGGTAGGTACAAAACTGTACTTTGTGCATGAGAGAGATCCTGTAGCTTCAGAAACTAATTTCCTAGATTGTTCAGTCTCACTGTGGTAAAACCTTAAGTTGAGAGTCTGGAGGCCGAGGGTGATGTCTGTTATTACTCTATCCTTTGGAAGGATGTATTTTAGTGGGCATTAAAAGTGCAGTAACTTCAAATTTCAGATGATATGCTGCCACATGGTTTACAATGATTCTGAAGTTCTTTGTGAGCAGCAATCACTTGGGTGTTGACAAAAGTCCGATGTACTTTCTGATTCTTGCTTGTCAAGTAGCTGCCACTGCAGTGTGGCATTGTCAATATCAGACTGTCCAAGATGTATGTTCACAGTCCTGTTTGCACATCAGTAAACTGAAGATTTGAGCAATCCTCACACAAACTTTTCATGTTTGTCTAGCACCCCATGCAATATCTGTCCACACTGACAGCATAGCAGCAGTTTGGTGTTTCAGCAAGCAAGGGACGACCTACTACTTTCAGCTTTGTCCAGAAGCCTTGAAGGTATGAGTGGGTTATGGCAACCAGCTAGTTTTCTGATTATAAAACTTTTTCCTGGGGAAGTCAGTTGTGTAGTGGATGGACTCACTGCCACCTTATACCATGCAAATGTTCCCTCGGTTGGTATCATGAAAGATGTAGGAAAGCTTCATTTAATGACAGAATAACTTTTTTGGCTTCCTGAACAATGCCAAATGTGACTGCTTTTCCTTAGTCCTGCCCCTTTGGTGAAATGTTGCAGGGGTGCCTTTGCCCTAGAAAGGGGTCCCAGTACTTCTACACTTTCCCATTTTTTTCTGGCTGTGAGGCTTGCAGAACAAAATAGACCAAGCCCAGATTGATTCACATAACCCTTTTGTTTTATCCACTGCTAGTATTGTTCCCCTTGACCAGTTTTAATCTGCTAGGGAAACCTCTGTCTTCAGTACTTCAGGACTCTACTTGCTCCATTGCTCTGGAAATCCTATACGGATCACCATTTCCTATGTCTTTTCTAGTTTTGCTAGTGTCTAAAGATCTGTACTGCTAGGGTAGTCATAATTTTCTTTTCTGGGGGAAAAAAAAGGCGCACTTGTTTTTTCCGTTTAGACTTTGCCTAAAGGCCTAGATCTTGCACTGCTTATGGATTGCTCGTCTCACAGGTGTGAGTTTGCTAGCAAAGTGCAATAATTATTAATAATAATGTCATCAAGGCGCATGTATGCATTTTTATCCTCTTTGAGTGTGTGTAAGGCCTTTCTGAAGAATATCCGTTTATATTCAAGGAGATTCTCTTCCTTTATGTGATTTGTTTTGTATGGGGGGGTTACCATTCCCTCCATTTGAGCTATCTTCTGTAACAGCGGTGAAGTCTGCTTTGGTAAACTTTTTTCCCTAATTGCATATATATCAGCAGAATTTGAGTGAAAAATGTGAACATCTCTGATTTTTCCTAAAGGATGTGATTCCATGCATGCTTGTGCACTTTTTTATTGTGCCAGAGTAGCCACTAAAGCTAACGGGCTTATCTTTTGGTATTTTTCCTTGGTTATTCTAACAGAGGAGAACAATAGCTACTTCTGAATTGTTTTTCTGCAGTGCAGTCCAATCTTGAATGGTTTATGCAGCAGGTATGTGGTCTGCACGCACCATAGAACAAACTGTATTGTCTCACGGGTGGTCCTTCCTCCAGCTGCAAATAAAGGAAAGCAAACAGCCTTTGCCAGCACAGCAGGCTAGCAATTTGCCTCCATTGCAGGTGGGTGATTCTGCTTTGGCCATTTGCTGTACCTCAGACCACTTGTCTTTTTTCCCAGGATTCTCTTGGGGTACCACCTTCAGCCACTAAAGTGGGGGTTAGCTATGTCCTCTGCAGCTGTTGGGGTATCCTCAGTGGACAAGGGAGAGCCACTTCTATTGTTCTTGGAAGAGGGAAAATATGAGGCTTAGCTGTTTTGTCAATGTTATTATCTGTGGGGAGTCTGCTGTTGCCATTTATAAAACTGTTGCCCCAATTTTTTTTCAGTCAAAAAAGAAACAAGAATAAACGTGTTTCTGCTCTTCCTCAAATTTTCCCAGGCAGGAGCAGTTTACTGGATCTGGCTCAGGGTTTTAATCAGGCTATTGATCCTCCTTGAGTGTTCTCTGTTAAAAGAAATGAGGATATCTCTTTTTCCTGACTAGATTAAAGATTTTGAGTCTGGAGAGAAAGGTAAAGGGGACCAATACATGGTTTTCTTTTTTTCTGATTCACACTCTGAGGAGAGTTCAGTTTCTGGTTCTTCCTTTGGAGGATCCTCTCTGAGACTTTCCAGAAAGTGCCAGTGTTTTCAATTTCCCAAACCTTCAGCAATTCCTCCAGGTCTGTCAGCTTTGGAAGATGTGTGCATCTCTGCCTGTAACTTTCCTGATAACTAACCTGCTGCCCCTAAAAAGGCAGACTGTATGAAGTTAGTCAATCTGCAAGTTTTTATACACTCTTCCCAAACCTGACCCAGCTGATTTAAACTGTTTACTACGGTCTTAGTCTTTCTGTTAAGAATAGGAAGATTGTTGATTGGTGTGGGAAAATTGTGTAAGTTTCTGCAACTTTTATTTTCAGTATTTTGAATTGCCAGACTCTCATATTAATGTTTGTTCTGACCAGTTGTGAAGGTATGGGGAATATGTAGTCTGCAGTTTCTTCTTGTGAGGAAAAATGCTGAATTATATTAAGTTTATTTTGTTGTACTAGTCAGTGCTCTGTTTACAATTTGTGTATGGCTTTGTTGATGCTTTTGCAAGAGTTATGGCCTCTTGTACTGTTGTAAGGAGGTTTGCATGACTGCATTTTCAAAACCTTCCAAGAGGATGTGAGTAATCAGATTTTAAATTTCTGCTTTGGATGGAGAGCCGTTTTGGTTCATTTGCTGCAAAGGTGATCAGAAAGTGTAATGAAAAGGGTAAGGTAATTCAGGGAATCTGAACCCCCCCCCCCCATTTTTCAAATTTTCTAAGGGGTTCTGCTACCCCTTATTCAGTTTTGGAAAAAATGACAAGGGTGCTCCAAAAAGAATTCAGGAGCTCCCCCACCACGAACCAAACACAGCTCCAGTAAGTAAATTTGAATTTAAGGGACCTTGTTCCCTCCTCCCATCCTGGCAGTTCCTTTTCCCTTCTAGAAAGTCTGAATCTTCAGTCTTCTCTTTGGCAACCAGTAGTTTCAGACAAATGGTTTATGTAGCTCATTCATCAATGTTACACATGGCAGTGACAGGAAATTCCTCTTTGCATTGGGGGGGTTCCCGTCCACTAGTGTCTTATTTCCACCTGACCATCACATTTCAATGAGTGATAAAACAAGTTCCTCCCTCCCAAGTTGACAAAGGTTTTTATTCAAGGATGTCTAGTGCCAAAGAAACTTGGAGACTATTTTTGGATCTTTCTTTTCTTAGACCTGTCTGTGATGGTGCCTATTTTCAAAATTGTCACTTCACCATCTGTTTCCTCCTGTTCCTCATTCAAGTTAACTGGTAAAACTAGATTCATCCAGACCTCTGGCACAATTCCACCTGAGGCCTTATCCTCTTTGCTGGTGTATTGAAAAGATGTGAATTGTAGAAGCATTCAAGGGGTAGCAACCTAGTTCTCTATTCATACTTCTACAAAGCGTTACAAACTGGATTATTTTTCAAGTTCCAGAGCAGTATTTTTGACTGTTTAGGGGATCCTAGATCATTATCCTCCTTCCTCTCTGGTATGGTTAACTTTGGGAATCTATCCATATGCCACTGACGCAGTGTGAAGGATGACCAATAGCACAGTTGTACAAGTTTTACTTACTGTGCCAGTAGGTATTCTAATTTCACACTGCCTCAGTTGCAGCACCCACCCATTGTCCCTCTTATATTTCGTTTGATAGTATCCAGCCTTATTATGGTGTTGGTTGGCTTTGGTTGTTTGTGTTGGTGTTTTTAGCCCATGAATTGGTTGGCTTGAGGAAATTCTTGCTTCTGGTCTTTCTTGGATATTCCTACTTGGCACTGAAAGCCTGAATATTTGACATCCTGTGACGGAGGTTAGGCATCCCCTGATGGGAGGGGCTTGGCCAATTCCCTATTATAGGGAGTCAGTAGAGGCAATTCTGAGCTCTGGAAAGCTGCCTGTGTGGGTTTGTGCAAGCACAGAACCCATGTGCCACTGAGGTAGTGTGAAAATTGAGGGGCTACTTTTATAGGCACGTAGAACTTGGGCAGCTGTAATTTCATTTTGCTGTGTTAGTTGATGTTCTATTGCATATGTTAGTGTCATCACTCCATCTGTTGGATTGAAGTACCAGAGGATTCAGATAAGTACCTTGTTGGGGGGGACAACTTATTGTCTTAATGGTATGTTAATATTGGTTGAATGCATAAGAAGTCAACAATTGCTTATGTGACAAATCCCCCATTAAGACTATCTCTGCTATTGCTTGTTTTGTTTAGGGCCTCAGCACAATGTGCCAACCCCCCCTAGATTTAGTAGCATAACCAGTAAATCCAGTGTTGAATCCCTCCAGCTGCGTTTAGAATTAGATTGGACTCTGTCTTCATATGCTATGGCATCTTCCAGTTCCCAGGCAGTCTGCCTTAAAACAAACAAAAAAAAAATACGAAGAGAAATGCCTAAAGAAGGATGTGCAAGAAACAGTAGACATCTGTGCTAAACTCCCCAGTTCAGCTAGCGATGGCTGACTCGTGTGAAGTGCCCTTTCAATCCTCTGGTCCAGTGTTTCTTAGGCCCGAGGCTGCTGGTGTATCCTCACTAGAGGCTACTATGACTATGGCCCAGTTGTCATGTGCCAATACCAGACTGATGGTTGGTTCTGAAACTAAGCAGGCCACTAGGGTTCTGGTGCCGGGAACTGTGGAACTGGGTACCAAGGATGTCTTTCCATATCACTGTTGCTGTGTTCTTCACATAAGGATCTCCTACCAAGAGTAGCACAATGTCTGGCCAGTATGACAAAGCCTTCAGCTCTTATAGGCACCGTACGTCACACACATGCTCCCCGCACATGACATATGGTGTAAAGGTGACGTACAGACGCAGATACTCAGAACTTCTTTGCTTCCAGTCCAACTGCCATTATTGTCAGTTTGTCTGCATGCCCTTCTGCTGTGCTAGTTCACAAGCCATTTTTTTCAGATAAGTGCCTCATTGGGTTTTTTTCCATTTCTTATGGCGTTCGTGTTGCCTAGAAAGTGTCTGTATTGGAGGCAGTTTCCTTATAAAGATGTCCACGACCAGTGTCAGTTTTTGTTTGGGTGCTTCCCACAATCATATGCAAATGTTCTGTCATTTATGCCCAAGACCTTGTGTAGTCACAGCTCCTCTTTGTCCTTTTTTCCTGTAGAACCAACATTTTAAGTTGTTTGTTCAGGGTGCTGTGGCAGAATCCTAAGTGGCAGAGATCTGCCAGGGAAAAGGCCAAGAAAGTCGGGCCCCATCCAGCTGCTGTCCAGCCTAACCCGATGTTTCTCTAGAAGCTGGTGAAAGTCCTGAAGACTGTCCAGTGTTTGCCAAGGATTCCTCTCCCATGACCCTGTCTGAGGCTGGCACGGATCCAGCTTCTCCCGGTCCTTAGAGGCTTTTCAAACTTTTATACCGGACATTGAGGGGGAGCCTTTACTGATGATATCCGAGGGATTGAGAGGGATTCTTCAGAGGGAGAGGTGATTCCTACAAATTTTGTAGAGTCACTTCAGGGGTCTGACCCTCCCTCCAAAGATGTTTTGAGTGGATGTTCCACAGAAAAAGAAACAAAAGAGACAGAATATTTTCCCTTGCTGTGAAGGATCCCAAACATAAATAGCAGGATTTCACTTGGGGTTTATTTAATGCTTTGATGGCCTTGAAGCCACCTCAGGTGGTCTCTGCTCCTGCTCCCCCGGTCTTCCCACTCCATTCAAGGGGCGTAGAGAACTGGATTCCTCAGATGAGGATCTGGATGAGGGGGTTGAATTCCTGTTCTTCCCAAGTTCCTTCCTCCCCTGGGCTACATTTCAGAGGAAGAGGATTCCTCAAGTCCAGACCCCCCCTTTGGAAGAGCTCTCCTTTGTGGATACCGTTTCCCATATGATTAACTATTTTAAGTTGGATTATTCCCAGGTCTCTGATGCTCAAAAAATGGTATTATGAGTTCCCACAGATGGAGTCTCCCAAACCATCTGCTATTCCTCCTGTTTTGCCTTTTTGGTTGCTGCTTCTGTAGCCCCTGACCTTCCACCTCCTGCAGCAAAAAAGCTGGATAGGCTCTACAAGGTGCCTGAGGAGTGCAAATTTCTTTATAACTGCACTTCTGCTGGCCCTTCTTTAGTGTTAATCTATTCTGATGAGCTGGGCAAGTTGTTGGCCTCTACCAAATTGTTGCCTTCTGGTAAGAATAGTAGGGCCATGGAAAGGTTGTACACTGCTGCTTTGTCCTTTTAGGGCCATTAACTACAAGACTTGTTTGACCAGGAATGTTTTGGCTGTTCTTTCTCAGATTTCTAAGGTGGTTTCTGACCTTCCTGATACTGAGGGGAAGGCATCGGCTATTTCCCTGCTGGGCTGCACTGAGCAAGTTCCACACCATTCAGTCAAATGCAGCCATGATGCAGCTGGTGCTTCTTCCAGGGCTGCTGCCTTTGGTTCAGTCATGAGGCATTATTCTTTGCTTCGCCTTCAGGCTTTGCCTGATGATATCAAGGCTAAACTTTTACATGCTCCTTTGGATAGCAAAAACCTTTTTGGGTCTGCTACTACCGACTTATTCAAGTCCCTCCAGGTTAAGGGAATGGCCTTGTAAGAGCAAAAACATTTTTTTCCTCCTGTTCCCAAGCTTCAGAGTAACCATCCTTCCAAGTCAGCCTTTGTCTGTAGGCAATCTGGGACTCCTCCTAAGAGCAAGAATGTTTTTTATGCACATTGTTCCTGCTACTTCCACACAAACTCCTGGTTTTATTTGACATTTTGCTCTGCTTTTCCCTCTCCCTTCCAAATTTGGCTTCAAATCACCTTAGACTCCTGGGGTCTGTCCATTATCTGGCTGGGATATTTCATGGTTTTGGAAGTACTTCCTCCTAGTTTAGGCATTCCTCAGCCTCTTTGGAAACAGCTCTCTCATTTCCTGGAGGTTCTTCACTCCTTTTTTGGATCAAGGCACCATTCAAGTTGTGCTTCCCACCCAGATGATGAAGGGATTTTATTCCAGGAGGTTTTTGGTCCCAAGAAAGAAGGGTACATGGAGACCGATTCTGGATCTCTGCCTGCTGAACACTTTCTCAAGATTCCTTCCTGATATTATCCCATCAGACCTTGTTTTCCTCTTCCACTTCCTCAGGCCTTTCTGGTGTTTCTGGATCTCAAGGATGCCTAACTTCACATACTTATCCATCCCTTTTTGGGAAATTTCTGTTTCTCTTCCTTTTCATTGCATTTTCGCTTCTCTGCTTTTCCCTTTGGCCTCTCTGCTGCCTTAAAAGTATTTACCAAACAACTCCTGTTATTGCTTTTTGCAGATGTAATCAGATTTTTCCCCGTGTAGGTAATCTGTTTGTTCAAGCTCCTCCTTCCAGTAGTTTTCTTTAGGATACCAACTTTACTACTTGCCTGTTACACAGTCTTCAGTTCACCCTAATCCTCCAGAAGTCTGTCCTGATGCCTTCCCAGGATCATATTTTCCTTGGATGCAGACTTCAGGTTGTTCCCATTTTGGCTTCTCTTCCTGTCCCCAAGACTCTGTCTGCAATTGCCTTCTTCCAGTCCCTTCTTTCTGTGTCCGTCTGTTGTGGCTAGGGAATTTCTCCAGGTCCTGGGGGTTTATGGCTTCCACCTTTTCCATATTCCCTCTTGTCAGGCTCCATATGAGCAAACTTGAGTGGCACCTGAAGTCAGTGTGGCTTCAGCATTGCCACCCCCTTTAGTTTACTGTGCCTTTTCTTCCCTGCCCCAAGCTCTAGCTTCAGTGGTGGATTCATCAACTGTTTATCAATCCAGGGCTTCCTTTTCAGGCTCCAGTTCCCACTCTGATGCTTTTTTACAGATACTTGGACAGAGGATGGGGTGCCTCCTGTGACCTCCCGAAGGTCCAGGGTCTCTGGCCTCAGAGGTCAGACCATATCAACACAAAAAGAGATGACTGCTCTACTTCTGGCCCGGCAATCCTTTCTTCATTCCTTCATCCTGTGCCTCAAAAGTTTTGACGTATAGTACCACAGTGATGTGGTATGTCAACTAGCAGGGAAGCACGAGCTTCTATCTTCTTTGCGTATCAGCTGTTCAGGTGTGGGATCTAGCTTTTTAGTAACTCTCCAGGCAGTTTACATTCCATGCTAGTACAATTTAGTGGCAGACTGTTTTGAGTGGGTCCAGAACAGAAGCTCACAAATAGATGCTCCACAGAGATGCATTCCTGGACATTGTCCATTAGTGGGGGTATTCTTTGAGTAGATTTTTTTGCTTCCTGTTTGAACACACAACTTACTGTAGTGTGTTATCTTGTTGGCGATTCCCTTTTGGCGTGGATGGCATTGCCCCCCCCCCCCTCTCATTTGGTCAGGGGCCATTACCAAAAGTTAGCTCACCGGGCAGATCTCACACAAGACAAGGGATCTCTTGGCCATCCTCACCTGTTTACTCTTTAGCTGATGAGGTGGGTGATAGGGTTTTGATCTCTCTCGGGCACTTATTTCTGGGGGTGTGCTCAGGGTTCTGCAGGTGGCCAGGAAACCCACCACCAGAGAATCGTACATGTCTAAATGGAAAGGATTTTCAGTTTGGTGCCTCTCTCTCGATCATGATACCCCATCTCTGGAATCCCTGTGGTTTTCTGTCATTTGTGTGATTATCTCCATGATGGGTTGGAATATTCTTCAGTTTAAAGCTTACCCATCAGTAATTTCTGCTTGCCTGCCCTTGAATCCTCCTATGGCATCTAGTTTTGAGGTCAAACAATTCCTTAAAGGTGTCCTTCATATCAGCCCACCCATGAAGCCTAGTTTGCCTTCTTGGGACCTCAACTTTATACTTGAGAAATTGACACAGGCTCCTTTTGAGCCTGCTGCTTCAGCTTCCTTGCAACATTGCACTTGGAAGACTGTTGCTTTCTGCTCTTAGTTAGTCAATAGAGTGTCTGAGCTTCAGGCTTCAATGGCTGTTCCTCCCTCCCTTTTTAGTTTTTCAGAGACACAGTGGCTCTTTGTACTAATCCTTCTTTTATGCCCAAGATGGTCAGTGAGTTGTCCCTATATCAGTCTATTCATCTTCCTTCCTTTTTTCCTTCTCCAGAATCTGCTAATGAGAAGATTCTTCACACATTGGCTTCATACATAGCTCAGGTATTATTTAGATAAAACTAATAAAACTAAGGTTTTTCACAAATTTGAACCGTTCTTGTTTCCTTTTGTCCAAGGACTTTGGGTTTGGCTGTTTCTAAGCCAGCTGTCATTTCCTGGATTTCTAAGGCCATTTCCTTTTGTTACTATCATGACAAATGTCTTTCTTCCTCTAAAGGCACATTCTGTTAGAGCAGTTGCCTTCTCAAGTGCCTTTTTCTTGGATCTGGATACCAGTTATATCTTTGAGGCTTGTACTTGGTCTTCTGTTCATACTTTCAAAGCAATGTAAGAAAGTTCTCTGTGCGGAAGATTTTCAGTCCGTATATCTCTAGTTAATAATTGTATGTTAATCAGATCAAACGGTAAGTAGTAGAAGAAGTGAACTTAAACTCGTCGTAAGTATATATATATATATATATATATATATATATATATATATATATATGATTGCACAGAATTACTAAATATTCAAAAGTAATCCAAGCAAGGCAGGCAGTAAGGATTACTTTTGAATACTTAGTAATTCTGTACAATTATATATTTGTTTTACATAAGCCTAGTTTTAAGATCGCCACTTCTACTACTGTTGTCCGATCTCATTAATATACAGTGATTAACTAGAGAGATATGGACTGAAAATCTTCCACACAGAAAAGTTTCTTGCACTGTTTTTTGTTTTTGGACCCAGTATACTTGTTTAGTGGGTTGTTTTGCGACTTCAGGGATACCATGGAGATTATTTGTTTTTTTTTCTATTCATACTTTCACTGATCATTAGAAGATTGACATTGTTTCCAGGGGTAGAGTGGGCTTTGCTAGGGTTGTCCTGCATAGGTTTGTCGAGGGTTCTTCCCTATCTTCCTCCCAGGCTTCTTCCTGAGCTCTTGTACACTGCCTTACATGAAGAATACTGCAACAGTTACTCATGGAAGAACATAGTACAGTTGTGTAAAATCTTGCCAAAACAGTAGATGCCCTCTGCTCTACAATGTTGCAGTATCCAGCCCCCCCCCCTTTCCTGACTCTTGCCCTGTGCTATGGTTGCTGCCCTGGCCGAATGTCCCTTTTCCCTTCATTTTGAATGTGTTCCAGTGTGTCCCTGGGAATATTCTGTTCCTCCAGGGGCTTTTTCAGTTCTGAGTATCTGCGTCCACACCACTGTTATGCCTTACATCATTCATGGGGAGCATATGTGTAATGAGGCACTTATAGGAGCTAAAGGCTTTGGCATACTGGCTGGATGTTGGGGCTGTCCTTGGCAGGAGATCTCTTAGATGAAGAATACTGTAACATTGAAGAGAAGGACATCTACTTTTAGTAATATTTTGTACAACTGTACTTTCTGGTGACCAGGGTGAGGGGCAGTATTCTCTTAGTAATATTTTTGGATGAATCACATATATATCATAGGTTCATAGATTAGTACTAAGCTAACTGCCCTTGTAAGCCAGTTTAAGCCTAGCCAATTATCCCTTGTGAGATTGATAAAAAACAGGAATCCACAAACACAGTAAAGATACGATCTCTGGAACCAAACAGGACAAATAAAATAACGTTCTTTATTTCAGGAATCACGTTTTCGCTTCCACAGTTGCAGAAGCTTCCTCAGCTAATACAATTTAATTAATTAACAGTTCCTTTTATATACAAATAAACCATGATGCCATTTCCTTTTATTATCAAACCACCAACCCACCATAAGAACAACGTAGGGTGGATAAAGACATCATTTATTAAAAGTGTCACTTCATACTTTTAATATCAATTCATCATCCCACATTTATAATATATTATATTAATAATCAACATTTATATTATGCAAATAACTAAAAAATATAAAATATACTCCTATTTAGTTAAAAATTGATTTTTCTATACCTGTATTAGATGGTAATATATAGTTCCCAATATATGGATCGTACTAAATCTATTTTTTATATATATACATATAAGTGTAAGTCTCCTTCAGTTATCTCATGTAACTTTTATATTTAAGAATCACTGAGATGTTACAGGATTCATTTAATGCAGGGTAGGTAAAAGCATCTAATCCAATCTGCCACTAACTCTCTCATTTCAAGTAACAGAGTTTGAGGTCCACCCCTTGCTCCAGTTAGAACCTGTTCGATACCCATAAATTGGAAACTATGTCCAATATTATGCATAACATGTTTGGACAAAGCATTGTCCATCTTTTTGTTATTTATCGCATAAAGGTGTTGGTATATTCGATCACTCAGTTTGCGATCGGTCTTCCCGATGTAGAAGCAGGGGCAGCAGGCACAGAAAGCGATGTAAATCACAGATTTTGTGATGCAATTAATTCTTGAAGTAATGGTGTATTTTTTATCTCTGATTGTAAATGAGTTACCAACTTTCAAGTAATTACATCTATTACAAAACCCGCACATAACTGTGCCAGTTTGTCTATTGGAAAATTTACATAATCCAGGTCTCTGTAATAATTCTTTTAGATTTTTACCCCTTTTAAACACTACAAACGGTTGAGGTCCCAACTTTTGAAGCAGTCCAGGGTTGTTAAAAATAAAATACCAGTTTTTCTTTATGATATTCCATACATCACCAATATGTCTATTAAATGTTAAAACAAGACTTGTCCTAAAATGATTTTGACTACAAGTTGTAGTACCAGTATTGTTATATTCTGGCACTTTTTCCAAGGGTGGATCTATAGATTCACTAACTTCAATGTTTAGGGTTTGGTATTTACATCTTAGCAGAGGCTGGTAAAAACCTGTATTCCTTTTCATAGAAACTTCATGTATTAATTCATCTATTAGGTATTCTGGGTACCCTCTATTTATAAACAGTTCTTTTAAGAAAAGACACTCGGACCTGAATGTTTCAAATGTACTACACATACGTACGGCTCTAACTAGTTGTCCTTTGACAATAGATCTTTTTTGTTTAGCCGGGTGGTTACTAGAGTAGTGTAGGAAAGCGTTACAGTAAGTCGGCTTCCTATATATAGAAGTCAAAAAAACAGCCATTTTCCACATCCTTTGTTAATTCAACATCTAAGTAGTCAATAACAATATTAGAAAACTTATAAGTGAATTTTAAAAATGTGCTAGAGTTCATAAACTCAACTAGTTCAACAGCTTCACTTTCACTACCCTTAATCAAGATAAACACATCGTCTAAGAACCGTGTGTAGTATTTAACATTTTTAAATAAAGGGTTATTTTTCAAAGTAACTTTTTCCCAGTAAGCAACTACTAGGTTCGCCACGCTTCCCCCACATGGTGACACCATAGCTATACCTTTTTTCTGTAGGTAGTATTGGTTATTGAACAGGAAAAAGTTTGATGTTAAAACAATATCCAACAATTGTGTAACCAAAGAGATCTCATTTTTTGTAGCTCCCAAATCCTCCAACATCAATTCACTCCATTCAATTGCTTCCTGGTGTGGAATCGATGTGTACAGATCGATTACATCTATAGTCAAGAAGTTAAGTGTAGGTTCAAAAATGATGTTATTAATTGACTCTAAGAAGGTCCAAGAATCCTTGCAGATCTCAGTTATTTGTTTTAAATATTTTGAAATAATGCCATCAATTACTCTAGCACATGGGTGGGTGATGGCACACCTGCCATCAATTAATGCCCGCATAGGTGGATTTAAGATGTTTTTATGCAATTTTGGGCAACCGAACATTACAGGTACTTTAGGTGATAAAATATTGATAAAATTAAAGATATCAATATCTATTAACCCATCAATAAGTAAGTCACGAAAGTAACCTCTGATTCTTTTATAAGCCCCCATCATTTCACTGTTAGAGGCATTTGTGTATGCATCAGATTCTAGAATTAATAACATTCTGTCAATGTATTCAGAGTTGTCAAAGATAGCTACCCCACCCCCTTTATCAGGTTTCATCACCCTTACTGATAGTTCTCGGAGATTATTTAATGCCTTAGTTTGTTCATATGATATGTTACTGTGAGAATCAAACCATTTTAACCCCTGAAACAGGTGTCTAAAGTCTAATTCACAGACATTTTCAAATATATTCAGATTAGGGTGTAGTGGGGGGTTAAATGTGCTGGATAATTTATATGGTGGTACCTCCCCAGGAGCCCCGCTACTAAACAGTAAACATCCCTTGTCAGACTCAAACCCTGTACCTTGTGTTTGTAAGACAAAGACATTAACCATTAGGCCACCCTATCTGTGCACAATACGAATATTTTAAAGTCTTTATATTAGAACTCTTACTTCGTTTTCTTGATTTATTCTCCTCCCCTTATCAATTATGGGAAGTCTGCTTTCATAACTGTATTGTGTATGTGTTTGCTTGGTGTCAAGTGTTGAACTGGGAGATGCTTGGATTAAGCTGGGTTTCATAGTTTAGCATGTGAAGTGGTTTGTTGATGTGTGTGTGTGTGTGTGTGGGTTGGTGGGTGGGTGGAGGTTGAAGTGGTGCATAGTAAGGCTTTTTCTATTACAGCAGTTAAAACGAAGTGTAGCTTCTTAAAGGCTTGCAGTTGATAATGAAAACATTTTGTCCTGTCATAATTGCTGGACATCGTCAGGATGCCACAATAAGGTTGTGTTCAACAGTCTGTATGTCTTTCTTGGGGAGGTGTGTGGACAAAGCTGCTTTGCACAGTGTTTATAGAAATACTTTACACACGTATCTCGTGTGTGTGTGTCTCTCATATATCTTGTGTGTGTGTGGATATATATATTTTTATATATATATCTATATATATATCTATATCTATATATATCTATATATATATATATATATATATATATATATACACACACACACACACACACACACACACACACACGTGTGATATGTGTATATGTGTAGGTATAATACATTTATATATTTTTTTAACATTTTGATTTGAGTTTGAAGGCTGACAATACTAAGTGTTACCTCCTTCTCATTTAACAGTATTGAATCAACTTCCTCTTCCTTCTCCTCTGCCTGCAACGACCACTAAGAGCTTGCTTTTCAATGGGAGGATTGCTGAAGAGGTGAACTGCCTTTTGAACTGCAGAGATGAAAGTTTAGTTTCACAACTGGCGCACAGCCTCAACCAGGTTTCCACAGACCACATGTATGTAAATGTGTGTCCTTTTGGAATTTGTATATTAAGAATTTTTTTCATGATTACATCTGTTCTTTCATTCTAGACTGCTTTTGCTGTAGTGTTTGCCTTTTTTTCACATTGCTTTCCTAGTCTTAAGTACAAAGTGATAATTATTTTTCGAGGTCTTCCAACATTTGTCAGTTAGTACATGGCTTTACGTATGCATATAATGTGTGTACACATTCGTGTACACACACACACGTGTGTGTGTTTGTGTGTGTGTAGGTAGCTTCCTCAATGAGTGAGACATGATCAGTCGGGAAGTAGTTCCTCAGTTGTGACTGTGTGCACAGCCTGTCTAAAACTCTGGTATACTCCCTAAAAGTGTTTTTGCAAGGGGGGAGTAAGCCCTCTTGTGTGTCCCCTCTCCCTCTTACATATTCTAATTCCAGGGTTACTCATGGGGAAGTAGAAAATCCTCAGTACAAGTGCTTCTTAGTCTTGCACAGACAGTCTGTTTGTAGAACTCGCTCTGCAAACAAATAGTTGGGTAGTCCTAGTTTGCATTTTTTTCTTTCTGTTTAGTGTGCTAAGACCCACTTAAGTGCAGGCATGATTTTTCAGCAGGTGACCTGGAGAGCATTAATCTGACTTAACAATTTGACTCATCATTTTGCAAGTGGAAACGATGGGACTTGCATAATGAAACTTAACAGTTGTAAGCTCATGTATTGTATGGCTACATTTGTTTTCTCAGATGACAGCACAAAGTTCAGCTGGTGCGCAAAATCTTTGCGTTTATTTGCTTGTCTGATTACCGCAAGTGTTTTTTGTTAGCCCTCAAAATTTATTCCACTTGTTTACATTTTACTTTTATACCACCAATTTTTTTCTATTACTCCTAATGCTGAAATTTTGCTGCAGACCTCTGCCACCAATTTGAAACAATACTTTCTAGCGATTTCCCTGAAGATACCACTTACCGTTGCATAATTTGCTTAAAATCCTCCCCAAAGCAGTAGTAGCCCCTTGTGACTTGGTGTGCAGGCCAGAATTCCTCCCATATAAATTCCTTTTTATTTTCTGTCCATTGCCTTTGTTTTACTCTGTTTAGAGGCCGTTTTAGCTCCTGTGTCATATTGTCAAAGCAGTCTTTGGAAGTTGACAAACTGCTAAAGCTCGTTTAGTATCATTGCCACTATCATTCGGCCAGCTATCCTTGTTCTCATTTTCTGTCCCAGATGAATGTACATTTAGCCAGGCTTCCTGTTTCGAGTGTTAAAGTAATTAATCTTATTTTCTGTTACATGCAAAGATTTTACTTCAGATTTAGTAGCTATGTTTATTTGCACAGAGCAGTTGAACACACTTTTTTTACTAGCATTATCACAAAGTTGTTTAGCTTCTATTTGAGTAACTGAAGCCAGTGTTGAGAATTCTTGTGTCAGAGTCCAGCAGTAACCTCTGTTGAGGAATATGCCCCTGGAAGTTAGTGTAATAGTTGGATCTATATTAGCATATCGAATGTACTAAATAGCGAAAGCTGTTTAGTCGATCCGATACTGTCGAAATGGCAAAATAGCAAAGAGACGGAACATCAAATTTTTTCCTAAGGAAAACATTCGGTGGCCCATTTTCGGGACTTTGCCATTTCCTCCACTATGGTGCAACTCGGAGTTGGTATATTTAAGTAGGGGGGAGGGGGGCACAGCCCCCCCTATCTTTGTGTTGGGTAAGTTTTTTTTTTTTTTTTTTTTTTTTTTGCAGAGCAGTGAATTTTTTCTATGGGAAAAAAAATTCGCTGTTCCGTATGTTCAATATTTTGTGGTTTAGACATTATCGGTATGATGAAATAGCATTTGCTGTTTTCATCGTACGATAAGGTAATATAGACACTAATAGTTGGGTGTATTAAGCAGGTGATGGCTATTTCTTCCTATTTTGTGCCCATTTTCAAACCCCAGTGACCTGCTTGTGACTTTAACTCCATTACCATGTAAATTTTTGCTTCCTTGTATCTGTGTTAGGAGGTATGGTCAGTTAAAGGCTCTCCAGTTTTTTCCGTTTATTGCTGGTGCACGTCCGGTATTACACTAACCAGTGTTACTGGAAAATTTGGAAAGTTAGTACATTTATTGCTCAAGAAACCTGAACTTTTAAGTGTTTGCAAGAACATCAAGCGAAGTCTCCACAAAAGCACACCTTTCTGAATCCAGAAATTAACATGGAGAAATGTAGAAAATGTCAGCATTTCCAACCAGTAACTCGAAAGCACTGCTGTGAGAATCTAGAGCCCCTGTCCCAGCTTGCACAGGGCAGCGGTTATGGAGGAAGTTCTATGTGGGGACAAGGCATGATCTAGACAGTTGCAAGGTGAGGGCGGCACAAGGCTAGGCTTATACTAAAGCCTGCATCTTCCAGTTAGTGTGTAGCCCTGACATGTGATCTCCCTCACTAGCGGTAATTTTATATGCCATTCATTTTGTTTGAAACACTGTGTTGTATTTGAAATTAATCCTGTCCAGTACCCCTTCTTGTGAATGAGCCTTAGGGAGTGGATGCTACTATCTTTCCCCTGCTTTTGACCTCATTGCCTGTTAGCTGCCTTGCATGAGTAAAGTCCTTAAGCCAATGTTTTGTCTTGTTTTTTCTTCAAAGAGATTTAACAACCCTTTTAGTGAAGGAGGAAGAGGAGCATCAGCAGCAGGTGTGGGTCATTATGTTTGCTGAAGACTTAGGGTTGCTGTGATCTGATTGCTCATTCACCTTTTTAACAGATGGCTTGTCTGATCTAAATGGGATCTCACTTTGGCCACCCTCAGATGTTCGATTCCAAGCTCAGGCCCCTCCTCTCGCCCATAACCCTCTACAAGTAGAGTGTTAACTCAGATGTCCTTTGCCACTTGTTTGCTATGGATGCGAGCCCCTAAACTCAGGCTAATTTTAAGCTAGGTCACTTTTTTTTAGTTGATTATTTTTTTTCTTGCAAGATTTATCATCTGGTAATGTTCATCTTACCTTTCTCTGTTTGTACATTCCCTTACTTTTGGTCACAGGGCAGTGGTGGAGAAGAGAAAATGGTCATCAAGGGGCTCGGGCCCCTCCCAGCCTCTCTGGAAGAAGTTCCCCCTTCCTACTAGTCTGCATAATCTGTTCTCTCTCCTCCTGCTAAAATGGCTGCTGATAAATCAAGAGTTGAGAAGAATCTTGACAAGCCTAGAGAAAGGAATTCAAAATACTCTAAGAAGTGGTTACTGGATTGCTAACCTTTGGCTCTGAAGATGCTTGTGTCTTAGGTTTTGAAGGTGGAGTTGGATCTGATCTTTACTGGATCTGATGCTCCTCTCCAGAGCTGGTTTTGCCCAGGCTGTTTCCCCTTTCTCCAAGAAAGGCCTGTCCATCACTTATCTAGACATTCATCCATCCTATCGCTTCATTTGGTGTGGCCTTCCAGGAGCTTGTTCAAAGTGAACAAGGATAAAATGAAGCTCCTCATCCAGTTATGTCTCCTTCCTAGATCTGTCCTTTGGACTCTGGGCTGTTGAATCCAAGTGTTCCCTGAGATATGTTTACATCATATCCAAAGACCAGGCGTTTGTCAACTCTGGGGGCATCTCTGATCTGATCGAAGAGTGGCTCAGACCTGGACATATCTAGGAGCTGAGGTACCGGCATTAGACCTGGGGTGGGGTTTAGGGGTTGACTCGGAGGTTCTCAGAGCCATCCATTTCCCTTAGCGCTTTAGCACTAGATTGCTGAGCTCCAAGTGGAAGAGATGACTCCAGGGTTGGAGCAGAGTCAGTTGAGGCTATGGGACCATCTTGCAGAGGGTTCTCTGGTCGTGTTTCAACCTCTGCCTTCAAAGCTTTTGAGAGTGGAGTGGACTTCCCCCTCCTGCTTTCATTCCCCTGGGTCCCAATCTTGCACCTCGTGTCCCATTAGGACAGCCAGCCCTTAAAAGGTTGGTGTCTGTCCACCTTGAGGACTTTAGTCAGCTTGAGTTATTCCCATAGCACCCCACTGGAGAGGTGAGCAGCATTTGTGCAAAATGAGGCATGTTCAGTCCCCTTCAGGAGTTAACTGAAGGTACTGAGTTTGAGTCAGAGGTGTTTCCCAGATGCCCCTTCAAAGTTGTCTCATTCAGTGAAGTTTTGGAACTACATAGAAGGAGGTGGATGGTCCTCTGAGGCCCCATCTCAGCAGGAGTCTTTACTTCTCGAGGCTTTTTGGGCTGGCCAGTCTACAACTTGGGTGGTCCATCCTGTGCACTAGATTGACCCTAATCTCTAAGCGCGATTGGAAGGAGTCTGAGGCCCAATTGATTTCACTTAAACCTGAGAAGTTTCTTTTTTCCCCAAAAGATTGCTCTTACTGTGCCAAGGGTCTTGCCATTGATTCTGTGGTGGTGGTGACTGCCAGAAAGGAGCTTGCAGAGGGGAAGCTCCAACGTCCATCCTGCTAACAGGAAATCTGTGGTTCTGGACAAACTTGGGAAGGGAGTTCATGCTCGAGTGACCTTTGTGCTTGGGGAGTTGAAGTACTTGGCACACTTCCTGAGGGATTTGACCAAGGAGCTCTCCAAATCTTTGTCTAGGTCCATATCTGCTGGGGAGAGGAAATCTGTCAACTCACAGCTGGCTGCCTCTCGATCCCTTTTTGAGTATGTCTAAGTCCCATTTCCAATGAAATAGAAGGCACTTCAGGAACGTGGACACTGTCATAACTGTTAGGTGGCATGCCTGTGTGACTTTGCAGAGCACTTCAAAATGTTTTATCAAAGCCTC
Source organism: Protopterus annectens (assembly GCF_019279795.1). Taxonomy (NCBI): domain Eukaryota; kingdom Metazoa; phylum Chordata; order Ceratodontiformes; family Protopteridae; genus Protopterus; species Protopterus annectens. The sequence continues at coordinate 1,875,198,765 of NC_056725.1, read as the reverse complement.
ATGCGATAGCAGAGGTCATGATCAGAGGCTATTCAAACCCCTTTCTTTTCCTTTTCACTTAAGAAAACTTCCCAATGTTCTGCCCTCCCAGCAAAAGACAACACCACTGGAAATAAGCTGCTAGACAATCTGGTCATACAGGAGATGCCACCTGACCAAGGATCTAGGGATTACTCAAGGTTTTTTGGTGCTCAAGAAAAACATGGACCTCAGGCCAATTTTGGACATCAACAAACCTGTTGGAGAGAGAGGTTTGTCTTCCAGAGGCTGCCCCGTTTTTGGAATAGACTCCCCATACACACCAAATACGTTACTGACACTCCTCAGGTGGAACCTTGATGAATGGATGGGAAATCACAGATTTGTCCCAGGGGTCCCACCTGTACCTTCATTGACATGGGTGACAGGTGCTGACCGAGGCTTCCTTTTTGGGGATGATCTGTAGGCTAGGCTTGTACAGGCCCAAGGGCCATTAGCTTAGTAACCTCCTATGATCCTGTGATCACTCGTGAACAAGTATGTGAAATGAACGAAATTTCAGGTGGTCATGGTATAGTCCATTCATCCACTGTAGAGGAAGGACAGTTGGGATGTGCTCAGTTTACCTTTAGGATGCGTACTACCACATAAAGGTGACCAGACACTTGGGAAGGTTTCTGCTCTTCCATTTGGGAGCCAGTTATTTCTAGCTCAGAGCCCATCCATTTGGTCTTACTTCAGCACCCGGTGTTTACCAGGTGTATGGCAGTGGCTGCAACTCATCTCCGGCTGTGGGATTTCTGACCCCCCCCCCCCAATACCTGGATGACCGGCTCATAACTGCCCCCTCCAGGAATCTTTTCATCAGAGCCTGAGACTCCTTGCTACATCTTTGCTCGAAATAAGGTATTACTGTAAATGCAGCCCAAACTTCAACCTGTCCATATTTTAGAATTCATTGGAGCTGATTTGGACATGAAATTAGATAGCCAAGCTTACAGCATCCAGGATTTCTAGACTTCGCAATCGGGCAGTGGCAGTTCTTTCCTATTGAAAGCCACCAGCAAGACTGCTGATGTTGTTTGTGTTTCACTGTTGCAGTCATTACATTTGGGTAATCCTGCTGGCAGGTTGCCCTCAGTCTGCCTGAATTCCAAAGTCTTGAGTCCTGCATCGGCTGCTGTTGCCCCTTCCCTGACGTTAGGTCGTCGGGGGTATAAAAGAAGCAGCCAACGCCATTTTCTTCAGTCTTTCTTGCCGCGCGGTGCCCAAAGCAGAAGCAGTTAGCAAGTGCTGGTTGGCCTACTCCTGAGATTTTCGTGTTCGAGTTTCAGATCCGAAGTCTTAAATAAAGTTAAGTACCCCATTGGGGAAACTTTTTTCTTGCTCCAGACTGATGTCAGAAAAAGTTAATTGTATTTCTTGTGGAAAGCAAATACTTCATAAGGACTTTCATTCTTACTGTATTCCTAGCCTAGGCCCTGATCATGTTTCTGGTTGTCGGTTTTGTGCTAGATTTAAGCAATGCACTGTTAAGCGTTTGTATGATTTTGCTTTAAACTATTTTGGACGCCAGTTTAATTATCCAGAAATGTCGTCGGATAGGCATCCGACTACCAGAGTTCACAAAAAACGCAAAGAGAAGGAGAGAGATAAACAAACAAGGTCCAAAACCGACTACGAAGCTTCTCCTAGGCCAGTCGCTGGTTCTCAGGGAGGTGCTTTCACAGCCCCTGACATGCGCTACTTTAGAGTCGCAGGCCACTTCCGACTCCCACGTGGAATCGGCTATGCCGCTAGAAACTCTGGGTATTGGAGCCTCGGACACTATTCCCTCAGATGGGTCCAGAGCCGCTGAGCAGGCACCTGCTTCTGAAGGTGTATTCAGACCTAAACATCTTTACATTAAACCGACTTCACCTTCAAAGGTAAAGACTAAAGCACCTTCTAAAGCAAAGAAACAAACAAGAGCCACGTGGACAGGCCTCAATGCCCAAAAAACAGATGCTCAGAATGGCCGAAGACTTGATTACCTTGATCAGGGGTTCCCATTCCCCTCCTGATAAGAGTCCTAGGCAAGAGACTGGCTATGAATCTTCAAATCAGGTTTCTATTTCTTCTGATTCCTCTTCTGATCAGGAACATTCTCTTTCCCCCTATGAGGATTCTGATGCGAAGAATCTATACCTTCAGCTTCTCCTCCAGAGGACTATTCTTTTGGGAAACTTTGCATACCATGAGGGAGCATTTCCACTGAGAGTGCCAAGATTTTTCAAAATCTAAAAAGAGGCTCAGGGATTTCCTTTTACTTCCTCAACACAGGCCTCTAGCCATTCCACCTGTGTTAGACATTGTAGATGTGTGTTCGGAGTCTAGTCTGACCCCTGACTCCTTACCTCCAGCTCCTCTTAAGCCTGACAGAAATTACAGGGTTCTTGACTCTCGTAAATTCCTTTTTAAAAACCCTGCTGCAGACCCAGAAACTATTTCACAGGGTCCCAAAGGAGTTAAGGCTTCCGCTGCAAAAAACCCTACCCCCTTTGACAGGGATTCTCTTGCACTGGGTAGATGGGGAAAAAAAGGTTTACACATCTGCTACCCTGGCTATAAGGGCCTTAAACTGTCAGTTTCATATGCTCAAATATCAGCAACATGTCATGGCATTGCTTAAACAGAAAATGTTGTTAAACTCTGAATGTGCAAAAAACAAGGAAATGCAGGATTTACTGCATGCAGCTGAACAAGTTGGAAAGCATACTTTGCAATGTGTTTTTTATTCTTTGGAGGCCTCCTGCAGGGCCGCAGTTACGTGGTCTGTAATTAGGAGGCTTGCTTGATTAAGGGAACAAAATCTGCCTGATCATGTCAAAGTTAAATTATTAGATGCACCTTTACAGCATGATACTTAGTTTGGTGTTAAGGCAGGAGAGGTGTTAAAGAAAATGGAGGACAAAGCTAAATCTATGCAAACTGTCAAAGATTTTTTACAAGTACAGCCACCTAGGTTTAGTAGGCACTGGCCTACAAAGAATTGGTCCTTTCCTGTGTCAGACGGACATTAAAGGGGCAGATCCCAGGTGCAAGGTTCATACAGGTGAAGGCATTCGGGGTGCTTCTACCTCCAAAGTTAGAGAAGCAAATCACAACCATACAGGAAACAGTCCTAATGACTTCCCCCTGCCTGCACCAAGCACTTATCTCCTGGCAGCACCCTTGGGGGGAAAATTAGCACTTTTTTCTCAAAATTGGCACATTATAACCCAGGACAAGTGGGTTCTAAATAGTGTCACAAGGCTACAAGTTCCATTTCCATAACCTGCAAATGGCTGGCCAGATCTGCCAAAAAATCAATCGGCAGAGGCGCAAAAGCAAGTCTCATCCCTCATGAACATGGGGGCCATTCAACAAGTACCAGAGCAAGAGCAGGGACAAGGATTTTACTCTACTGTTCTTGGTACCCAGAAAGGACAAGGCCTGGAGACCAATACTGGACCTATCTATTCTGAACACATTCCTGGATATACCAAAATTCAAAATGTTGACTTTGCAACAGCTTCTTCCCATGCTGGGCAAGAATGCTTGGCTTGTGACTTTAGACCTAAAAGAGGCATACCTGCATGTCCCAATCGGACAGTCATGCAGAAGATGCATCAGATTCGAGGCTGGCTCAATGTATTACCAATTCTCTGCACTGCCCTTTGGCTTATCTACTGCACCCACTGTCTTTACAAAGTGCCTGGCACCAGTAATGGCTTTCTGCAGACAAAGAGGAATACAGATATATCCTTACTTGGACGACTGTCTAATTCAAGCAGAGAACAAGGACATTCTTCTACAGCATCTGGCATTTGTGAAAAGACTTCTAACATGCCTAGGGTACACAGTCAACGAAAAGAAATCAAAACTAGTACCCTCTCTGGAGATCATATTCCTGGGTGCAAGCTTAAATACAACTGCCCAAATGGCTTATCTCATGCCAGACAAGCAAAGGCAGCTGACTACCTATTTCAAAATGTTGGCAACAAAGGCCCAGTTATCTGCAAGAAAAATTCTGCAGGCTTTGGGCTTCATGGCATCCTGCATCCTACTAATTCCATATGCAAGACTACATATGAGGAAACTTCAGTGGTACCTAAAAATTGTTTGGACTCAACATTGCCACAGCTTGAAAACAATGATTACTCTCATTCCCTGCCTGCAGCAGGAGTTTCGATGGTGGGCGAAGGCTTGTCACCAGAACAAACAGCCATTCACATTACCCCCAGCCAGGCAGACACTAACAACGGATGCATCAGATTATGCCTGGGGGGCCCACATGGCAGGAAGATGCATTTAGGGCACATGGGCCTCAAACCAAATGCATCTACATATCAATCAAAAAGAGATGCTAGCTGTTCAAAATGCCTTGACAGCCTTCAAGGACCTACTTCATCCGGGACAACTACTGGTAAAGACAGACAACACCACAGTCATGTGGTATATAAATAAGCAGGGGGGCACACATTCTTACCCCCTTTGCAGACTAACCATGACTTTCTGGGTCACTGCATTGACTTACCAAGTACATCTGCAGGCACAATTCCTGCCAGGAAAGGGAAACACTCTGGCAGATGAACTAAGCAGAAATCTCATGGATCCCAAATGGCAGCTGGATCCACAAGTCTTCAGCATGATAACAAGGAAATGGGGATGCCTGGACATGGATCTATTTGCCTCCCCTCACAACTACCAACTAAAAAGATTCTGCACAAGGACTTATCACAGACGAGCATTGAAAGTGGACGCCCTATCAGTATATGCCTTTCCTCCACTGCCTCTCCTCCCCAAGGTGCTCCTAAAGGTCAGACAGGAGAAGCCAAAGATGATACTGATTGCCCCAGACTGGCCCCACCAGTACTGGTATCGAATCCTAAGGAACTTGTCTCAATGCCCAGCTTGGACCTTACCTCATATACCTCCTCTACTGTCCCAGCAAAACAATCAGATGCTGCACAGCCAACTCAGTACATTAAACCTGGCAGCATGGCGGATAATGTAGTCATACAAAACACACCTCTCAGTAAAGCTGTGATGGATGTTATTTTGGAAGCCAGAAGGCCTGGTACTAGAAAATCTTATGCTGGGAAATGGAAGAGATTCTGTGCTTGGAACCAGGCACAAGGAACTGATACAGCTGCACTAAATATTCCTCAGATTTTGCAATACCTAACTGAGATGCTGGACAAAGGCCTATCTTTCTCATCAATTAAAATTCATGCCTCTGCCATTTCGGCTCATTACAATATAGAGCCACCAATCTCTTCTCATCCTTTATTAAAGCAGTACCTCAGAGGAGCCAAAAATTTAAGGCCTCCAAGGAGATCACCAATACCTGCATGGGACCTCAACTATGTCTTGGAAAAACTCACCCTGCCTCCTTTTGAGCCAGCTGCTACTGCCACTATAAAGTTTTTATCTTGGAAAACAGCTCTGCTCCTAGCAATAACTTCTGCTAGACTAGTTTGAGCTACAGGCACTCATGACTGTGGAACCTTTCATCATTTTTATCCAGACAGGGTCTCTGAGGACAAACCTAACATTTATGCCTAAAGTGGTGTCCAGTGTGGCTCTTAACCAAACTATTCATCTGCCAACTTTTTATCCAAATCCACAAAACAAGGGGGAGAGATTTCTGCATTCTCTGAACATACAAAGACAGCTTAGATTCTACTTTAACAGAACCAAAGTTTTCAGGAAGACCGAGCAATTACTAGTGGCATATGCTGCAGGATCACTAGGAAAGGCTATCTCCAAGCAGATTATTTCAAAGTGGATAGGCCATTGCATTCGTTTCTGCTATTTACACCATGGCAAGCCAGTGCCTAAGGGCTTTAGGCCACATTCAACCAGAGCTGCAGCCACTTCAGCAGCCTTTCTCATGGGAGTACCAACCAAAGACATTTTAGAGGCTGCTACTTGGGGTTCAGTGCACACCTTTACAAAGCACCATCATCTGCCACTCTACTCTAAATCCACGGCAGGCTTTGCCACTACAGTTCTACAGGGCCGCTCTTAATGCTGTTTAGCTCCAGCCTCCCAGCTGTAGCTTTGGGACTACCCAAATGTAATGATTGCAACAGTGAAACACAAAGAACATAGTACAGTTGTGTACACTTACCATAAATGTAGATGTTCAAGTGTATTCACTTTTGCAGTCCAGGTTTTAGGGGGCACCTGACATCTGGGGCAAGAAAAACTGAAGAAAATGGTGTCTGCTGCTTCTTTTATACACCTGACGACCTGATATTAGGGAAGGGGCGATAGCAGCCGACGCAGGACCCAAGACTTAGTAATTCAGGCCGACTGAGGGCAATCTGCCAGCAGGATTACCCAAATGTAATTACTGCAACAGTTAATACACTCTAACATCTACATTTATGATAAGTGTACACAACTGTACTTTGCATCTTCTCAGCTCAAGACGGCCGCTATCCCTTTGGAAGTACCCTCATGTGGTATCTGGCAAGAGGAATCAATAGACCTTGTCAAGACAGTGATCAATCAGACATTTGCCCATGAGTTTTAAAGTCCGTCTCTCTCAAAAACATGCCAAACTCATATTCTGTGGTAACTAGAATCCACAATTAGTTTCTTAGGATCAACTATTTTGTTCTACCTTCTCCCCAGGGTAAAGTAACCAGTGACTCTTCCTAGCCGGGAGAGGGGTGCATTTTGTGAGAAAAATGATCCATGGCATGTGGTCTCCATTAGAGGGCAGTCTTCACATCAGTATCCTGGATAATGAGGTCAGCTCTCCTAGTGTTGCAGGTCTTCTAGGATTTTCTTCCAACAGGCATTATTTTGATTCAGACAGTCAGTAGTCTGGTACAGTTAAACTGGGGGACATGATCTTACTGCTTGTGTTGACAAGCCTTGATGGTTTTGCAGTGGACAATATCTTTGTGTCACTTTCTGATAGTAATGCACATACCAGGGAAATTCAGTGTGCTAGCAGATAGGCTGAGCAGATCTGTCCTATGTCTTTAGTCAACCCGGCAGGGAAGGATAGGAATTTCAGCTGCTGGGGAACTACTGTGCTGCGACTACCTTGTATCTGCCTTTAGCACACAGTGCAGCAAGTACTTGTCCTGATCCCTTAAGAGGGGGGAGTCTCTGGGAGATACTCTGACCCTCACTTGACGAACTAGTCTCTTATGCTCTCCCCTCTCATCCTGAAGTTTCTGCAGAAAACACTGGTGTAGGTGACAGTGATCCTTATTTCACCCTTCTGGCCCTGACAGGTGTGGTATCATTTCTTTTGATCTCATCTGATCATTCACCTTGAGTGCTGGTCCCTGCTCTGCATCTGCTTTCTCACCCATCCAGGATGCCTCACCCAGACATTCAAGGTCTCATATTAACTTCATGGATCTGATGTCATTTTCATTCATTCCCAAACTGATGGGTTCAAATCCCAGACTCTGATCCAACTCTGCTACTGCTTCCAGAGTGTAAGATCCTAAAACTCTCGAGTTCCTCCCCTTACCCACAATGCCGCACCAATCTAAAATACTCTGAGCTCATTTGCTGTCATTGCAAACAGATGTGGATTAAGAACTCTCTAGCTTAGTGAGTGTCGGACTTTTTTACATACATGTTCGTGTTACCCTGCTGCAGTCATCAAACTTGGGTTATCCTGTCGTCAGGCAGCCCCGCAGTCGGCCTGAATTCCAAATTCTTGGTCCGGCGTCTGTTGTTGTCGCTTCTTCCCTGACGTCAGTGCGCCAGGGGTATATAAGAGGCATCCAACGCCATTTTCTTCAGTCTTTCTTGCCGCGCGGTGCCCGAAGCAGAAGCAGTTCGCAAGTGCTGGTCGGCCGACACCTGAGATTTTCGAATGGAATTTCAGTCCGAAGTCTTCAAAGCTAAGTACCCCATTGGGGAACCTTTTCTTGCCTCAGTCCGATGTCAGAAAAAGTTAACAATTGTATTTCTTGTGGGAAGCAAATACCTCATAAGGACTTTCATTCTTATTGTATACCTTGCCTAGGCCCAGACCACGACGTCACTGGTTGTCGGTTTTGTGCTAGGTTCAATAAGCGAAGTATAAAGCGACGCTTTGATTTCGCACGACACTACTTCGGTAGGAAATTTAATTACACTATGCCATTGGAGCAACCGACTACTGGCGTGCATAAAAACACAGAGATAAAGACAGGCAGCCTAGATCCAAGCCAGACTCCAAGGCCTCGGCTGGGCTGGTCGCCGGTTCTCCGGTTTTCAGTGAGGCGCCTACGCAGCCCCTGGCGACTGCAGAATTGCAACCCCAGACCGCTTCGGATTCTCAAGCAGAGAGTTCTAGGCCGACGCAGCCATTTTCTTTAGGCCCTACCGACAACATTGCAGAAGGAGAAGCCGGTGCTGTAGAAACACCTTCGGTTTCTGAAGGTGTCTTCAGACCGACTACTCTCACCATAAAATCTTATGCTAAGCTTAAGACTCCTTTAAAACCAAAAAAGACTACTCTTCAGTCCCCAGGTCAACGCCCTATGCCTAAGAAAACATATGCTTAAAATGGTTGAAGATTTGATTTCTTTGATCAGGGGTTCCCAACCCCCCCCCCCCCCCCCCGACAAAAGGCCTAGACAAGAGGAGGATTATGCTTCCTCTGATCAAGTGTCCATTTCCTCAGGCTCCTCTGAGGAACAGGATTACTCCTTTCCCCCTTATGAAGATTCTGATGCTGAAGACTCCATTCCCTCATATTCTCCCCCTGAAGATTATTCCTTTGGGGGAAACCTTACATACCATGAGGGAACATTTCCACTGGGAAGGTCAGGACTACTCCGACTCAAAGTAAAGGCTCCGAGAGTTTCTTTTACTCCCCCAGCACATACCACTTGCTATCCCTCCAGTTTTAGACGTTGCGGATGATGTTTTCTTAGAATCTAGTCTAAATCTAGATTCTCTGCCTCCTGCTCCAGCGAAACCAGATAGATACTATAGAGTGCCTGACTCACAGAAATTCCTATGCAAAAGCCCTGTTGCCGATCCAGAGACAATCTCCCAGGGTCCCAAAGGGGCTAAGGCTTCTATGGCTAAAAATCCTGTACCCTCTGAAAGGGACTCCAGAGCACTAGATAGGTGGGGAAGAAGGTTTACACCTCAGCTACTCTAGCTATGAGAGCACTAAATTGTCAATTTCACATGCTTAAATACCATCAATTCCTAATGTCTCAAGTAAAACAAAAGATGGGCACGCACCCTCAACAGTCTGAATTCAAGGAAATGCAGGATCTGTTGCATGCAGCTGAACAGGTGGGCAAACATACTTTACAATGTGGTTTTGATGCCTTGGAAGCTTTCTCTAGAGCAGCTGTTACTGGGTCTGTTATACGTAGGCATGCTTGGTTAAAGGAACAATCTCTGCCTGATCATGTTAAAGCAAAGTTACTAGATGCACTCTTACAGCAGGATGTCTTATTTGGGGTTAAAGCAGCGGAGGTTTTAAAGAAAATGGAGGATAAGGCAAAATCTATGCAGACTGTCAAAGATTTCTTGCAGGTACAGCTCCCACGCTTCAGCAGAAATTGGCCAACAAAAAATTAGTCCTTTCCAGCTTCTGACAGACCACAGAGGGGTAAATACAGGCGCCCAAGGGGCAGAGGACAAGCACACAAATCCCTTACAAACCTCACCAATGGGGCACTGCAACACAGAAGGGATGAGAAGACAGGTCCCAAGCTACTAGAAGGCGAACACAATGACTTAAACCTCAAACTGCCAAGCAAAACTCTCTTGGCAGCTCCCTTGGGAGGAAAATTAGCACTTTTTGCAGACAACTGGCGCATCGTCACAAAGGACAAATGGGTCCCAGACATTATCTCACAAGGATACAGATTCCATTTCCACACCTTGCCAAGGATAAAAGGAATGCCAAACCTGCCACAAAATCAATGGGCAGAGGCACAAAAACAAATTACAGCTCTCATGGACATGAGAGCCATTCAACTGGTACCCACACAGGAGCAAGGCCAAGGATTTTACTCAAGGCTCTTTCTAGTCCCCAGAAAGGACAATGCTTGGAGACACATTCTGGACCTTTCAATTTTAAACACCTTCTTGCAAGTACCCAAATTCAAGATGCTAACACTACAGCAGCTTCTTCCCATGTTGGGCAAGAAAGCTTGGCTAGTAACTTTGGACCTCAAGGAGGCATACCTGCATGTCCCTATCAGACAAAATTGCAGAAGATACCTCCGTTTCATTGCAGGTTCAACCCATTACCAATTCTCTGCACTGCCCTTTGGCTTATCTACTGCGCCCAGGTTCTTCACAAAATGCCTGGCACCAGTAATTGCATACTGCAGACAAAGAGGAATTCAAATATACCCATACCTGGATGACTGCCTCATCCGAACAGAAAGCAAGGACATTCTCTTACAACACCTGGCTTTTGTAAAACATCTTCTAAGTTGCCTAGGGTACACAGTAAACGAAAAGAAATCAAAACTAGTGCCCTCTCAAAATATGACATTCCTGGGTGCCAGCTTGAATACAACGGCCCAGATGGCTTATCTGACGCCAGACAACAACTACAATTAACTCAATACTTCAGAACAATGGCAACAAAGACCCAACTCCCTGCAAGAAAAATTCTGCAGGCCTCTGGCTTCATGGCATCTTGCATACTAATACCATTTGCAAAACTGCATATGAGGAAATTACAATGGTACCTAAAAAGCGTATGGACTCAACACAGCCACAGCTTGGAAACAATAATACCTCTCATTCCCTGCCTTCAACGGGAGTTTCTGTGGTGGTCACAGGCATGTCACCTCAAGGGTCATCCTTTCACCCTACCCCCAGCCGGGCAAACTATGACAACAGATGCATTGGACTATGCCTAGGGGGCACACATGGCAGGATGGGGCGTTCAAGACATATGAACTGCAGATCAAAGGAATCTGCACATCAATCAAAAAGAAATGCTAGCTGTACAAAATGCTCTGACAGCCTTCAAGGACCTCTTACATCCAGGACAGCTTATCATAAGGACAGACAACACCACAGTAATGTGGTACATAAACAAGGGGGTACACACTCCTACCCTCTATGCAGGCAAGCAATGACCTTGTGCAACACAGCACTGGCTTACCAAGTTCAATTACAAGCTCAATTCCTGCCAGGAAAAAAGAACGCATTAGCAGACGACCTAAGCAGCAACATCATGGATCCCCACGAGTGGAAACTGGATCCACAAGTATTTGCAATGATAACTCAAAAATGGGGGCTCCCAGACATAGACCTGTTTGCCAGCCCTCAAAACTATCAGCTAACAAAATTTTGCACAAGGACATTTCACCATCAATCTTGGAAAGTGGACGCACTCTCATTCAGTTGGAAAATGCTGACAGTATATGCCTTTCCTCCATTACCCCTTCTCACAAAGGTGCTGCTGAAAGTCAGGATGGAGAGACACCGAATGATGCTCATTGCCCCAGACTGGCCATGCCAGCACTGGTACCCACTGTTAAGGAATATGGCCCAGGGCCCACCATGGATTCTACCACAAATTACCCATCTGCTCACACAGCAAGCCAATCAGATTCTACACAGCCAGCTCAAAACCTTAAACTTGGCTGCATGGCAAATCAACTAAGCAACCAGTCAGCTCCTCTCTCACAAGCTGTTATGGATGTTATTCTGGAGGCCAGGAGGCCCAGCACCAGGAAAGCCTACTCAGACAAATAGAAAAGGTTTTGCGCCTGGAACCAAGCTAAAGGCCAAAATACCCTTCAGCCTGACATACCTCAGATTCTGCATTATTTAACTGAGATGTTACACAAAGGGCTTTTTTTTTCATCTGTTAAAATCCACGCCTCTGCTATTTCTGCTCACTACAACACGGATCCTCCCTTATTTTCACATCCACTCCTAAGGCAGTTTTTCAGAGGGGCCAAAAACATTAGGCCTCCCAGGAGAGCACAAACACCTACTTGGGACCTCAACTTTGTTCTGTAAAAACAAACTTACGCTACCTCATTTGTGCCAGCTTTCTCAGCTGACTTAAAGTTTATATCATGGAAGACTGCTCTGCTGCTAGCAATTACTTCAGCTAGAAGAGTTTCAGAGCTTCAGGCACTAATGGTAGTAGAGCCTTTCCTCATTTTTCATCAGAGTTTCTCTACGAACTAACCCCTTCTTTATACCTAAGGTGGTATCCAGTGTGGCTCTAAATCAAACCATCCATTTTACCCACCTTCTTTCCAAATCCACAGAACAAAGGAGAAGGACTCCTGCATTCCTTGAACATTCACAGGCAGCTACGTTACTACTTGGATAAAACTAAGGTTTTCAGAAAATCTGACCAGCTTTTTGTATCCTATGCTACAGCATCACAAGGAAAGGACATCTCAAAACAGACAATTTCCAAATGGATAGGACATTGCATACGTTTTTGCTACACCCACCATGGAAAACCAGTTCCTGCTAGCATAAGGCCCCACTCTACCAGGGCAGCAGCTACATCTACAGCCTTCCTCAGGGGGTTGCCAACAAAGGATATTCTGGAAGCTGCAACTTGGAGTTCAGTACACACCTTCACCAAACATTACCACTTACCACTTTACTCTAAGACTAGAGCTGGCATTGCCACTGCAGTTTTGCAGGGCCTCCTAGCCTCCTCTAACCCGGTTTGACTCCACCTCCCATCCTTAGCTTTGGGATTCTACCAAAGTGTGATGACGACAGGAGGGTAACACAATGAACATAGTACAGATGTCCTTCAAGGATGCATCTGCAGTCCTAACATATGGGTTGTCCTGCCTCAGGCAGCCCTTCGGTCGGCCGGATTCCAAAGTCTGGGTCTGGCCTCTGCTGATGTCGCACTTCACCCGACGTCATAGCTGCAGTCAATTGGGTATAAAGACATCAGCCGACGCCATTTTCCTCAGTCTTTCTTGCCGCGCGGTGCCCGAAGCAGAAGCTGTTCGCAAGTGCCGGTCGGTCAGAACCAGAGATTACTACTACCGAAGACTTCTAAAAAGCTAAGTACCCCGTTGGGGGACTCTTTCTTGCCTCAGCCGATGTCAGAAAAAGTAAATAACTGTTTAACTTGTGGGAAACAAATACCTCATAAGGATTTCCACTCTTACTGCCTTCCTTGCTTAGGCCCAGACCACGACGTAGCAGCTTGTCTAGCCTGTGCTTCCTTCAACCGCCGGACACTTAGACATCGGTCGGAGTTTGCTGAGGAGTTTTTCGGCCCTGCTTTTGCTTACAACATGCCGTTGGAGACTCCAACTTCACAATTAGCTAAAAAGCGTAAGGAAAAGGACCGACTCGCGGTCCGCGGTTTCGGCCGAAACCGCGGTTAAGCCAACCGCGAGTGTCTCGGTTTCGGCTGAAACCGAGTACTCGGTTCTTCCTTAGGCCGAAAGCATGCCTCCTACTTCCGAAGCCTCAACTTGCATGGCTGAATCTGCTACTGAAATTCCACCTGCTGTTGCAGGATGTCCTTCATGGATGCATCTGCAGTCATAACAGCTGGGTTGTCCTGTCGTCAGGCAGCCCTTCAGTCGGCCGGATTCCAAAGTCCGGGTCCGGCTTCGGCTGATGTCGCACTTCACCCGACGTCATCTCTGTTGGTCTTCGGGTATAAAGGCATCAGCCGACGCCATTTTCCTCAGTCTTTCTTGCCGCGTGCCAAGCAGAAGCTGTTCGCAAGTGCCGGTCGGTCGGATCCAGAGATTACTTCTACCGAATACTACTTCGAAGACTTCTAAAGCTAAGTACCCCGTTGGGGACCCTTTCTTGCCTCAGCCGATGTCAGAAAAGTTAATAATTGTTTAACCTGTGGGAAACAAATACCTCATAAAGATTTCCATTCTTACTGTCTGCCTTGTTTAGGCCCAGCCCACGACGTAGCAGCCTGTTCGGCCTGTGCTTCTTTCAACCGACGAACGCTTAGGCGTCGGTCGGAGTTTGCAGAACAGTTTTTCGGTTCTGACTTTGCTTACATTATGTCGTCGGAACCTCCGACTACACTTTCTGCCAAAAAACGCAAAGATAAAGACCGACACTCGCGGTCCGCGGTTTCGGCCGAAACCACGCTTAAGCAAACCGCGAGTGTCTCGGTTTCGGCGAAACCGAGAAAACTGATCTAGGTACAGCCGAATCTCTTTCTACAGCTGAGGCCCCTGCTACAGCTCTTGAAACGGCCTCGGGAATTTTATCCACTGCGGTGGTTCCCACTGACTTATCAGACACCATTCCCTTAGATGTCTCTACCCCAGCACGTGGTGCTGCTAGGCCTCCAGCAGCCATGTCCATTAAGGCCTTCGCCAGGGCTAAAGCAGCCAAGACTACCAAATCAGTGCCTGTTAAACCACCCTCAACCAGGCCCTCTTCTAGTTCTCAAATGCTTACTTTGGCAGAAGATTTAATTTCTTTAATTAGAGGATCACAATCTCACCCAGACAGGGCCTCTCAGCCCCCAGATAAGAGGCCTAGGGCAGAGCCCCTGAGCCAGTGTCCTCTGATGATTCTGCTGATGAATCAGACATTACTGACCAGCCAGAGGCCCCTTTCTCCAATTTTGAAGATTCTGATGCTGAAGAATCCATTCCAGCTGCTTCCCCTCCAGAAGAATTCTCCTTTGGGGAGACCTTACATGCCATGCGAGAGCAGTTCCAATGGCAGCAACAAGAATTTTCAGATTCCAGAAAAAGACTTAGAACCTTTCTGCACCTTCCACAGCACAGGCCCTTAGCTATACCTCCTGTTCTCTCAGTGGTAGATGATGCTTTTAATGATGTCTGCTCTGCTCCAGATTCATTACCCCCAGCCCCTGCCAAACCAGACAGATTTTACAGGGTGCCAGATACTCATCACCACCTTTACAAGGCCCCACTTGCAGACCCCGAAACTATATCCCAGGGTCCCAAGGCAGTAGCAGCGACCATAGCTAAAACCCTACTCCTTCTGAAAGGGAAGCAAGGTCATTAGACAGATGGGGTAAAAAGGTTTACACTTCAGCTACTCTCTCAGCTAGAGCTTTAAACTGTCAGTTTCACATGATACAATACCAAGAGTTTATGCTTGATCAGTTAACTAAAAAACTAACCACTGATGAATCTCTTGACAAGAAATATGTATTAGAAATGGTAAATAACATACAACAGGTTAGTAACCATTCCTTAAAATGTGGCTATGATGCACTGGAGGCTTCATTTAGATCAGCCATGACTGGCACAGTGATAAGAAGGCATGCATGGCTCAAGGAGCAAGCTCTACCGGATCATGTTAAAGCTAAGTTGTTAGATGCTCCTATGGATAAGACAAGTTTGTTTGGTGCTCCTGCCCAGCAGGTTATGAAGAAAATGGAAGAAAAGGCAAAATCAGTTCAAACTGTTAAAGATTTCCTGCAGGTTCAACTCCCAAGGTTTAGCAGGAACTGGCCTGCCAAAAATTGGTCCTTTCCTGACTCCACAAGATTTCAAAGGGGCAGGAATAGACGTTCCAGAGGCAGAAACCATCCCAGAGGAGGTGCCTACAGAGGACGACAGTGGCAAGGTAACAACAGAGGCACAGACACAGCCACTGCCACTACATCAACACAGCCACAGTGACTTAATCCTAAATCCGCCTACCAGGGAACAAATAGCAGCTCCACTAGGCGGAAGGTTAACCTTATTTTCAAAGAACTGGCACCACATAAAAGACAAGTGGATTTTACAAATTATAGATCAAGGTTACCGATTCCACTTCCACACTATACCAGTCAAAAGAGGAATGCCAAATCTACCTCCAAATCAAAAAACAGAGGCTTTACAACAGATAATGGAGTTAGCAAACATGAGAGCTGTGGAAAAAGTGCCAACAGCAGAGCAAGGAAAGGGGTTCTACTCCAGACTATTCCTAGTTCCAAGAAAGGAAAACAGTTGGAGACCAATTCTCGACCTGTCCACCTTAAATACATACATCATTGTCCCAAAATTCAAAATGCTGACCCTACAGCAACTTCTTCCCATGCTGGGCAAGGAGTGTTGGCTGGTAACTCTAGATCTCAAGGAGGCATACCTGCACGTCCCCATTCGACCAATCTGCAGAAGATACCTCAGATTTCTTGCAGGATCAGAGCACTATCAATTCTCAGCATTGCCTTTTGGCTTATCTACTGCCAGAGTATTCACAAAATGCCTGGCATCAGTAATCGCCATTGCAGACTACAGGGAATTCAAATTTACCCATACCTGGGCGACTGCCTGCTACAAGGGGACAACAAAAGCAAGTTGACAACAGATTTACAAAGGGTCATTTACTTGCTACAAGCACTGGGATACACAGTCAATTTACAAAAGTCAAGGCTGATACCATCCCAAACAAGGACATTCTTGGGAGCGGAATTGGACACAGTAAGACAAATGGCATTCCTAACTACAGAAAAACAAAAGAACTCCTCTTTACTTTTTGGCACTAACAAAGCGGAACAAGTTAACAGCAAGAAAGGTACTGCAGGCCTTGGGCTTCATGGCATCATGCATAATCCTGGTCCCATTTGCCAGACTACATATGAGAAAACTACAGTGGTACCTAAGGAATTTATGGTCCCAACACAGACACAGCCTAGAGACAGAAATCCCACCAATTCCATGCTTAAAACAGGAGTTCCTATGGTGGGCTCAGGCATGCCAGTCCAACCCAGGCCTTCCCTTTCGCAGATGTCAAGCAAGCCAGAGCATTACAACAGACGCTTCAGACCGAGGATGGGGGGCCCATATGCTGGACAAATGCGTACAAGGATTGTGGGCTCAGGATCAACTTCACCTGCACATCAACCTAAAAGAAATGCTGGCTGTAAAACTGGCAATCCAAAAGTTCAGACCATTTCTCAAAGAGGGCCAGCTGATAAGGACAGACAACACCACAGTCATGTGGTACATCAACAAACAGGGAGGCACTCATTCATACCCCCTATGCAGAATGACTTTGGACCTGTGGACCCTGGCACTCAGCTACAACATCCAGCTACAGGCAATATTTGTACCAGGAAAAGAAAACACTCTAGCAGACATATTAAGCAGAACCACATCAGATGCCCACGAATGGCACCTGCACCCGGACATCTTCAGGACCATTTCAAAGAAATGGGGAATGCCTCAGATAGATCTATTCGCATCACCTCACAATCACCAACTCAAAAAATTCTGCACAAGGACATTCCACCCACTAGCATGGAAAGTGGATTCGCTCTCCTTCAGCTGGAAAGGCCTAACAGCATATGCATTCCCACCTCTTCCCTTGATACACAAAGTACTACTAAAAATCAAGGAAGAACATCCAAGGATAATCCTGATAGCTCCAAACTGGCCAAGACAACACTGGTACCCACTACTGAGGAGCCTGTCTCGGAACAATATGTGGCCAATACCCCTGATGCCTTTGATGCTAACTCAGAACAACTACAGCACCATACATCCAAACCTAAAAACGTTACAACTGACTGCATGGAACTTCACATAGCAGCAGCTAATCAAGAACTGTCCCAAAGAGTTAAAGACATTATTCTTGAAGCACGCAGACCTTCAACAAGAAGGAACTACGCTGGAAAATGGAAAAGGTTTGTCATTTGGAGTTCTGAAAGAGGAAAAGATGTGTCAAACATAGATATGCCTAACATTCTGGAGTATCTGGCCGAACTTCTCCATTCAGGCCTGTCCTACTCCTCCATCAAGATACATGCATCAGCTATTTCAGCAGAATACAACTTTGATCCACCTGTCTTCTCACACCCGTTGCTCAGGCAGTTCCTCAGGGGAATCAAGAATGTAAAGCCTCCAAGGAAACCACCATTACCAGCTTGGGACTTAAATTTCGTACTAGAAAAGTTGACACTCTCACCCTTTGAACCAGCAGCAACAGCAGACCTACAACACCTGTCATGGAAAACTGCTTTCCTACTGGCAATCACTTCAGCAAGGAGGGTTTCAGAACTACAGGCCTTAATGGCAGTGCAACCCTTCCTAATCTTCCACCAAGATAGGGTGTCCATGAGGACTAATCCAACCTTTATGCCTAAGGTGGTATCCAGAGTGTCTTTAAACCAGGCAATCCACTTACCTACCTTCTTTCCCAACCCACAAAACAGAGGGGAAGAATTCTGCACACCTTGGATGTGCATAGACAGCTACGCTACTACCTGGACAGAACCAAAAGCAGCAGAAAGACTGACCAACTTTTGTGGCCTATGCAACAGGAAGGGAAGGAAAAGCTATCTCCAAGCAGACAATCTCCAAATGGATAGGAAATTGCATACGATTCTGTTACTCCTTCCATGGAAAACCAATTCCACAGAACATAAGGCCTCATTCTACAAGGGCAACAGCCACTACCACAGCCTTCTTACGAGGAGTGGCTACCAAAGACATTATTGAGGCGGCTACTTGGACCTCCGTGCATACATTTGCCAAGCATTATAATTTGCCTCTATATTCCAGATCCCGAGCAGGGTTTGCCACTGCTGTACTGCAAGGGATCCTAAACACACCATAATCTACTTTTATCCTCCTCCCCTAGTTGGCTATGGTATTCTACCCAGCTGTTATGACAGCAGATGCATCCATGAAGGACATAGTACAGTTTTGTACCTACCATAAATGTAGATGTCCGAACTGGATAGCATCTGCAGTCAGGATTACCCTCCCTCCTTCCCCTCTGAGGTACTCCTAGGGTGTTTACCCTCCTAATAGCTAGCTGATGGGGGGGGAGTCATTTATGGTGTATTTGTTTGTATATATGTACATACATGCTTATTTTTGTGTTTACCTCTATCCTTTTGGAAACATTGGCATCTATCCAAATTTTCAGCCTTCAAGAGGGCTTCTGGCGTCTGGGGCAAGAAACACTGAGGAAAATGGCGTCGGCTGATGCCTTTATACCCGAAGACCAACAGAGATGACGTCGGGTGAAGTGCGACATCAGCCGAAGCCGGACCCGGACTTTGGAATCCGGCCGACTGAAGGGCTGCCTGACGACAGGACAACCCAGCTGTTATGACTGCAGATGCTATCCAGTTCGGACATCTACATTTATGGTAGGTACAAAACTGTACTTTCTAAGGATTTATCAGATACTATCCCCTTAGACATTTCTACTCCTGCACGTGGAGCTGCTAGGCCCCCTGCATCCATGTCTATCAAGGCTTTCGCTAGGGCTAAAGCAGCTAAATATTCTAAGGCCTTGCCTGCTAAAACCCCCTCACACAGGCCTAGTTCTAGTTCCCAAATGCTCAGCCTGGCAGAGTTTCTCATTTCTTTGATCAGGGGATCCCAACCTCACCCTAACAGGGCCTCTCATCCCCCTCCAGAGAAGAGGCCTAGAGCAGAGCCCCCTGAGCCAGTTTCAACTGATTACTCCTCGGATGATTCAGAAAACTCAAACCCTCCAGAAGGCCCTTATTCTCCATATGAGGACTCTGATGCAGAAGACTCCATTCCTTCTGCCTCTCCTCCTGAGGAATTTTCTTTTGGGGAAAGATTGCATGCTATGAGAGAACAATTCCAATGGCAGGGCCAGGATTTTTCAGATTCTCGGAAAAGGCTAAGGACCTTTTTACATTTACCACAGCATAGGCCTTTAGCTATTCCTCCAGTACTAACAGTTGTGGATGATGCATTTAATGATGCTTGTACTGCCCCTGACTCTCTTCCCCCGGCCCCTGCTAAGCCCGACAGATACTACAGGGTCCTGGACACACATTATCACTTGTATAAGGCTCCTATTGCAGATCCTGAAACTATTTCACAGGGCCCCAAAGCTGTAGCAGCAGCCTCTGCCAAAAAACCCCTCCCCTCTGAAAGAGAATCTAGAGCACTAGAGAGATGGGGTAAAAAAGTTTATACTTCTGCTACTCTTTCGGCTAGGGCCTTAAACTGTCAATTCCACATGATTCAGTATCAGGAATTTTTGTTAGATCAGCTAAATAAAAAACTGTCCTCTCCTGAACCTTTAGACCGTAAGTCCCTTCAGGATTTGGTACATAACATTCAGCAGGTCAGTAATCATTCCTTAAAATGCGGCTATGATGCACTGGAGGCTTCCTTTAGATCAGCTATGACTGGTACAGTGATCAGAAGGCATGCATGGTTAAAAGAGCAATCCTTACCAGACCATGTAAAGTCAAAGCTCCTAGATGCTCCTATGGAGAAACACAGTTTGTTTGGCACACCTGCACAACAATTGTTAAAGAAGGTGGAAGAAAAAGCAAAATCTGTCCAAACAGTGAAGGATTTCTTACAGGTCCAGCCTCCGAGGTTTAGTAGAAATTGGCCTTAGAAGAATTGGTCCTTTCCAGACACCTCCAGAGCACAGAGAGGCAGAAATAGGCGCCCAAGAGGCAGAGGGCAATCCAGAGGTGCCTACAGGGGACGTCAGTGGCAGCCTAACAACCAGAGAAGTACTGCCACAGATGTCCTTCAAGGATGCATCTGCAGTCCTTACAAATGGGTTGTCCTGTCGTCAGGCAGCCCTTCGGTCGGCCGGATTCCAAAGTCTGGGTCTGGCCTCGGCTGGTGTCGCACTTCACCTGACGTCATAGCTGCAGTTCTTCGGGTATAAAGGCATCAGCCGACGCCATTTTCCTCGGTCTTTCTTGCCGCGTGGCGCCCGAAGCAGAAGCTGTTCGCAAGTGCCGGTCGGTCAGAACCAGAGATTACTACTACAAGTACCGAAGACTTCTAAAAAGCTAAGTACCCCATTGGGGACTCTTTCTTGCCTCAGCCGATGTCAGAAAAAGTGAATAACTGTTTAACTTGTGGGAAACAAATACCTCATAAAGATTTCCACTCTTACTGCTTACCTTGCTTAGGCCCAGACCACGACGTAGCAGCTTGTCTGGCCTGTGCTTCTTTCAACCGACGGACGCTTAGACGTCGGTCGGAATTTGCTGAAGAGTTTTTCGGCTCCGATTTTGTTTACATTATGCCGTCGGATACTCCGACTACGCAAATTTCTAAAAAGCTCAAGGAAAAGGACAGACACTTGCGGTCCGCGGTTTCGGCCGAAACCACGGTTAAGCCAACCGCGAGTGTCTCTGTTTCGGCTGAAACCGAGTCCACGGTTCTTCCTTCGGCCGAAAGCTTGCCACTTACCGAGGCCTCATCCAGCCTGGCCGAATCTGCTACTGAAATCCCACCTGCTCTTGCAGGTTCACAGGATTTATCTGATACTATCCCTTTGGATATTTCTACCCCTGCACGTGGAGCTGCTAGGCCTCCTGCATCCATGTCTATTAAGGCCTTTGCCAGGGCTAAAGCAGCAAAAACTACCAAATCTGTGCCTGCTAAGACCCCCTCTCACAGGCCTAGCTCTAGTTCACAAATGCTTAGTCTAGCAGAGGATCTCATTTCTTTGATCCGGGTATCCCAACCACATCCAGACAGGGCCTCTTACCCACCTCCAGAGAAGAGGACTAGAGTAGAGCCCCCTGAGCCAGTTTCTTCAGATGGTTCCTCTGATGAATCAGATAATTCAAACCCTCCAGAGGGCCCCTTTTCTCCTTATGAGGACTCTGATGCAGAAGAGTCCATTCCTTCTGCCTCTCCGCCTGAGGAATTTTCTTTTGGGGAAACCTTGCATGCTATGAGGGAACAATTTCAGTGGCAGGGCCAGGATTTTTCAGACTCTAGGAAAAGGCTTACAACCTTTTTGCATTTGCCACAGCATAGGCCTTTAGCCATTCCTCCAGTACTTACTGTTGTGGATGATGCTTTTAGTGATGCTTGTACTGCTCCTGATTCTCTTCCTCCGGCCCCTGCTAAGCCCGATAGGTACTACAGGGTTCCGGACACACATTATCATTTGTATAAGGCCCCTTTTGCAGATCCCGAAACTATCTCCCAGGGACCCAAGGCTGTAGCAGCTACTTCTGCCAAAAACCCCCTCCCCTCTGAAAGGGAATCTAGGGCCTTAGAGAGATGGGGTAAAAAAGTTTACACTTCTGCTACTCTTTCAGCTAGGGCCTTGAACTGTCAATTCCACATGATTCAGTATCAGGAATTTATGTTAGACCAATTAACTAAAAAACTGTCCTCGGATGAACCATTAGACAAAAAATCTGTACAGGAAATGGTACATAACATTCAGTAGGTCAGTAATCATTCCTTAAAATGCGGCTATGATGCAGTGGAGGCTTCCTTTAGATCAGCCATGACTGGCACAGTGATCAGAAGACATGCATGGTTAAAAGAGCAGTCCTTACCAGACCATGTTAAATCAAAGCTCCTAGATGCTCCCATGGATAAGCTCAATTTGTTTGGCTCCCTGCAGCAGGTGCTGAAGAAGGTGGAAGAGAAAGCAAAATCTGTCCAGACAGTCAAGGATTTCTTACAGGTCCAGCCTCCAAGGTTTAGCAGGAACTGGCCTTCCAAGAATTGGTCCTTTCCAGACACCTCCGGAGCTCCGAGAGGCAGGAATAGGCGCTCAAGAGGCAGGGGTCAATCCAGAGGTGCCTACAGGGGACGTCAGTGGCAGGCTAACAACCAGCGAGGTACAGCCACAGATCCAGCCAACACCACTTCCACAGGACAATCACAGTGACTTGGCTCTGGCACCGCCTACCAGGGAACAACTACAGGCACCCTTAGGCGGGAAGCTAGCCTTATTTTCAGTAAACTGGCATTACATCACAGGAGACAAATGGATTTTACAGACAATAGACCAAGGTTACAGGTTTCACTTCCATACTCTACCAAGGAAGAGAGGAGTGCCAAACCTACCTCCAAATCAGAAGACAGAAGCTCTAGAACAAATAACTCACTTACTAAGGATGAGAGCTGTAGAAAGGGTACCATCTATGGAACAAGGGCAAGGATTTTACTCCAGACTCTTCCTGGTACCAAGAAAAGAAAACCAATGGAGACCTATTCTCGACCTGTCCGCTTTAAACACATACCTCATTGTTCCAAAATTCAAAATGCTGACCCTACAGCAGCTTCTTCCCATGCTGGGCAAGGAGTCTTGGCTGGTAACTCTAGATCTCAAGGAGGCATACCTGCACGTCCCCATACGACCAAATTGCAGAAGATACCTCAGATTTCTTGCAGGATCAGAGCATTATCAATTCTCAGCATTGCCCTTTGGCTTATCTACTGCCCAGAGTATTCACGAAATGCCTGGCATCAGTAATTGCTCATTGCAGGCTTCAGGGAATTCAAATTTACCCTTACCTGGATGACTGCCTGTTACAAGCGGACAACAAAAACAAATTAACAAAAGATTTGGAAAGGGTCATTCATCTACTACAAGCCCTGGGATACACAGTCAATATAAAAAAGTCAAGGCTGATACCATCCCAAAGGATAACCTTCTTGGGTGCAGATCTGGACACATCAAAACAAATGGCATTCCTGACGGTAGAAAAACAGGAGCAACTCCCTTTCTACTTCATGGCATTAACAAAGCAGAACCAGCTAACAGCAAGAAAAGTCCTGCAAGCTCGGTTACATGGCATCCTGCATAATATTGATTCCACATGCCAGACTACATATGAGAAAGTTACAGTGGTACCTAAGGAATTTATGGTCTCAGCACAAGCACAGCCTAGAAACCCAAATTCCAATAATTCCATGCCTGAAACAAGAATTCCAATGGTGGGCTCAGGCCTGTCAATCAAGCAAGGGACTGCCCTTCCACAGCACTCAACCAAGCCAGACCATCACAACAGACGCCTCAGACCTCGGTTGGGGGGCACACATGCTGGACAAGTGCATACAAGGCTTATGGACTCAAGAACAGCTGCACCTACACATAAATCAAAAGGAAATGCTGGCAGTAAAACTGGCAATTCAGGCATTCAGACCATTTCTTCGACAGGGTCAGCTGCTGATAAGGACGGACAACACCACAGTTATGTGGTACATCAACAAACAGGGAGGCACACATTCATACCCTCTATGCCGGATGGCAATGGACCTCTGTAGTGTGGCACTGAGCTTCAACATTCAGCTACAAGCAATTTTTGTGCCAGGAAAAGAAAATATACTAGCAGACATCCTAAGCAGAACTACCACGATGCCCACGAATGGATGCTGCATCCGGACATCTTCAAAACCATTACAGGGAAATGGGGACTACCAGAAATAGACTTATTTGCATCCCCACACAATCACCAACTGAAAAAATTCTGCACAAGGACGTACCACCCACTTGCTTGGAAAGTGGACTCCCTATCTTTCAGTTGGAAAAACCTGACAGCATATGCATTCCCACCTCTTCCTTTGATGCACAAGGTGCTATTGAAGATCAAAGAAGACCGCCCAAGGATCATCCTGATAGCTCCAGACTGGCCAAGGCAACATTGGTACCCATTACTGAGGAGTATGTCTCGGGAACAAATATGGCCTCTGCCCCTAGTTCCCTTGCTGTTAACACAGAACAACTTCAAAACCCTGCATCCAAACCTGAAAACACTGCAGCTGGCTGCCTGGAACATTGCATAAGACCAAATAACCCAGATTTATCTCAAAGGGTTAAAGACATTATCTTGGAGGCTCGCAGACCCTCAACAAGAAAAAAATATTCAGCAAAATGGAAAAGATATCTCATTTGGAGTACTGCAAAAGGAGAGAATGTGTCACTGGTAAACATAGCTAACATCCTGGAATACTTGGCAGAGCTCTTCCACAACGGCCTGTCCTATTCTTCCATTAAGATTCATGCATCAGCCATTTCAGCAGAATACAACTTGGATCCTCCAGTCTTCTCACATCCTCTGCTCAGGCAGTTTTTGAGGGGGATTAAAAATGTAAAGCCACCTAGGAAGCCACCATTGCCAGCATGGGACTTGAACTTTGTGCTAGAAAAGTTGACACTCCCTCCTTTCGAGCCAGCAGCAACAGCAGATTTACAGTACTTATCATGGAAAACTGCTTTCCTGCTTGCAATCACTTCAGCAAGAAGGGTATCTGAGCTACAGGCATTAATGGCAGTACAGCCCTTCCTGATCTTCCATCAAGATAGTGTCCATGAGAACTAATCCTACTTTTATGCCAAAGGTGGTCTCCAGGGTATCTTTAAATCAAGCTATCCACCTACCTACATTCTTCCCCAACCCACAGAACAGGGAGAAAGACTGTTGCATACCTTGGATGTACATAGACAATTACGTTACTACCTGGACAGGACCAAGAGCAATAGAAAAACTGACCAGCTACTGGTAGCATATGCAACAGGAATGGAAGGAAAAGCAATTTCAAAACAGACAATCTCTAAGTGGATAGGAAATTGCATTAGATTTTGTTACTCCTACCATGGGAAGAAAACTCCAGAAAACATCAGGCCTCACTCTACAAGGGCTACAGCCACTACCACAGCTTTTTTACGAGGAGTGGCTACCAAAGACATTTTAAAGGCTGCTACTTGGAGCTCCGTGCATACATTTGCCAAGCATTATAATTTACCTTTATACTCCAGATCCCGAGCAGGTTTTGCCACTGCGGTTTTGCAAGGGATCTTAACTACACCATAATCTTATTTCTCCTCCTCCCCCAGTTTGGCTATGGTATTCTACCCATTTGTAAGGACTGCAGATGCATCCTTGAAGGACATAGTACAGATGTCCTTCATGGATGCATCTGCAGTGATAACAACTGGGTTGTCCTGTCGTCAGGCAGCCCTTCAGTCGGCCGGATTCCAAAGTCCGGGTCCGGCTTCGGCTGATGTCGCACTTCACCCGACGTCATCTCTGTTGGTCTTCGGGTATATAAGCATCAGCCGACGCCATTTTCCCCAGTCTTTCTTGCCGCGTGGCGCCCGAAGCAGAAGCTGTTCGCAAGTGCCGGTCGGTCGGATCCAGAGATTACTTCTACCGAATACTACTTTGAAGACTTCTAAAGCTAAGTACCCTGTTGGGACTCTTTCTTGCCTCAGCCGATGTCAGAAAAAGTTAATAATTGTTTAACCTGTGGGAAACAAATACCTCATAAAGATTTCCACTCTTATTGCCTGCCTTGTTTAGGCCCAGCCCACGACGTAGCAGCCTGTTCGGCCTGTGCTTCTTTCAACCGACGAACGCTTAGGCGTCGGTCGGAGTTTGCAGAACAGTTTTTCGGTTCTGATTTTGCGTACATTATGCCGTCGGATCCTCCGACTACCCAATCTGCCAAAAAACGCAAAGATAAAGACCGACACTCGCGGTCCGCGGTTTCGGCTGAAACCATGGTTAAGCAAACCGCGAGTGTCTCGGTTTCAGCCGAAACCGAGAAAACTGACCAAAGCACAGCTGAACCTATTCCTACAACTGAGGCCCCGGCTACAACTCTTGAATCGGCCTCAGACAATTTATCCACTACGGTGGTTGACTTATCAGACACCATTCCCTTGGATGTCTCTACCCCAGCACGTGGTGCTGCTAGGCCTCCAGCAGCCATGTCCATTAAGGCCTTCGCCAGGGCTAAAGCAGCCAAGACTACTAAAACAGTGCCTGTTAAACCCCCCACATCCAGGCCCTCTTCTAGTTCTCAAATGCTTACTTTGGCAGAAGATTTAATTTCATTAATTAGAGGATCTCAATCTCACCCAGACAGGGCCTCTCAGCCCCCAGAGAAGAGACCTAGGGCAGAGCCCCTGAGCCAGTGTCCTCTGATGATTCTGCTGATGAATCAGACATAACTGACCAGCCAGAGGCTCCTTTCTCCAATTTTGAAGATTCTGATGCTGAAGAATCCATTCCAGCTGCTTCCCCACCAGAAGAATTCTCCTTTGGGGAAACCTTACATGCCATGCGAGAGCAGTTCCAATGGCAGCAACAGGATTTTTCAGACTCCAGAAAAAGACTTAGGACCTTTCTGCACCTCCCACAGCACAGGCCCTTAGCTATACCTCCTGTTCTCTCTGTGGTGGATGATGCTTTCAATGATGTCTGCTCCGCTCCAGATTCTTTACCTCCAGCCCCTGCCAAACCAGACAGATTTTACAGGGTGCCAGATACTCATCACCACCTTTACAAGGCCCCACTTGCAGACCCAGAAACTATATCCCAGGGTCCCAAGGCAGTAGCCGTGACCATAGCTAAAAACCCTATTCCTTCTGAAAGGGAAGCAAGGTCATTAGACAGATGGGGTAAAAAGGTCTGCACTTCAGCTACTCTCTCAGCTAGAGCTTTAAACTGTCAGTTTCACATGATACAATACCAAGAGTTTATGCTTGATCGGTTAACTAAGAAATTAACCACTGATGAATCTCTTGATAAGAAATATGTATTAGAAATGGTAAATAACATACAACAGGTTAGCAACCATTCCTTAAAATGTGGCTATGATGCACTGGAGGCTTCATTTAGATCAGCCATGACTGGCACAGTGTTAAGAAGGCATGCATGGCTAAAGGAGCAAGCTTTACCGGGTCATGTTAAAGCTAAGTTGCTAGATGCTCCTATGGATAAGACAAGTTTGTTTGGTGCACCTGCCCAGCAGGTTATGAAGAAAATGGAAGAAAAGGCAAAATCTGTTCAAACTGTTAAAGATTTCTTGCAGGTTCAACCCCCAAGGTTTAGCAGGAACTGGCCTGCCAAAAATTGGTCCTTTCCTGACTCCACAAAATTTCAAAGGGGCAGGAATAGACGTTCCAGAGGCAGAAACCAATCCAGAGGAGGTGCCTACAGAGGACGACAGTGGCAAGGTAACAACAGAGGCACAGACTCAACCACTGCCACTACATCAGCACAACCACAGTGACTTACCCCTAAACTCGCCTACCAGGGAACAAATAGCAGCTCCTCTAGGCGGAAAGTTAACCTTATTTTCAAAGAACTGGCACTACATAACAAAAGACAAGTGGATTTGACAAACCATAGATCAAGGTTACCGGTTTCACTTCCACACTTTACCAGTCAAAAGAGGAATGCCAAATCTACCTCCAAATCAAAAAACAGAGGCTCTACACCAGATAATGGAGTTAGCAAACATGAGAGCTGTAGAAAGAGTGCCAACAGCAGAACAAGGAAAGGGATTCTACTCCAGACTATTCCTAGTTCCAAGAAAGGAAAAAAGTTGGAGACCAATTCTCGACCTGTCCACCTTAAATACATACATCATTGTCCCAAAATTCAAAATGCTGACCCTACAGCAACTTCTTCCCATGCTGGGCAAGGAGTCTTGGCTGGTAACTCTAGATCTCAAGGAGGCATACCTGCACGTCCCCATTCGACCAATCTGCAGAAGATACCTCAGATTTCTTGCAGGATCAGAGCACTATCAATTCTCAGCATTGCCCTTTGGCTTATCTACTGCCCAGAGTATTCACAAAATGCCTGGCATCAGTAATCGCCCATTGCAGACTACAGGAATTCAAATTTACCCATACCTGGACGACTGCCTGCTACAAGGGACAACAAAAGCAAGCTGACAACAGATTTACAAAGGGTCATTTACTTGCTACAAGCACTGGGATACACAGTCAATTTACAAAAATCAAGGCTGATACCATCCCAAACAAGGACATTCTTGCCCGCGGAATTGGACACAGTAAAACAAATGGCATTCCTGACTACAGAAAAACAAATAGAACTTCCTCTTTACTTCTTGGCACTAACAAAACTGAACAAGTTAACAGAAAGAAAAGTACTGCAGGCCTTGGGCTTCATGGCATCATGCATAATCTTGGTCCCATTTGCCAGGCTACATATGAGAAAACTACAGTGGTACCTAAAGAATTTATGGTCCCAGCACAGACACAGCCTAGAAACAGAAATCCCACTAATTCCATGCTTAAAACAGGAGTTCCTAAGGTGGGCTCAGGCATGCCAGTCAAACCCAGGCCTACCCTTTCGCAGATGTCAAGCAAGCCAGACCATCACAACAGACGCTTCAGACCTAGGATGGGGGGCCCACATGCTGGACAAATGCGTGCAAGGATTGTGGACACAGGATCAACTTCACCTGCACATCAACCTAAAAGAAATGCTGGCAGTAAAACTGGCAATCCAAAAGTTCAAACCATTTCTCAAAGAGGGACAGTTGATGATAAGGACAGACAACACCACAGTCATGTGGTACATCAACAAACAGGGAGGCACTCATTCATACCCCCTATGCAGAATGACTTTGGAGCTGTGGACCTTGGCACTCAGCTACAACATCCAGTTACAGGCAATATTTGTACCGGGAAAAGAAAATACTCTAGCAGACATATTAAGCAGAACCACATCGGATGCCCACGAATGGAAGCTGCACCCGGACATCTTCAAGACCATCTCAAAGAAATGGGCAATGCCTCAGATAGATCTATTCGCATCACCTCTCAATCACCAGCTCAAAAAATTCTGCACAAGGACATTCCACCCACTAGCATGGAAAGTGGATTTGCTCTCCTTCAGCTGGAAAGGCCTAACAGCATATGCATTCCCACCCCTTCCTTTGATACACAAAGTACTACTAAAAATCAAGGAAGAACGTCCAAGGATAATCCTGATAGCTCCAAACTGGCCAAGACAACACTGGTACCCACTGCTGAAGAGCATGTCTCGGAACAATATGTGGCCAATACCCCTGATGCCTTTGATGTTAACTCAGAACAACTACAGCATCATACATCCAAACCTAAAAACGTTGCAACTGACTGCATGGAACATCACATAGCAGCAACTAATCCAGAACTTTCCTAAAGAGTTAAAGACATTATTCTTGAAGCACGCAGACCTTCAACAAGAAGGAACTATGCTGGAAAATGGAAAAGGTTTGTCATTTGGAGTACGGAAAGAGGAAAAGATGTGTCAAACATAGATATGCCTAACATTCTGGAGTATCTGGCCGAACTTCTTCATTCAGGCCTGTCCTACTCCTCCATCAAGATACATGCATCAGCTATTTCAGCAGAATACAGCTTTGATCCACCTGTTTTTTCGCACCCTTTGCTCAGGCAGTTCCTCAGAGGAATCAAGAATGTAAAACCTCCAAGGAAACCACCATTGCCAGCTTGGGACTTAAACTTTGTGCTAGAAAAGTTGACACTATCACCCTTTGAACCAGCAGCAACAGCAGACCTACAACACCTGTCATGGAAAACTGCTTTCCTACTGGCAATTACTTCAGCAAGGAGGGTTTCAGAACTACAGGCCTTAATGGCAGTGCAACCCTTCCTAATCTTCCACCAAGATAGTGTCCATGAGGACTAATCCTACATTTATGCCCAAGGTGGTATCCAGAGTGTCTTTAAACCAGGCAATCCACCTACCTACCTTCTTTCCCAACCCACAAAACAGAGGGAAAGAATACTGCATACCTTGGATGTACATAGACAGCTACGCTACTACTTGGACAGAACAAAAAATAGCAGAAAGACTGACCAACTTTTTGTAGCCTATGCAACAGGAAGGGAAGGAAAAGCTATTTCCAAACAGACAATCTCCAGATGGATAGGAAATTGCATACGATTCTGTTACTCCTTCCATGGAAAACCAATTCCACAGAACATAAGACCTCATTCTACAAGGGCAACAGCCACTACCACAGCCTTCTTACGAGGAGTGGCAACCAAAGACATTATTGAGGCGGCTACTTGGACCTCCGTGCATACATTTGCCAAGCATTATAATTTGCCTCTATATTCCAGATCCCGAGCAGGGTTTGCCACTGCTGTACTGCAAGGGATCCTAAACACACCATAATCTACCTTTATCATCCTCCCCTAGTTGGCTATGGTATTCTACCCAGTTGTTATGACTGCAGATGCATCCATGAAGGACATAGTACAGTTTTGTACCTACCATAAATGTAGATGTCCGAACTGGATAGCATCTGCAGTCAGGATTACCCTCCCTCCTTCCCCTCTGTGGTACTCCTAGGGTGTTTACCCTCCTAATAGCTAGCTGGTGGGGGGGAGTCTTTTATGGTGTATTTGTTTGTATATATGTACATACATGCCTATTTTTTGTGTTTACCTCTATCTTTTTGGAAACATTGGCATCTATCCAAATTTTAGCCTTCAAGAGGGCTTCTGGCATCTGGGGCAAGAAACACTGAGGAAAATGGCGTCGGCTGATGCTTATATACCCGAAGACCAACAGAGATGACGTCGGGTGAAGTGCGACATCAGCGAAGCGGACCCGACTTTGGAATCCGGCCGACTGAAGGGCTGCCTGACGACAGGACAACCCAGTTGTTATGACTGCAGATGCTATCCAGTTCGGACATCTACATTTATGGTAGGTACAAAACTGTACTTTTTGTACCTACCATAAATGTAGATGTCCGATTAGGCATGCATCTGCAGTCAGGATTACCCACCCTCCTTCCCCTCTGTGGTACTCCTAGGGTATTTGCCCATCTTGTAGCTAGCTGGGGGAATCTGTTATGGTGTATTTGTTTGTATATATGTACATACATGCTTATTTTTTGTTTGCTCTCTACTATTTGGAACCATTTGCATTTATCCAAATTTAGCCTTCCTAGAGGGCACCTGGCATCTGGGGCAAGAAACACTGAGGAAAATGGCATCGGCTGATGCCTTTATACCCAATTGACTGCAGCTATGACGTCGGGTGAAGTGCGACATCAGCCGAGGCCAGACCCAGACTTTGGAATCCGGCCGACCGAAGGGCTGCCTGAGGCAGGACAACCCATATGTTAGGACTGCAGATGCATACCTATCGGAAATCTACATTTATGGTAGGTACAAAACTGTACTTTTTGTACCTACCATAAATGTAGATGTTCGAGTGTATACCCTGCTGTAGTCCAGGTTACCCTCCCTCCATCCCCTGTCTAAAACCTTTCTATATCTTAAAATCTGTTACAACCTTTGTGGTGTATTTGCTTATAGCTAGAGGGATATTTTTTTTGCTACACTTTTTATTATTGGTACCATCTACTGACCATCGGGGGGGGGGGGGGGGGCACCTGACATCTGGGGCAAGAAAAACTGAAGAAAATGGCGTTGGATGCCTCTCCTATACCCCTGGCGCACTGACGTCAGGGAAGAAGCGACAGCAACCGACGCCGGACTAAGACTTTGGAATTCGGGCCGACTGCGGGACCGCCTGACGGCAGGATAACCCAAGTGTGATGACTGCAGCAGGGTATACACACGAACATCTACATTTATGGTAGGTACAAAACTGTACTTTTTCTATACCTTAACTATTTCCTCCTCATAATACCTTCTGTGTTGCCCTGAGAATTTTTTTTCCTTTTCTGCCCTCCTAGGTCTCCTTTTCTAACTTCCTTTTTGTACACTTTCCTGCTGTAGTTGGTAAATTTCCCCTAATTTTTCTTTCTTATAGTAGAACAAATGTGTATATACTATTGTCACTTGTACTCTAGTCTTTTTCTGTTTTTGTTCCAAGATGTCAAAAAAACTTTTGTGTTTCAAAGTGTTCCCTGTGGGCATAAGTTCGAAAATTTTGATGCCCACAGGGAATTTGTTTTACTGTTTGGGCCCTGCGCACTTGGACACGGACTGTGATATCTGTGCTGGATTCAATTGTAAGGCCTTTATTGATAGGAAAAACAAACTAATTCGGATAGGCCTTCTTCCTTCTAAGTCTTAAGTTTGTTGAGGCTTAAACCCCTACAAACCAAAAAGTGACCCTCTGTCTAAGGATAAGGAAACCTCATAAAAGGCCTCCTGATTGCCCCCCCCCCCTTTTTTTTTTTTTATCTTGGATCTTTCATCGGAGCCTCCAGCTAAGGTTTAGAAAGACTGATCCATCATTACTGGATCAGACTGTCTGGACTGAAAGACCCACTTGGATCCATACTCCCACTTTGATGTCAGAGACTATTTCTTCCAGGTTTACTTTCTACAGCCTTGTTTCTTCAATCCTGCAGGAGCTTATCCAAAGCAGATATGGACAGGATAATGAGGAAATTCCTCAGGACACAGATTGGTCAACCCCCTCTGAGCTTGAGAACATACCTTGAACCACACCACCGTTGATTTCTCTTTCCAAGCCCTTCTGTTTTGAAGTAGTCAGATCTGAAATCCTTAGGGATGTTTTCTTCGAATCTTAAGATTCTTGTTTCTTTGATTCTGATGATACTGAGTAGATGGGTACCGAGCATCTCAGAGCCGAAGAGTCTGCACTGGCTCCTGAGCATTGGAGTCAACTCTGAGGCTTTTGGAGCTGTCTCTTCCCCTTGGAGCCTTGGATTTAGATAGCTCCGGTACAACTCCCTCCTCTGGTGAAGTGCTAATGGGGCTGCAAGGTCAGAGTAGCCGAGAGAACTGAATTTCAGATCCTTCAACTTATGCATCTCCTAGGCGCATTCGAGGTGGTGGAGAGGGTTCATAGGTTCATAGGTTGATACTAAGCTATCTGCCCTAGGGCATTTATAAGCCTAGCCAGAGTGTGTTTGGCTTTTGCCACCCTTTTAGATTAGTTGACTGTGCCTCTGTATAGTAGGTCACAGAAGGTAGCCTTTTTAAGGTTAGTTTACTGTACCTCTGTCAAGCAGGGATACAGAAGAGATCCCAGGGGTAAACTTACGATCTCCTATCCATTCGTCAAGATTTCTCTTGAAGAGGGTCGGTGAGGAGCTCTGCCTAATATGGATTGGGATTTTGTTCCAGAGTGAGGGGAGCCTCTGTGATATGAATCTGTCCCTCCAGCATGTCCTATTTATTTCTGTGCTGAGGTTCAAGTCCCTGGAGCGTGTAGCTCTAAGGGATTTGGATTTCCTGAGGTTGAAGCATGTCCATTAATTCTGGGTTGGACATGGCTTTATATGTCAGACACAGATCGCCTCTGAGTAGGTGGTACACAACTGAGTAGAGCTGGAGTTTCTTTAGCCGAACTGCATAGGGCATCTGTTTGAGTCCCTTGATCCTCTTGGTGAGGTACTTTTGGGGTATTTCCAGTTGCTGCAGGTGTCAGGTAAGGTACGTCCCAAATGGGGCATTGTATTCAATTATGGGCCTGATAAGTGATGAGTAGAGGGGCACAATGACCTCTCTTGATCTAGATGTGAACCCTTTCGTGATAAGGTGGGCTCTATAGAAGGTCTTTCCAACCACTTTGGCAATGTGATTGTCAAAGGAGAGATTGCTATCTACTTGGGTCCCCAAATCCATAATTACTTCTTCCGTACGTAATGGATTACCACCTATGTGGTAATTTATGGGCACTTTGTTTTTCCCAAAGGGGATGACTGTGCACTTTTTGGCATTTAGCTTTAGGCCATGGCTGTGGCATCAGTTATCAGTCTCTGTGAGACCCTTTTGGAGGATGCTTGTGTCAGCCTGAGAGTCTATTATGGCACCCAGTTTGCAGTCATCTGCGAACTTGGTCAGCCATAGTCCACCCATGTTAGCCTGTACCTCGGAGAAATATATACCGAACAAGAGAGATCCCAGGACTGAGTCTTGTGGGACGCCACTTGTAACTGGGTTAGAGTCTGACATGGCAACTGCTATTCTGACCATGTGGGTTCTATTCATGAGCCAGTTTCCAACCCATCTTGTGACAGAAGGATTGATATTTAAGCTGGTGAGCTTATTTATGATGCCCGAGTGGGGTATTGTCGAAGGCTTTTGTGAGGTCCAGGTAGGCTGTGTGGACTACCTTCCATTCATCTATGGCTTTGGTAACTCTTTCAAAGAAGTCGACCAGGTTCAAGAGGCAAGATCTGCCCTTAAAGCCGACTTGGGTAGGAGCCAGTGTCTGGGGGTTCCCAATGTCTTTGTTTATTATTTCCATAATGATACGCTCCATAGCTTTGCAGACCAGGCTAGTCAGGCTTATAGGGCGATAGTTTCCAGGGTCCATTGTGGCAACACCTTTGTGGAGTGGGACCACTGTTGCTGTAAGCCATTCCTTGGGTACATATCCTGTAGTAAGGCTGAGATTGAACAGTGACTTTATATGAGGGTTTAGTTCTTCTTGGAGCTCGTGTAAGATGCAGCCCGGGACACTGTCTAGTCCCATTGATGATGTGTTTTTTGCTTTGGAGAGGGTAGCTCTCACCTGTGCATCTGTGATCTCAGGAAGGCTACACTCTGTTGGGATAGACATTTGCTCTTTTGGGGGGAAGAAGTTTGCACTGAACCTTTCTTCCAGGATGTTGGCAATGTCTGTGGGTTCAGTGTATTTTTTGTCATTTTGCACTAACTTAGAGCATATCTTGGGAGTTCCATTCTGGAATTCCTTAAAGATGTGTTCCTTTGACCTTGGCATCCCCCCCCCCCCAAGAGGAATCTGTTTTTCTGAAGGCTTTCAGGTCTGGCTTGTCTACTTCCTGGGCAACTCCCCCAGCCAGTGAGCTTGTTGACCTGGCCTGTTGGCATGGAAGGAGGCATTGAGCCAATGCCTAACAGATCAGATAAGATTCTTGCTTTTCCTAAAGACCATGCACATTGGAATACGGGAGTGCTTGTTGATGCCATAGTTATCGGAGTGGCCATGAGGAAAGAACTAGTGTTAGAGTTGCTCTTTCCATCCCCCAACAGGGAGTCAAGGGTGCTGGACATGTTTGGGAAGTGTCTATTTTTCAGCGATCCTCGATTTTTAGGTCTAAGAATTATTTGGCACACTATACAAGACTTCAGAGAAGTTTAATCAGTGCTTACCAAATCTCTTAAAGGGTCCATGTCCTCAGAGAAAGGGAATAGAATTTCCTTACAGCTGGCTACCTTTCAGTCTATTTATAATTTGTCCATGTGGTTAATCTCACATGCCTCGGAAAGTACCTTGTGAGCAGTTGTTTCAGGCATTTCTATTAGAAGACATACCTGGATGCACTTGTATGACTTTGTGGAGCCATTTAAGCCTTCTTTTATCAATGCGCCTTTTAATGGACTTTTGCCCCCAAAGTAAGAGACACTCCAGGTGCAGACAAGAGGGAAAGCCCCTGCCTGCCATGGGTGAACATTTTTCTGCCCCTCAAAGGTCCTTTTCTAGAAACCAACAAGGTGATAGAAAAATGTGGTTTAAGTCGTCCCAGGTTCCTTTCCAGGAGTTGCGTGAAGATAGTTCCCCCAGGGCAGAGGGAGAAACTCTAACGGAGGATGCTGCTCTCGCTGCAGAGGTAGTTCGCACAACCAGGAATGTAGAGACTTGTCCTCAGATAGGTCCTGCCATAGCTTCTGAAGAGAAGTCCGACTGTCCATCTCTGCAGGCAGTCGGGAGTCATTGTTCTCTGCACCAGTGAGCCGGGCTAAAGATCGCAAAAGATTCATGGGTGCAGAGAATTTTATCCAGAGGTTAATAGAGTACCATCTTCCCAACCCCCTCCAGTGATGATGGAAGAAAATCCCCAGTGTTCCACCTAGTCTGAGGGAAGCAGCATCTCTTTAAAAAAAAAAAAAAAAAAAAAAAAAAAAAAGCTGCTAGAAAGTCATCCAAGAGTCCAGAACCTTGGTGCCAAAAAACACAGGAGACTTGACCAATTCTGGATCTCAACAAATTAAACCAGTTTGTTCAGCATACAAAGTTCCAGATCACAGTACATTCCATTCCACCCTTTCTGCAGTAGGACAATTGGCTGTGTTCAATAGATCCTCAGGATACGTCCTATCACATCAAAATGAACAGAAGCTCCAGGAGATATTTGTACATTCAGCTGCAGGCCAGTCATTATCTGTTTAGAGCACTGATTTGGTCTCACCACAGCCCTCATGGTGTTCACCTAATGCATGGCAGTCACAGCAGCTCACTTGAGATGGCTGGGATTGAGTGTTTCCATATCCTGATGACTGGCTCCTGACTGCTTCAGCTAGGCATCAACTGATTTAAGCAAGAGATTAGTAAATCCAGTTGTGCTCCCATTTGGGAATATCAGTCGATTACAACAAATCTAAAGTCACACTGTCAGAGTCTGGAGTTCGAGGCTCATTTGAACACAGACACTTGGCTTCTCTCTCTGTCTGACACCCTACAGTCCCAGGTCAAGAAAGTGATTCACAGTAAATCTGTAGCCCCAACTGATTCTTCAAGCTTTGGGTTCCATGGCAGCAGCAATCACCCTTGTCCCGATGGCCAAGTTTATATGAGAATCCTTCAATGGACTTTGTCATCTAAACTGTGTATTATCCATATCAGTCAAGATCACCAGAGCATGCAGGAGTCTTTATTCATATCAGCTGTAAGAGGGCCGTCTCTTAGTTCTTCTCTTTCCCAAGGCCACGGACACCTACCAGCCTGGGTGGAGGAGAGGGCACTACTTGGGAAGGACAGTCCAAGGTTTTTGGTCTCCCAAAGAGGCTTCGACACATGTCAGTGTCCTGGAGGTGAGCTGTTATCCTAGCATTGCAGGCTTTTCAAGACATTGTCCCATCTGGGACCATCGAGGTACAGACGGGCAACATGTCAGTAGTCTGGTACATCAACAAACAAGGGGAACCAGATCTTGCCATCTTTGTTGAGAAGCTTTGATGGCTTGGCAGTAGGTGATCCCTTCCAGTTATTTTCCGATATATATTTCCCTGGGATGTGTGTTCCTATCATGATTGCAGACAAATTAAACAGGTCCATCTTCATACCTCACGAGTGGCCTTTCAACGTCAAAGTGGCAGAGAGCATTTTCTGTCATGGAGGCCAGCCATGCTGCATTGTTTGTTTTCGCTTATCCCGTGAATAAGAAGTGCAACACACACACACACACACACACACACACACACACACACACACACACACACACACAAACACACACACTGGGAGTTGCAGAGAAATGATGTAGTTTATGCATGACCCTCCAGTTGTCTTTATGCCTTTTCCCCAGTTACCCCTCATTCCCAACTTTCTACAGAAAGCATTCCGGTTGAAGAGCACAGTCATCCTCATTGCTCCTTACTGGGCCCGCCAGATCTGGTTTCCTTTCTTTTGGCCTCATCTTCTATATCCGCCCTGGATTCTGGATCCAATTACAGACCTACTGTCTCACCTGACAGGCTTGATTCACAGAACTTAACAGGCGGTATGTTGATCACATGGTTTTTTCAGTTCCACTTATTGCCAGATAGCCCAGGCTCTCTCCCCCATTCTGTCATGTTTTACTTTCCCATAAGACTTCTGCTAGAAGGATTGACAAGTAACTGGGAAAAGATTTGTTCATTGGGACCTAATCAAAAACTTAGACCCCTTTTCAGCACTGATAGCAATTTTCTTTGACTTTTTAGGTACGGCTTTCAGTGAAGGGGATAGTTTGTCAACTGTTAAGTTCAGTTGACCGCCCTTTTCCAACTTTTATCTGGGTGCACATAACTCTACTTTAGCCTCCTCTAAACTTTGCAACGCCTTCCTTAAGGAAACTTTTTTCTACTTAGACCCCCATTAAAAGACCCTACTTGGGGTTTAAGTATGCTTTTTAGGCTTTCACTGAATCACCCTTCGAACTTTCAGACAAAGCTGAACTTTTTTTTTTTGTTCTGGAAGACCATATTCTTAGTGGCTATTACCTCTGTCAGAATATCTGAACTCCAGGCTCTGTCTTTAAAAGCTTCTTATCTAGTTATTCACAAAGACTGGTTGTCTTTACAAACTTATCCACCCTTACTAAGGCAGCTTCTGAGTCAAATATTTCAGTTCTTTAATCTCGGTTTTCTTTCCAAACTTCTCAAAGGACAGTATATGTTTCATCTGTTGGATGTGGTTGGACAAATTTGTTTCTACCTTCATATAACCAAAGACTTAAGGAAATCTGAACAGTTTTGTTTCCTTTCTTCTAACAAATTAGACAACCCTGTATCTAAAGTTACATTGACCAGTTAGATAACTGATTGTATTGCTTTTGTTTATGGAAAATGGGTTTACCTTTACCAAAACCTCCTAGAGTCCATTTCACTAGGTTGATGGCAGTTTCTTCAACTTTTTGGTCTAGAGCATCCTTGGATGATATTTGTGCAGCTGCAACATGGGCTAATCTCATCCCTTTTATTGCTCATTATAAACTGGATCTAGTGTCTAGGGGTAGAGCATCCTTTGGCTCAGCGGTGCTCTGGAATATCCTTCCTTATGTCCTCTTGGCTTGTGGTAACTAGGACTGTGTCCCATCATTTAAGGAATGAGTGAAAATGACATCAAATTAAAAGGTTATGTACTCACCATAACTTTCCATCTGTGTTGTCCTTTTTCATTCTTCAACTCCCCACCCTGCTACTCCTGCCTTTATTTATTTTTTTCTGGAGAGATCGAAGAGCATTAGAGGAACCTCTCTTCCTTGTTTTGAGCCCCAGCTTCCCTTTTCATATTCTGCCACTTTCCTCTTGAATTTAGGGGCCGCAAACTCTATCTGAGGTATGTTAGGTTGGTGGGGCATTATGGGTAAAGGGAGGAGCTAGACCGTTCTAGGATCCTACACTCTGGAAGAAGCGGCAAAGTCGTACCAGACTCTCTGATCTGATCCATCAGTTGAAGAATGAAAATGGACAGCACAGATGGAATGCTATGGTGAGTAGATAACTTATTTCTGCAGCTCTGATGATTGCTGGACAGTCCATTCTTTTTTCCCCAGTCATCCAATTTTGTCATCTGCAAGAAGTTTTTACCACAAAGATCTATAAAAGCAAGATTCTCCATCTGGTGTTAAAGTAAGAATTTTGATCCCCATTCCTGGAGATCTTGGACTTGGTGTCTTTTCCACAGTAGAGCTGTCTACTCTTATCAATCAGCCATTGTCTGAGGCTTTCCTTGAGGATTTTCCTTTTCTGGCCTCCACTTAGGGACCATGTTCCTCTTCGAAATATTACCATTCTTTTACAAGTCTGAACTAGACCCCTGTCCTTTAAACCTGCAGCTGTGGTTTGTTTAAAATATGTGGCTTGGGTTTCTGAATTGCATACCCTCTTGTAAACCTCTTTATTTGGTCTTCAAGGACAGTTACTCTACAATCTAACCCCTATTTTTTCCAAAGGTGGCTTCTGAATTATTGCTTAGTCATCCTTTCCATTTTCTTTCCAAAGTTTATTTACAAAGGAGACTACGTTACATCTGTTATACTATATGTACACAGTCAACTTAATTTTTACTTGCATTGCTCTATGAAGATTAGAAAGACTGATCACTTCATTTTCCACAATGAAACTGGGGAAGGGGTTGTCTGAGATATGATACTCTTAATGCTTATCTGGCATCTCGTATGTTTACAGAGAAAGGGGTTGTGTTTACCTAAACATCCCAAAGCTCACTCAACAAGGTCTGTAGATAGTTCCATTGCATTCTTCTCCAGAGTACCAGATGACATTTGTGCTGCAGCCACTTGGTCCAGTGTCCGTACTTTGATATCCCATTGCAAGTTGGATTTGCAGCCAAGGTCTAGATATTCCTTTGGTTCAGTTGTGCTGTGGAATCTTTCCATAAAACCTCACAAGTTTGATAGTAGCTGGGGACTCTGTCCCATTCATTGAGGAATGGATGGAAGAGGCAACTACATGTTTGAAAGTTATGTAGTTCTAACAATCAGTCTGTATTGTCCGCTTCCATCCTTCCTCAACTTCTTCCCACCTTCCCTCATCCAGTTTTCATCTGTTCCTCAAAGGACTGCATTGATTTTTCCCCATGGCTTGATCATGTAAGTTGATTTCTTATATCAAGTGTTTCTTGTAGAAGAACAAAACAGTTTTTATTGCAAGGTTTGTACAAATTCTGTCTGAAGTAGCTGTTTACTTGTAGGTGGTATTGGGTAAGGGGTGGAGCCTGAGATTGAGATTAAAAGTCAGAGTGGCTGATGTCTGCTTACATCCTTTCTCAGCAAATGGATTATTGGATCAGACAACAGATCCAGTGTTTATGGTAACTTTCGTTTCGTAGACAGGAAGCACCCAGATACGGAGGCTGCTGTTCTTGGCTGTCACCAGGAAGGCTGTCCTTGTAGACCATCCAGTTAGTGATGGAGCCTTACATCTAGGGATCTTAGGACAGTGTTATTTTATTGATACAAGGATAAGAGCTAAAACTTTAGTGCTTGACTACTGTCATAGGTTCGTAGGTTGGTACTAGGCTATCGCCCTTAAGGCCTATACAAGCCTAGCCATAATAATTCCCTGGCTATTTCTTCCCACACTATTTACTTCCCTGGACCCCTGTTCAGCAGGGCGACTAACTTCTACAACTTCTTCAGTGAAATAAGATGTCAACCAGTTAATTCTCAAACAAACTGATATGGTATGTGAGAGATTTATTTGCACAATGTCACTGGAGGCAAAGCTCTGTCATAAAAGTACTCCTAATGTCAATAAAGTTGTCAGTAGTATACTCGCACCCATTACACACACTTCAAAGCAGACATATGGATCCACATATGCTGAAGCACTTAAATGTAACCCTCCTAAACCCCAAAGACCTTCTAGATGAAGTACACATAAATACCCTCAGCAGCCCCGAATGCACCGTTTCAAAACAACACCCACATCAACACACAGAGCTACATCTCATAGAGCCTCTACCTCTAAGCCCATAAGGCAAGCCACCACACAATCTAACATTCTAGTCATTGGAGACTCCATTGTGAGACTGGTCTACTTCATAAGATCGACAGACCATTTAATCGACATTCATTTGGTTGGTCGACAGCTCATTTGGTCGATAACCAGTATTCAAGGCAAAAACCTGGGATTTGCCCCCCCTCCCCAATGTTGTGCGAGGGAGGTTTAAAATATGAAAATACAACAAAAACTACACATTTTATACGAAAGTAGGTTGGGGGCTTCACCCCCCAATGTGGGGGGCTGTGCCCCCCACACTCTCCCTAACTATATATAACACTCCAGGGTCACACAGCATTGGGGAGGGGAGCAAATCCCTGTTAAGTACCTTGAATGCTGGTTGTCGACCAAATGAGCTGTAGACCAAATGAATGGCGATCAAATGGTCCGTCGATCTTATGAAGTAGACCCTGTGAGACGCAGTGATGTCCCTTTCACCAAGCTGAGTAAGGGGAAAGTCAGTTGCTTATCAGGGGCTAGGATCCACCACATTACGCACTGCACTTGGGTCACTGGAGCACAATTATCAATATGACTCAGTCACAGTACATGTGGGAGTAATGACCTGAGTTGTACCTCCCTGGACTATATTTAGAGAGGCATCATGGAGCTCTCGGAATAATTTTCCCAGGCTGGTATGAGCCTAGTATTGAGCAGCATTTTACCGAGGATGCCACAATATGAACAAAAGATGGTTAAAGTAAATAACTTGCTTAGTTTCTTGTGTCATTCTAAGGGGGTCCAGTATTTGTCAGCATGGAAGGAGATGGTCAGACCATGCTGCTTTCCAGGGATGGTCTTCACCTCTCATCTCTCGGGTTTCGAATATTAGCTAAAACATGGTCTTCCCCATTGTGCCTTTTTTAAGGCAATGACCATCAGAAAAGACCAGAAAGCCCCATTGATATGACTTGAATTAATCCATATTACCTTTGAGTTCCATTTATCTTTGGAAGGTTAACCTTTATTAGAACTTTCCAAACTTTCTGACTGAGGAGTTTGTAAAGGAGACTGTGCATTTTCCATGCTGTACTCCGATTTTGCTGCCACTGAGAGCTGTTTCTTGTGAGGAATAGCTTGCTTGCAGCTCTTTTCCTTCTGATTAGGGGCATTTCCAGACAATTCTTCATAAACCCTTTTAGGGTCAGGCTGTTAGAGTAAGTCTTTCATGACATTGGGAACGCCTGAATAAAGGTATATTAGTTGTAGGAACAATTTACAACTTTCATTCAACCCCAGTTTTCTCAGAGTTGGAAGCTTCTGGTAGTAGTAGTAGTCCCAGTGAGGGCAGAGGCATTCTCAGGGCCTCCAAACAGTGGTGCTTCTCTTGGTTCCCTGCACAGTCGGTTAAAATGTTTGTTATGCATGTGACATTCCTAACTAGTGGTGAGAACTACCCTTGAGAAATTTATTCCAGTCTGTTGTGGTTCAGAGAATATGAATCCAGGTTAAGTTGTAGATCCCTGGTGAAAAGAAAAATGTTATGTTGCATGGTATATTCTTGGTGCAGTCTTCTGTTTCAAACCAGTCTGGTGGGGGAGGAGATTTAGTTCAGATGTTCGTGTTACCCTGCTGCAGTCATCACACTTGGGTTATCCTGCCGTCAGGCGGTCCCGCAGTTGGCCTGAGTTCCAAAGTCTTGGTCTGGCGTCTGTTGCTGTTGCTTCTTCCCCGGCGTTAGTGCGCTAGGGGTATATAAGAGGCATCAGACGCCATTTTCTTCAGTCATTCTTGCCGCGCGGTGCCCGAAGCAGAAGCAGTTCGCAAGTGCTGGTCGGCCGACACCTGAGATTTTCTAATCGAATTTCAGTCCGAAGTCTTCAATAAAGCTAAGTACCCCACTGGGGAACCTTTTCTTGCCTCAGTCCGATGTCAGAAAAAGTTAACAATTGCATTTCTTGTGGGAAGCAAGTACCTCATAAGGACTTCCATTCTTATTGTATTCCTTGCCTAGGCCCAGACCATGACGTCACAGGTTGTCGGTTTTGTGCTAGGTTTAATAAACGAACTATCAAACGCTGTTTTGATTTCGCACGACATTACTTTGGTAGGAAATTTAATTATATCATGCCGTCGGAGCAGTCTACGACCGGCATGCATAAAAAACGCAAGGATAAGGACAGGCAGCCTAGGAACAAGCCAGACTCAGAGGCCTCTGCTGGGCCTGTCGCCGGCTCTCCGGTTTTCAGTGAGGCACCTACGCAGCCCCTGACGACC
This sequence comes from Protopterus annectens, assembly GCF_019279795.1. Classification (NCBI taxonomy): domain Eukaryota; kingdom Metazoa; phylum Chordata; order Ceratodontiformes; family Protopteridae; genus Protopterus; species Protopterus annectens. The sequence goes on along the minus strand of NC_056725.1, from coordinate 1,875,155,178 downwards.
GCAGAATTGGAACCCCAGACAGCTGCGGATTCTCAAGCGGAGTGTACTAGGCCATCGCAGCCATCTTCATTAGGCCCTTCTGACACTGGAGCAGAAGGAGATCCCTGTGCAGTAAAAACACCCTCGGTTGCAGAAGGTGTCTTCAGACAGGCTACACTCACCATTAAATCTTATTCTAAGCTTAAAACTCCATTAAAACCAAAAAAGGCTGTACATCAGTCTACAGTTCAAGGCCCCATGCCTAAGAAACAGATGCTTAAGATGGCTGAAGATTTGATTACCCTAATCAGGGGTTCCCATCCCCCTCCAGATAAAAAACCAAGACAAGAGGGATTATGCTTCCTCTGACCAGGTTTCAATTTCCTCAGATTCTTCTGAGGAACAGGATTACACCTTTCCCCCTTTTGAAGACTCTGATGCTGAAGACTCTATTCCCTCAGCATCTCCCCCTGAAGACTACTCCTTTGGGGAAACTTTACATACCATGAGGGAACATTTCCACTGGGGAGGCCAGGACTACTCTGATTCTAAGAAAAGGCTCCGAGAGTTCCTTTTACTACTCCAGCACAGACCACTTGCTATCCCTCCAGTTTTAGACATTGTGGATGATGTTTACTTGGAGTCTAGTCTAAATCCAGGCTCTCTACCTCCTGCTCCAGCCAAACCAGACAGGTACTACAGAGTACCTGACTCACACAAATTCCTTTATAAAAGCCCTGTGGCTGACCCAGAAACAATTTCCCAGGGTCCCAAAGGGGCTAAAGCTTCTATGGCTAAAAATCCTTTGCCCCTCTGAAAGGGATTCCAGAGCCCTATATAGATGGGGAAAGAAGATATACACCTCAGCTACTCTGGCTATGAGAGCATTAAATTGTCAGTTTCACATACTGAAATATCAGCAATTCCTAATGTCTCAAAACAAAAAATGAGCACACATTCTGAACAGTCTGAATTCAAGGAAATGCAGGGTCTGTTGCATGCAGCTGAACAGGTGGGCAAACATATTTTACAATGTGGATTTGATTCATTGGAAGCTTCCTGTAGAGCAGTTGTTATTGGGTACGTCATATGTAGATGTGCTTGGTTAAAAGAACAAAAACCCTACCTGATCATGTTAAAGCAAAATTATTGGATGCACCTTTACAGCAGGATGTATTATTTGGTGTCCAAGCAGAAGAGGTTTTAAAGAAAACGGAGGATAAGGCAAAGTCTATGCAGACGGTCAAGGATTTTTTACAGGTACAACCCCCTCGTTTCAGCAGAAATTGGCCAACAAAAAAATGGTCCTTTCCAGCTTCTGACAGATCACAGAGGGGCAAATACAGATGCCCAAGGGGCAGAGGTCAGTCACAAGGCCCTTACAAACCTTGCCAAAGGGGTACTGCTACCCAGAAAGGAGGAGAAGACAGGCCCCAAGCTAGCAGAAGACAAACACAATGACTCAATCCTCAAACTATCAAGCAAATCTCTCTTGGCAGCTCCCTTGGGAGGAAAATTAGCACTCTTTGCAGACAACTGGCACGTCATCACAAAAGACAAATGGTCCTAAGCATTGTCTCACAAGGATACAGATTCCACTTTCATACCTTGCCAAGGATAAAAGGAATGCAAAACCTGCCACCAAATCAATGGGCAGAGGCACAAAAACAAATTACAGCTCTCATGGACATGAGAGCCATTCAACAGGTACCTATACAGGAGCAAGGACAAGTATTCTACTCAAGACTCTTTCTAGTCCCAAGATCCATTCTGGATCTTTCAATTCTGAATACCTATCTACAAGTACCAAAATTCAAGATGCTAACACTACAGCAGCTTCTTCCCATGCTGGGCAAGAATGCTTGGCTAGTAACGTTGGACCTCAAGGAGGCATACCTGCATGTCCCTATCAGACAAAATTGCAGAAGATACCTCCGCTTCACTGCAGGGTCAACCCATTATCAATTCTCTGCACTGCCCTTTGGCTTATCTACTGCGCCCCGGGGTCTTCACAAAATGTCTGGCACCAGTAATTGCATACTGCAGACAGAGGAATTCAAATATACCCATACCTGGACGACTGCCTTATTCAAGCAGAAAGCAAGGACATTCTTTTAAAGCATCTGGCATTTGTCAAACACCTAAGTTTCCTAGGGTACAAAGTAAACGAAAAGAAATTAAAACTAGTGCCCTCACAAAACATAATATTCCTGGGTGCCAGCTTGAATACAACCGCCCAGATGGCTTATCTCACGCCAGACAAGCGACAGCTGACTCAATACTTCAAAATAATGGCAACAAAGACCCAACTCCCTGCAAGAAAAATTCTGCAGGCCTTGGGATTCATGACATCTTGCATACTACTACTACCATTTGCAAAACTGCATATGAGGAAATTACAATGGTACCTGAAAAGCGTATGGACTCAGCACAGCCACAGCTTGGAAACAATGATACCACTCATTCCCTGCCTTCAACATGAGTTTCTGTGGTGGGCACAGGCATGTCACCTCAACAAGGGTCAGCCTTTCGCCTTACCCACAGCCAGGCAAACTGACAACAGATGCATCTGACTATGCTTGGGGAGCACACATGGCAGGACAGTGCATTCTGGGCAAATGGACTACAGATCAAAGGCATCTGCATTATCAATCAAAAAGAAATGCTAGCAGTGCAGAATGCCCTAACAGCTTTCAAGGACCTCTTGCACCCAGGGCAACTAATAATAAAGACGGACAATACCACAGTAATGTGGTACATAAACAAGCAAGGGGGCACACATTCCTACCCTCGGTGCAGGCAAGCAATGACCTTGTGGAACACAGCACTGTTTTACCAGGTTCAATTACAAGCACAATTCCTGCCAGGAAAGAAAAACACATTGGCAGACGACCTAAGCAGAAACATCATGGATCCCCACGAGTGGAAACTAGATCCACAAGTATTTGCAATGATAACTCAAAAATGGGGAACGCCCAGACATAGATCTGTTTGCCAACCCCCAAAACTACCAACTTCAAAAATTTTGCACAAGGACATTCCATCCACAAGCTTGGAAAGTGGACGCCCTCTCATTCAGTTGGAAAACATTAACAGTGTATGCCTTTCCTCCACTGCCTCTTCTAGCAAAGGTACTGCTGAAAGTCAGATCAGAGAGGCCACAAATAATATTCATTGCACCAGACTGGCCACGCCAGCACTGGTATCCAATTCTAAGGAACATAGCCCACCATGGATTTTACCACAAATTCCTCACCTGCTCACACAGCGAGACAATCAGATTCTACACAGCCAGCTCAAGACTTTAAACCTGGCTGCATGGCAAATTACCTCAACAACCAGCCAACACCTCTATCCAAAGCTGTTATGGATGTCATTCTGGAGACCAGGAGGCCTAGTACCAGGAAAACCTATTCAGACAAATGGAAAAGATTTTGCGCCTGGAACCAGGCTAAAGGCCAAAATCCCCATGATCCAAACATTCCTCAGATTCTACAATGTTTAACTGAGATGTTGCACAAAGGACTTTCCTTTTCATCTATTAAGATCCATGCCTCAGCAATTTCATCTTATTACAACACGGATCCTCCTTTATTTTCACATCCAGTCCTAACACGGTACCTCAGAGGGGCTAAGAACATAAGACCGCCCAGGAGAGTGCCAACACCTACTTGGGATCTCAACTTTGTTCTAGCAAAGCTTACACTGCCACCCTTTGAACCAGCTTTTTCAGCTGATTTAAAATTTCTTTCATGGAAAACTGTCCTGCTACTAGCAATAACTTCAGCTAGAAGAGTCTCAGAGCTACCATTCATTTGCCCACCTTTTTCCCAAATCCCCAGAACAAAGGAGAAAGACTCCTGCACTCTCTGGACATTCACAGGCAGTTACGTTACTACTTGGATAAAACTAAGGCTTTCAGAAAATCTGACCAGCTCTTTGTAGCCTATGCTGCAGGATCACAAGGAAAAGCTATCTCAAAACAGACCATTTCAAAATGGATAGGGCATTGCATACGTTTCTGCTACACGCATCATGGGAAACCGGTACCTGCTAACATTAGGTCCCACTCCACCAGGGCTACAGCTACATCAACAGCCTTTCTCAGGGGGGTGCCAACCAAGGATATTCTGGGAGCTGCAACTTGGAGTTCAGGGCACACCTTCACCAAACACTATCACTTACCTCTATATTCTAAGACCAGAGCTGGTTTTGCCACTGCAGTTTTGCAGGGCCTACTAGCTTCTTCTAACCCTATTTAACTCCACCACCCATCCTTAGCTTTGGGATTCAACCCAAGTGTGATGACTGCAGCAGGGTAACACGAACATAGTACAGTTTTGTACCTAACATAAATGTAGATGTTCAAGTGTTCACCCTGCTGCAGTCCAGGTTACCCTCCCTCCATCCCCTCTGAACTAGCTGGACTTATCTATACCACTCTATCCTATACAACCTCTGTGGTGTATTTGCTTGTGCCTGAAGGTGTTGTTTTATTTTTATATGTACTTTTTTTATATAGCTATATATATATATATATATATATATATCTATATATTGCCTACCTATTGGGGGCACCTGACATCTGGGGCAAGAAAAACTGAAGAAAATGGTGTCGGATGCCTCTTGTATACCCCTGGCGCACTGACATCAGGGAAGAAGCGACCGCAACTGACGCCGGACCAAGACTTTGGAACTCAGGCCGACTGTGGGACCGCCTGACGGCAGGATAACCAAAGTGTGAGGACTGCAGCAACTTGAACATCTACATTTATGGTAGGTACAAAACTGTACTTTTTTGTATCAGAGGCTGTGAAGCCTGTACCTTTAGTGAAGCAAGAAAAAAGGTTTCTCTTGTATCTGTGCCTAGTAAAATTTGGGTGGGTGACCCATTTTGAACTTCTGGGGTCAGGGATTTGACAAGCATATTTGAGTAATGTTTCAAATGATAGTATCGTGAATGTTGGGCAAAAATGGAAAGCATCAGTTTGATCTGGGACGCTCCTCCCAGTCTAGTGTCATTAGCTCATTCTGCCTAATGCAGAGAGAACATTTGAGAAGGCCAACCCACTTAGTTTCCTAACCTTGAATTATCTTCTGCTTCTCCTCTCTCCCTTTCCTTTACCAAACAAAAAAAAAAAAAAATAAAAAGCTTTGCTGGAATCTCACTATGTTTTGCTCAACTGTAACAAAAAAAATTTACGCTGGTTTCCCCCCTTTCCTGTAAGTAGTCTAGTCCAAATATAGATTTGCTGTATCCAGGACTGTTTGTAAGCTCCTGAGGCCCCCCCAAGCCTTTCTGTGTTGGAGGGAAGCCTGTTAGCTTATTAGTGGGAGTGGTAAGCACTAGGTAACCTATATACCACATAAGGATTGGTGTCTGGGCCAGAAATTGTAGATGTTATGTAGTCCTATCTCGCCTACGTTCTTACCCGTGCATTGCTCCGACTCTGCCGATTTATACTAGCTCGAAGTCTTTCATTGGCTGGGCTAAGCAGGTATCCCATGGTGCATTGCTCCACATCTCCAGATCTTGTTTGCCACTCTTGTAGCTCGGACGTGGTGTCGCTTGGCTGTGGCGAAGTACCCTCCTTTTCTTGACTTAAGAAAAGATGTTATGTGATCCTATCTCGCCTACATTCTGTACTGATGGGTTCGGAGCCGATCCCTCGGCTCCGACTCGGCACGCTTATGCTATAGAGCGAGGCCTCTTATTGGCTGAGTTATCTTTATCCCAGGATGCACCACCACTAATCCCCCATATCTCGTTTGCCGCTAACAAGCTTAGACGTGGTCTCAACTTGGCTGGGCCAAGTACTATTTATTTAGGCGCTTTCCTGTCACAAATTTCCTTACTTTGAACCCAAAAGCTGTTTTAACAGCTATTGTTGTTATATTAGTGTGATTGGTGAATTTCTGTTGAAAATTCGTGATTTTTTTAGTCAGGGAAGGTTTCCCGTTTTAGTTAGAGGGGCCTTCCCCTGTTGCTTTGCTACTTGTGTCTCTTTCTTGGGTCAAGTACTCGTTTAAGTTAGAGGGTCTTGACACTCTCTCTTTTTTTCTGTCTGTTTAATTGTTTAGTGTTTAAAAAAATAAATAAATAAATTTGTTAAAGTTGTTGGATTTAACTTTACCTTTTGACTAAGTTTAGTGTTTTTTCACTTGAATAGGTTCTGTGGTAAAGCAGTTATGTCTAAGGAACACAAACCCTCCGGGTTTAAGAAATGCACGAGGTGTGGTTTTAAAATGTCCATAACGGACGACCACTCCTTGTGCGTCTATTGCTTAGGTGCTAAGCACCTACAAGAGTCGTGTAGTGTGTGCCACGCGTTCTCTTCTAGAGTCCTCCAGGAGAGGAAGAACAAATTAATCCTGAAGGGATTAATCAAGCCTTCCTTCGAGGAGGCTTTATCTTCCTCTCTGTCTCCTTCTAAAAAGAAGAAAGCGTTGGCTCCGACCAGTCAGTCGGAACCGACCGCTAAAAAATCTAAGCAGACTTCTCCATCGGCTCCACGGACTTGGGCGAGGTCGAACGGTCTGCCTCGATGCCTCCAGCTCGACCCCTCTGCTTTCGGAGCCGAGGTCTGGGGCATCGAGAGGCGGGTCACCCTCATCGGCTCCACTGATATTGGAGCCGATAAGGGTTACCGGCTCAGACTCTTCCCCTCGGGCGAAGTCCTTATCGGCACAGAGGAAATTTCCTTGAAACCTTCCTCTGAGCCGATAGTTGTTGAGTCCATTCGAGGCGGTCCCGAGCCCTCGGAGCCGATGGAGAAATCTGTTCGGGCCCGATCGGTATCCTCTAGATCATCCAAGATGTCTGATTCGGACATCGACAGGGTGCTCCTTCGACTCTTCCAGTCTCCGGTGTTCCAAAAGCTAGTTTCAGCTCCAGCCCAGTTGGCTTCGGAGCCGATGGTCCACTCCCCTACTGTGGTTCCTCCTCCAACAGCTTCGGCACCGTTGGAGCCAGTGCTGGTGGAACCTGTGGAGGTGTTAGGGTCGGGCCCGACCCTTGCTCCAACTCCGGCTCTTGGGTCGGAGTTCAGTACACGGACTTCTTCCTTCGGCCCTGGGGGGGCAGGCTTCGGGATTGATGCTTTCGGTCCCAAGTCTCCCTCTTGGTGCGTCTGCGGCGGGAGTGCCGTCCACTGTCGTGGCCACGGAGGTGGGACCCTCCCAGGATTCTGGTGGTCCCACCTTCAGGGCTATGAGGAGTGGATTAGCCAAATCTTCCCTGGCTACCTCCACGGTTTCCCCAGCTCCTTCCCTGCATACGGAAACTGGGTCGTTGGTAGTCCCCCTGTCCTTAGACAGCGGAGCCCCCGGGCCTCAGGTTACCCCCGCTGGGGTTTCTCCCCCTCCTGGAGGTCCTTCTGAAGCCTCTTCGGAAGAACCCCCCAGGAAAAGATCGTGCAAGAGGAAGCACGTTGACTCCCCTGATGAGTCTTTGACATCCGACACTGATCTCGATGATGCAGAGGGGTCCCCTATGTCGTCCTCGGATGATGTCTCCTTTGCAGACATCCTGGAAGCCCTAAAACGAGGCGGCTGGCAGTCCAAACCTCCCTCTGCTGATGAGTCTGTGTTCCTGAAGGCCTTCTGGGCTCAGCCCTCCGCCTCCTGGGTGTCTCTGCCCTTCGAGCTCTTGGATTTGATCTGTCGAAGGGCGTGGGAACACCCAGACTCTGTGGAACCGGTGCCTGCTCGTCCGAACAAATTTCTCTCAGCGCCCCCTGATAGAGAGTTCCTAACTAAAGGTGTGGCTGTAGATGCTTTGGTGGTGGCATCTGCTACCCAGCAAGATGTAGCAGAGGCTTCTACGTCCGTCCATCCTCCTAATAAGGAGTCTAGGAGCATGGATCGGCACGAAAGCGCACCCTCAGTTCAGCGGCCTTTACACTGAGGTCCTTGAACTACCTTACGCACTTTACCAGATTTCAGAGGGATCTGATTAAGGAGCTATCCGATACCCTCTTGGGTAACTTGCCTGAGGAGCTGGCCCAGACGGTTGGCTCTCAGCTGGCTACAATGTCGTCCATTTCGAACTCGTTCATGAGGCTCATTTCTTATGCGGCCGAAGGGGCGAGTAGAGCGGCGGGTACAGGCATTGCTCTACGGAGACAAGACTGGCTCAGTCTGTGTCATTTCGCGGAGGCCTTTAAGTCTTCATTTGCCGACACCCCCTTTGATGGGTCCTCCTTGTTTGGACCCAAGGTAAAGGACACACTAACCCGCTGTGAACAGGAGGGTAAGACTCTGACTGCCGTAGGGGCACGATTTTCCACTCCCTTTCGGCCTTATCCCAAGGCTAAAAGAGGAGGGAAAATGTGGTTCCGTAGATCTCAGCAGCCTTACCCCTCTCAGCAGGAGGGTTCCCCTTCCAGAGGCAGAGGAGGGGGAAATTCTTCCGGAAGACGCCGTCCCAGAGGCGGCAGAGGCCCTCGCAACACTGGAGACCGCGAGTCCTTTCGTGGCTCTTCAGCCTTTCATAGTCCCTGAGGGATTGCCCGGCTGTGCTGCTCCGGAGCCAGTCGGGGTCGTCTCGAAGCACCTAAAGGCCTGGGAAGGTATCACTCAGGACCGATGGGTGCTTCGGATTATCGCCGGAGGTTACTCCATCCCATTCTCTCACCCCCCCCTTCATTCCAAAAAAATCCCGGACCCGCCACCCAGTCAACGGGATACTGCAGCCTCAGAAGTTTCAAAGCTGCTGCAAAAAGGAGTCATCCAACCGGTCCCCGCAGACCAGATAGGATTAGGGACTTACTCAAGATTCTTTTTGGTGCCAAAAAAGACCGGGGACTTGAGGCCCATTTTGGACCTCAGCATCCTAAACCGTTCAGTCAGAAAGTCCAAGTTCCGAATGGTCACCCTACAAACCATTCTCCCATTGCTGAAGAAAGGTGTTTGGATGTGCTCCATAGATCTCAAGGACGCTTATTATCATATCATGGTACATCAAGCGTCCAGGAGACATCTGCGCTTCAGCCTAGGAGGCAGTCATTTTCAGTTCCGTGCGCTGCCCTTTGGTCTCACCACAGCCCCCAGGGTGTTCACCAAGTGTTTGGCAGTCGTGACTGCTCACCTGAGAAGTCTAGGATTCCAGGTGTTTCCGTATCTAGACGACTGGCTCCTAACTGCCACCTCCAAGCATCTACTTCTGCGGAGCCTACAAGCCACCATATCACTGGGCAATTCCCTTGGAATCACCTTCAATTGGCCAAAGTCTGTGTTGCTGCCATCTCAACGAATAAGATTCATAGGGGTAGAGATAGACTCAAACCAAATGCGGGTCTATCTACCTACAGACAGGATACAAACCATATAGGCTCAAGTTCGAGCCTTACTTCCCAGATCCAAAGCCCCAGCCAGAATGGTCCTGCAGCTATTGGGATCCATGTCCGCCACGGTTCTTCTAGTCCCCTTGGCAAGGTTGCACATGAGAATTCTCCAGTGGCTTCTCTCAGCTCAGTGGTCCTTTCAGGAACTTCCCCTCAGTCACCTTGTATGGATCACGGAATCTTGCAGACGGGACCTTCGCTGGTGGCTAGTGCCCTCCAACTTGGATCAGGGACGACCCTTTGTTCTACCTCCTCCGGCGGCCACTTTGACCACGGACGCCTCCCAGACGGGGTGGGGGGGGGGCATTCCCTGGGCAGGTCAGTCCAAGGCAAATGGCATCCGGAAGAGACTTTGCTTCATATCAACATCTTGGAAATGAGGGCAGTACTTCTGTCCCTTCAAGCCCTTCACGATTATCTCCCTCAGGGTGTAATTGCTGTTCACTCAGACAACATGTCAGTTGTTTGGTACCTGAACAAACAGGGAGGGACCAGATCCTATCCTCTTTGCAGAGAAGCCATGAGAGTTTGGGAATGGGCAGTCTCGACCAAACGCTTCCTATTGGCTACTCGCATACCGGGCAAGTCCAATGTGATAGCCGACAGATTGAGCTGGACCATCCTCTCTCCTCACGAATGGTCTCTGAATATGACAGTTGCAAGTCAGATTTTCAGCGAATGGGGAGTTCCGTGTTGCGACCTCTTCGCGACTCCTCTGAATGCGAAGTGCAAAGAATTCTTCTCCCTAACCCCGGCTCCGGGGAAGAGCCCCATGGACGCATTAGTCCATCCTTGGCCCACCGGCTTGCTTTATGCCTTCCCTCCAGTTCCTCTCCTTCCCAGAGTGATTCAAAAGGCATCTCTCTTGGGGAGCAAAATGATCTTAATTGCTCCTTACTGGCCTCGTCAAGTGTGGTTCCCCTATCTTCGGAAACATGCCCTGGAGGATCCATGGTTCCTGGATCAGATACCAGACCTACTGGTTCATCAGTCGGGACTATTCCACCAGTCCCTACACACCTTAAAATTGACGGCTTGGCTCCTCCTCTTCCGACGATAGTCAGGAGTCATACATTGGATCCAGATGTTGTACACATATTATCTTCGGCCCATAAGTCTGCTACAAAGAAACTGTATTCTAGCAAATGGAAAAGATTTGCTATTTGGGCTCAACTCCGGGGCCTGGACCCCATTTCTATTCCCGTGGCAGAAGTACTAAAATTTCTGACTTCTCTTTTCAATCAAGGCTCTTCAGTTTCTACCATCAAGGTACAATTGGCAGCAATTTCTAATTTTCACGAATCCATAGACCCACCTTTAATGAGCAACAGATTGTGTAAGACCTTCTTGAAAGGTGCTGCTCTATTAAGGCCTCCGATTTCTCATCCTCCACCTCCATGGGATCTCGATATAGTGTTACGCGCCTTGACTTCTTTCCCCTTTGAACCAGCAGCTACATGGAATCTAAAGTTTCTATCATGGAAGACAGCTTTTCTGGTGGCGATTACTTCTGCCAGAAGAGTTTCAGAGCTTCAAGCTTTGTCAGTAAAACCCCCGTACTTGGTTTTTCACAAAGACAGAGTATCCCTCAGACCAAATCCTTCCTTTGTCCCTAAGGTTTGTTCCACTTTCTGCTTACAACAATCGTTAGAGCTTCCAGTTTTTTTCCCAAAATACTCTAACAAAGCGGAGTTCATATTCTGCACACTAGATGTCCACAGACAGTTACGTTTTTATTTAGACAGGACCAAACAAACAAGGAAAACAGATCAGTTGTTTGTATCCTTTGCAGATAACAAATTGGGCAACACTGTCACAAAGGTCACTATTGCCAAATGGATCAGGGACTGTATTACTCAAGCTTATTTTTATTCTAACAAAGAGCTTACCACCTCTGTCAAGGCTCATTCTACAAGGGCTATGGCTACTTCGATAGCATTTCATTCTAAGCTTGCTATTAGTGACATTTGTGCTGCAGCTACATGGTCTTCCCCGCACACCTTCATTTCCCACTACAAATTAGATGTGGCATCTAGAGGGCGAGCTTCATTTGGTTCCACAGTGCTCAGGAGTGTTTTCCAATGAGCCACCCGGGATTTAGGTGCTAGGGATGCTGTCCCATCAGTACAGAATGTAGGCGAGATAGGATCACATAACATCTTTTAGTTATGTACTCACCATAACTTCAGATGTTTGGGATCCATCTCTACATTCTAATAACCACCCTCCTTCCCCCTTCCTTGGAGATCAGAGGATATCAGAAGGTCCGAATCCTGTTGTTTCATCTTGAAACATCTAACAATGTTATATAATGAAGTTGTGCATGTGTGCATGAATGCGGACAAACAAGATCTGGGGGATTAGTGGTGGTGCATCCTGGGATAAAGATAGCTCAGCCAATAAGAGGCCTCGCTCTATAGCATAAGCGTGCCGAGTCGGAGCCGAGGGATCGGCTCCGAACCCATCAGTACAGAATGTAGGCGAGATGGATCCCAAACATCTGAAGTTATGGTGAGTACATAACTAAAAGTTTTGATTCCTATCAAAAGCTATTTTCATAGCTATTTGTCTAAATTTGTCTAGTTGGCAAGAGTTGTGATTGTGTGATTGTTGTGTGGGATCCCTATTACTGTTCCCTCAGGCTAGGCCCGTTTCAGTTAGAGGGCCTAGTTCTTCCTCTGTTGCCTTCTGTGCGAGTTCTGTCCAAACCGTTTAAATTAGAGGTTTCGGCTTCCCTTTCCTTGTGGTTTTCAATCCCTTGTTCAAAGTGTGTGCTAGTTTTTTGGTGTGTGTTTGATCACTGTTTTAGTATTGGTTACTGTTAGCGTCGGTCCCGCTTTTTTAGAGTGAACGCCTGTGTATTGTTACAGACTTGGTTTTGCATTGTGAGCGCAGTAGTTAAGATGTCTAAGGATACCAAGGAGCACAAACCTTCGGGTTTTAAAAAGTGCTCGAAATGTGGGTACAAAATGTCCATTACTGATGGGCATTCCATTTGTGTCTACTGCTTAGGAGCCATCCATCTGCAGGAATCCTGCAGTTTTTGTCATGCGTTTAGCCCTAGAGTTCTCCAAGAGAGAAAGAATAAGTAATCTTAAAGGGACTGTTAAAGCCCTCTTTTGAAGAGGCTATGGATTCGGCTTCCAGTGGTAATTCAAAATCTGGCAAGTGAAAGAAGAGATCTCCGGCTCAGTCAGCTTCATCGGAGCCCCCGGAGAAAATGTCTAAAACTGCGTAGACCACCTCGGCTCCACTGTCCTCGGGGCCACAGGAAGGATCGGTATTGACTGAACCTGCGTCTGCTCCAATTGTATTGGAACCTCCTAGGAGCCGATCGCCCAGTCTCAGACCAGCTTCTCCTGAGAGGAGATCGCATTCTCCATCCCTGTCCTCCAAATCCTCCAGGATCCTTTTGGATGTGGATGTTGATAGGGTGGTTCAGAGGCTCCTCCAGTCACCGGTTTTGGCAAAATAGTTTTCGGCTCCGGCCCAGTCAGCTCTGGAGCTCATCCAGACCCCGTCTTTGATCATTTCCCCGAGCACATCCCTGTCTTCGGAGCCGGAGTGTTCGGTGCCGCGTGATGTCTCTAGGCCTGCTCCGATGCCCCATTCAGCTCCATTGGTACCGGCAACGGCTCCGACCCAGTCTGCTCCGTCCTCTGGGTTCGGGACTTGGGATTCTTCGGTCGGTCCCCGAGGGGGACATCTCGGGGCTTATTTCGGTACCGAGCCTCCCTCTCGGTGCATCGGCTCGGGGAACTCCGACCCCTGTCATGGCCTCGGAAACTGGTCGCTCCTCTGATTCGGGGGGGGGGGGGCCTTCGAGGCTATGCAGACCGCACTGGCCAGATAGTCAGCTACATCAGGCGGGTCAGTCGCTCTGTCCCCCACCACTCCGATGAGAGCTTCTGATCACCACCCATCTGTGGACAGCAGAGCACCAGGGCCTAGGGATACCCCCACGTGTGGTCCCCAAATTTCTGAGGGTCCCTTAGAGTTCATGCCTGAGGAGCCCCCCAGAAAGAAAACGTGCAAGAGGAAGCACATAGACTCCCAAGATGAGTCCCTCACCTCTGATACTGACCTCCAGGAATCTGAGGGGGTCCCCCAAGTCATCCTCTGATGTTTCCTTCTCCGATATCCTGAAGATACTGAAACAGAGGTGACTGGCCTGCCAAAGCCCCTTCCGAGGAGGAGTCAGTGTTCCTTAAGGCTTTTGGTGCTCAACCCTCCGCCTCCTGGGTGTCTCCACCCTTCGACAAACTCCTTGACCTGATTTGTTGAAGAGTGTGGGAGAGCCCTGATTCTGTGGAGCCCATGTCCAGGCGTCCCAACAAGTTTCTTTCCGCCCCCCAGGGCAAAGAGTTTCTATCTAAAGGAGTCCCTGTAGATGCCATGGTGGTGGCAGCCACCCAGAAGGAAGTAGCAGAGTCTTCATCCATCCTCCTAACAAAGGAGTCTAGGACCATGGATCGGTACGGAAGTGTACCCTCTCGTCAGCAACCTTCACATTACGGTCGCTGAATTACCTGTCTCACTTCACTGGGCTCCAGAGAGATCTCCTCAAAGAGTTAGGAGATACTCTTGCGGGTAACATACCTGAGGCGGTGGCTCAGACGGCTAATGCCCAGGTCTCTACCCTCAACTCCATTAACTCATCCATGCGGCTCATTTCGTATGCAGCCGAGGGAGCGAGTAGGGCAGCAAGCTCAGGGATCACCCTTAGAAGGCAAGCCTGGCTGCGCCTGTGTCACTTTCCAGAGGCCTTCAAGTCTTCCTTCACTGACGCCCCCTTTGATGGTTCCTCCTTGTTTTGGACCAAAGTGAAAGACACCCTCACCAGGTGCGAGCAAGAGGGAAAGATCCTGTCTGCAGTAGGGGTCCGTTTTTCCCTTCCTTCTAGGCCTTATCCCAAGGCCCAGCGGGGGGGTTCAAGAATTCAGAGGTTTTTTCCTACCGCACAAGGTGACCCCCCATCCAGAGGCGGGGGGGGGGTATTCAGGGAGATGTAGCCCCAGAGGCAGAGGGGGCCCCCCGCAATTCGGGAGACCGCGATTCTTTTTGTGGCTCTCCATACTGTCATTCCTGAGGGTGTGCCCGACTGCGCTTATCCAGAGCCAGTCGCGTGTCGAATTTCCTTATATCCGGAAGCATGGGAAAGCATTACCCAGGACCAATGGGTATTACGCATAATTTCCGGAGGTTATCTCATTCCATTCTGATCAGAACCCCCGCCAATCAGAAAAATCCCAGACGGTACCACCCAGTCAAAGGGATCAAGCAGCCTCAGAGGTCTCACTGCTGCTAGAAAAAGGAGCCATCCAGCGTGTCCCCTCAGACCAAATCGGATTAGGGACTTAAGATTCTTTTTGGTGCCGAAAAGAACAGGGGGACCTGAGACCCATACTAGATGTCAGCCAACTGAACAATTACGTACACAAGTCCCAAGTTCTGTATGGTCACAATACAATCGATTCTCCCATTGTTGGGAAGGAGGTATGGATGTGCTCCATTGACCTCAAGGATGCTTACTACCATGTGAAGATGGACAGAGCATCCAGGAGTCACCTACGCTTCCGGCTGGGAGCCAGTTATTTCCAGTTTCGAGCCCTTCCCTTTGGTCTCACCACAGCCCCAGGGTGTTAACCCAGTGTATGGCGGTGGTGACGGCTCACTTGAGACGTCAGAGATTCCAGGTGTTTCCGTATCTGGACGACTGGCTCCTTACCGCTCCCACCAGGCATCAACTAGTTCAAGCCAGGGACGCTACCATCAATCTATGTCACCAGTTGGGCATAACAATAAATTGGGAAAAATCTGCCTTATTGCCCTTACAGCGTGTTACCTTTATAGGAGCAGAATTAGACAGCATTCGAATGCGAGCATTTTTACCGCAGGAAAGGATCAGAGTATTACAACGGATACACATGCTGATGCCCCTGAGACCAGCGAAGGAAAGATGGGTTCTCCAGCTCCTAGGGACCATGGCAGCAACAATCATGTTGGTCCCTCCTAGCGAGATTACATATGAGAATTCTCCAGTGGCTTCTCTTTGTTCAGTGGTCTCTCCAAAGACTTCCACTGTCTCATCCCATCTCATCCCATCTTACTCACGGACAGATGCAAGCAGGACCTCGGTTGGTGGCTGTGCACCAACAATTTGGACGGGGGAGAGCCCTTCGTTCCACCCATCCCGGTTGCCATGGTGACCATGGACGCCTTCCAGATGGGGTGGGGGGGGCATTATCTTGGCAGGACAGTCAAAGGCACGTGGCAAGAACACGAGATACATCTGCATATAAACGTCCTAGAGATGAGAGTAGTGCTGCTTGCGTTGCAAGCACTTGAGTGTTCTTCCTCTAGGGACGATTGCGATACACTCAGACATGTCGGTAGTGTGGTATCTAAACAAGCAAGGGGGAACAAGGTCTTACCCTCTGTGCAGAGAGACCATGCGAGTGTGGCATTGGGCAGTAACTTCCCATCGGTTTCTGATGGCAACGCACATTCCGGGGAAGTCCAGCGTGATTGCGGACAGACTAAGCAGAGCTATCCTGATGCCTTACGAGTGGTCCCTGAATCGCCTGGTTGCAGAGCGAATCTTCAGCAGATGGGGTCAGCCTTGCTAGGACCTTTTTGCCAGCTCCCTCAATGCGAAATGCAGCAACTACTTCACGCTGATCCCCCCACAGGGGGAATCACCCAGGGACGCTCTGGTTCACGATTGGCCCTCCGGTCTGCTTTATGCTTTCCCTCCATTTCCCTTGCTGTCAAAGGTGATTCAGAAAGTGCAATCCTTGGGAAGCAGAATGATTCTGATTGCTCCACACTGGCCTCGCCAAGTTTGGTTCCCCTTTCTTCAGCAATTCACTGTGGATACTCCTTGGACCCTGGACCCTCAACCAGATTTACTGACAGACATGTCGGGACAGTTCCACCCCTCCCTGATGACCCTCCGGTTGACAGCCTGGCTACTCCACTTCCATCATTAGTCAGACTTCATAATTTCTCACTGGAAGTGGTTCATATATTATCGTCCTCTCATAAACCATCCACTAGGAAAATTTATTCTAGTAAATGGAAAAGGTTTTCTATCTGGGCACATACCCGAGGCATTGATCCTCACACAGCTCCAATAGCTTCAGTTCTGGAGTTTGTCTATGCCTTTCCATCAGGGTTCCGCATCAGCCGCCATCAAAGTTCAACTGGCGGCGATCTCTAATTTCCACGTAGCGAATGAGCCTAGTCTCATGGCGCATAGACTATGCAAGGTGTTCCTGAAAGGTACTCTGTTGCTCCGTCCACCGGTGTCCCAACCCATCATGCCCTGGGATCTCAGTTTTGTTCTACAAGCCCTTACTTGACCACCTTTTGAGTCTGCAGCTACCTGCGAATTAAAATTCTTGACCTGGAAAACAGCCTTCTTAACAGCAATCACTTCAGCAAGGCGAGTTTCAGAAATTCAAGCCCTCTCTATCAAACCTCCATATTTAATCTTCCATAAAGACAGTGTCTCTCTCAGACCAAACTCCTCGTTCCTTCCTAAAGTGACATCCGTGTCTAACCTAAATCAGTCCATTGAGCTGCCTGTTTTCTTTCCCCACTTTTCTAACAAGGCAGAATTTAGATTTCACCAGTTGGATGTACTTAGACAATTACGCTTCTATCTATACCGAACAAAAGATATCCGGAAGTCAGACCAACTTTTTGTTTCTTTTTCGGAAAACCGAATGGGTTTCCCGGTATCCAGGGTCACACTGTCTAGATGGATATCTAGTTGTATCTCTTTCATCTATCAAGCAGGAGGTAAAGAACTGCCATTTCCGGTCAAGGCTCACTGTACTCTGGCTGTTTCCACATCCACAGCCTATCAAGCCAGATTGTCAATGGATGTTATATGTGCTGCAGCTACTTGGGCTTCTCCTCACACATTTGTTTCTCATTACAAATTGGACATGGTCTCCAGGGGCAGGTCTTCCTTTGGCTCCACAGTTCTCAGGAGTATTTTCCTATGAGCCACCCAGGATGTAGGTGCTAGGGACGCTGTCCCACGGGTAAGAATGTAGGCGAGATAATACTACATAACATCAAGAAGTTATGTACTCACCATAACGTTCGATGTATTTAGTCCATCTCGCCTCACATTCTTACTTACCCTCCCACCTTCCCCCTGCCTGGAGGATTTGGAGGTTAGGGTTGTCATCTGCAGAATTCCCTTGCTTAGCTTATTCTTTACCTGGATATGATGTGTGCATGGAGTACAAATGACTTTCGCAGCAAACTAGATCTGGGGATATGGAGCAGTGCACCATGGGATACTTGCTTAGCCCAGCCAATGAAAGACTTCGAGCTAGTATAATCGGCCGAATCAGAGCCGATATTCTGCTCCGAACCCACGGGTAAGAATGTGAGGCGAGATGGACTACATACATCGAATGTTATGGTGAGTACATAACTTCTTGTTATTGGCAGTTTGGGCAATTTTTCCATGCCTCTCAACTTTCTGATTTAAAAGTCCGCATTTGCACTTGTTTCTGTCCTGTAACTTGTCTAGTTCAGATAGATTCTTAGTTTTAGCACTTGAATTTGCTTATTCGTGCTCAGCCCTGGTTCAGAACTTGTAAGCACTAAATAAGCTACAACTTACTACATCACTCAGTCTTCCCCATTACCTAGAGGAAAACTGTTTTTGTACTTACTTGCTTAGAGAAAAACAGTTCTTGTACTCACTTTCCTCACTTGTCTAGAGGAAAATACTTTTTTATTCAGGCATGTTCAAGGATCAGTTCTCAGTGTTCTCTCATGTATATCTGATGAATCTGGGCATCTTGGGGCAATGTACCAGTTGCCTCGTATTCACAAACAACCCTTTCCTCCTACCACCCAACATTACAACCTGTGAGAGATGCACTTATCTAGCCAAACTGTAGGTAAAGCTCTCTCCAACCAAGACTGAATTTGACAGTCAAGAGGAGAAGATAAACACTTGCACCACACCACACTCATTATATAGTCCCACTAAACCTACCCCACCAAAATCCACACAAACACAAAAACATTTGCGGATGCTCTCAATAATAATCTGCTCAAGCAACAGCGACCTCCAAAGCAGAAACACAAGCAACCTCCAACCCCCCCCCCCATCATAACCCAAATGATACACAGCCCACAGACTCCGTGTGCAACTCAACCACAGCCCATAAGGCAAAACAACGTACCCAACACACTAGTCATAGGTGACTCTATAGGCACACTGACTCACATTCACCAGGCTAAACAAGGAGAAGGTTACTGTCAGCTGCCTGTTGGGTGACAGGATCCACTACATAACCCACGCACTCCGGTCACTCCACAGTAAGTAGAAATATGACTCTATGTTGGTGTGAATGACCTGAGACGTACCTCTCTGGACTACATGGAGAGACATGGAAGAGCTCTGATATTGTAGCCCAGGCAGGTATGACCCTAGCCGTGAGTTGCATCCTGCCATCGCCCAGAATGATACCGCAGTACAAGGACAAAATCTTTGACTTTAACAATTGGCTAAGCTTCTGGTGTCATTATAAAGGGATCCAGTAATCTGTCTGCCTGGGACAACATGGCCGACAGACCACGATGCTTTGCCAGAAATGGCCTGCACCTGTCACCACTGGGATTCCGGATACTGGCTATGTCTCTTGCCACCCCTATAGTGCCTTTTTTTAGGCAAGATTCAAATGACAAATTCACCACCATAACAGGAACAGGCAAGCAAAAACTGAGGGTAATGCTACTCAATGCTAGAAGTCTAAATCTCAAAATGCACTCCCTCAAGGCACTCCTTAAAATGGAGAACATAGATATCTGTGCAGTGACTGAGACTTGGTTCAAGGCTCCAGAGAGCACCCCTGCATTACTAGGCTATAACTCATACCACACTAAGGATATTCACACCTCCAGGCTAGTTGTTCAGCATACTGCATCCGAGATTATACAAGTGCAACTAACTCTGGGCAAAACTGCAGTCCAAATTGTAGCTTTCTACAGATCCCCCACCATACCCCAGGATTCCCACTCCTCTTTTCTTGATGTACTGGAAAATATTAGGGTTCAACCAAACGCCCTAATAATGGGAGATTTCAACTACCCCCACCTTTAAATGGGAAAACTACTCGTGCACCAACTCCTTCGCTCAACGCTTTCTGGAATTCATAAATTCCAATGCCCTGGATCAACTTATCCACACCCCTACCAGGGGCAACAGTATCCTAGACCCAGTCATTACCAACACGAGTGACCGGTGTTCCACAACTGAAGTCAACTCCTTATTGGTCAGAGCAGACCATAAGCTAATCACCCTAGATATCCACATCCCATCCCCACCCACCCCCTTTAAGGAAACAATAAAAAATTTCTCCAAAGCCAACTTCATGCTTCTTAAGACAGAAGTGGTGAACTTCATGACACCCATGCAGCTGGACGATACAGTACGACTGGTGAATCCTACACAGATGCACTCTTTAAGCACTTACACGAGTGCATGGATCGTGCTATCCTCCAAAAACAGGAAGCCAATCTGGTGGTCCCTTGTCATAAACAAAATCTACAACAGAAGGAAGAAACTGTTGCAAAAGAGAGTAAAATCCCATGAGTGGAGGAGCTTCCTGGTCAGCCTCAGTAAGAAGCTGGAGATCCCTTGTAAGATCCTCCAAAGCTAGCTGCGAAAATAAAATCGCCACTGATCCACCACGAACGACCATTCCTTATGTGTTTACTGCTTGGGTCCGAAGTACCTGCAGGAATCCTGTAGCGTTTGCCACGCTTTTTCCTCTCACGTGCTCCAAGAGAGGAAAAGTAAGTTGATTTTGAAAGGGCTTATTTACCCCCTCCTTTGAGGAAGCCCTATCTTCTTCTTCTTTTCCTTCGAGAAAGAAAAAATCTTCGGCTCCGACCAGCCTGTCGGACCCGGCAGCAAAAAAGTCAAGGCAGGCTTCTCCGTCAGCTCCACGGACTTCGGAGCCGAGGGCGGAACGGTCTGCCTCGATGTCTCCAGCCTCGACTCCTCTGGCTCCCGAGTCGAGAGCTCGGGCGTCGAGAGGCGAGCCATCTCCATCGGCTCCACTGCCTTCGGAGCCGATGAAGGTTGCACGCTCAGACTCTTCCCCTTCGGTGCCGAAGTCCCCATCGGCTCCGAGGGAAATTGCAGTGGTAGTGGAATTTCCCTCGGCGCCGATACTTCTCGAAACTATACGGAGCCAGTCCCCCAGTTTTTCGGAGCCGACGGAGAAGTCGACTCGGACCCGGTCGGTCTCTTCTCGGTCGTTGATGTCTGATTCGGATGTAGATAGGGTGCTTCAAAGGCTCTTCCAGTCTCCGGTCTTTCAAAAGTTGGTCTCTGCTCCAGCCCAGTCGGCTCCGGAGCCGGTTTCCTACCCTGCTATCTCGGTTCCTCCTCCAACAGCTTCGGCGCCGTTGGAGTCTGTGTTGGTGGAGCCGGTGGCAGTTGTCGGGTCGGTTCTGACCCTAACTCCAACCCCGCCCTTCAGGTTGGGGTTCGGTACGCGGACCTCCTCTGTCGGCCCCGGGGGGGACGCTTCGGGACAGATCCTTTCGGTTCCGAGCCTCCCTCTCGGTGCGTCGGCGGCGGGAGTTCCGACTGCTCTTGTGGCCTTGGGGGTTTAACCTTCCCAGGACTCTGGGGGGTCCTGCCTTCAAGGCCATGAGGAGTGCCTTGGCCAAATCCTCTCTGGCCACTTCTACCATCTCACCACCACCTTCCCTTGGCACGGAGACTGGCTCCTTTGCAATCCCCCTGTCTCACGGCAGCGGAGCCCCAGGTCCTGAGGTTACCCCCATTGGGGGTTCCCTTCTTCCTGGAGGTCCCTCCGAAACGTCTTCGGAGGAACCTCCGAGGAAGAGACAGTGCAAGAGGAAGCACGTCGACTCCCCTGATGAGTCTCTCACCTTGTATACCGACCTCGATGATGAGGAGGGGTCCCCCAAGTCGTCCTCGGATGATATATCCTTTGCGGACATCTTGGAGATCCTTAAGCAACGAGGCGACTGGCAGTCCAAACCCCCTTCTGCTGAGGAGTCGGTGTTCCTCAAGGCCTTCAGGGCTCAGCCCTCCGCCTCCTGGGTGTCTCCGCCCTTCGATGAGCTTATAGATTTGATCTCTCGAAGGGTGTGGGAACATCCGGACTCTGTTGAACCGGTGCCAGCTTGCCCCAATAAATTCCTTTCGGCACCCCCTGATAAGGACTTTCTTTCCAAAGGTGTGGCTGTAGATGCCTTGGTGGTGGCATCTGCCACCCAGCAAGATGTGGCAGAGGCTTCAACGTCCGTCCATCCTCCTAATAAGGAGTCTAGGAGCATGGATCGGTACGGAAAGCGCACCCTTACTTCAGCAACCTTTACATTAAGGTCTCTGAACTACTTGACGCATTTCACCAGACTGCAGAGGGATCTGGTCAAGGAGCTTTCGGATACCCTCTCCGGTAACTTACCTGAGCAGTTAGCCCAGACGGTTAACTCCCAGTTGGCTACCCTGTCCTCGTTATCCAACTTGTCCATGAGGCTCATTTCGTATGCAGCCGAAGGAGCGAGCAGAGCGGCGGGCACAGGTGTTGCTCTAAGGAGACAAGCCTGGCTATGCCTGTGTCACTTTGCGGAGGCCTTTAAGTCTTCCTTTGCCGACGCCCCCTTCGATGGGTCCTCTCTGTTCGGACCTAAGGTAAAGGACACTTTGACTCGCTGCGAACAGGAGGGTAAGACTTTAACTGCCGTAGGGGCCCGGTTTTCCACTCCCTTCAGACCTTATCCCAAGGCTCGAAGAGGAGGGAAAATGTGGTTCCGTAAGTCTCAAAAGCCTTACTCGTTGGAGCAGAGCGATTCCCCTTCTAGAGGCAGAAGAAGGGGAAACTTTTCAGGGAGACGCCGTCCCAGAGGCGGCGGAGGCCCCCGCAACACTGGAGACCGCGAGTCCTTTCATAGCTCCTCCTCTTTCCAGCATCCCTGAAGGAGTGCCCGACTGTGCAGCTCCGGAGCCAGTCGGGGGTCGTTTTTCGAGGCACCTAAAGGCATGGGAAAGTATCACTCAGGACCAATGGGTGCTCCGAATCATCGCCGGAGGTTATACCATTCCCTTCTCTCAACCCCCTCCACCGTCCCAAAGAATCCCGGACCCGCCACCCAGTCAACGGGATCTGGCAGCCAGCGAAATTTCGAAGCTGCTTCAAAAAGGAGTCATCCAACCTGTCCCCGCAGACCAGGCCGGATCAGGGACTTGCTCAAGATTCTTTTTGGTATCAAAAAAGACCGGGGACTTGAGGCCCATTTTGGATCTCAGCAGGTTAAACCGATCAGTGAAAAAGTCCAAATTCCAGATGGTCACCTTGCAATCCATTCTCCCGCTTTTGGAGAAGGATGTTTGGATGTGCTCCATAGATCTCAAAGACGCCTATTATCTCATTCTGATAGATCAGGCGTCAAGGAGACACTTGCGCTTCAGCCTAGGAGACAGTCATTTCCAGTTCCGTGCACTGCCCTTTGGTCTCACCACAACCCCCAGGGTGTTCACCAAATGTTTGGCAGTGGTGACTGCTCACCTGAGAAGTCTAGGATTCCAGGTGTTTCCATACCTAGACGACTGGCTCCTAACTGCCACTTCCACGCATCTACTCTTAAAAACTCTAGCAGCCACTATCTCCCTAGGCAACTCCTTAGGAATCACCTTCAATTGGACAAAATCCGTATTGCTGCCATCACAGCGTATTCTGTTTATTGGTGCAGAAATAGACTCAAGGCAGATGCGAGTCTATCTTCCTGCGGAAAGGATAGCAACATTGCAGTCTCAGGTTCGGGCGTTACTCCTCAGATGTCACGCTCCAGCGAGAATGGTCCTGCAGCTGTTGGGTTCCATGTCAGCCACCATTCTACTCATCCCCTTGGCAAGGTTGCATATGAGGTTACTCCAGTGGCTCCTCTGTCCAGTGGTCTTATCAAGACCTTCCCCTCAGTCACCACATTTTGATCACAGAGACGTGCAAACAGGATCTTCGTTGGTGGCTTCTTTCCTCCAACCTGGATCAGGGGCATCCCTTCGTCCCCCCATCCCCCTCGGACACGTTGACGACGGACGCCTCCCAGACAGGGTGGGGGGGGGCATTATCTGGGCAGGTCGGTCAAAGGCACGTGGCACTCTGAGAGTCTCCTCCACATCAATATCCTGGAAATGAGGGCGGTGCTTTTAACGTTGCAAGCACTGCACGATCACCTCCCCCAGGGTACGATTGCCATTCAGTCCGACAACATGTCGGTAGTCTGGTACTTGAACAAGCAAGGAGGGACCAGGTCTTACCCCCTTTGCAGAGAGGCCATGAAAGTATGGGATTGGGCGATTGCTACCAAACGTTCTCTGGCGGCAACACATTCCGGGGAGATCCAATGTGATAGCCGACAGACTGAGCAGGACTATTCTCTCCCCTCACGAATGGTCCTTGAACGACAGAGTGGTGACACAGATTTTCACGAGATGGGGAGCTCCATGTTGTGACCTTTTCGCAACTCCCCTCAACGCAAAATGCCAGCAGTTCTTCTCTCTCACCCCAGTTCCGGGGGACATCCCCAAGGATGCTCTGGTCCAAGCTTGGCCCCCCAGCCTCCTATACGCCTTCCCACCGGTTCCTCTTCTCCCCAAGGTGATTCAGAAGGCGATTCGGTTGGAAAGCAAAATGATTCTAATCGCCCCATACTGGCCTCGTCAGGTCTGGTTCCCCTTTCTTCACAAGTATGCATTGGAGGGTCCCTGGTTCCTGGACCAAGTCCCGGACCTCTTGACGCATCAGTCAGGACAGCTCCATCAGTCCCTCCATTCATTGAAGCTAGCAGCTTGGCTACTCCTCTTCCGACCATAGTTAGGAGCCATTCTTTCAACCCTGAAGTCATGCATATTTTGTCCTCGGCCCACAAGACTTCTACTAAAAAGATGTATAGCAGTAAATGGAAGAGGTTGGCTATTTGGGCCCAACTCCGAGGATTAGACCCTATGACAGCCTCGGTGTCAGAGGTCCTGAAATTTTTAACTTCCCTGTTCAACCAGGGTTGTTCGGTGACTACCATCAAAGTTCAATTGGCGGCTATTTCCAATTTTCACGAGAGCATGGAACCACCGTTAATGAGCAACAAGTTGTGCAAAGCTTTTATTAAAGGAGCTTGGCTTCTACGGCCCCCTATATCTCATCCCGCACCACCGTGGGACCTTAACGTAGTGTTAGGTGCTTTGACCGTACCTCCCTTTGAGCCGGCAGCAACCTGTGACTTACAATTTCTTGCTTGGAAGACTGCCCTTCTAGTTGCTATTACATCAGCCAGGCGAGTTTCAGAGCTTCAAGCCTTATCTGTCAAACCACCATACCTGGTATTTCACAAGGATAGAGTATCTCTTAGACCAAACCCATCCTTTATACCAAAGGTCTGTTCTAACTTTTGTTTGCAACAATCACTGGAATTACCGTTTTTTTCCCTAAGTATTTAAACAGAGCTGAGTATACCTTTCGCAGCTTAGACGTGCACAGACAATTGCGTTTCTATTTGGATAGGACACACCAAGCACGAAAATCAGATCAATTGTTTGTGTCCTTTTCGGACAGTAAATTGGGCAAAGCCGTCACGAAAGTCACTATTGCCAAGTGGATCAGAGACTGTATCAGTCATATTTATCGCATTTCAAATGGGGAGCTTACAGTTCCAGTGAAAGCTCATTCTACCAGGGCCATGGCCACTTCGGCAGCCTTTCATTCCAAGCTCTCTATTAATGACATCTGTGCGGCTGCTACGTGGTCTTCTCTACACACCTTTATTTCTCACTACAAATTGGATGTGGCATCTAGGGGTCGAGCTTCCTTTGGTTCCACGGTTCTCCGGACCGTTTTCCAGTGAGCCACCCAGGAATTAGGTGCTAGGGACGCTGTCCCATCTGTAGAGAATGTAGGCGAGATAGGATCACATTACATCTTTTAGTTATGTACTTACCATAACTTTAGATGTATGGGATCCATCTCGCCTACATTCCTAATAACCCACCCTCCTTCCCCTGCCTTGTACGCCAGAAGAGACCGGACGATCCGAATTCAACTGTTTCCTCTCTTGAAACACCTGGCATTGTTATAACAACAGTTTGTGTGTGTGCATGTGTGCGGACAAACAAGATCTGGGGAAGCAGTTGTGGTGCATCCTGGGATATGAGGTAACTCAGCCAAAAAGAGACTGCGTTCTATTGTATAGCGGCCGAGTCGGAGCCGAGGATCGGCTCCGAACCCATCTGTAGAGAATGTAGGCGAGATGGATCCCATACATCTAAAGTTATGGTAAGTACATAACTAAAAGATTTATTGCATGCAGTTGAACAAGTGGGAAAGCATACTCTGCAATGTGGTTTTGATTCATTAGAGGCTTCTTGTAGAGCCGCAGTTACAGGCTCTGATGTCCTTCAAGGATGCATCTGCAGTCATAACATATGGGCTGTCCTGCCTCAGGCAGCCCTTCGGTCGGCCGGATTCCAAAGTCTGGGTCTGGCCTCGGCTGATGTCGCACTTTCCCCGACGTCAGAGTGTCTGGGGTATAAAAGCATCAGCCGACGCCATTTTCCTCAGTCTTTCTTGCCGCGCGGTGCCTGAAGCAGAAGCAATTTGCAAGTGCCGGTCGGTCAGATCCTGTGTTAAGAACAAATTCAGCTACCGAAGACTTCGAAAAAGCTAAGTACCCCGTTGGGGACTCTTTCTTGCCTCAGCCGATGTCAGATAAAGTAAATAATTGTTTAACTTGTGGGAAACAAATACCTCATAAGGATTTCCACTCTTACTGCCTCCCTTGCTTAGGCCCAGACCACGACGTCTCGGCCTGTTCAGCCTGTGCTTCCTTCAACCGACGAACTCTTAGACGTCGGTCGGAGTTTGCAGAGGAATTTTTTGGGGCTAATTTCGCATATAAGATGCCGTCGGAGACTCCGACTTCGCATTTGGTGAAAAAACGGAAGGACAAGGACAGACACTCGTGGCCCGCGGTTTCAGCTGAAACCACGGTAAAGCCTACCGCGAGTGTCTCTGTTTCGGCCAAAACCGAGTCCTCGGAGCTTCCTTTAACCGAATCCACTCAACCGACCACCGCGGCCCTGGAGGCCCCGGCTGAGTCGGCTACCGAGCTACCTACCGAAATCAGTGTCCAGGAAATGTCCGACACCATACCTTTGGACAAATCTACTCCTGCACGTGGGGCAGCTAGACCCCCTGCTTCCATGTCCATTAAGGCTTTTTCCAGGGCTAAAGCTGCCAAACTTACTAAAGCTTTGCCTCCCAAAACCACCTCCCAGAGGCCTTCTTCTTCTAGTTCTCAGATCCTCAGCCTTGCAGAGGATCTCATTTCTTTTATTAGAGGTTCTCAGCCTCACCCGGACAGGGGCTCTCACCCACCACCAGACAAAAGGCCCAGGACTGAGCCCTCTGACCAACACTCTTCAGATGAGTCTACGGATGGATCTGAGTTAACAGACCACCAGGAGGAGGCTTATTCCCCCTATGAGGATTCTGATGCTGAAGAATTTATTCCTTCGGCCTCCCCTCCTGAAGAGTTTTCTTTTGGTGAGACTCTACATTCCATGAGAGAGCATTTTCAATGGCAGGGTCAGGAATTTTCTGATTCTAGAAAGAGATTAAGGACCTTTTTGCATTTGCCTCAACATAGGCCCTTAGCTATACCTCCTGTTTTGCATGTTATTGATGATGTGTACAATGATGTTAGTACAGCCCCTGATACTCTCCCCCCGGCACCTGCCAAACCTGATAGATACTACAGGGTCCCGGATTCTCATTTCCATCTGTATAAGGCCCATTCCGCAGACCCAGACACTATTTCTCAGGGCCCTAAAGGGGTTGCAGCTGCCACTGCCAAAAATCCTCTCCCTTCTGAAAGGGAGTCTAGTGATTTAGAGAGATGGGGAAAGAAGGTATATACTTCTGCAACTCTTTCTGTAAGGGCATTAAATTGTCAATTTCATATGATACAGTACCAAGAGTATTTGTCAGATGAACTGAATAAGAAACCTACTTCTTCTGAACCCCTTGACCGTAAATCCCTTCAGGACCTGGTACATAACTCACAGCAGGTTAGTAATCATTTCTTAAAGTGTGGTTATGATGCACTGGAGGCTTCATGTAGGTCAGCTATGACTAAGGCAGTTATTCGTAGGCATGCCTGGCTGAAGGAACAATCCCTGCCAGACCATGTTAAAGCTAAACTCCTGGATGCTCCAATGGAAAAACAAAAATTATTTGGCTCCTCGGCTCAGGAGGTCTTAAAGAAGTTTGAAGAAAAGGCTAAATTGTGCAAACAGTTAAGGATTTTCTGCAAGTACAACCACCGAGATTCAGCAGAAACTGGCCTACTAAGAATTGGTCCTTTCCAGACTCAGACAGAGCCCAGAGAGGCAGGAACAGGCGTCCCGGAGGTAGAGGGCAAGCTAGGGGCTCCTACAGGGGCCGTCTGTGGCAGCCTTACCAACCAGAGAGGTAGTGCAGCAACAGCAACAACTACTACTACTCAAGGACAGACACAATGACTTCACTTTGATTCCGCCTACCAGGGCTCAATTGGAAGCACCCTTGGGCAGAAAGCTTTCTTTATTCTCAAAAAACTGGCATTATATTACAAGGGACACATGGACACTGCAAATAATAGACAAAGGATACAGGTTCCACTTCCACACTTTGCCAAGAACAAACGGAATGCCAAACCTGCCACCAAGTCAGAGGGCAGAGGCTTTAAAGCAGATCAACAACTTACTTCAAATGAAAGCCATAGAAAAGGTACCTCTTTCAGAACAAGGTCAAGGATTCTACTCCAGACTATTCCTTGTTCCAAGAAAAGAAAATCAATGGAGGCCTATTCTCGACCTGTCCGCACTAAATACATTCCTCATTGTGCCAAAATTCAAGATGCTGACCCTACAGCAACTTCTTCCCATGCTGGGCAAGGAGTCTTGGCTGGTGACTCTAGATCTCAAGGAGGCATACCTGCATGTCCCTATTCGACCAAGTTGCAGAAGACACCTCAGATTTCTTGCAGGATCAGAGCATTATCAATTCTCAGCATTGCCCTTTGGCTTATCTACTGCGCCCAGAGTATTCACGAAATGCCTGGCATCAGTAATTGCACACTGCAGACTTCAGGGGATTCAAATCTACCTATATCTGGGCGACTGCCTTATACAAGCGAACAACAAGGAAAAATTGATAAAGGACTTGGCATATGCCATCCACCTACTACAGGCCTTGGGATACACAGTCAACATCCAAAAATCAAGACTTGTTCCATCCCAAAGGATAACCTTTTTGGGTGCAGATCTAGACACAACCACCCAATTGGCCTTTCTCACAGAAGAAAAACAAAAACAACTTCCGGATTACTTCATGAATCTGACAAGACAAACTCAGCTAACTGCAAGGAAAATCCTGCAGGCCCTGGGTTACATGGCATCCTGCATAATAATGATTCCACAGGCCAGGCTGCATATGAGAAAATTACAATGGTACCTAAGGAGTGTATGGTCTCAGCACAGTCAGTCTAGAAGCTGTGATACCAATTATTCCTTGCCTTCAAAAGGAATTCCTGTGGTGGGCTCATGCCTGCCAGTACAACAGAGGGTTGCCTTTCAACAAACCAAGAACAAAGCAAACCATCACCACGGACGCTTCGGACAGAGGATGGGGAGCACACATGGAGGGCAAATGTATCCAAGGCCTATGGTCTCAAGGACAGCTGCGCATGCACATAAACCAAAAGGAAATGCTGGCAGTAATACACGCAATCGAGGCCTTCAAACCTTTCCTCCATCAAGGTCACCTGTTAATAAGGACAGGCAACACCACAGTCATGTGGTACATAACCAAGCAGGGAGGCACCCATTCCTAACCCCTATGCAGGCTGACTATGAATCTATGGGAGCTGTGCCTGAAACTCAATATCCAACTACAGTCCCAGTTCGTGCCAGGAAAAGAAAATGTACTGGCAGACAGCTTAAGCAGAACTACCATGAATGCACACGAATGGATGCTGCACCCAGATATCTTCCTACTCATAACAAAAGCATGGGGACAGCCGGAGATAGATCTGTTCGCTTCCCCCCACAACCATCAACTGAAGACATTCTGCTCAAGGACGTATCACCCAAAAGCTTGGAGGGTGGACTCTCTCTTTCAGCTGGAAAGCTCTAGAAGTATATGCCTTCCCACCTCTCCCATTAATGTCCAAGGTTTTACTGAAGATCAGGGCAGAACAGCCAAGAGTGATTCTGATAGCTCCAGACTGGCCAAGAGCACTGGTACCCACTACTGAGGAGCATGTCACAGGCGAAACCATGGCCTCTCCCCCTATGGCCTCTTCTTCTGACACAGAACAACTTCAAGATCATGCATCCCAACTTGAAAACATTGCAAATAACTGCCTGGAAAATTCCATAAATCCCCCTCACAATACCTTATCACAGAGGGTAAAGGACATTATTATGGAAGCTCGACGCCCTTCCACAAGGAAGACATACTCAGCAAAATGGAAAAGATTTCTCATTTGGAGCACAACAAAAGGCTTAGATGTGACAGTGGCGACTATGACACATATTCTGGAATACTTAGCAGAATTGTTCCACAATGGCCTGTCCTATTCTTCCATAAAGATTCATGCCTCAGCAATTTCAGCAGAATACAATGTGGATCCACCTATCTTCTCACACCCTCTCCTCAGGCAATTTCTGAGAGGGATCAAAAACATCAATCCTCCAAGAAAACCCCCTTTACCTACTTGGGATCTCAACTTTGTGCTGGAGAAACTAACACTTCCTCCCTTTGAACCAGCAGTATTGGTGGATCTACAGTTTCTGTCTTGGAAAACCGCTTTCCTTCTGGCCATAACTTCAGCAAGAAGAGTATCTGAGTTACAAGCTTTAATGGCAGTACAGCCATTTCTTATCTTCCATCAGGACAGAGTCTCACTAAGAACCAATCCTACTTTTATGCCAAAGGTGGTATCTAGGGTATCCCTGAACCAAGCTATTCACTTGCCTACATTCTTCCCAAATCCACAAAACAGAGGGGAAAAACTTCTACGCACTCTGGATATACACAGACAACTACGCTACTACTTGGACAGAACTAAAAGTTTCAGAAAAACTGACCAACTCCTTGTAGCATATGCTGCTGGGGTACAAGGAAAAGCAATTTCCAAACAGACAATTTCAAAGTGGATAGGAAATTGCATTCGATTTTGTTACTCCTTTCATGGAAAGACAGTTCCTGCAAACATCAGGCCTCATTCAACAAGGGCCACAGCCACCACTACAGCTTTCCTAAGAGGGGTGGCTACCAAGGACATTTTAGAAGCTGCTACATGGAGCTCCGTGCATACATTTGCCAAACATTACAATTTACCTTTATTCTCCAGATCCAGAGCGGGTTTTGCTTCAGCAGTTCTGCAAGGGATCTTATCTACACCATCCTTTTCTTAGTACCTCCACCTCCAGATTGCCTATGGTATTCTACCCATATGTTATGACTGCAGATGCATCCTTGAAGGACATAGTACAGTTTTGTACCTACCATAAATGTAGATGTCCGATAGGTATGCATCTGCAGTCAGGGTTACCCTCCCTCCTTCCCCTCTGTGGTATTCCTAGGGTACTTACCCCTCCATTAGCTAGCTGGGGGAGCTTTTATGGTGTATTTGTTTGTATATATATGTATATATTTTTTAGAAAATGTTTGGAATTTACTGCATTCCTCCAAATTTGGCCTTCCTAGAGGGCACCTGGCATCTGGGGCAAGAAACACTGAGGAAAATGGCGTCGGCTGATGCTTTTATACCCCAGGCGCTCTGGCGTCGGGGGAAAGTGCGACATCAGCCGAGGCCAGACCCAGACTTTGGAATCCGGCCGACCGAAGGGCTGCCTGAGGCAGGACAACCCATATGTTATGACTGCAGATGCATACCTATCGGACATCTACATTTATGGTAGGTACAAAACTGTACTTTATTCAAAGGCATGCTTGGTTGAAAGAACAAAGTTTACCTGACCATGTTAAAGTAAAATTATTGGATGCCCAACTACAGCATGATACTTTGTTTGGTGTTAAGGCAGAAGAGGTGTTAAAGAAAATGGAGGCTAAAGCAGAATCGATGCAGACAGTGAAAGATTTCTTACATGTTCAACCACCTAGATTTAGCAGAAACTGGCCTTCAAAAAATTGGTCCTTTCCAGTGTCAGACAGGACACAAAGAGGCAGATACAGATGCCCAAGAGGCAGATCTCAGCCCCAAGGCTCTTACAGACCTAAACAATGGGGTGCTTCAGCCTCCAAAGGAGGGGAAGACAAATCACAACCTTATAGGAAACAGTCCCAATGACTTCCCTCTACAAATGCCAAGCACTTACCTTTTGACAGCACCCCTAGGGGGAAAGCTAGCACTTTTCTCAAAAAATTGGCACATGATCACCCAGGACCAATGGGTGCTGAATATTGTTTCTCAGGGTTACAGGTTCCACTATCACATGCTTCCAAAACCAAAAGGTATGCCAGACCTGCCACAAAACCAATGGGCAGAGGCACAAAAAACAGATTGCTGCTCTTATGGACATGGGAGCTATTCAAAAGGTTCCACAGCAAGAACAGGGGCAAGGATTTTACTCAAGACATTTCTTAGTACCCAGAAAGGACAAAGCCTGGAGACCAATACTGGACCTGTCAATCCTAAATACTGTCCTGGATGTTCCAAAATTCAAAATGTTAACACTACAGCAACTTCTGCCCATGCTGGGCAAGAAGGCTTGGCTAGTTACTTTGGACCTCAAGGAGGCATGCCTGCATGTCCCAATCAGACAAGCTTGAGAAGATACCTCAGATTCATAGCAGGCTCAATGCATTACCAATTCTCTGCACTGCCCTTTGGCTTATCTACTGTGCCCAGGGTCTTCACAAAATGCATGGCACCAGTAATAGCATTTTGCAGACAAAAAAAAATTCAAATATATTTCTACTTGGACGACTGCCTTATTCAAGCAGAGAGCAAGGACATTCTTCTAAAACATCTGGCGTTTGTAAAAATGTTACTAATTTGCCTAGGGTACACAGTAAATGAAAAGAAATCAAAACTAGTGCCCTCTCAAGAGATAATATTCCTGGGTGCAAGCTTAAATACAACTGCCCCAGATGGCTTATCTCACGCCAGACAAAGGCAACTGACTCATTACTTTCAAATGATGGCAACAAAAACCTAGCTCCCTGCAAGAAAAATTCTGCAGGCCCCGTGCTTCATGGCATCCTGCATTCTACTAATTCCATATGCAAAACTGCATATGAGGAAGCTACAATGGTATCTAAAAAGTGTGTGGACTCGGTATTGTCACAGCCTGGATACAGTCATAACTTTAATTCTCTGCCTACAACAGGAGTTTCGATGGTGGTCCCAGGCCTGTCACCACAACAAGGGACAGCCTTTCACCTTACCCAAAGCCAGGCAGACAATAACGGATGCATCGGATTATGCCTGGGGGGCACATATGGCAGGAAAATGTATTCAGGGCACGTGGCCCAAGGAACAAATGCATAGTCACATCAATCAAAAAGAGATGCTAGCTGTACAGAATGCCCTGACAGCTTTCAAGGACCTAATACATCCAGGAAACTACTAATAAAGACTGACAATACCACAGTTATGTGGTACATAAACAAGCAAGGGGGCACACATTCCTACCCCCCTATGCAGGCAAGCCATGACTTTGTGGAACACAGCACTGACCTGTCAAGTACATCTGCAGGCACAATTCCTGCCAGGAACAAAAAGAATACACTGGCAGACGAACTAAGCAGAAATCTCATGGATCCTCATGAATGGAAGCTAAATCCACAAGTGTTCAGCATGATAATGAGGAAATGGGGATGCCCAGACATAGATCTTTTTGCCTTCCCTCACAGTTTCCAAGTACAGAAATTTTGCACAAGAACTTATCACTCTCAAGCATGGAAAGTGGACGCTCTATCATTCAGCTGGAAAGGCCTGACAGTCTATGCCTTCCCTCTGATGCCTCTTCTTACCAAGGTGCTACTAAAAGTCAGACAAGAAAGGCCAAAAATTATCCTGATTGCCCAGACTGGCCACGCCAGCACTGGTACCCAATCCTAAAGAGTTTGTCTCAAGGCCCAGCTTGGCTTCTACCTCAAATTCCTCATCTTCTGACACAACAAAACAGTCAGATTCTGCACAGTCAACTCAGAGCCTTAAACCTGGCAGCATGGCAGATAATGTAGCCACTCAGACTGCACCTCTCTCTAAAGCTGTTATGGATGTCATTTTAGAAGCCAGGAGGCCCAGCACTAGGAAATCTTATGCAGAAAAATGGAAGAGATTCTGTGCTTGGAACCAGGCACAAGGGCTCGAACCACTTGTCCCTAATATATGTCAGATTTTACAATACCTAACTGAGATGCTGGACAAAGGCTTATCTTTCTCATCTATTAAAATCCATGCGTCTGCTATTTCAGCTCATTACAATGTGGAACCTCCTATTTTTTCACATCCTCTACTACGGCAGTACCTCAGAGGGGCAAAAAATATGAAACCCCCCCAAGGAGAGCACCAGTACCTACTTGGGACCTAAATTTTGTTTTAGAAAAACTCACACTGCCTCCTTTTGAAATAGCCAGCACAACTGATCTAAAATTCATATAATGGAAAACTGCTCTGCTCCTAGCAATAACTTCAGCAAGAAGAGTCTCAGAGTTACAAGCATTAATGGCTGTGGAACCTGTCCTCATTTTTCATCAGGACAGGGTTTCTCTTAGCACAAACCCAACATTCATGCCAAAAGTGGTCTCCAATGTGGCCTTAAACCAAACCATTCATTTACCTATGTTTTACCCCAAACCCCAGAGTAAAGGGGAGAGACTTCTGCACGCTTTGGATATACACAGACAGCTACGATTCTACTTGGACAAAACAAAAGCTGTCAAAAACTGAGCAACTGTTTGTAGCCGATGCTGCAGGATCACAAGGAAAGCCTATTACAAAGCAGACCATCTCAAAATGGATAGGACACTGCATCCGCTTCTATTATGCACAACTTGGCAAATCAGTGCCTAAGGGCATTAGGCCTCATTCTACCAGAGCAGCAGCTACTTCAGCAGCTTTCCTCAGAGGAGTACCAAGCAAAGACATTTTAGAAACTGCAACCTGGAGCTCAGTGCACACCTTCACCAAGCACTACCACTTACCTCTCTTCTCTAAATCCGGAGCAGGCTTTGCCACTGCAGTTCTGCAGGGCCTGGTAGCCTCTCCAAATCCAATTTAGACCCAGCCGCCCAACCTTTTAGACCCAGCCGCTTTGGGATTCTACCCAAGTGTAATGACTGCAACAGTGAAACACTATGAACATAGTACAGTTGTGTACCTACCATAAATGTAGATGTTCGAGTGTTCACTGTTGCAGTCCAGGTTACCTACCATCCCCCTTGTTTCATTGCTGGGACTTTTCTGTACTTCTCATCTTTATACAAGCTATGTGGTGTATTTGCTTGTAGATGAACGAAATGTTTATAGTAATATATGCATTTTTTGGCATAATTTTATCTTTCCAGCCTTCCTATCTGAGGGCACCTGACATCTGGGGCAAGAAAAACTGAAGAAAATGGCGTCTGTTGCAACTTTTATAACCCTGTCACACTGACGTCAGGGAAGATGCGACAGCAACCGATGCCAGACCAAGACTTTGGAAATCGGGCCGACTGCGGGTCGCCTGCCAGCAGGATAACCAAAGTGTAATGACTGCAACAGTGAATACACTCGAACATCTACATTTATGGTAGGTACACAACTGTACTTTCTCTACTTGGGGAAAATCATTGTTCTCTTGCCTGTTACCTCTGCCAGGAGCTCCCAAGGCCATTACCCCCTTCCTTGTTTTTCACAAAGGCAGGGTGACTCTAAAAGCTAATCCATCCTTCGTGCCTAAGGTAGTGAAGGAGCTGTCCCTCATTCGGGCTGTTCATTTTCCCACTTTTCTTCCCAATCCGAAAAATAGGGGGGAAAGGATCTTCCATTCTCTAGACATTCACAGGCAACTGAGGATTTACCTGGCAAAGCAAAATCCTTCAGAAAGCCTGACCAACTGTTATTTCTTGTGAGCCCTAAGCTAGGCAAGCCAGTCTCCAACGTATTGTAACCTGGATTTCTAAGACTATCTCCTTCTGCTACTTGCAGTAAGGTGAGACCTTGTCGTCTTGCCCTGAAGCACATTCCACTAGAACAGTGGCTTCCTCAAGGCTTTTCCACAAAGGAGTAGACTCCAGGTCTATCTTGGAGGCGGAAACTTTGTGTTCTGTACATGCTTTTACCAAATACTACAAGATTGATGCTCTCTCCAGGTCCAGAGCAGCCTTTGCTCTCTTGACTGTTGAACAGCTCTTCTACACAGTAGCCAACCACCCTTCCTTCAATTCTGGGAATCCTCCATTCATGATTTCAGTCAGGACACAGTACAGTTGTGTAAGAACTTGACATATGCCATACTTATTACTGTTGCAGTATTCCATCCCACCTTTTATCCCCTCTTTTCTATTAATACTATTTATACAATATTTTTTTGTAGATAGTTCTTAGGTTTCTTGTACACAGACCTGAAGAAGTCTAGAAGGATGAAAGTAATCTTAAATAGAATATGGTTTGCACAATGGATTTTTTGCATGCAAAATGTATATATATATATTATATACATATATTTTAGATTGCCAAATGGTCTGTTTATATATTTCCAGCCATGTAGTATATTGTCATGGATAAAATCACAGACTTAATCTGATAAGAGGTACTACATCATTATTAATTTTATTTGAAGTACATAAGGGTTGGTGTACTCCTGTGTTTCATTTATTTTAGTAGGCTCTGAACACAGTTAACTGACTTTTTCCTTCAGATTACTGGAAGGCATGCCTTGTACTAAAACTGGAGTTTTAAGTACTTTTTGCTTTACAACTGCAGGATTCTTCCCAGCTAGTGTTTCTCCTCACCTTTTGTGTTTTTTTTTTTTTTCCAGTTTTTCTAAATTTCTTCTTTGCTGGCATCCAGCAGTGTACTTACTAGCCAGTTACTGAAACTTAACCAAAAAGACAAATTCGCTGGCTGTCATTTCTGAATTTTTCACACTGGGGGAGCTGAAATTAAGTGTGTTACTGTGTGTGCAGCCATCTCAGAAATCCCCTGTATTGACATTATTGATGTTAAGTTGTCAATCTCGCCTTCATTCTTGCTTGATGGGTTTGGAGCCGATCCTCGGCTCCGACTCTGCACTTGCTAAGCTCGAGAGTCACTTTTACCAGCTCGAGGCAGCCCCATATCCCATGATGCAAGGCGGTAAGTACCCAGATCTCGTTTGCCGCTTCGCTGATGAGGTCCTCCTTTTACCAGCTCCTGGTAAGTGATTTATACACTACTACTTTTGCCCCTTTTTCAGTTTAAACTTATATTTATAGTTAAAAGTAATAGTTTTAGACTAGTTTTAGTCTTTTCTTGACTAAATTTCCCTCTCTTCAAAAACTTTTTAGTCAGGCCTTCCCCATCCCATACCCCCCCTTGTTAGGGTGTGTGTGTGTATTGTGAGAAAATATTTTTTCCCTTTTGGGATTGTTAATTTCTTGAACAGGTGTTGTGTGTGTGTGTTTTTCACAACATGTCTAAAGAAAGGGTCTCGGGCTTTAAGAAGTGTGACTCGTGCTGTCAGAAAATGTCTCTGACAGACGGTCACACTTCTTGCCTATACTGCCTGGGACCTTTCCACCTGCAGGTCTCCTGTGCGATTTGTCATTCTTTTAGCCAGAGTGTCCTGCAGGAAAGGAGAAATAAGCTTATTTTGAGGGGCCTTCTTAAGCCGGAGGGCTCTCCGGCTAAGTCGGCTCCATCTAAGGCTTCTAAGTCTTCCAAGGCCCAGGCTTCTGTGTCCAAGCCTGCGGCCTCGGCTCCGACTCTTTCAGAGTCGAGATCGGTTCCTGCTGGAGCCGATTCTGGTTTACACAAACCTTCGGCACCGATGGCTATCGGTGCCGATTCTGGTTCGACCACTTCGGTGTCGGCTCCGATCGGTTCCGATCACCATGTGGCTCAGGCTTCGGTGTCGGCGCCAATCGGCTCCGACACCCTTACTTTTATGGCTGTATCGGCTCCGGCTGGAGCCGATGCATCGAAGCTATCTGTCGGTGCCAAGAAGTTGTTGGCTCTGACAGTTTCTGTGGTTTCATCGGCTCCGATGGTTCCTTCGAGGAAGAGGTCTAGGTCCCTTTCCTTGGAGCCGATACTCTCGGCTCCGGCTTCGCATCTCCTCTCGGAACGGAGCCATCGGAGCCGATCTTTCAGGTCACCCAGGCTTTCTGACCATGATTTAGAGAGAGTGGTCAGTAGATTACTAAAATCACAGGCACTGGCCCAAATGCTATATAGTCCGTCTCAACAGACGACTATTAGTCCACACCCCATTGCAGTTCCTCCTTCGACTCTACCCCAGAGTTTGGAGTTGGAGTCTTCGGGAATAGTTTCTGCTACGGCTGAGGGACAGATACCCCCTTCTGCTCCTTCAGCCTCTACTCTTATCTCCTCTTCGAGACCTTCCTTAGAGGGATTCGGTGGTCGGGCTTCCCTGGTCTCCTCCGAGGGGGTGAGTGGCATCAGACCCTTGTCCGACCCCACTCTTCCCCTTGGAGCCTCGGCCTTGGTGAGCTCGGCTCCGACATCTGCCTCGGAGCCTTCCTTTTCGGTGGGTCCTGGAGTTCCTGGCTCTTCGGAGCGGGTTCTCTCGGACCTCCCTGGGAGGGGAGCCTCCGAGGTGATGAAGAGTGTGTTGGCCACTGGACTCGGCCAGCAGTCTGTTCCCTTAGCTCCTCCCTCAATGGTGCCTGTAGACATCTCTGCCACTTCTCTTGCTCCCGGACCCAGAGATCCTCCGCCTCAGGTTTCCCTACTGGGAATAACCCCCTCTTCCGAGGATTCTCCTGATTTGTCAGGAGATCCTCAGCGGAAGAGGACCTGTAAGAGGAAACACGTAGACTCCCCGAGTCTATCACTTCAGATACTGACTTAGATGAGTCAGAGGGATCCCCAAGATCCCCCTCTGAGGATGTCTCCTTCTCAGACATCCTAGAACTCCTTAGACAGAGGGGAAACTGGCCCACCAGTAATCCCTCTGAGGATGAGTCAGTATACCTGGAGGCGTTTGGATCTCAGCCCTCCACCTCCTGGGTGTCTCCGCCTTTCGACCCCCTTATGCAGGTTATTGCTCGAAAGGCGTGGGCTGCTCCTGACTCTGTAGAGCCAGTCCCTAGGAGGCCTTCTAAATTTATTACTGCCCTGTCGGACAAGCAATTCCTCACAAAAGGTGTCCCTGCTGATGCCATGGTGGTGGCGGCCGCCACTAAGAAGGAACTTGCAGATCCTTCCGTACCTGTCCATCCTCCTAATAAGGACTCTAGGACCATGGATAGATATGGTAAGCGGATGTTCTCTTCAGCGACCTTTGCTATGCGTTCGCTGAACTACCTATGTCACTTCACCTAGCTCCTTAAGGATATCCCTCTGGAGTCTAGTGAAGTAGTACAGGATCCTACAGCTGCAGGGGCTCAAGAAAAAATTGCTTCGCAGCTAGGAACCCTTAACTCCATTGCTAACTCTTCCATGCGGCTGATATCATATGCTGCTGATGGAGCGAGTAGGGCCGCAGGTACAGGTGTGGCTCTTAGACGCCAAGCCTGGATGCGACTCTGTAATTTTGCAGATTCCTTTAAGGCGTCCTTCACAAACTCTCCCTTTGATGGGTCAGCTTTGTTTGGCCCTCAAGTGAAGGAAACGTTGACCAGGTGTGAGCAGGATGGCAAAACTCTTTCTGCCGTAGGAGTCCGTTTTTCCACCCCTTCTAGACCTTACCCCAAAGGACAGAAGGGTGGCAAAATGTGGTTCCGCAAATCCCAAGGAGTCACGCCGGATTCACGTGGTCAGTTTACCCCTAGAGGCAGAGGGGGTAACAACAGACGCCGCTCTAGAGGCAGAGGGGGTCCACAAAACCAGGGAAACAGAGTCTCTCTCTGACAAGCCCTTTCAGCATCCCTGAGATGTTGCCCGGCTGTCCCTCCTTGGAGGCAGTCGGGGGAAGACTATCGCTGTACCCAGAAGCCTGGCGTTCTCTCACTCAAGACAGATGGGTACAGTCGATCATATCCGAGGGTTACAAAATTCCTTTCGAGGAAAGTCCTTTCTATCCCTCAAATTCCCTTCCAGATGTACCACCGGTCTAAGGGAAATTGCAGAGTTAGAAGTCTTAAAACTACTGCAAAAAGAGCCATTCAGCCAGTTACAACAGATCATTCAGAGCCGGAATCTACTCAAGGTTCTTTTGGTCCCAAAAAGACAGGAGACTGGAGACCAATATTGGATCTCAGCAGACTCAACAAGTCTGTGAGGAAGACAAGATTCCGAATGGTCACTCTTCAGTCAATTCTGCCCTTCTTACAGGAGGACAACTGGATGTGCTCAATAGATCTTCAGGATGCGTACTATCACATAAAAATTCACAGACGCTCCAGGAGATTTCTCCGCTTTCGGCTGGGGTCCAGTCATTTCCAGTTCAGAGCCCTGCCCTTTGGTCTCACTACAGCCCCCAGAGTGTTCACCAAATGTATGGCAGTGGTCACGGCTCACCTGAGACGTCAAGGATTCCAGGTGTTTCCGTATCTCGACGACTGGCTCCTTTCAGCCACCACCAGGCATCAGCTTGTTCAAGCCAGGGATTGCACAATAAATCTTTGTTCTCAATTGGGCATCTCGATCAACTCCGAAAAGTCATCCTTATTGCCCTGCCAGTCAATTACTTTCATAGGCGCAAACTTAAACACTGTTCGGATGTCAGCTACCCTTACAGATCAAAGAGTTTCAGACATTCAAAGTCATGTCAGGATCATTCTAGCCAACAAGAAAGTACAGGCCAGAATGGTTCTAAAGGTATTAGGCCTCATGGCTGCGGCCATTACTCTTCTTCCCCTGGCTCGCTTCTACATGCGCCTTCTTCAGTGGATGTTGTTCACTCAGTGGTCTTACCAACAACTTCCAATGCGTCACCAAATACTGGTGACACAGATTTGCAAGAATCATCTTGCTTGGTGGATCACTTCTCCCCAGATTCACCAAGGCAGACACTTTGTACCCCCATCCCCGGTAGCCACTGTCACCACGGATGCCTCCCTGATCGGGTGGGGGGGGTCATTATCAGGGCAGGATGGTTCATGGGACGTGGCAACCTTTCGAATACCACCTGCACATAAATGTCCTAGAGATGAGAGCAGTGCTTTTAACGTTGCAAGCCCTCAACGACTTTCTTCCCGTAGGGACAATTGCAGTCCACACAGACAACATGTCTGTAGTTTGGTATATCAACAAACAGGGTGGAACCAAGTCCTACCCCTTGTGTCGAGAAGCGCTCAGACTTTGGCAATGGGCGATCTCCTCTCATCGGTTTCTGGAAGCAACGCACATCCCGGGGAAAACCAACATTTTAGCGGACAGATTGAGCAGAGCTATTCTCATGCCTCACGAGTGGTCTCTCAAGCAATCTATAGTGGAAGAGATTTTTCTGGAATGGGGTCGCCCATGTTGCGATCTTTTTGCTACTCCCCAAAACAACAAATGCCCAGATTTCTTCTCTCTCTTCCCACTGCCAGGCCATCCCCCCCCAGAGACGCTCTGACCCAGTATTGGCCCCAGGGACTTCTTTATGCCTTTTTTCCTTTTCCTCTGATCCCTCAAGTTATCCAGAAAGCAACCGTTTTGAGAGCCAAAATGATTCTCATTGCTCCTTATTGGCCTCGACAAATTTGGTTTCCGTTCCTCCATCTTCACCTTTTGGTGCAGCCGTGGCATCTGGACCCAGTGCCAGATCTTCTGATTCACCAGTCCGGTCAGCTGCACCGGTCTATCCCTTCTCTCAACCTCACAGCATGGTTGCTCCACTTCCGTCCTTAGCCAGGCTTCCTTTGATCTCTAACCCCGTTAGAGACATTCTAGTAGCTTCCTTAAAATCCTCTACCAGGAGGATTTATACAAGCAAATGGAAACGTTTCTCTTATTGGGCTAAAGCCAAGAATATTGATCCCTTCACTGCTCCAGTTCAAGCAGTTTTGGATTTCTTAGCGGAGATTTTTCATGCGGGCTCCTCTTCTTCCACAGTTAGAGTTCAATTGGCTGCTATCTCGAACTTTCATGTCGGGTTCGCAGATCACAATATTATGTCCCACAGGCTTTGTAGAGCCTTCTTGAAAGGAATTTTCCTCCTGAAGCCTCCAGTCAGGAGTCCTCCTCCTCAATGGGATCTAAATTTAGTGCTGACATCCTTGATTCTTCCCCCCTTCGAGCCAGCTGTTTCTTGCTCCCTGAAATTTCTTTCATGGAAAACTTTATTCCTGGTAGCTATTACATCGGCTAGGAGGGTGTCTGAACTTCATGCTCTATCTGTTCACCCCCCCCTATTTGGTCTTCCACAAAGACAGAGTATCATTGAGAACTAATCCGACCTTTTTGCCTAAGGTCGCCTCAAAGACTAATTTGAATCAAGCCATTGATCTCCCTGTATTTTTCAAAACTATTCAAACAGATCGAACAAAACTACATTATCTTGATGTCCACCGCCAACTCAGATATTATTTGGACAGAACAAAACAATTCAGGAAATCCGATCAACTCTTTGTTTCCTATGCTGATAACAAGAAAGGCCTTCCTGTCTCAAAAGTGACCTTATCTAGATGGCTTTCTTCTGTCATCTCTGAAATTTATCGGCTCAGGGGAAAACAGCTGTGCTCAAAACCTAAAGCACATTCAACCAGAAGCTTAGCTACTTCTACAGCCTTTCAAGCTAGACTTCCTTTAGACACTATTTGTGCAGCGGCCACTTGGGCCACTCCTCATACCTTTGTTTCCCATTACAAATTGGATTTGGCCTCCAGGGACAGAGCCAGTTTTGGCTCTACAGTCCTCAAGAGTCTGTTCCATTGAGCCACCCAGGATAGAGGTGCTAGGGACGCGGCCCCATCAAGCAAGAATGAAGGCGAGATTGACAACTTAACATTGAGAAGTTATGTACCTACCATAACGTTCCATGTTAGTTGTCTTCTCTCGCCTTCTTTCTTGCGACCCTCCCTCCTTCCCCCAGGCCTGGACAGACCTTTCTCTACAGAGAATTATAGTTCTGAAGACCATACAGAGCTGGTCCTTCTACCATCCTGCAGGTTTTTCTTTTCTTTTTTCTTCCTTTGGGAAGTGTTTATGCTAGGTGCTATTGCCCTTTTGTCATCAAACGAGATCTGGGTACTTACCGCCTTGCATCATGCGATATAGGGCTGCCTCGAGCTGGTAAAAGTGACTCTTGAGCTTAGCAAGTGCCGAGTCGGAGCCGAGGATCGGCTCCGAACGCATCAAGCAAGAAAGAAGGCGAGAGAAGACAACTAACATGGAACGTTATGGTAGGTACATAACTTCTCATTTTGCTTGATGACACAGAGATAGCCACTGTGTTGGTGGCTTGTGTTCTCTTTGCCGAGAGAGAGAGAGAGAGTGAGTGGTAGTCTGTAGTAGTTTATGAAGAGGATTCTGGGAACTGGATTGAAGGTTTTAGTCAACCTGCCTGTGATCGGAAGTCTCCAAGCCCGTTTTGTGTGAGGCCATGAGGCGCAAGGCACCGAAGGCCAAATCTGTGCTAGCCAGGTAATGTTGACTTACGTTGGGCAGTGCCTTGGTTCCTTTCTTTTCCCAGGCTTCTCAGTGACTCTTGCAACAAGGTTAGGATTTCATGTCTTCCCTTGAAAATATAAGCAGCCTCTTCTGGCAGTAGGGGTGTCTTGGATTCTTTGAAGTGGAGAAGGGTGGAACCCATTGCTGAGGGCTCAAATATCTTTGGCTGTGAAGCAGCTGAACTGGCCTATGTGGGTAACCCCCCCTCCCCCCCCAACAACTGTAATATGAATCTAAAGCTGATGACACCCTAACTTTTATACCACCACATTATTTCTGCTTTTGGGGCCAGTGTACAGTTTGTCACATAGAATTGTAGTGGGAGGCAAAGGAGAATGCACAGAGTCCAG
Organism: Protopterus annectens; assembly: GCF_019279795.1. Lineage (NCBI taxonomy): Eukaryota > Metazoa > Chordata > Ceratodontiformes > Protopteridae > Protopterus > Protopterus annectens. The sequence continues at coordinate 1,875,111,674 of NC_056725.1, read as the reverse complement.
TTAAGATATATTGTTTTTATATTACTGCCTGACCCTAGGGCACATACTTTTCCTCCAGTCATAGTGGATGTGTTCATTATTACATGTATGGCTCCAGTCCGCACCCCCCAAAGGCAGTCCTAGGATGATTGGACTACTTTGGGTTAAGTAGCCATGTCTGTTCTAATGCTGTAATTCTCTAGCATATCCAGTTGTGGTGCCCTTTGATTTGAAAAGGGTTGTAGTTATGCTACCTTGCCTTTTCAGAGCCTTGAACTGCCAGACCCCCCCCCCCCCAATGCTTAACTTTCTGCAGTCCTTTCTGGAAAAGACAAGGGTTGAGGCATTGCTTATCTCAGATTGTCTGAAGCAGGAGATGGTTCAGTTTTGATATCTATTCTCAAGTGGACAAGCACTGCCAGAAATATGGTTATGATGTAGTTGATGCATCATGCAGGGCAGCAATTGCAGGAGTCTGTGATTTAGAGAGATGCCTGGTTGAGGACTGTATTGACTTAGATTATGTAATGATGGAGATTCGTAATGCACCCCTGGGTAAATGTCTTTTCTCTTTGGATCACTTGGTGAAGATGTTGAGGGAAAGTGCAAAACTATTTATGCAGTAACAGCAGCTTTTTCAAACTTCTGACATCAAATTTCAGTAGAAAGTACCCATTGTAATTGTGCCTGTTAGCCTAACATCGGAAAAGCCAGAAAAGAATAGCAAGCAAAACATAAACTGAAGCCTGGGTCAGCCTGGGGGCCACCTGGGGCATGATTCCCAGGGATCAGACATGACCTGGCAAGACAGTACCTTCCCTCCCTTCTTTCCCAACCATCAGTCCCATCCCTTCTACCGTCAGAGTTGTAGAGCTCTTAGCATTCTTTGTTTAAAAGTGGAAAAAACATGCCACTGAACCAGTGGAGCTTAAAAATCGTATGCCAAGTTTGCAGGTCAGGAAACTCCACAAAGTGGCAGGTGATTAGATTCCCTCCAATCCAAATGACCAGATAGCCTCTTTCCTGGTGTGGTAAGACATGTAGGAGGAAAGATTCATTGAAAGAGTATCCCCTGGAAAAGAGGCACAACCTTCTTTTAAGTGCTGCTTTTGTACCAAGAAAGGAGTGAACATGGAGTCCCGTTCTGGACTTGTCTCATTATCCCAAAATTCAGAAGGCAAGTCTGTTATAACGACAGACTGTTAAATGTTAACATAATGACGACTTATCCTTTGGGTAAGTAATGCTAATGCAAACCTTTTACTGTATCAGCTTATTGGTTACTTTGGTTTGGGATACTCCTGCCTTGCTATAACCTATCATTCTTCTGGCTTTCATAGTTGGTAGACTTTTTTTCCTTGCTACAATAGTATCAGAGACTCACTTTGCAATGTACCTCTCAACCGTCCAGTTATTTGAAGTGTCCAGATATTTGACTTTCATTTGTGCTTTTCCAGATGGACTTCACTAAATAATGACTAGACTTCATACCTTTCAGAAAAATTATCGTGCGACAAACCTTTTATTCTAGTAACTGTCTAGGTTTGTAAGAACAATAATTGAAAATGATCAAGGATGCACTGGAGACTGGTATGGTTTGCTTGCAGTCGTGCAGAGGAGTTCAAAGCACCTCTTCTCATGGGGTCTATGTCAGTTCATCAAAGATTCACTTCAGTTAACCTGACTTTGACTCCAAACCACCAAACTTTACTTCTGAAAAAGATTTAACTAGGGAAAGGAAGCAGTTGGCCAACAGCACAACTTGCCCTTTTCCTCACTGTAGTGCAATCTTGAAGTAACTGTCGGTCCTCCACTTAGCTAGGTTTGACATACTGTGTTGTGTTCCATTGTGGTGTTGGTTATCTGCTCCTTTATTTGTTGCTTCTGCTCCATACTATTTACCATGCCTCATGGGTGTCCAGATCAAGGCAGAATATCTACATTTTGGCCTCATGTCTGTTCCTCATAAAAGGTGCTATTTTTGGGCAAATCATTGCATTATTCTGAGAAAGGTAATGGTATACATAGACTTCCAGACTTCATACCTTCAGAAAAATACAAGCTAGGACAAATCCTATTCTAGCAACTTTCCAAGTTTAGAGGAGCAACATTTAAAAGTCTGTCTCTGTCTTTGGCCTTTGTTCTCCCGTTTTGTCACTAGAGTTCGAGATTGAATCATGTTTTCCTTCAGAGAGGTTTCAGCTGGGTCGAGAGAGAGAGAGATCTTCTTACCCTTGTCGATCACCGCAGGACTTAGGAGCCCTAGGACTCTAGCAGGACTCTTCTTATGCCAGGATGGTGTTTCTCTGTTAAACAATCCCAGTTACTCTAGTAGTATAAAGTTAATAAGAAGAGTATTTAAGATCAACCCCCCCCCCCATTTTGTCGGAATTTGTCTAGATTTCTTGCACTAAGAAATTGAGAGGTCTGTTCCTTGCCGTACATAGAAGTGCTCACTGAATCTGGTTTGTCTGGTCCTGGATTCGTTTTTTCCTGTCTTATACAGATTCAGGATTATTTTTTCCTATATGGATTGGTTCCCTTAGATTGGGGTGATTCAGTGGGAACTTGCTTCTTGGAATTGGTTGGGTGTTATCTCTGGATCAGTCTCTACCCCCTTGGGATCCTCCACTTTGGAGTTCTTTTCTTTATGGGGCTGGATTTTATACTTTGGTACTGCCTTCCTTCCTGGAGACTGTGGCTCTGTGGGGGTAGGAGGAAATCCTTTGTTCCCTTTTTGTTTTTAGATGCAACGACTTGCCTTATCCTGGGATGGCAACCCTCCACTGTTTTCTGAATGGAATTTCCCCATAACAGTACTACTACTAAGTGTGAAAGTTCTGGATGTTCTTCGTGTTTCACTGTTGCAGTCATCACATTCAGGTTATCTGCCTGCAGGTAACCTTCAACAGGCTTAAATAACAGAGTCTTTGGATTTCTGCGTCAGTTGCTGTCGCTTCTTCCGTGACATCAGGTCGTCAGGGGTGTAAAACATGCAGCCAATGCCATTACATCAGTCTTTCTTGCCACGTGGTGCCCAAAACAAAAGCAGTTTGCAAGTGCCGATGTCCTTCAAGGATGCATCTGCAGTCATCACATATGGGTTGTCCTGCCTCAGGCAGCCCTTCGGTCGGCCGGATTCCAAAGTCTGGGTCCGGCGTCGGCTGACGTCGCCCCTTCCCCGACGTCAGAGCGCCTGGGGTATAAAAGCGTCAGCCGACGCCATCTTCCTCCGTCTTTCTTGCCGCGTGGTGCCCGAAGCAGAAGCAGTACACAAGTGCCGGTCGGCCAGCTCCTGTAATTCAGCTACCGAAGACTTCAAAAGCTAAGTACCCCGTTGGGGACTCTTTCTTGCCTCAGCCGATGTCAGATAAAGTTAATAATTGTTTAACTTGTGGGAAACAAATACCTCGTAAGGATTTCCACTCTTACTGCCTCCCCTGCCTAGGCCCAGACCACGACGTCTCGGCCTGTTCAGCCTGTGCTTCCTTCAACCGATGCACTCTTAGATGTCGGGTGGAGTTTGCAGAGGAATTTTTTGGGGCTAGTTTTTCATACAAAATGCCGTCGGAGACTCCGACTTCACATTTAATAAAGAAACGGAAGGACAAGAACAGACACACGCGGGCCGCGGTTTAGGCTGAAACCACAGCCAGGCCTACCGCGAGTGTCTCGGTCTCGGCTGAAACAGAGTCCTTGGTACTTCCGACCCCCGAAACCGCTCAACCGACAACCTCGGCCCCGGGGCCCCTGCTGAGTCGGTTATTGAATTTCCTTCAAAAACTGGTGTCTTGGAAACTTCCGACACCATTCCTCTAGACAAAACTACTCCAGCATGTGGTGCAGCTAGGCCTCCTGCATCCATGTCCATAAAGGCATTCACCAGGGCTAAAGTTGCTAAACATACAAAAGCTATGCCTCCCAGGGTTATTCCTCAGGGACCCTCTACAAGTTCACAGATTCTTACTTTAGCATTGGACCTTATTTCCTTGATTAGGGGATCTCAACCTCATCTGGACAGGGGCTCTCAACCTCCTCTAGACAAAAGGCCCAGGGTTGAGCCCTCTGATCCCCACTCCTCAGAGGAGGCCTCTGATGGCTCTGCTCTCTCGGACTACCAGGAGGAGGCTTTTTCGGCCTACGAGGATTCTGATGCAGAGGAATCCATCCCCTCAGCCTCCCCTCCTGAAGAGCTCTCCTTCGGTGAGACCCTTCACACTATGAGAGAGCATTTCAAATGGCAGGGCCAGGAATTTTCTGATTCCAGGAAAAGATTAAGAACTTTTCTGCATTTACCTCAGCATAGACCTTTGGCTATTCCTCCTGTTTTGAATGTCATTGATGATGTGTACTCTGAATCTAGCATAACCCCTGACACTCTTCCCCCGGCCCCTGTCAAACCCGATAGGTACTACAGGGTCCCGGACTCGCATCATTTTCTTTACAAGGCCCACTCTGCTGATCCAGAAACTATTTCCCAGGGCCCTAAACGGGTTGCAGCTGCCACCTCTAAAAATCCACTCCCCTCTGAAAGGGAGTCCAGGGCTTTAGAGAGATGGGGTAAAAAAGTGTATACTTCTGCTACTCTCTATGAGGGCATTAAATTGTCAATTTCATATGATACAGTACCAAGAGTATTTGTTAGATGAATTGCATAAGAAACTGTCTTCACCTGAACCCCTAGATCGCAAATCACTACAGGATCTGGTACATAACTCCCAGCAGGTTAGTAACCATTTCTTACAATGTGGTTATGATGCATTGGAAGCTTCATGTAGGTCAGCTATGACAGGTGCAGTCATACGTAGGCATGCTTGGCTGAAGGAACAGTCTCTGCCAGACCATGTTAAAGCTAAGCTTCTGGATGCTCCCCTGGAAAAGCAAAAGTTATTTGGCTCCACTGCTCAGGAGGTCTTAAAGAAGTTTGAGGAAAAGGCAAAATCTGTACAAACAGTTAAAGATTTTCTACAAGTCCAACCACCAAGATTCAGCAGAAATTGGCCTGCCAAGAATTGGTCCTTTCCGGACACAGAAAGATTTCAGAGAGGCAAGAACAGGTGTGCCAGAGGTAGAGGGCAAGCTAGAGGCTCCTACAGAGGGCGTCAATGGCAGCCTCCCAACCAGAGAGGTAGTGCAGGACCTACAACTGCTGCACAAGGACAGACTCGATGACTTTGCTTTGACTCCGCCAACCAGGGCTCAATTAGAAGCACCTTTGGGCGTAAAGCTTTCTTTATTCTCAGACAATTGGCACACTATTACAAGAGACAAATGGACACTGCAAATAATAGACAGAGGATACAGGTTCCATTTTCACACATTGCCAAAAAGAAAAGGCATGCCAGACCTGCCACCAAATCAAAGGGCAGAGGCTTTGAAACAAATCTCCAACTTAATGCAAATGAAAGCTATAGAAAAGGTTCGACTTTCAGAACAAGGCCAAGGATTTTATTCCAGACTATTCCTTGTTCCAAGAAAAGAAAATCAATGGAGGCCTATTCTCGACTTGTCCGCACTGAATACTTATCTCATTGTGCCAAAATTCAAATTGCTGACTCTACAGCAACTCCTTCCCATGCTGGGCAAGGGGTCTTGGCTGGTGACTCTAGACCTCAAGGAGGCATACCTGCATGTCCCTATCAGACAAAGTTGCAGAAGACACCTCAGATTTCTTCCAGGCTCAGAGCATTATCAATTCTCAGCATTGCCCTTTGGCTTATCTACTGCGCCCAGAGTATTCACGAAATGCCTGGCATCTGTAATTGTACACTGCAGACTTCAGGGAATTCAAATATACCCATATCTGGATGACTGCCTTATACAAGCGGACAGCCAACAAACTTTGGTAAAGGACTTGAATTATGCCATCCACCTACTGCAGGCATTGGGATATACAGTCAACTTTCACAAATCAAGACTTGTTCCATCCCAAAGAATAACTTTTCTGGGTGCGGATTTAGACACAACCACCCAAATGGCTTTTCTCACAGAAGAAAAACAAAGACAACTACCGGATTACTTCAAGAATCTGACAAGACAAACTCAGCTGACTGCAAGGAAAATCCTGCAGGCCCTGGGTTACATGGCATCTTGCATTCTTCTCATTCCCCAAGCAAGGCTGCATATGAGGAAACTGCAATGGTACCTAAGGAGTTTATGGACTCGGCACAGCCACAGCTTAGAAACTTTGATCCCACTCATTCCATGTCTCCAAAAGGAATTTCTGTGATGGGCTCAAGCAAGCCAATCAAACAGGGGTCTGCCCTTCAGCAAGCCAATAGCTAGCCAAACTATTACAACGGATGCTTCAGACCACGGTTGGGGAGCACACATGGAGGGCAGATGTATTCAAGGACTATGGTCACAAAAGGAGCTACGCATGCACATAAACCAAAAGGAAATGCTGGCAGTGATACATGCAATCGAGGCCTTCAAACTCTTTCTGCATCAAGGCCACCTGCTAATAAGGACAGACAACACCACAGTTATGTGGTACATAAACAAGCAAGGAGGCACCCATTCCTACCCTCTTTGCAGACTGGCATTGAATCTATGGGAACTTTCCTTGAAACTCAATATAGACCTGCAATCCCAGTTTGTGCCAGGAAAAGACAATATACTGGCGGACAGCTTAAGCAGAAATATCATGGATGCACACGAATGGATGTTGCACCCAGACATCTTCCTACAGATAACACAATCATGGGGAAGGCCAGACATAGATCTTTTTGCCTCCACCCACAATCATCAGCTGAAGAAATTCTGCTCAAGGACATACCACCCACAAGCATGGAAAGTGGACGCCCTATCTTTCAGCTGGAGAACCCTAACAGTTTATGCATTTCCACCTCTTCCATTAATGACCAAGGTCTTACTGAAGATCAGGACAGAGCAGCCAAAAGTGATTCTGATAGCTCCGGACTGGCCAAGGCAGCACTGGTACCCACTGTTAAAGAGCATGTCACACACGAAACCATGGCCTCTTCCTCAATGGCCACTTCTCCTGACTCAGCACAATTACAAAACTCTGCATTCCAACCTGAAAATCTTGCGACTAACAGCCTGGAAAATACCTTGACTCCTCCTCAGGATAAGCTATCCAAGAGAGTGAAGGATATCATCATGGAAGCTCGTAGGCCTTCCACAAGAAAGGCATATTCAGCAAAATGGAAAAGATTTCACATTTGGAACACCACAAAGGGCCTAGATGCGACAGTGATGAACATGCCACATATCCTGGAATACTTGGCAGAAATGCTCCACAATGGCCTGTCTTACTCTTCCATTAAAATTCATGCTTCAGCAATTTCAGCAGAGTACAGTACTGATCCACCTGTTTTTTCCCATCCTCTCCTAAGACAGTTTCTAAGAGGAATTAAAAACATCAATCCTCCAAGGAAACCTCCAGTGCCTACTTGGGACCTTAACTTCGTGTTGGAAAAACTAACTCTGCCTCCCTTTGAAACAGCAGCATCTGCAGAACTACAGTTCCTGTCTTGGAAGACCGCCTTCCTTCTGGCCATAACCTCAGCAAGAAGAGTATCGGAGTTACAGGCCTTCATGGCAGTACAGCCATTTCTTATTTTTCATCAGGGCAGAGTCTCATTGAGAACCAATCCTTCATTTATGCCAAAGGTGGTATCCAGGGTCTCATTAAACCAAGCTATTCACCTGCCTACCTTCTTTCCAAATCCACAAAACAAAGGGGAGAAACTTCTGCACACCCTGGACATACACAGACAGTTGCGCTACTACTTGGACAGAACGAAAAGCTACAGAAAAACTGACCAGCTGTTGGTAGCATATGCTGCTGGTGCACAAGGAAAAGCAATTTCCAAACAGACAATTTCAAAATGGATAGGGAATTGGATTTGTTTCTGTTCCTTCCATGGAAAAACTGTGCCAGCTAACATTAGACCTCATTCCACCAGAGCCACAGCCACCTCTACAGCCTTCTTAATAGGGGTGGCTACCAAGGACATTTTAGAAGCTGCTACATGGAGCTTCGTGCATACATTTTCCAAGCATTACAATTTACCTTTATATTCCAGATCCAGAGCAGGCTTTGCTACGGCAGTCCTGCAGGGCATTTTAGCTACACCATCCTTTACATAGATCCTCCACCCCCAGATTGGCTATGGTATTCTACTCATATGTGATGACTGCAGATGCATCCTTGAAGGACATAGTACAGTTTTGTACCTACCATAAATGTAGATGTCCGATAGGTATGCATCTGCAGTCAGGTTTACCCTCCCTCCTTCCCCTCTTTGGTATTTATTGGGTACTTTTCCCTCTCATAGCTAGCTGGGGTTATCTATTATGGTGTATTTGTTGTATATATATATATATATATATATATATTTCTGTGCATGTTTGGAATTTATTGCATTTATCCAAATTTAGCCTGCCTTTGAGGGCACCTGGCATCTGGGGCAAGAAACACTGAGGAAGATGGCGTCGGCTGACCCTTTTATACCCCAGGCGCTCTGACATCGGGGAAGGGGCGACGTCAGCCGACGCCGGACCCAGACTTTGGAATCCGGCCGACCGAAGGGCTGCCTGAGGCAGGACAACCCATATGTGATGACTGCAGATGCATACCTATTGGACATCTACATTTATGGTAGGTACAAAACTGTACTTTTGACCGACTCCTGAAATTTTCGTTTTCAAGTTTCAGACCTGAAGTCTTCAAAAAGATAAGTACCCCGTTGGGGATCCTTTTTTCTTGCTCTAACCGATGTCAGAAAAAATTAACAATTGTCTTGCCTGTGGAAAGCAAGTACCGCATAGAGATTTTCATTCTTACTGCGTCACCTGTTTAGGCCCAGACCTCGACGCCCTTCGGTGTCAGTTTTGTGCTTTGTTCAACGCCCGAACTATTCGTTGTCGGGCTATGTTTGTAGCTAAATACTTCCGTTCTCTATCTCTGTACTCCGAAATGGCTTCGTTAAGCCATCTGACTACCAATCTTCCGAAAAAACATAAGGATAAAGACAGAGACGGACTGCATAGGTCCAAAACTACCAACTGCGCTTCCGTTAAGCTAGTCGCCAGTCCGCTGGTACTCAGTGAGGCGCTTTCGCCCCCCCTGATACCCGCTACTACAGATTCGCAGGACTCTACTGTGACCCTTTCGGAGTCCAGTATGCTGCGGGATGCTCCTTCGACTATGGAACCTGTGGATGTCTCTGCCTTGGATGTGTCCGGTGCCGCTGTGCAGGCACCGGCTTCTGAGGATGTATTCAGGCCTACCGATTTTCATATTAAACTAACGACTTTGTTTCAGGCTAAGAATATTGATTTCCTCAGGCCTAAAGCTTACACTACACCTAGAAAACAGATTACCAAAGTGCATTCTCAGGCCCATATGCCTCAAACACAAATTATTAGAATGGCTGAAGAATTTATTACCTTAATTAGGGGAAGCCAGTCTTCCCCCTGTAAGAGACCTAGAACAGATTTTCTTTGTGATTCTTCTGATCAGGAATCTGATATCTCTCTTCCTTCTGACTACCAAGATTTACCCTTATCTACATATGGCGATTCTTAAGCAGAGGATTTCATTCCCTCTGCTTCCCCACCAGAAGAGTTTTCTTTTGGTGAAACCTTGCATACCCTTAGGGAGCATTTCCACTGGGAAAGCCAGGACTACACTTAGTCCAAAAAGAGACCTACGGAATTTTTAAACCTGCCTCAACACATGTCTCTAGCTATTCCTCCTGTTCCGGAGATTGTAGATGGTTTTCTTGGAATCCAACCTTACCCCAGACACTTTGCCTCCAGCTCCCAGGAAACCTGACAGGTATTACAAAGTACCTGACTCTCAAATTCCTCTTCAAGAATCGTACTGCGGATCCAGAGACCATTTCCCAAGGGCCAAAAGGCATTAAGGCTACTACTGCCAAAAATCCTATCCCTTCTGATAGGGACTCTAGAGCTTTACACAGATGGGGTAAGAAGATGTACACTTCTGCTTCTTTGGCCATTAGGGCTTTGAATTGCCAGTTTCATATGTTAAAGTATCAGCAGCATATTATGGGACTACGTAAACAGAAAATGATGTTGATTCCTGACTGTGCTGAACACAAAGATTTACAAGAGTTAATGTGTTCTGCTGACCCAAGTTGGTAAACATACTTTGCAATGTGGTTTTGATGCTTTAGAAGCATCTTGCAGGGCTGCTGTCACTGGGTCTGTACTTAGAAGGCATGCTTGGCTTAAGGAACAAAACTTGCCAGATCATGTTAAAGCTAAATTACTGGATGCACCCTTAAACCAAGAGTGCCTTTTTGGCAACAAAGCAGAAGTCCTCAAAAGGATGGAGGAAAAAGCTAAATCTATGCAAACTGTTAAAGATTTCTTACAAGTACAGACACCTAGATTCAGTAGGCATTGGCCTTCAAAGAACTGGTCCTTTCCAGTACCTTCCAGGCATTCTCAGTCCAAACCCAGGAGCAGCAAACCACCAAGACTTCAGTCTCAGGCTATGCACAGATCTAAGCAGTGGGCTGCTCCCACTTCCAAAGCAGGGAGTAGTAAGCCACCCCCCTTTGGAAAAAAGGCACAATGACTTAACCTGAACGCATTCTATGGACACCTTCAGGAATGCATGGATCATGCAATCCCAAATAAAACCAAGACCCATTCCCCCAAAGGCTGGCGTCCTGTCTGGTGGACCCCAGCCATAAATAAGCTATACAACAGAAGGAGGAAGCTACTACGTGATACAGCAAAATCCCTAAAAGAGAAGGTATCTCTGATCAGTACTAGCAAAAAACTACGATCACTCATAAAAACATCCAAGGCCACTTTCGAGAGAAAAATTGCACAAGCAACAAAAGATAATCATAAGGCTTTCTTTAATTATGTTAGAAACCTGGGTGGCAACTCCCAGATATGCTCAGAGTTGGTCCATAATAACAAAAAATACACTGAACCCTCGGACATTGCCAACATCTTGGCAGACAGGTTCAGTGCAACCCCCCCCCCCCACAAAAGGACAAATATCTATCCCAGCAGAGTGTTGCCTCCCTGACATCTCAGATGGCCAGATGAGAGCCGCCCTCTCTAAAGCAAAAAACACAGCATCAGTGGGACCGGACGGTGTCCTGGGCTGCGTGCTACATGAACTCCAAGAAGAGCTATACCTTCGCATAAAGCTGCTATTCAGTCTTAGCCTTACAACAGGATCTGTACCCAAAGAATGGCGTACAGCAACAGTAGTCCCACTCCACAAAGGAGGCTCCTCTATGGACCCTGGAAACTACTGCCCCATAAGCCTGACTAGCGTGGTCTGCAAAGCTGTGGAGAGGATCATTATGGAGCTCATAAACAGACATTGGGGACCTACAGACACTGGATCCTACCCAATTTGGCTTTGTCAAGGGCAGATCCTGCCTCCTGAACCTGGTAGATTTCTTTGAAACAGTCACCAAGGCCATTGATGAGGGTAAGGTGGTCCACACAGCCTACCTAAACCTCGCAAAAGCCTTTGACACAATATCCCACTCTGCCATCATAGACAAACTCTCCAGCCTAAATATAAACCCCTATGTCATAAGATGGGTTGCAAACTGGCTCAAGGACAGAGCCCACATGGTCAGAATTGCTGGAGCCATGTCAGACTTTAAACCAGTTACAAGTGGGGTCCCACAGGGCTCAGTCCTGGGACCTCTCTTATTCGGAATATATTTTTCTGAGGTACAGGCTAACACGGGAGGACTGTGGCTGACCAAGTTCGCAGATGACTGCAAACTGGGCGCCATAATTGACTTTCCAGCTGACACAAGCATCCTCCAAAAGGGTCATAGAGACGGATAACTGGTGCCAGAGCCATGGCCTTAAACTAAACGCCAAAAAGTGTATAGTTATACACTTTGGCAAAAACAAAGTGCCCACAAATTACCACATAGGAGGTAATCCATTAAGTACAGAAGAAGTAATTAGGGACCTGGGGACCCAAGTTGATAGCAACCTCTCCTTTGACAACCACATTGCCAAAGTGGTTAGGAAGACCTTCTATATAGCCCACCTTATCATGAAAGGATTCACATCTAGATCAAGGGAGGTCATTGTGCCTCTTTACTCATCCCTCATCATTCCCATAATTGAGTACAATGTCCCATTTGGGATGTACCTTACCCGACACATGCAGCAACTAGGAAGACCCCAAAAGTAAATCACTAAGAGGATCAAGGGACTCAAACAGATGCCATATGCTGCTCTGCTAAAGAAACTCCAGCTCTATACAGTTACATACCGCCTACTCAGAGGCGATCTATGCCTGACGTACAAAGCCATGTCCAACCCTGAATTAATGGACATGCTCCACCTCAGAAAATCCAAATCCCTTAGAGCTCCGCAACAGATTCATAACCCAGAGGCTCCCTTCACTCTGGAATAGAATCCCAGTCCATGTTAGGCAGAGCCCCTCACTGTGACTCCCTCTTCAAGAAAAATCTTGACGAGTGGATGGGAGATCATAGGTTTATCCCGGGGATCACTTCTGTGTCACTACTAGACAGAGGCACAGTAAACACAACCTTAAAAAGGGCACAGTAAACTAATTCCAAGGGGTGGCGAAAGCCAACACACTCTGGCTAGGCTTGTAAATGCCCTAGGGCAGATAGCCTAGTATGAACCTGGACTCTTCTGAGCCTTGCTCACCTACTTGCTCCCTTAGGAAGAAAGCTTGCCCTGCATGCAAAAAAGCTGGGAAATCATTACCCAAGACAAATGGGTTTTAAACATAGTTTCCCTAGGATACAGATTCCACTTCCACTCACTCCCAACCCCAAGTGGATGACCAGACCTCCCCCCAAACCAGTGGGCAGAGGCTCAAAAACAAGTGCGCTCTCTCCTCAGTGTCAGGGCTATTCAACCTGTCCCAACAGAACAAAGGTGGCAAGGTTTTTATTCAAGACTGTTGCTGGTTCCCAAAAAAGAAAACTACTGGCGTCCTATCCTGGACCTGTCTATAATCAACACCTTTCTGGTGGTTCCAAAATTCAGAATGCTAACTCTTCAACCGCTTCTTCCTATGCTAGCCAATGATGCCTGGATGGCAACCCTAGACTTAAAAGAAGCTTACCTGCACATCCCAATAAGGGAATACTGCAGAAAATGCCTACGTTTCAGGGCAGGCTACATGCACTATCAGTTCTCTGCACTTCCGTTTGGCTTATCTACTGAGCCCAGGGTATTCACAAACTGCCTAGCTCCAGCCATTGCATTTTACAGGCAGAGAAATATTCAAATTTACCCATACTTGGACGATTGCCTGATTCAGGCGGAGAGTCAGGACTGGGGTACACCATCAACGAGAAGAAATCACACCTAGTACGCTTGAGCACAACTTCCCTGGGGCATTCCTCACTCCAGAGAAACAAGTTTACTTGACAACCTACTTCAAATTATTGGCCACAAAATCCCAGCTATCTGCAAGGAAAATCCTGCATGCCCTGGGGTTCATGGTTTCTTGCATTCTGTTAATTCCATATGCAAGACTGCATATGAGGAAACTTCACTGGTATCTAAAAAGTCTGTGGTGTCAACATTCTCAGGACCTAGAAACAGTGATTCCTGTCATTCCTTGTCTAAGGGCAGAGTTCCTTTGGTGGGCAGAGGCCTGCTACCACAACAAGGGACTCCATTTCACTCTAACCCCTGCCGGCCAAACCTTAAGAACAGATGTGTCAGACTGTGCATGGGGGCACACTTGGCAGGCAGTGCATTCTGGGCAAATGGAACCCAAAACAGATGCACCTGCATATCAATCAAAAAGAAATAGCTGTACAGAATGCTCTGACAGCCTTCAAAGACCTTATTCTTTCAGGACAACTATTGGTAAAGACAGACAACACCACAGTTATGTGGTACATAAACAAGCAGGGGGAACCCATTCCTACCCATTCTGCAAACTAGCCATGGCTCTGTGGAACATAGCCTTGAGCTACCAAGTGAACCTGCAAGCTGAATTCCTGCCAGGCAACCTGAATTCACTGGCAGATGACTTGAGCAGAAATGTCATGGACCCACACGAATGGAAACTGGAACCCAAAATATTCAAGCTCTTGAACAAATGGGGGACACCAGAGGTAGACCTGTTTGCCTCCCCTCACGACTACTAATTGAACAAATTCTGCATCAGAACTCCTCACAGTCAAGCTTGGGAAATGGATGCCCTGTCCTTTACCTGGAAAAGCCACTCAGTTTATGCCTTCCCCCTCTGCCTCTCCTCTCGAAGGTTCTACTAAAAGATCAAACAGGACAAGCCAAGGACAATACTGATTGCAACAGACTGGCCATACCAGCACTGGTACCCCATTTTGCGCAGTCTGACAGCTGCAACCATAGCACCTGCCTCAGACCCCTTCCCTGCTCTCCCAGCGGGCGGGCCAGATTCTGCACCCTCAGCTTCAAACCTTGAACCTTGCAGCCTGGCTAATTCCCTGAGCTCACCTGTAGCAACCCTTCATAAGCAAGGTGTTGGATGTCATTTTTGGGGCAAGGAGGCCTAGTACTAGAAAATCCTGTTCAGAAAAGTGGAAAAGCTAATGCTCCCTGGAGCCAGGCTCAGGGGGATGGGCACAATGGTGCCCAACTTACCTCATATTCTAAATTGTTTAAAAGAAATGCTCCACAAGGGCCTATCTTTCTCCAATTAAAATTCATGCTTCTGCCATTTCAGCACATTATAATGTGGAGCCACTCATCTTCTCTCATCCTCTGCTAAAACAATTCCTTAGAGGGGCCAAAAATTTAAGACCCCCCAGGAGAGCTCCTACTCCAGCCTGGGTCCTTAACTTTGTATTGGGAAGAAATCCCCCCCCCAGTTTGAACCAGCTGCTACAGCAGAGTTGAAATTCCTCTCTGGAAAACAGCCTTATTTCTAGCCATCACTTCAGCAAGAAGAGTGTCTGAACTGCTGGCCTTCATGGCAGTGGAACCCTTCATTATCTTCCATGCGGACAGGGTTTCCTCAGTACTAATCCATCCTTTATGCCTAAGGTGGTGTTTAGTGTGGCTCTAAACCAGTCCATTCATTTGCGTACTTTTTTCCTCTAATCCTCAAAATAAAGGGGAAAGGATACTGCATTCTCTGGATGTGCACAGACAACTCAGATTCTATTTCGACAACACTAAGCCTCTCAGAAAATCTGACAAGCTAGTTAGCTTTGCTGCAGGGGCAGAGGGAAGGCCATTTCAAAGCAAACCATTTCCAAGTGGATAGCCCATTGCATTCATTTTTGCTACAAGCACCATGGAAAACCTACCCCACAGGGGATAAGATCACATTCCACCAGGGCTGCATCTACCTCTACTGCATTTCTCAGGGGAGTCCTACCAGGGACATCCTGGAAGCTGCTACCTGGAGCTCTGTACATACTTTCACCAGGTATTGCCATCTGCCTATCTTCAAAGTCCAGAGCTGGATTTGCCACAGCAGTCTTAAAGGCCCTGATTGCTAGCCCTAATGCTCTCTACCTCCACCCTTCGTTAGTTTTGGGAATCAACCCAAATGTGATGACTGCAACAGTGAAACATGAAGAACATAGTACAGTTGTGTACACTTACCATAAATGTAGATGTTTGAGTGTATTCACTGTTGCAGTCCTGGTTACCCTCCCTCCAACCCCCTGACGTCTCTTGACTTTTACCTTTCCTTCTTGTTTGACATATATTATGTCATGTGTATTTGCTTTTTGCTGGGTTGTTCCATACCATATAACTGCTTCCTGTTGTGGGGGCACCTGACATCTGGGGCAAGAAAAACTGATGTAATGACATCGGCTGCATGTTTTATACCCCTGATGACCTGACGTCATGGAAGAAGCGACAGCATCCGATGCAGAAATACGAAGACTCTGGTATTCAGGCATGCTGAGGGCTACCTGCAGGCAGATAACCCAAATGTGATGACTGCAACAGTGAATACACTCTTAACACCTACATTTATGGTACATGTACACAACTGTACTTTCTTACATGGGATTATCCAAACTTTCTATTATAGCACCCCCTATGGATCACGGAACCTCCACTGGACACGGCGGAAGTGACAGATATGACTACGCAGGAGCTGTTATTAAAGTCCCCCTGTCCATCCTAACAGTAAGTCCGGAACAATTTGTATAAAACAAGCTCACCTCAGATATTTCCACACTGAGGTTGCATACTACCTGCACACTTCTCTAGACCTTAGGGGTTGTGACATGGTACTATACTCGCTCTCAAACTCTGTCACCTTTCCTAATACTTCTAAGAGACTCAAATCCCATTCAGCGGAGGGTTCTTCACAGCTAACTGGCCCTCACCAAAACGTTCTCAGATATGCATGTAGTTCGCAATGATTTTTTTGGCCAACTCCTTAAGGTGTCATTGTGTAATACCCCCCATTGATGGATCCTCTTTGTTCAAGGCATCAGTGAAGGATGCACAACCCTGTAGCTAACAAACAGGAGGGCAGGACCCTGGCTGCCACTTGAATCAAAATGTTTTCTTCTCCCCTTGTACTTTTTCAGGAAATTCGGAGGCAGTAAGAAAATGTGGCTACACCCCCCTTTTTGGGGGTCCCTCAGGATTCATGCGAAAATGCTTCCTCCAAGGTCAAGGGAGGAGCACTTTAACTTTAGGTGTCCCCACAGATGCCGAGGATGTCGGCAACATCACGTATCTAAATACTCCTCCTTTGGGCTGTATCAGCATACCGAAGCATCGCTCAACTGTCCACCTCTTGAGGCTTTTGGGAGTCCTGTCTCCTTCCATCTGGACACCGGTGCTGTTTTTACAGACAGCACTTGGGATGTCAAATATTAAATCAAATTAAATAAACAAGGGAATCCTGAGAGCAATGCTAAGTCTTACTAATCTTGATTGGTATGTAATGAGTCGAGGTTCTGGATGTTTTGCACTTCAGTCCATCCTACTGCTTGTGCACAAGTCAGATGAGTGTACTCCATATGTCTCCATGATGCATATAACTATTCTGGGAGTAGTCTGCATTTTCGACTGGGAGCCAGTCACTTCCATTCAGATTACTGTGCTTTATAATCAAAGCAGCCCCCTGGGTGTTTAATACTGGATGGTCATGGTAACTCGCATGAGACTAGTAGTATTCTAGCTGCCTTTTCATATTCGAATGGCTGGTTACTCGCTCCACCATTCATATAGCAACTTCTACTAACCAGATTTTTAATTGTTTTTCTACACTCCCCATATAACTGGATTTTACAGAAAATATAGGTAAATGAAAACTGATTCCTTACAGAATTCATAATTTTCATAAGAACACAGATGAGTGCTGCGACTTATGTTAGTTCCTTACTGTGGTAACCAGGTGTAGAATTTACTATTTTTCGTATGTCATATTCATTGAGCCCATCAGTGGACTAGATAGTGCAACTGTTTACCAGCATCTTTCTTCTAATAAAATGCACCCAAATTTGCAAACATTAGATTTGTTGCTGGACCCATTCAAAGGACCTTTTTTTCCCCGAGCAAACCTTTCTGTTTCCTACTCTATTGGCTACAAGTATCCACTGTTGCAAAAGTTTAAAATCTGCAGCGTATTTAGAGTTTGCTCGTGGTTCTATTACTTTTTTTTGTTTTGCCAGTTTGGCTTATTGCTAATGGACTTGTCACTGCACTGATGCTGTTGATTCACTTTTTCCAGACCTTTTAGCTAACCGTATGGTTTCTCCAGTTCCAGTGATAGTACGATGGTCCAGCTTCGATTCCACTGCTCATGACATTATTTGGCTTCCCAGAAGAATTTTACTAATAAGCATATAGAAGAAAATAGAAAACATTACCCACATAGGCTTCCAATCAGAGCACTGGCCCTTCCTCAACTTCTGCTTCTGGCATCCTTCCCTTTCTTGCCAACCTTTTTAAGGAAAAGGTGAGTTTTTCTCTACTATTAAACTTCTGTTAGCAACTATATGGATTTTCCACTGTGAAAATAAGTCTTTCCTTTGATTCCCAGATAAATAAAGCTTTTCTGAAAGGAATCTTGCTGCTTAGACCTGCCATAAGAGACTCTCTTCTCCTTCATCCTTCAGGGACTGATAAAGAAATCCTTGACCTGGCGAGATATTGAGATATGAAATTTCTTAGTGGAAAACATTTTTCCTTTGTAGCAATTACCTTGGTAAATGAGTTTCAGAGCTTTAGGCCTTGTATATCAATCTTCCTTACATTCATTTTCATAAAGAGAGGATGTCCCTCCTTTTTTAACCAAAGTAGCTACAGAGGCAAACGTTAATCATCCATACAGTTGACATTCATATTGCATGAGATCAAACAATATTCAGTCTGACCAGCTGTTTATCTCCCTTTTCCTTCTAACTGCTTAGGTTAAGCAGTATTCAGGATTATACTGGCTAGATAGATTACTGACTGAGTTTTTGCAGAATTTTTCTCATAAATGGTTTATAATTGCCTCGTCATTTTACCAGATTTAAGTCTACCACATCTACTTTTCTTCCAGAGCTTCTATTGGTTTTCTGTGCTGCAGTCACTTGGTCAAAGACTGCTACCTTTGTGACACATAAGTTGGGCATTGTCTCCAGAAATGGAGCTTCCTTTGGTTCGACAGTGTGTCTCTTTTTTTAGAGCTTTCCAAGAATTGCATAGCTAGGGACTCTAATCCATTAGTGAGGAAGAATGAAAAGGACAACATCAAATTGAAGAATTGTGTACTTACCATAGCTTGGAATCTGTGTTGTCCATTTTCATTTTTCCTCACCTTCCCTCCCAGCCATCCCTCCAGCCTTATCTTTTCTAGAAGAGTATTGGATGATATGGGAACCTTTTAGTTCCAGGTTTGAGTTTTAATTATTTATCTGTCCTCTGTGTATAAATCAATAGACAGTAGGCAGCAAACTTGATCTGAGGAGCCTGGAGATAGTGTTCTGCGTTGTGGAAAGAGGGAGAAGCTCGAGACTAGGATCCAAAGACTTGAAAATGCAGTCATGCTAGATTCGAGGATCGGATCCGAGACCCATCAGTGAAGAATGAGAATGGAGAACACAGATGACAAGATGTTCTTCGTGTTTCACTGTTGCAGTCATTACATTTGGGTAATCTGCTGGCAGGTTGCCTTCAATTGGCCTGGATAACAAAGTCTTGCGCCGTGTGTCGGTTGCTGTCTCTTCTTCCATGACGTGAGCTCGTCAGTGGAATAAAACATGCAGCCGACGCCATTTTAACCAGTCTTTCTTGCCGCACGGTGCCCAAAGTAGAAGCAGTTGGCAAGTGCCGGTCGGCCGACTCCTGAAATTTTCTTTTTCGAGTTTCAGAACCAAAGTCTTCAACCTAAAGCTAAGTACCCTGTTGGGGAAACTTTTTCTTGCTCCTTAACGATGTCAGTAAAAGTTAATAATTGTATTACTTGTGGGAAGCAAATACCTCATAAAGATTTTCATTTGTACTGTATTCCTTGCCTAGGCCCTGACCACAAAGTGCCTTGCTGTCGGTTTTGTGCTAAATTTAACCAACGCACTATTAAGCGTCTGTATATTTTTGCTTCTAAATATTTTGGCTCAAGATTTAACTATCCAGAAATGTCGTTGGTTAGCAGTCCAACTACTGGAATTAAAAAAAAAAAAAAAAAAAAAAACTCAAAGAAAAAGACAGACCGTCGAGGTCCAAAACCGATGATGAAGCTTCTCCTAAGCCAGTCGCTGGTTCGCCGGTACTTAGTGAGGCGCTTTCGCAGCCCCTGATGCCCGCTACTTTTGATTCGCAGGCCTCTACTGAGACCCATTCGGAGTCCGGTATGCCGCGAGACTCCCAAATATTGACCCCCGTGGATGTGTCTCCCTTAGATGGGTCCGGAGCCGCAGAGCAGGCACCGGCTTCTGAGGGTGTTTTCAGGCCTAAAGATTTGTATATTAAACTGGCACCATCATCAAGAACAAGGCCAAAACCAACTTCTATGTCTAAAAAGCCGACGCATGAGCCACGTGTTCAGGCCTCTATGCCTAAAAACAATCAAAATGGCTGAGGATTTAATTACCTTGATCAGGGGTTCCCAACCCCCTCCTGCTAAAAGGCCTAGGCAAGGCTCTGGTTATGAATCTTCAGATTAGGTTTCCATTTCTTCTGATCAGAAATTTTCTATTTCCCCTTATGAGGACTCTGATGCAGAAGAATCCATCCCTTCTGCTTCTCCTCCTGAGGATTTTTCTTTTGGAGAAACTTTGCATACCTTAAGGGAGCATTTTCATTGGAAGAGTCAGGATTTTTCAGAATCCAAAATGAGGCTTAAGGTTTCCTTCCTCAGCATAGGCCTTTAGCTATACCTCCTGTTTTAGACCTTGTTCATTACGTTTTCTCAGAATTCAGCATGGCTCCTGATTCCCTGCCACTGGCTCCTAGTAAGCCAGACAGAGATATTACAGGGTTCCTGACTCCCACAAGTTTCTTTTCAAAAACCATACTGCTAATCCTGAAACAATTACTCAGGGTCCCAAGGGTGTTAAGGCTTTTACTGCTAAAAATCCTACCCTTCTGATAGAGACTCGAGGATGCTGGTTAGATAGGGTAAGAAAGTTTACACGTCTGTAACCCTGGCAATCAAGGCTTTAAACTGTCAATTTCATATGCTTAAATATCAGCAGCATGTCATGGGCTTACTTAAACAGAAAATTATGTTGATTTCTGACTGTGTGGAAAATAGAGTTACAGGATTTATTGCATTCAGCTGAACAAGTTGGAAAGCATACTTTGCAATGTGGTTTTGATTCCTTGGAGACCTCTAAAAGGGCCGCCGTAACTGGATCTGTGATAAGAAGGCATGCTTGGCTCAAGGAGCAAAATCTGCCTGATCATGTTAAAGCTAAATTGTCGGATGCTCCTTTACAACAGGACAGTCGGTTTGGTAATAAGGCAGAAGAAGTTTTGAAAAAGATGGAAGACAAAGCTAAATCTATGCAAACTGTAAAAGATTTCCTACAAGTGCAGCTATCCAGGTTCAGTAGGCACTGGCCTACTAAGAATTGGTCCTTTCCAGTACCCAACAGAGCCGCTCAGGTCAAACTCACACACTCTCCAAAGGCTCCAGGTTTCAGTCGCAAGGAACTCGCAGAACAAAACAATGGGGTGCTTCCACCTCCAAATCTGGAAGTAGCAACCCCCCCCCCCATTGTAAACAGTCTCAGTGACTTTCCTTTGCCATTTCCAAGCACTTATCTTTTGGCAGCCCCTTTGGGGGGAAAACTAGCACTTCAGGCTCAAAATTGGCATCTAATTACCCAGAACAAGTGGGTCTTATCCCAGGGATACAGATTTCATTTCCACATGTTGCCAATTCCAAACGGATGGCCAGATCTGCCTCCAAATTAGTGGGCAGAGGCTCAAAAACAAGTCATGTCCCTCATGGATATGGGGGCTATTCAACCAGTACCAGAAAAGGAAAAAGGACAAGGTTTTTATTCGACTTTTCCTGGTACCCAGAAAAAAACAAATCATGGCGTCCAATTCTGCGCTTATCCATTCTAAATACCTTCCTGGACATTCCAAAATTCAAGATGCTGACTCTACAACAGTTACTGCCTATGCTGAGCAAGGACGCCTGTTTGGTAACTCTAGACTTAAAAGAGGCTTACCTGCATATCCCAATCGGGGAATCTTGCAGAAGATGCCTCCACTTCAACGCAGGCTATTTGCATTGCCAGTTCTCTGCACTGCCCTTTGGCTTATCTACTGCGCCCAGGGTTTTCACAAAGTACCTGGCACCAGTGACTGCATTTCGCAGACAAAGAAACATTCAAATTTATCCTTATCTGGACGATTGTCTAATTCAGGCAGATAGCAAGGACACTCCTCTAGAACATGTGGCATTTGTAAAAAGGCTTCTAACATGCCCAGGG
Organism: Protopterus annectens; assembly: GCF_019279795.1. NCBI lineage: Eukaryota > Metazoa > Chordata > Ceratodontiformes > Protopteridae > Protopterus > Protopterus annectens. Next base: position 1,875,089,814 of record NC_056725.1, on the reverse strand, counting down.
TACGCCATAAACAAAATTAAATCACAACTGGTACCCTCAAATAATTACATACCTGGGTGCAAGCTTGAGTACAACTGCCCAGATGGCTTGCCTCACGCTAGACAAACAAATTCAATTGATGAAATGCTAGCTGTACAGAATGCTCTGACAGCCTTCAAGGACTTACTTCATCCAGGACAACTACTGATAGACGGACAACACCACAGTTATAAACAAGCAGCGGGGTACCCACTCCTACCCCCTTTGCAGACTAAACCAAAAAAAGGTGGTGCAATAGTGCTCTAAAAATAACAAGTAAACCAAAAGATGAAGCACTGCTGTTGCGAGTCCCAAAACACACTCTATTCATATCTAGGATATACTGTAAAAAAACTTTTTGCAACAGCTATTTACATTTTGATAGTCACCACCCGGTATCACAGAAGAGAAGTATTATTAAAGGACAAGCCATAAGGATAGCTAGAATGACATCATTGAAGGAAGATGTCCTCAGTGAATTTAATTCACTGAAAGACATGTTCCTAGATAGAGGTTACCTTCTAGATCTAATAGATAACACACTTAATGAAGTTTTAAAGGAATGGGGTAAAAATATACCCCTTTATTAGGCAAGGGGTTGAACAAAATCCTTAATTTTGGGGAAAATGTTGAAAATGTGAGCAATATCAACTTTGAACAGACTTATTGTACAATACAGTCCTTTATATCAACAAGTAAAGGAAGTAATACACAAGAACTGGAGCATCTTTAGAGCGGACCATGACATTTACCAAGTGGTAGGAGAAAAGCCTATTTTTACTACAAAAATTGGCCCTTACCTTAAAAGAATTCTAGAAAATAAGCACCAAAACATAATAAAAAGTGAAAACACAAATGATAGCAGACCCTGTGGTAGATGTAGTTATTGCTCTTATATTCTACAAGAAAACATGATCTGTTTAGACAATAAGAGTAAAAGTATGGTTTACCTAAAAAGAGGTAATTGTTATTCTAGTAAGTTGGTATATATTGCTAGGTGTAATACCTGTACTTCCTATTACATTAGGAAGACGGAGAGGTTATTCAAAACTAGGATATACGAGCATTTGTATGATATAGAAAATAAAAAGGACACCAATACTCTGTATAAACACAGTACCCAATGTGACTGCTATACAGGTTTTAAATTTGCTATTCTTGACCTAATAAACATAGATGCTAGGGATGGAGATTGGCAGAATGCTTTATAAAAAGAATTGTGGCATTTGAGGTTAGCAGCAAATTTTCCCCCTGGTTTAAATGACTACCCAAGTTTATTACCCATTGTAAAAGAAAAAGTAGAGCATATTTAAATGTTTTTTATAGCAAGTATTACCTATGTTTAATTTTCCAAAAGTTGTTGAGTAGAGTGAAAGAAATGTAATATTTTTTAGATGGATAATTATGGTTGCAATTTAAAAAAAATGCTTCTTTAACAATTCTTTTTTTTTGTTTGTTTTTTTAAACCTTAATTGTCTAAACATACTGTTCTACTATTGGGAAATGTTAAACCAATCATGGGTTAGTTGACAGTATATAAATGTTTTTTAATTATTGCTTAGATTAATTCTGATGAAGTCAAGTGGATTGACGAAAGCGCTTAATTCTTCTGTTAATAGTGTTTTGGGACTCGCAACAGTAGTGCTTCATCTTTTGGTTTCCCTTTGCAGACTAGCCATGGCCTTATGGAACACAGCCTTGACTTACCAAATACATCTTCAAGCTCAATTCCTGCCAGGAAAGCAAAATAGTCTGGCAGACAAACTAAGCAGAAACCTTATGGATCCACACGAATGGAAACTGGATCCACAAATCTTCAGCATGTTGACACGAAGATGGGGGGAGCCCAGACATAAATCTTTTTGCCTCTTCCCAAAACTGTCAGTTGGACAAATTCTGCACAAGAACTCATCACAAAAAAGCTTGGAAAGTGGATGCTGTATCCTTCAGCTGGAAAAACCTATCAGTCTATGCCTTTCCCCCTTTGCTCTCCAAGTTTTTACTAAGTCAGACAGGAAAAACTGAAAATGATTCCGATTGCTCCAGACTGGCCTCGCCAACACTGGTACCCGCTTCTACGCAATATGTCACACCTTCCTCCATGGTACCTGCCTCAGACACCTCATCTCCTGTCTCAGCAGAACTATCACATTCTGCACACTCCGCTCCAAACTCTGAATCTTACAGCATGGCTAATCAACTAATTTCACCAGTCGCATCTCTCAGTAAACCTGTGATGGATGTCATTTTGGAGGCTAGTAGGCCTAGTACTAGAAAATCCTATGCTGATAAATGGAAAAGATTCTGTGCTTGGAACCAAGCACAAGGAATAAACACAGCATTGCCCTATATTTCTCAGATTCTGCAATATTTAACTGAGATGCTTCACATGGGCGTATCTTTTTCTTATGTAAAAATCCATGCATCTGCCATTTCGGTTCATTATAACACAGAGCCTCCTCTCTTCTCCTCTAGCCATTCTGATACAATAATGGAACTTAGAGACGGAGGGCCAGATTAAACAGAAGATGGTTGCACATGAAACAAAATTTGAAGAGCTCCAAGTTAAAATAATTGAAACTAAAGATCATGTCTGTGTAGAGAATTTACACTTCTCAGCAATACTGGAACAGTTGGAGGGGGAAAGACTACATTCCTAAAGGACTGTATTAGTATGGGGGTAGAAATACCACACCGTGAAATGCAGATAAGGTGCATACGGTGAATACTCCTTCCACACAAACAGTCAGCCATGGCCTATGGTGGCCAAATTTTTATCTTTTCAGCAGAGAAGAAATTCTCTCAACTTTGGGTGCCAGATAGTGAAAGCGGTTAAAGAAAGTATATAGAAAATGACTACTCATTGTCAGCCAGTGTCTGAAGGAGTGCATCTACCCTAATCATGTTAGTATGAGAAGTAAAGCTTAGATTTAAACTCTCATACCCAGCAATTTTATGGCTCTTCTACCCCACGTTAAGGTCTGTCAGACTCTGAAACTGCTCTGGAAGAATTAACCCGAAGAAAGGAAGAGGTAAGTGGAAAAGAAAAGGTTGAAGGGGGTTGCCAAACAGAAGATGGGTGGAGGAAATTGGGAAGAGAACTAAGAGCGATAGTCAGCAAAACCATTTCATCTGTTCCAGAAGAAACTGGCAGGAAAAAAAATACATTTGCAAAAGGTCAGAGAAGTGATGGGAGCTGATTGGCATGGAGTTGTCCTTGTAGATGACTCGAGCTTGGACGTACAAATTTACATTAAACTCTTAAGCTGAGTTTGTGAAATCATTTTGGACTTGCGTTGTGGTTAACTGGTAAGTTAAATAAAAAGAGTTAATATGTTGACTGGTTCAATGGGGGATGTAAAGACATTGAGGGGTTATGTTTAATATAAGAGCCTTTGACTCGAAAAATTGAAATGGCAGGGATAAAGAGGAGGGGGAGGTGTATGGGAAAGATTTTGAGTAGTCTTAGTTTAAAAGAGATGGTTAGAAATGCACAAGGGGGCAAATGGCAACTTGTCATGCATGAGGGATGGGTCAGAATAAACCATTCAGAATTCATCCGATAGTAGACAAAAGATGTTACAGGGCAATTTTTCAATAAATAACATGTTGAGGGAGACAAGTCTGGAAAGAGTGAAGTTTTGGCTGACCTAGCAAGTTAAATGAATGTGGATTATTTTCTTATAGCAAACAGAGAAGTCTAGAATGTTCTAAATAATGAAGCCTTTTCAGTTAGAAATACAAGAGATCATCAGAGAAATTTGTGGAGAGAAGAAGGGCTGGGGACAGTAGCATTATCATATGAAAATTGTAGAGCCGTGAGAAAGTAAGCTTACAAATATAGTGAAAATTGGAAATGTAGAACTAAAAAGCCGATATTTCAAGAAGTGTCAAAGATTGAAAGCGAGAGGGGCTAAAGTTGAGGGACAAATGAGTACTAAGTGTTGGGTAACCATGAATTAAAGAAGGAATATGTCAATGAAGATTGAAAAACGGGGATCAGACTAAAGAAAAGGAGTGTAATACTGGGAGGGAGAGGGATTTCCATAGAAAAGTACTAGATAAGTATGTCAGTAAGTGAAGCATCTGTTAAAGTGCTTATTAAATCAGATCTTGGGAACACTAATAGGACTTAAATGGGGTGGGCATACTGATAGGGTAATGGCATGTGGTAGAAAAAGAAAATAAGAGCATGGGAGACTTAAGAGAAGGAAGTGCTACTTGGAAAATAAAGGAAAAATATCAGAATAGGGAAGAAAATGGGAAGAGAAGAGTGAAGGCACTAAGGAAAGGAGAGAACTTTAGGTGGTCAGGTTTCAGACACACTAGCAGTAGAAATGAGAAGCACGTTGGATAATGCCAACGGAACAATGGATCTGGAAGAGGAAGATTGACACTGTAGTCACCATCCATATAGATAGATAGTGGGGGTGATGGGGAGAGAGGATATGGATAAGTAAGGAAAGAGAGTAGAAAGGTATAGTGTGTGCCAGGCAAGAAATTGAAATCCAGAAAGCTTTGAGGAAAAGTATAGTTTGCAGGAAGTTTTAATAAAAACGAGTTGTAAACCAGTGGAGAAAATGTACGTAATTTAGAATAATGACTAAATGTGTTGCTGTGGAATGTGAATGGTCTGGTTGGTAAACACACAATGGAAAGTTTTATGGCCTTTGTAAGAAAAAAAAATGTGAAAATAGGTTGACTGCTGGAGTCTCATGTAAACAAATGCAGAACATGAAAGTTTTATGAACAAAGCAGAGGAGAAGGGTGCAGAACTGAAAAATGGAAGGAAAAGGAAAATTTTAATAAAAGGGGATGGTTCCAGATAGTTTGAGATGTGAATGGAAGGTCTGTTGCTGTCAAAGGGTGATGGAGAGGTATTATAACAACTGTAGTCTTACACAAGACATCTGAAAAAGACATTAAAGAAATGTTGTGTAGGATATTGGTGTAGAAACAAGGAATTTTGTTGATGGCAGGTGACTATAATATGGTTTCCAATGCAACAAAGAGAAGAAAGGATGTGTCAGCAAAAATATCGCTAAATCTTTAAATTAGACATAACACAGATGCTGGGGATGAGGGCAGACCACACATTTTTCTTTGGGGCAGGATTAGATGGTTACTACATTCCAAAAGAACATCAAGAGGTGATCAATGCCCTTATTACCCATGCAATGCTTGTTTCATGTCATGCACAGATAGAATTTAGGCTGGATTTTCAGACCAGGATATATGGGGAATTACACTGGCACTTCCCTACATATTTTTGCGAAGGTAAAGATGTTAACAAATGGACAGACAAAGCTCTGAAAGAAAACGTTTGAAGGGAGGTGGGAGACTAAATGGAATAGGTGGAAGGAGAGACAAATTGGAATAGGTGGAAAGAAAGACTAAAAATGCTGGCAGTGACAAAGACCGAGAATGCGGGAAGGGAAGTGAAAGTAAGTCAGAGAAGTGCAAAATAACATATTTAGACATGACATTGAGGTATTACAAGAGCAAGTTCAAACAACAAATGTTTGGGTACTTAGATAAGGTAAATGAATGTAGAACAGCAGCTTTGAAAATTGATTTGGAAATGGCCACAAAAATACTGACACTTGAACTTGGGCAGCAAAAGGCCAAGATGTCAAGGTTGAGAAACACATTTACAGTGAAAATAACTCCTAAAGCAACAGAAAACATACAAACACATTGCTACAGGGAATTGTATACTGGAAGTAAGGATGGAAGGAACTCCTGAGGAAATGGATTGTAGCAAAGTTAACAGGAGAGGCAAAACTTGGTTAAACCCATTTCAGAGGTAGAAATGAGAGAAGCGCAGAGGGATTTCAAATTTAGGAAAATGCCGGGCTTGGATGATATACCAATGGAAGTTTGGAAAAGGAAGGAAGTGATAATACCTGGCTTTTCCTATTTAATCATGTTTTAAATGGAGATGGATTAATAAGACTTGGAAGGAGACTGTGATAGTACTGACAGATGTCAAAGATCCTACTGTCCTAGAATTGTGTAGCCCTGTATCAGTTCTCAACCATGGTTGCACGATTTTCATAATGATTACATCAAAGAGTGGCTAAAATAGAATAATGCATAAAGAGCAGTTAAGAACGCGGAACACACAAGCCATTGGTGCTAGTGAGCTTAGATGCTGATAAGGCTTAGTTAGGGTTTCCTATTCAAAACCTTAAAAGAAATAAACTTCCCAGGTGAGCGGGTAGGGATAATTTTCAAGACTATATAATGGGGCCTTAGTCCCCCATCACATTTAATCCTAGCTGTCTGAAAACCTAGAATTATTAAAAGGGACTAGACAGGGATGCCCTCTATCCCCCCATTTTTGTTTGCTCTTTACCTGTGGATGAGTTAAATAAGTGTACTTTTAAGGGGGTGCAAATGGCAAGGGATTGAGAGGCTGGAGTTTGCTGACTTATCACTATGCGCGTGGCCTGAGACAAAGCTATATAGAATCTCTGCAATTTTAGATAATTGCCACAAATTAGCAAGGTATGAGTTCCGTGTGTCTAAACCTTAGGCTCTAACAGTTAACCCTGAACCTGTCTTCAAATTAGTGCAGAGATTCCCCTCTTTGTGGGGTCACAGTAGAATGAGGTACTTTGAGAGTTGGCTAGTGAAAAATGCCCACCAAGCAGCAAGGGAAATGTGGGAAGAAACATGGCAGAAAATAGCAAGTTAAGACTGCGGAGGCTGATGTTTATGGGCTTGGATAGTAAGATTCCAGTGATTAAAAATGTTTTGCTTCCTTTAATGCTATGTGTAGTGTGAGCCTATTTTTGTTTCCTGGGAGATGATATATGGCGAGTTATAAAGAAATAAAGATGTTATTTGGGAGTGGAATAATGCTAGAGTAAAATTGCAGTACCTACATCTGAACAAGGAGAGAGAACTTTACTGGATTTAAAAGAATATTTTAAAGCCTTACAGGGAAGACTCCTATGTTTGCTCCAAGATTACCCTTGCACATCAGAATGGAAAATTGATATTAAATTATAGAGATAAACTACAGGAAAAAGATTGCAGGAAGTTTTGTGATGTAATGGAAGAGGGTGAGGATAAAACTGCCCAAGGCAATGTTAAGTGTTATCTCTTCCACTCATTTAATATTATAGTTAAGTGGTGCATAATAGATTGGGAACCAAGAAGCAGAGATGGTAGACAGATGGAGAATGTAACAGTATTGTGGAGAAGAAAAGAAACCTAGATACTGGGAAGTTGAGAATGGAGGCTGGTAGGATGAAGCTGGATAGAAACAAATGATGATTCTCAGAGCAGCTTCTAAATATAGGGGGGGGGGCTAGTGCCATTAGAAAGAGGGGGGAGGGGCAGACAGATGCAGGGAATGGCCAGACTAAATTAGTACATTTTATAGAAGCTAGAACAGAACTGATTAGATAAAATGGTCTCAAGAGCCTACACAAGGCAGAGAGGAAATAAAGGAAGTTACAGCTTTTAAGGTATAGGTAAGACTGGGCAAATGGAATGTACTGACGATCAGTGGAAAAAATGTTTATATTCCAGGGTTACAATGAAGGATGGAAATGATTACTTATTTTTAAATACCAGCTTGGCTCCAGAAAATGTTTTGACAGACCAAAGGGACATGTTAAGAGGTATGAGAGAGCAAGGGAGTTGAGGTGTTTTGGGACTGCGAGAGTCTAAATTAGTTAAAGGAAACTTTACCAAGTATGATCAATGATATGGAAGAATAAGTAACGTATTTTCTTAAATTGGATGGAAAGTGAAAAATTGGAACATCAAAGCTGTTTATTTAGTCATGATGGTGGCAAAAAAGTGATTACTAGGAAATGGCAAAACTAGAGAAAGTGTAGATGAGCTCAAGGATATTATGGAGGAAGTAAAACAATGGTGACTTGGGCTGTAACAGACCTAACTAACAAGAGTATTGATAAATAAGTAGTTCAAATGGAAACTTATGCCAGCAAGTATGGAAAAGTATAACGGGAAGAGAGGGAGAAAGTGGTACCAGAGAACTAAAAGCGGTCTGCAAGGTCAAACTAAGGAATATGGTAAAAAGGTGTGAAAAAGGCAGATTGATTCAGATGTATATAACTAATATGTATATAGTTTGAGGCACAAGGATAAGGCAAAATAACCTGTTAGAGATGCACAGAGACAATGGAAATGTAATGGCTACAATATTTGTATGTGAATAAAAAAGACTAGCAAACAGTTATGAACCATGGTAGTCTGTAGCGGATGGAAGAAATGATTGGGGGATAAGGAGATCAAAGAAACAAGTATGTCTGGTCATTAATGGGGACTTAATAAAGGGCACCATGCATGTGGATGTTCTTCGTGTTTCACTGTTGCAGTCATCACATTTGGGTTATCTGCTTGCAGTAGCCCTCAGTCGGCCTGATTAACAAAGTCTTGGTCCTGCGTCGGGTGCTGTCTCTTCTTCCGTGACGTCAGGTAGTCAGAGGTGCAAAACATGCAGCCGACGCCATTACATCAGTCTTTCTTGCCGTGTGGTGCCCAAAGCAGAAGCAGTTCGCAAGTGTTGGTCGGCCGACTCCTGAAATTTTCATTTTCGAGTTTCAGAACTGAAGTCTTCAACTAAAAGCTAAGTACCCCATTGGGGAATCTTTTTCTTGCTCTAAACTGATGTCAGTAAAAGTAAATTGCATTTCTTGTGGAAAGCAAATACTTCATAAAGATTTTCATTCGTACTGTATTCCTTGCCTAGGCCCTGACCACGACGTACCTCGCGTTTGGTTTTGTGCCTTATTTAAACCACAAACTGTCCGTCATCGGTATATTTTTGCTTCTAAATATTTGGTGCTCTGTTCAATTATCCAAATATGTCTTTGGTAAGCTGTCTGATGACCGACATTCCGAAAAAATACAGATAAAGACAGAGACAGGCCGCCTAGGTCCAAAGCTGCCAATGATGCTTCTCCTAAGCCAGTCGCCAGTTCGCCGGTACTCCGTGAGGCGCTTTCGCAGCCCCTGATACCCGCTACTTCAGATTCGTAGACCTCTACTGAGACCCATTCTGAGTCCGGTGTGCCTCGAGATGCTTCAGCTGTGGAACCTGCGGATGTCTCTACCTTGGATGGGTCTGGAGCCGCTGTACAGGCACCGGCTTCTGTGGGAGTATTCAGGCCTACTGACTTGCATATTAAACCAGTGCCATCTTCTTCTTCAAGGCCTAAAACTCGAACCATGCCTAGAAAACTGACACCTAGACCGCATGGTCAGGCCTCTATGCCTAAAAAACGGTTTACTATTGAAATTGCGAACATCACTCGGTCGACTGTCGTATGGTCGAACATATAAGGTTGGAAACACAGATGTCGAAGATATTATAATCAATCGAGGAACGGTTTTAACATGGGTCGAGGTAGGTGTACAGTATTATTCCCTACTACAACCATCTTCCCTACCTCGACCCATGTTAAAACCGTTCCTCGATCGATTATAATGTCTTCGACATCTGTGTTTCCGACCTTATGCATTCGATCATATGACTGTCGACCGAGTGATGTTCGCAATTTCAATAGTAAACCCTAAAAAACAAATAAGAACACAGCTGCGGTGATTTACATTTTCTGTACTAAGAATTTCGGAAAAGACTTGCAGGCGTTGGTAGATTACGCTTCTAGTAGATGTACCAAAGTTTCAAAAGTAACATTGATAAGATAGCAGTTGGTATTGGATTCATTTTATTTTACAGAGTGTTGGAAATCTCTTCCAGGTAAGCACATTCTGCCAGGGTTGTTGGGCACCTCTCATGACACTTTCCTGCTTCCATGGATGATTTATGATAGGAGGATATAATTTGGTACCTTTTCTAAACACTACAAGCTGGATGGAGTCTGTTTTTGTTAGGTCTTTGGGGCTGCTGCTATTCAAGGTATTCTTTCTTGACACCACCTTGGTTGGTTGCAGAGGTCTCTACATTGTCAGCAGAGGAAGATGTGCCAGGTTATGACTAATTGGAAAGTTGTACTCACAGGGACTGTGATCGGCATGATTGTGGTTAGTCTTCCCCTACGCTTTTCCCTTGCTTGATAGAAATGGAGACGAATACACACCACCTAGATGTTCTAAATGCTGACCATCCATGTGGCCTACTCTGAATTGGATGCAAGGTGGGGAGAGCAAGATGTTACAGGTAAAGAGTTGAAGCCTGGAAAAGTTTACACCTGTGAGCTGAAGCTGCAGTCCTTTTATTAGAGAGTAGTATATCTTAATTATGCAGACCTGTTAAGTAAGTGGTGTGGAATTTGTGCACTTTTTCAATCCTATTTTGAGCATTTGTTATCTTGGTGTGAGTGTTCTGAGACTAGTGCACTTTTTTTCTTTAGTAGTGTTAAGCATATGGTGGTATTTCAGTTGTGTAAGTATCCTGTAGTGTTGCTTATCTGAAAGTGCCCACAATGTCCAATTCAAACTTCCAATACTTGAGATTCTGATGTGCATGTGAGTGTGATTTTTTTTAAAAGGAATTTTGAAGTGTTTGTTTCCTAAATTTATTTTACTGTGTTCACTGACTTTGTAAGACATTTGCTCAGAATTTGACAGACTGTTGTATTTTAAAAATTCTTTTACAGTGAATTGAAGGACAACCTTGGTAGTGATGACCCAGAAGGTGATATCCCCAATCTACTGCAGTCTGTGCTGGCAAGGAATCCTAATGTTTTCAGGGAGAAAAACATGCAGACCAGATATCCAGTTCAGGGAGGTAAGCATTATGTTGTTAGGTTAATCCTGACATTTGTGTGTGTGTGTGTGTGTGTGTGTGTGTGTGTGTGTGTGTGTGTGTGTGTGCGCGCACCTCTTGACTGGAAGCTTTGTAACTAGGTTATCTATCCTAAGATGGATTTAATTTGGATGGTACCAAAACTACATGCCCATATTGAGTCAGCTGTTAATATGTTCTTTTTTGGAAGGTCAGTTCTCGGATTCAGAATTTCACCTCAAACTTTTTCTTGCAACTGACCACAACTTGGTGGGTTGTGGGCACAGGTGTAACTAAAAAGAATATCATCTTCTTTGCAACAGTGTTCAGATTTGAAGGCCTCTTCAGATTTAGCACATCAACCTTGAGGACACAGCAGACCTAATTCAAATACAGCAACAAAAATGTAATGTTGATAAGCCTAGGTAATTATGTCCAGGTCTGAAAGTGGATGATTGCTTGCATTCTGACATTTAAGATGCGTCTGATTTACCAGATGTTTCTGATGTGCTGCCATTTAGTCAGACATCAACATTCCTTTTCAGACATGTAGTTATGTTAAGATCATTGTTAAAATATTCTGTTCAGATGGGACTTGTACTGCCAAGGATGCAGTGCTACTTTAAAAAGGTTGGGCACCGTACTAGTATTCTCTACACCACCCTTAACACAAGAGGATGTCTTTCTTTAAGAAGGATGTATGGACATGACATATCTTGACTTTGTTGCTGGTAGTCCATATATCCAGACTTCTTTCAGCAATGCTTCTGCTTTTCCGTATGGTCTGCTTTAGTGAAAAGTTTTTGGGGAGCTAGGTATCTGGCTTGGGAATCCTTTCTCTTGCTGTATACCTTTTTCTGTGAAAATTTCATATCAGAAAAGGAAAGTGTGACTTTGGGGATCAAGTACCATAGAAGTTTCTCCCACTCCAGTTTTGCTTAGGGTCTGAACAAGTTAAATTTTGTAGTACATGTCAGTCATTTCTCTTGAGAACTGTTAGAAGTAGGCTAATCTCCCTTTACACTTGGAAGAACATGTCTTCAGGATTTGATGGATGCAGTTGTGACAGCATCCTCTTAAGCAGACCTACCGCCTCAGTTTAAAAAAAGATAGCCTTTGAGAAAGGTCATTGACCATAACAGGATGTCCTCCTCTTTCAGACTTCCTTGGGTTACACATGTAGTTCTTGGACCATCAGTTTTTCCCCCCTCTACTGCACCCCTTGGATGCTGCTGTCGCTCAGTGTATTTTGCATGTCTGATGAGACCTAATGTTTGGTTGATGCATGAGAAAACGAAAACCTAGAATTCTTATGTGATGGTGAGGGAGGTATCCACAAAATTTAAAAAAAACCCACAAACTCCTTCACACAACCTCCAAAATATGATACAACTCTGACCACAAAAAGAAAAGAATCTTTTCACCGACTGTGAAAGAAAACCAAGGAAATGAAAATCTTTCTTTTATTCTCCAGCGCCTCGGTGTTACCACCTTTCAAGAGTACAAACACTTACACATAAAATAAGCATATATGTAAACCAAGCATTCAATCAATTCTTCTTAATTACATAATTAATCAATTATACTATTAAAACTTAAAGCAAGCACTTCCAATTAAATTCACTATTAAGACCTACAGGTGCCATAGTTTTATACTTTAAGATAAAAATACTTTCTTTATACAATAATTTATATTTCAAAACATTTTCATCTCCATATAAACACTTAATACTTTCCAAGACAGTTCCTTTTAATAAAGATACATCACCTTTATGACAGGTATTAAAATGTGTTGCAATAGACTTATTTTCTCTTTTGTCTTAAGTCCCTTATATGTTCTGTTAATCTAATTCGAAATTCTCTTTTGGTCTCACCAATATAATGTAATCCACATGAACAACTTAGGGCATAAATAACCCCCTTACTCCTGCATGTAAAAACTTCCCTTGGTATAAATTTAACACCATTGATGTTATCAAACGTCCTAACAATATTTTTACAAATACTACATCTATTGCAGCATTTGGTACCAAAATTATTTAAAGACCTCGGCACACTAGTCGGAGGCATTATAAACCTTCCATGTACTACCATGTCTTTTAAACTCCTACCCCTTTTATAAGAAAAAAGAGGTTTCTTTGGAAGAATATCTGCCAATATTCTATCATCTATTAAAAATTTCCAATAATATTCTATTACATCTGATATCTTCACTCCTGACATTAAAAGTAGAAACAAAATAAATATGGTCTCTTCTTTTATCCCTCATTTCAGAAGTATATTTTGGATGGAAATTATGTCTTTTACTCAAAAAGTCATTTCTTATTAAACCTTTCTCTTTCCTCACCCTTTTAAGGGCTTGAGTCGACGTATTGGAATCATACCCTCTCTGCAAAAACATATTATATGTTGTCTCCCATTCCTTCTCCAAATTACTATAAACGTTACATAGTTTTGAAACTCGAGCCAACTCCCCATAAGGAAGGGCTTCCATAACATGACTAGGATGGCAACTAGAAGCATGAAGGTATTGGTTCCCATCTAAAAATTTCCTATGTATGTTGGAAAAAATATTTCCCTGATCCGTGCCTTCTAAAACAAGGTCCAGAAAAATTACCTTATTACCCTTCTGTAGACCATCAAAGCTCAGACCAAAAGGATTATTATATAAATCCAACATAAATTTGTCAACCAGTTCTATTCCACCATCACAAATAAAAATCAAATAGTCAATATAACGAAAATAAAACAATACATTTTGTTTCATAAATTCTAAATCAAATAAAAACCTTTTTTCAAAATAGGACATAAAAAGATTTGCATACATGGGGGCAAATGCAGCCCCCATTGCCGTCCCCTGTTTTTGTCTATATAATATCTCATTAAAGTGAAAATAGTTGTTTTTTATAAACAAAAATCAATCATATCCATGACAAAATGAGTAAAAGGACTATCTTTCAAGAAATTTTTATCGCTTCCAAACCATCCCCATGTTTAATTGAAGTATATAAACTTTTAACGTCCACTACAAGCCAATACATCTTTTTATTCCATTTTATAGAGGAAATTTTATTTAGAAAATCCATACTGTCCCTAATGTAAACCGGAGACTTAACATAAGGTAAACAAAACCTTATGCAAAACTAAACCAATGTTATGAAGGAAATAGTTACATGCAGAAATAATAGATCTACCCGGGGGGTTAACCATATCCTTATGGATCTTCGGCAAACAAAAGAAAGTAGCTATTTCATTTCTTTCATTATACAATTTATCTTTAACATCCTTTTCTGAAAAAAATGCTAATCTAACACTTCTCTCCAACAGAGACCTGAATTCTATTGCAGCTTTATTGTATTTATTAATATCACTTCTTTCGTAAACCTCATCGTTGTCCAGATGGTCCATACACATTCAATAGTATTGTATTACATTCATCGCAACAATTTTGTTACCTTTGTCAGAAGGCTTAATAGCAATGTCATTCCTGCCACTTAACTCCTTTAAGGCATGCCATTCCCTAGATGTTAAATTATAAGATATCTCTTGCCTTCTTAACCTTATATTATTACAAATATTTTCACATCCAAACCTAATCATTGAACCAAACTGTATAATCCGTTGGTTAATGAAAGGTGGTATGAACTTGTTAAATGTAGGGACATAAGAAATGTCTATTCTATTACACATATTAATGCAACTATTAATATCATTGTCACTTAAAAACTCTTCACATGAAAGGAAACTATCCTCAGATTCACACGTGAAAAAAGAATTAGATTCTAAACAGGAATCCTGAAAACCCTTATAAAAATAATGTTTCAGATGAATCTTTCTAAGAAACTTAAAAATATCTTGTTGAACTACATAATCCCTTGGTAAAACAGTCGGGACAAATTTAAGCCCTAAGGCTAAAACTTACAGTTGTTCCGTAGTTAAAGTACAATTCGACACATTCAAAACTACATTTGATATGTTACAGTCACTACTGTTTAAACCTTTTATTAGACTGTTGCCCATACCTTCGGTCTTGTTGAAAGTCCGCCCGGTAGCCTTTTTTAAAACTACTGGCGTTTTGTCCATAATTCCTTGGACGCTTCTGTCCCTGTTGTTGATTGGGTTGGTTCTGATATCACCCCCCTTGATTCCGAAACTCCTGTGCAAAACTTTCCGGTTGTTCAGGTCGAGGAAGCTCCGGAAACTCCGTGCTTATATCCGACCGAAAATCCTCACCGGAAGACACGAAAGAGGAAGAAGGCGTACCATTGAATCTCACCCTACGACGTTGCTTTCGCTTTCTCTCAGACCAATTAGAAGGATAG
Source organism: Protopterus annectens (assembly GCF_019279795.1). Taxonomy (NCBI): domain Eukaryota; kingdom Metazoa; phylum Chordata; order Ceratodontiformes; family Protopteridae; genus Protopterus; species Protopterus annectens. Next base: position 1,875,074,745 of record NC_056725.1, on the reverse strand, counting down.
GAAAAAGCAGTACCCGCCTCATAATCATGAATGTCCCGGACCAATTTTGACTTTTTCTGTTCAATTAAGTCAGATTCTAATGCACAAAGTCTTTCATTGGTTCTTTCTAAAAACAATTTCATATTGTCCATATTGACAGAAGTACTAATACTTTGTGAAAGAACAGCCAGTTCTTGTTTTAGATTTTGATGTTTGATCTGATCCCTCTCCAGTAGAATATGTAACCATTCTATGACACATTTGTGCGCAGCTCTAAACCAACGCTCCCTAAACTGCTTGTCTACCGAACAGTTTAAATCAAAAGGGGTACTCGGATTTTTTACAAACCTTAGCCCTTTTGGTGTGATATCCAATTCGATGTATTTCTGAAGACCCAGCATATTTAAATGCATCTTTGTTTTTCTCAAGCAGTCTCTCATATTTCTGGCATAATTCTCTGATTTCCGAAGGTATACTATGAAACTTTTGTCCCACGGAAATAAAAGGATCAGAAACCCTTTTACTCCTTTCTTGAACAAACATATCAAAAATATGGCTATTCCTTACATCTGTCTGACGATTGTCCATAGAAGCATTTGGAATCGGTCGGGAACCGCTAAAAAAATGTTCAGTAGTCCTTTGTGAAGCTGGTGGAAAATTGGAGCTCCCTGCCCCTAATGTACCTGATTGAAGAACCACATCCTCTCGGAACATGTGAGGTACATCCAAATTTGGGTCAGTCGCCATCCTCAGATAAAAAAAACACAAACTCTATCACACAACCTCCAAAATACGATACAACTCTGACCACAAAAAGAAAAGAGAATCTTTTCACCGACTGTGAAAGAAAACCAAGGAAATGAAAATCTTTCTTTTATTCTCCAGCGCCTCGGTGTTACCACCTTTCAAGAGTACAAACACTTACACATAAAATAAGCATATATATAAACCAAGCATTCAATCAATTCTTCTTAACTACATAATTAATCAATTATACTATTAAAACTTAAAGCAAGCACTTCCAATTAAAATCACTATTAAGACCTACAGGTGCCATAGTTTTATACTTTAAGATAAAAATACTTTCTTTATACAATAATTTATATTTCAAAACATTTTCATCACCATATAAACACTTAATACTTTTCCAAGACGGTTGCTTTTAATAAAGATACATCACCTTTATGACAGGTATTAAAATGTGTTGCAATAGACGTATTTTCTCTTATGTCCCTTATATGTTCTGTTAATCTAATTCGAAATTCTCTGTTGGTCTCACCAATATAATATAATCCACATGGACAACTTAGGGCATAAATAACCCCCTTACTCCTGCATGTAAAAACTTCCCTTGGTATAAATTTAACACCATTGATGTTATCAAACGTCCTAACAATATTTTTACAAATACTACATCTATTGCAGCATTTGGTACCAAAATTATTTAAAGACCTTGGCACACTAGTCTGAGGCATTATAAACCTTCCATGTACTACCATGTCTTTTAAACTCCTACCCCTTTTTCACAGTTGGTGAAAAGATTCTCTTCTTTTTGTGGTCAGAGTTGTATCGTATCCACAAAATTTTAGTCTGAGGGGGCTTCCATGGCTCACTTATTGAAGTCTGTCTTATGGCATCTTTTCCAAAGACCACATGTCTGGACACTCTTAGAAAACACATGCTGGGGTGGGGGTGGGGATGCTTCACCTTCATCTTCCAGTCAAAAAGTCGGTAAAGAAGCCCGGTTTGGTTTAGTTTTTGTTCGAGGTCTGTTTAAGCCATTCAATCCCTTCGATCTTCTCTTCCTGTACTTCCATCCCTTTATAAAGACTACTTTCTTCAGAAGAGGAGTTTCTAGTTTCTGACCATGCAGGGCTAGGTCATGCTTCTCAAGTTGATTCTTACACTGGGTGAGAATGTGAAGCAAATGACTGTTTATATCCTCCGATTTCTCCTAATGAGGAACTTTCCTTTTAGGGGCACATTTGTGACATTGTTGTTAAGCTGAACGACTTTTTTGAGAGAGGGTAAAGAGGTTTCTGATTCCCAGAAAATATTCTCTGAGCACTTTAATGTGTGTACCCTTAAGCCTGTTCCTATGCATCTAGTTTTGAGGGCACTGGAAGATGCCTTTTCTGTTGCTGCAGTTTCTCCTTATTCTCGGTCTCTAGCCCTTTAGTAGCTAGATAGGTTTTATTGAGATGTTCATTGTGCTTCACTGTTGCAGTAATACCACTGTTTTTTCCCTGCCCTGGAAGCCGTTGGTTGACCCCAAATGTCTGTTCTTTTCCTCCTATAGGCTGGGTGGACACCTTCCTGTCAGTCGAGATGCGAATGGAAAAAGATCGTCCTCAGCTGCCACCATTGCTTCAATTCTTTCTTGCCATAGATGCACAAGACCTCCTTTGTCTAATATATCAGTCGATCTGAAGCCAGTGGTTAAGCATCTGAAGCTAAATGCATATTTTCTGTTGCTTATACTGTGTTTCATTAGATGTCTGTTAAGAGTGTTTATGTAGAGCATGGAAGCAGTTCACTTGATTAGGCTACCACTCTTTGCTTATTCTTCTTCAGCCCAGAGCACAACATACCCAATTATCTCTGGTGTGCACATTTTAATTCTAAGACCATGAAGTGTACGGTCAAGTCCCTTCAGAAATTATCTGATAGTCCGCCTAGGCTTGAGATTGTCAAAAGATGAGAGGTGCCTTCACAGCCCCCCTCAAATAGTGCATGGTTGATGCCTCTGGTGTTCCTCTGTGGGGGCCCCCCATGTCATTAGCCCCTGTGATGTCCACTTAAGCTGAGTTAGCTTGGGATTCAAATTGGGATCTGTGCAGATGCTAGCTTCCAGTTCCTATTTGAGATTGTTCGGTGAATTCCACCTACCCCTCTCTACACTGCTGGTGCCAGCTTCCAACTCCCATTGAGACTGTTCAGGGAGTTCCGCCTGCCTGTAAGTAGCAGGGAGGAGATCTCAGCAGGCCTGATGCAGGCTGAAGCAGCCCACCCATACACACTCACTGTGCTGGCCCCTACAGACCCACGACTAAACTTGCGAAGACTGCTTTAGGCTTTGCTCCAGCCTTGACCTCTTGGACTGCAGACATCCTCACAGGCCTACGAACAGGACCTTGTCAGATTAGCTGAGGACCTCTAGGCAGCCGGGCCCTCACTGGACCCCTGCCCAAAGAATTGCAGCCAAAGAAAGATCTTTCTACTTGGGAGTCCTCTGATTGTGAGACTCAGTTGAGGATGAGCTGGCATAAGTGGACCAACTGAGGTACATATGCCAACTCTGAGTCGGATGACACCCTTTCCTCAGCTCCATCACCTGAGGATTTTTGTTATGGAGAATCTACACAAGATGAAAAGAGTTTTTCAGTTGGGAAACTTGGGATTATCCTCAGTTGAAGAAAAGAGACAGGGAGCTTCTTTGCTTTCCTGAACATAAGTCAATTGCTGTTCCAGTTGTAGAGGTAGTGGATGATATTCAGAACACATCACTGCAGCTTGACTCTCGCCCCTATCCCCAGGAAACTTGACCAGTTCTACATGGTCCTGGATTCTCACAACGATTTTATTAGAAATCCAGTGGTGGACGGAGAGGCAGTCTCCTTAGGGTGCAAGGGAACAATCACCAGCTCCTGAACAATCCTTTACTCATTGACAAGGGTAGAACCCTTGACAGATTAGGAGTGAAAGTTTACCTCTTCTACCTGACCATGAGAGCTTTGAATTGCCTGATGTCCTTCAAGAATGCAACTGCAGTCATAACATATGCGTTGTCCTGCCTCAAGCAGCCCTCGGTCGGCCGGATTCCAAAGTCTGGGTCCGACGTCGGCTGATGCACTTCTCTCCGACGTCAGAGCGGCTGGAGTATATAAGCATCAGCCGACGCCATTTTCTTCAGTCTTTCTTGCCGCACGGTGCCCGAAGCAGAAGCAGTTCGCAAGTGCCGGTCGGTCAGCTCCTGTATTCTTCGAATCCAAAGTCATCAAAAAAGCTAAGTACCCCGTTGGGGACCTCTTCTTGCCTCAGCCGATGTCAGAAATTACTGAAAAAGTTAATAATTGTCTGTCTTGTGGTAAACAAATACCTCATAAGGATTTCCACTCTTACTGTCTTCCTTGCCTTGGCCCAGACCACGACGTCTCGGCCTGTGTCGCCTGTGCTCGCTTCAATAAGCGCACTCTCAGGCGCCGGGCGGAGTTTGCTGAAGACTTTTTCGGTGAAAAATTTGCTTATACAATGCCGTCGGAACTTCCGACATCGCAAACTCCCAAGAAACGAAAAGACCGGGACCGACAACCTCGGCCCGCGTCTACCACCGACTCCATGCCAAAACCTACCACGAGTGCTCCCCCTGAGACGGTTATTCCACCGCTCCGAACCGAAGACACCACAATACCGACGCCAGTTATAGATTTTCCTCCGGATACTGAAACCGAGGAAATGCCAGAGACCATTGCTGTAGATAAGGCTACTCCTGCACGTGGAGCTGCCAGGCCTCCTATGGCCATGTCTATTAAGGCCTACACTCGGGCTAAGGCAGAGCCAGCAAGACCAAGCACCTTACAACTAAAGCCTTACCTCAGCCTACCCCTGAGACACAAATCATGTCTATGGCCGCAGACTTAATTTCCATTATTAGAGGTTCACAGGCCCATCCTGAGAGAGGATCCTAGCCTCCTCCTGATAAGAGGCCCCGGGTTGAACCCTCTGACCCTATCCCTTCAGATGAAGATTCTGAGGACTCTGTCCACTCCGATGGCCAGGAAGAGCTCTTCCAGACCTATGAGGACTCGGATGCAGAGGATTCCATCCCCTCGGCCTCCCCTCCTGAGGATATTTCTTCTGGGGAAGTTCTGCATACCATGAGGGAACATTTCAAGTGGCAAGGCCAGGAATATTCTGATTCCAGAAAGCGCCTTTGAACCTTCCTTAAAAAGCCCCAGCACAGGCCCTTAGCTATTCCTCCTGTGCTTGATGTTTTGGATGATCTATATTCTGACTCCAGTGTTACCTCTGATTCTCTTCCTCCTGCTCCAGCCAAGGCAGACAGATATTACAGGGTCCCAGAAACACATTCCCATTTATTCAGGGCCCATACTGTTGATTTAGAAACTATTTCTCAGGGACCTAAAGGTGTTTTAGCTTCCACCTCTAAAAATCCCTTGCCTTCCAACAGGGAAGCTAGGTCATTAGAGAGATGGGGGAAAAAGGTCTACACTTCCACCACTTTATCTATGAGAGCTTTGAATTGCCTCTTTCATATGTTACAATATCAGGATTACCTGTTAGATGATTTACAGAAAACATTGGCCTCTCCTGACCCTTTAGACAGGAAGTCTTTGCAGGAAGCTGTACATAATTCTCAGCAAGTCAGCAATCACTTTCTGCAGTGTGGATATGATGCATTGGAAGCTTCGTGTAGGGCAGCTATGACAGGGGCAGTCATTCGTAGACATGCATGGTTAAAAGAACAACCTCTACCAGATCATGTTAAGGCAAAACTTCTGGATGCACCCTTGGAAAAGAACAAGCTTTTTGGTGCTAATGCTAAAGATGTGTTAAAGTCCATCGAGGAAAAAGCAAAATCAGTTCAGACGGTCAAAGATTTCCTCCAGGTTCAGCCCCCCAGATTCAGCAGGAATTGGCCTTCAAAAAACTGGTCCTTTCCTAATCCTGAAAAATTTCAAAGGGGTAAAAACAGGCGTGGCCGAGGAAGAGGACAATACAGAGGTCCTTACAGGGGATGACAATGGCAGCCAGCAAATGACACAGGGGTCTCCCCTGCCCCACAGACACAATCTCAATGACTTTCCTCTACGTCCGCCGACCAAGGAGCAAATAGAAGCTCCCTTGGCCGGAAAATTATCTCTGTTTTCAGGCAGTTGGCACAGATTGACAAAAGACAAATGGATTTTGGACATTATAGACCAAGGTTACAGGTTCCATTTTCATACCTTACCAAGAAAACAGGGCATGCCAAACCTACCACAAAACCAGAGGGCTTTTATCTGAGCAAGCAATTTTCTCTGCTTGCTCAGATAAAAGCAATAGAAAGAGTACCACAACAAGAACAAGGCCAGGGGTTTTACTCAAGACTGTTCCTTGTTCCAAGAAAAGAAACTCAATGGAGACCAGTACTGGATTTGTCCGCATTAAACACTTTTCTCATAGTACCAAAGTTCAAAATGCTGACTCTACAGCAACTCCTTCCCATGCTGGGCAAGGCGTCTTGGCTGATTACTCTGGACCTCAAGGAGGCATACCTGCATGTCCTTATCAGACACAGCTGCAGAAGATACCTCAGATTTCTTGCAGGGCCAGAGCATTATCAATTCTCAGCATTGCCATTTGGCTTATCTACTGCGCCCAGAGTATTCACAAAATGCCTGGCTTCAGTAATTGCTCATTGCAGGCTCCAGGGGATCCAAATTTACCCGTACCTGGACGACTGCCTTATACAAGCGGACGACAAATTGATGTTGACTAAAAACTTGAACTATGTCATACAATTACTTCAGGCTCTGGGATAGAGTCAACTTCCAAAAGTCAAGACTTCAACCATCCCAGCAAATAACCTTCTTAGGAGCCAATCTAGACACAGCCTCTCAAATGGCTTACCTGACAGAAGACAAGCAAGAGAAGTTAACTCATTATTTCAAGGGTTTGGCAAAACTCACCCAGATGACTGCAAGGAGATTCCTACAGGCCCTGGGTTACATGGCATCCTGCATTCTCCTGGTTCCATTAGCAAGACTACACATGAGAAAGCTTCAATGGTACTTAAAAAGCCTATGGTCTCAGCACAACAACAACTTAGAGACAGCCATACCGCTCATTCCATGCCTACAAAAGGTATTCCTATGGTGGGCCTCGGTAAGCCAAGCAAACACAGGTATGTCATTCAAAAAGCCTCATAACACAGACCATGACCACAGACGCCTCAGACATTGGATGGGGGGCGCACATGGAAGGCAGATGTATACAAGGACAATGGTCTCCAAAGGAAACACATCTGCATATAAACCAAAAGGAAATGCTGGCAGTAATGCATGCCATCGAGGCCTTTCGACAACAACTTCAGCAAGGCCATTTACTGATACGGACAGACAACACCACTGTGATGTGGTATATAAACAAGCAAGGGGGCACCCATTCCTACCCCCTTTGCAGACTGACAATGAATCTTTGGGAAAAATCACTGAGCCTAAACATAGTTACAATCCCAGTTTGTTCCAGGCAAAGACAATGTGCTGGCGGACAGCCTAAGCAGGAATTTCATAGATCCACACGAGTGGAGGTTACACCCGAAGATCTTCACACAACTCACCTCGACATGGGGCAGGCCAGAAGTAGACCTATTTGCCTCTCACCTCAACCATCATCTACAAAAATTCTGTTCAAGGACATACCATCCACAAGCTTGGAAAATAGATGCTCTTTCATTCAACTGGAACTTCCTAAAAATCTATGCATTCCCGCATCTGCCACTGATGACCACAGTATTACTAAAGATCAAAGCAGAGAGACCCAAGAGGATCCTAATAGCTCCAGATTTTCCAAGACAACACTGGTACCCACTACTACGGAGCATATGTCACAACAAGAAGTGGGCCCTTCCCCAATGGCCCCTACTTTTGACTCAGCACAACTTCAAAACAGTGCATCCAAACCTTCAGACACTGCAGCTAACAGCCTGGGAGATCCCATGAATAACCTCAATCTATCTCTCTCCAAGGAAGTTCAGCGGATATTAACAGAAGCTCGAAGACCATCCACCAGAAAATGGAAGAGATTCAGCATTTGGAATACCAGCAAGGGACATGATGCATCATTATTGAACATCCCACTCATCCTGGAATATTTGGCAGATATGCTTCAGAATGGAGACTCATATTCTTCCATAAAGATACATGCTTCAGCTATTTCAGCTAGATATAACACTGATCCACCTGTGTTTTCACATCCTTTGCTAAGGCAATTCCTTAGGGGAATCAAGAACATTAAGCCACCAAGAAAGGCTCCAGTGCCAGCTTGGGACCTCAACTTTGTCCTAGAAAAACTGACTCTACCTCCGTTTGAGCCAGCAGCTTCAGTGGACTTAAAATTTCTCTCATGGAAGACAGCCTTCCTGTTGGCAATTACCTCAGCAAGAAGGGTTTCGGAACTACAGGCCCTAATGGCAATACCACCGTTCATAATCTTTCACCGAGACAGGGTCTCCTTAAGAACCAACCCTACTTTTATGCCAAAGGTGGTATCTAGGGTTTCTTTAAATCAAGCTATTCATCTGCCTGCTTTCTTCCCCAATCCTGAGAACAAAGGGGAAAGACTGTTACATACCTTGGACATTCACAGACAACTTCGCTACTACCTAGACAGAACCAAGACCAGTAGGAAGTCTGATCAACTTTTTGTAGCTTACGCCCCTGGAGTACAAGGAAAAGCAATTTCAAAACAGACTATTTCAAAATGGATTGGACATTGCATCAGATTTTGTTGTTCCTTCCATGGGAAGATTGTTCCAGCCAATGTCAGACCACACTCCACCAGAGCTACAGCCACCTCTACAGCATTCTTAAGAGGGGTGCCTACAAAGGACATTCTAGAAGCTGCTACATGGAGCTCCGTGCATACATTCTCCAAACACTACAATCTCCCTCTGTACTCCAGATCCAGAGCAGGCTTTGCTTCGGCAGTCCTGCAGGGTTTGATTGCCACACCATCTCTTTCCTAGAGCATTCCTCCTCCCCCAGCTAAGCTATGGTATTCTACCCATATGTTATGACTGCAGTTGCATTCTTGAAGGGCATAGTACAGTTTTGTACCTACCATAAATGTAGATGTCCGATAGATATGCAACTGCAGTCGGATTTTCCCTCCCTCCATACCCCTCTATGCCTTGGGTCCACTCCTATCCCTGTTTCTCTTAGCTGGGGATATCTGTTATGGTGTATCTGTTTATTGCTTACTTATTTGTCTGGAATCCTGTTTTTGTCTTCCAATTTGATTACAGCCTTCCTTGGAGGGCACCTGGCATCTGGGGCAAGAAACACTGAAGAAAATGGCGTCGGCTGATGCTTATATACTCCAGCCGCTCTGACGTCGGAGAGAAGTGCGACATCAGCCGACGTCGGACCCAGACTTTGGAATCCGGCCGACCGAGGGCTGCCTGAGGCAGGACAACCCATATGTTATGACTGCAGTTGCATATCTATCGGACATCTACATTTATGGTAGGTACAAAACTGTACTTTTCACATGATTAAATACCAGAAATACCTCCTGGATTAGGTAAAACAGGAAATGGAAGGGATGCAGGACAAGGCCTTCCAAAAGCTTAGATCTTTGCAACACTGGTTCCCAGGTTGCTAAACACACTTTATATTGTGGCTTTGATGCACAGCTGCCTCAGGATCAGTAATCAGATGATGTACTTAGCTTCAATAGCAATCTTATCCTGATTGTGTCAAAGATGAAATCTTTTACCCCTCACTCCCCAACAAGGATTTCCTCTTTGGGCTCAAGGTGTGTTTAAAAGATTGAAAGAGAAGGCTAAGACTGTACCACTGTCCAACACTTTCTGCAGGTCCCGCCTTCAAGGTTCAGCAGAAATTACCCTACCAATACACAGTCCTTTTTTGGCTCCCAATTAGAAACACAAGTAGAAGGGCCAGAAAGGATAAACGGCAAAGAAAGTGGCAGTAATTCCCAGAACCAGTTCTACTTGGTCCTAATCCCATGCACTCTGCAAGAAGCATTGACTCTCAAACACCTCCCTCGAAACCCCAACCCCAGCCACTCTAAGCTAGGAGACGTAACTGTTCTTAAATCAGTGGTAAGCTGTCAGCCAGGTCATGCTGGGTCCTACATATCAGCGTATAGGTGTACAGAATACAGTTTGCTACTTGGTCAAGGTTCTTGGGCATTCCTGCCATCCCTAAAGGACAAATAAGAGCCCCAGTCTCAAGTCAAGGATCTCCTTGCGCAAGTTCTCTCAAACAAGTTAGAAACAGGGTTTTATTTGAAACCTCTGGAAAAAAATGCAACCTACTTCCCTCCATCACTCTAGTGTTCCTGTGTGCTTTGCTAGATTCTGGCAGACAAATGGTGTTACTCCCACAGGAAAAGATACTGTTCTAAGACACTCTCTCTACACTTTCAGTCATGGAGCTCTTCAGAGCACTGGGATATATGGCCTGTTGCATTCTAATGATGCCCTTGGTGAAGCTGCACGTGAGCGAAAATACATATCTCAAAATGGTTTGTGGTGTCAGCACCAACACATTAAGCTTCAAGGTAACACTTCTTCCTTCCAGTAATAAAACAATTGTTGTGATGGATAGATGCCTGCAAAACTGATTGAGTTGCCTAAAGTGATGATCACGAACACCTCATACCTAGCTTGGGGGGAGGTGGGACATACATACAGTTTAAGTATGCAACGCAGGTGGGACAGCAACTTAAGAAGTCATCAGTGTAAAGGAAATGACAGTCTGCGGATGCATTGTGGCATTCAAATAAAACTGGACAGTAGGCACTTCGTTGGTCAGGGCAACACAGTGATGTGTATCAACAAATGGAGGCGTTCCCACTCCTACCTATTGGTAAGGACAGGTGCCACAGTGATTTGTACCAATAACTGGAGAGGTACACACTTACCCCATGTGCTGTATGACCATGTAGCTCTAGGAAACAGCACAGGAAATTAGGTTATACCTGTTTGCTCAAGACCCCTGCGAATGGACAAGGACCTAGCAGACCAATTAAACAGGACCTAGCAGACCAGTTAAACAGGTCAGTAACAGACCATCACGAATGCATGCTGGAAACGTCTGTCTTCAGAAAAACCTCAGATGCGAGGTATGCCACAGGTAGACTTTTTTGCTTCAAAGGAAAGCAGATGAGCTAGTTTTGCTTAAGGGCCCTAAATAACAGGGCTTGGAGGATAAGTTGCCTTCTTCACATGGACTAGTCTGTTATGTATGCCATCCCTCCCATAACCCTCATCCTTTGAGTACTTAAGATCAAAGGGCATAAGTCTAAGATGGTCCTGATGGCACCGTTCTTGTCCATGCAGCACTGCTTCTCCATTCTTCTCAGTATGGCTAAGAAAGAACCATGGCTGCTCCCAGTGGCAATGAATCTTCTAACACAGAACAAAGGGACCACCATATACCATAACTTGACAACACTTAGGCTGTCATGGTGTGAGAGAGAATTCTCATCCCTTCCAATCAGCTGTTTAACAAGGACATCTTACTTGTCCTCAGTCCAGGAGACCCAGCATCCGGAAGTTGCACATCTTTAATTGGGAAAGATTCTCTGTGATGCCAATCCAAGTGCCAGCAGTCTTTACAAGCAGATATCCTCTTTGGTTCATCTTACCTGGTGTAACTTTTCTCTGAGGGATTTTCTTACCTTCCATTAAAATGCATATCTCCGCTATCTTCCTCTGCCTGTCTTTGCAACCTCCATTCTCCCACCCTACAGTGAAATAATTTGTCAAGGTTATAATTCACTTAAGACTCAGGAGGGTCCTCACCTTGTTTTGTGTCCTGAATTGTGAGTTGGACAAACTCAACCAGCCTCTTTTTGAGCCCGATGCTTCTGCAGACATCTGCTGTATTGGTGTCTATTACTTCAGCCAAAAGAATTTCTGAGATCCAAGCACCAATGTAGAACGTCCTTTCTTAGGTACTACAAGGATAAGTCTCCCTGTGAACCAACCTCCTCTTTATGCCTAAACGTAGTCATGGAAGTTTTTTTTAACCAGTCTGTATATTTACCGGTCTTCTTCCCTCATCCACAGAACAAAGGAGAAAGAGAGACATTCACTCCCTAAATGTGCACAAGCAGGTCAAGTTTTATCTGCACAAGACTAAGAGCTTGAGGAAGTTTGACTAGTTGCTTGCAACCTTTGCAACTAACAAACAAGGAAAAGCTGTTGGCAGACCCATTTCTAAATTGATTTCTTACTGCTCTGCCTTTTGTTACAAGAACCATGGCAGAAGTGTGCCTGAGCACACCAGGACACATTCCACCAGAGCATGGTAGCAGCTACCATTGGCTTCATCAGGAGAGAGTGTCTGTCCGGTCTGTTCTTACAACCAGTTGGCCTTCAGTATGCACTCCCTCCAAAAACCACAATATGTCCTCTGCTTCTAGAGCTGGCTTCACTTCAGCAGTCTTGCATGGATTTATTTTCTTATCAGATTCTTTCCGCCAACCTCTTTCTTCTGCAGCTTTGGAATCGAGTTACTGCAGCATTGAAGCAGGATGGACATAGTGCAGTTGTATATAATTAATTATGGTAAATGTAGATGCTCGTGTGTCTTGAGGGTTGCAGTCACCATTCCCTGCCTACCTTGCTGTAGGTTGGGATGAGTACCCTTCTCCCTCGTCCTCCTTCCCTGTTAGTCTCCTTTCTCTGCATCCAGCTGATTCCCTGTAAGTCCATGTAATATCTCCCACTAGGGTTCAGAATGGGCACATCTTGTCCACCAGGAGCAAGAATAGTGAGGTTACAGCTGGTGGGCAAGAAAGACTTGAAATGGATCCAACCAATGACCCTTTGTACACTGATGTCTTGACATTGGAGAGGAGGGTGTCTGCTGGGCCTAGGAAACTGGTAAAAATCTCTAGTATTTAGGTCAATCAAGGGCTTCCAGAGCAGGATATTCCAGGTGGTGGTACTGCAACAGTGAAGACACTCTAGTGTATACGTACCATAAATGTGAATGTTGTTGTACTTTCTGTCTTCTTTTAAAGCTGGCCAAGGGCAATTATTACCAGCTTCCCCACAGATTGGGTTTGATTTACTTGCCCAATACCGGGATTTGGCTATATCATAAAATCTGAAAACCCTTCAGCTGACTTCCTGAATGCTATTTTGATGTTTAGGCCGTTTATTTGAGAACGTGCAGCAGGTGCTGAAGGTTAAAAACCTGCTACTAGGAAACTGTGCAAGTGGAAGAGATTTTTCTGTTTGGTGCCAGTACAAGAACCAGGACCTTTTTAAGATCCGGTTGCCACTGGTTCTTGATTATTTTTTTAAAGTTATTGTTCTCTGGCCTTTATTACTCTCCTGTCAAGGTCCATCCTTCGGCCAGTTTTGCTTTGTCTGTACTTGGTTTCCCCCCTTTCTTTTTTGTCAAGTAGAGTAGTTTTTGAGAGAGGTTTTAGGCATCTGTCCAGCTAGGAAGCAGGTAGCTGCTCCTTAGAATTTTTTGTGCTTGAAAGGCTAACTGTTTCATTTGAAACAAATCTGTTTAATTTGAGGTGCTTAACATAAGTGGATGTTTCACTCATTACTCTTGACTTCTGCAAGAAGGATATCTGAGTTGTAGACTGTTGAGAGTCAACCTTACCTTTTTCACAAGGAGATGGATTCTATGAGATAGATCCTTCTCTGGGGCCGGTGTCTACCTTCTGCCAGTCTTAATCTTCCCAGTGTCCTTCTATTCCTATGTTGCAGTATTCTTGGTGTGGGATTTCCTGTCTTCAGGCAACCTGTATGTCGGCCCCTATACAAAAGCTTCAGCTTGGCTGTTGCAGCTGCATGGGATGTCACACATAGGGCCATAAACCAGGGACCTTGTGTGATGTCTGCACGCACAATTCTCAGAACTTTTCAGCCGCAGACGACTTTGCATCGTACGATCACTCTCTAGATGTCGGATTGACAATAGATAAGTAACCCGTTGGGTTTTTGCATTTCTAATATTTTACCGATCTTTCGCATTGCTTAGGCTTGGTTGTTGTAGCTTTCAGCTGATGTCTGGTAAAAAAGGAAAATGCCAATGTGGGTGCCAACCCATAAGGGCTCCCATGACAAATGCGCTTTCTGCTTAGCCCGGGAACACGACCATAACGCCTACCCTATTTGTAAATCTTTTGTGCCTAAGACCTTACGTAGCCATCTGGCAAATATGAACCTTTACTTAGAAAACCAACGCCTGAAACGGCTGGCCCTCAGGATGGATCCCACTTTGGAGGCTGCCCAAAAACCTCCGCGTAAGAAGGCCAAGATGCCTAAGCCTTCGCCTGCCACTTTGCACCCAGACGCCCTGCCAGCTACCGATGTAGGAGTTGAGCATTCGGATCTGTCTGCTCCATCGACCTCCCTCGTGGAGGCCGCTGCACAGCTGATGTCTGGCACATCCACAGAGCTTTCTCAGACATCTGCGCCTGTCTATGTCAAGAGGGAACTAGATTTGGGGGGGGGGGGGTGTTCATCATGTTTCACTGCTGCAGTCATTACAATTGGGTTATCCTGCTGGCAGGCTACCCTCAGTCAGCCTGAATTCCAAAGTCTAGGTCCGGCGTCGGTTGCTGTTGCCTCTTCCCTGACGTCAGTGTGCCAGGGGTATAAAAGATGCAGCCAACGTCATTTTCTTCAGTGCTTCTTGCCGCACGGTGCCGGAAGCAAAAGCAATTCGCAAGTGCCGGTCGGCCTACTCCTGAGATTTTCAAATTCAAATTTCATATCTGAAGTCTTCATTAAAGCTAAGTACCCCGTTGGGGAAAGTTTTTTCTTGCTCCAGACCGATGTCAGAAAAAGTTAATAATAAAAAGAAGCAGAAAACAAAACCTATTACACCTGCTTCTGAAGCTCCTCCACACTGGGAGGCCTTCACCTCCTCTCTTATGCAGGCATTTATGGCCCTTAGGCCTTCTACCTCACCCACAACTACTTTGCCTCTGCTAATCCCTAGGCCTACCTCTGCTTCTTCTATTCCCATGGCACCCCCCCCCCTTAAGGAAGAAGAACATGAGTCTGCCTACTCTTCCTCAGATGAATCCATCTCTTATACATCCCAGATTGCTTCTCCCAAGGAATATTACTCTCCTGATGATTCTGTGGAAGGGAATTTTCCACCTGAAGACATTACATTTGGAAAAACCATCACCAAAATGAAAGACTGTTTCAAATGGGATGCTTCCCAAATGACAGAAACCCAAAAAAGATACTTTGAACTGCTGCAAGTGGAGTCCCCCTGTCCTTCCTGCATACTTGGATGCCTTTACTGCAGCCTCTAGAACTCCTGACTCACAGCCTCCTGCACCTAAGCGCCCAGACAGTTTCTACAAGGTGCCAATGGAACAAAAATGCCTCATAAAACCACCCTTAGCAGACCCTGCAGTGATCGCCACTGCACCTGATAGTGTAGGTTGCTACTTTCTGCCTCCTCATTGCCCACGGATAAAGAAAGCAAATCCAAGGATAGGGTAGGCAAGAAGGCTGTACACTTCCTCACTTTAGCCTTCAGAGCCGTTAACTATCAAACACCCATGATCAAGTATGCCCTGGACTTAGTATTCCAAGCCACCTCTATGCTAGCTTCAATTCCTGACAGTCCCATTAAAACAGATATCTCTTCCAAATTGTACTTAGCACTTCAAGTGGCTAGACACTCGATAAGATGCAGCTACGATGCTGCAGAAGCTACTGCTTGCTCTGCAACATTAGCATCTGTCTTTAGGAGATATTCCTGGCTTAGACTACAGAATCTGCCAGAGGAATAAAAGTCCAAAATCTTGGACGCTCCCCAGGATCACAACTTCCTCTTTGGAAAGCAATCTGCAGACCTATTTAAGAATCTGCAAGGAAAAAGCAAAGAGTTACAGGATATTAAACATCTCCTGGTATCCCCTATACCGAAATTTTATAGGAACTACCCAGCTAAGATTACCTTTGTGAGGCGTAACCCGCATTCTGCTGCCTCCTCCTCCAGACCCAGAAGAGGAACTAGAAGACCTTTCTCATCCAGGCCCACTGGCCCACCTCTTCAGCCTAGACGGCCTTTTCAGGACAAGGGAGGTCTCAATAATGCGTGACTGCCTTGCTCATCTGCTCCTCTCAGCTCACAGAGACATTTCCTGCGTTTCTCTGGGCCATCCTTGCACTTTCAATTTACGGCCTTGCCCTTTGGCTTATCCACTGCTCCAAGAGTGTTTACAAAGTGCCTAGCTCCAGCCATTGCCTTCTGCAGGACCCAAGGAATCCAGATTTACCCATATCTGGATAACATCCTTATCCTAGCACAGTCAGAAGATTCCCTCTTAAGACATCTACACTTCACTATGTCCCTACTACAAAGTCTAGGTTTCATCCCAAACCTCAAGAAGTCCTCCCTGAACCCAGACAAGGACAAGATATTCCTAGGTTGCAGAATCAATACAGAACTAATTAAAGCCTTTCTCCCACAGGACAGGGTTCTAACTCTAACTTCCTACTTCCAGGAAGTCTTGATCTCCCAGACAATCACTGCAAGGCAATTCCTTCGACTCTTGGAATTGATAGCAGCAACCATTCCCATGCTACCATTGGCCAGAATACATATGCGAAAACTACAGTGGTACCTCAAAAATATCTGGTCACAACACCAGAGTCACTTGGAACAAGTTATCCCCCTTCTTCCCTGTTTAAAGAAGGAAATCATTTGGTGGATCCAACCAGTACAACTAAACCTGGGGTTTCAACTGCAGCCCCCTCAACCTACACAAATATTGCATACAGATACCTCAGACTCAGGTTGGGGAGCCACCTTGCACTCAGAGTACAAGCCCAGTGACAACCTCCCATGACAACCAAACACATCAGTGTAAGGGAGATGACAGCAGTTCTTTTAGCTCTACAGACCTTCATACCCCTTCTGCTACCAGGTCCTCTTCTGATAGTGAAGGACAATGCCACTTTAATGTGGTACATCAACAAACAGGGAGGTACCAAGGCATACCAATTGTGCAGGCTAGCCCTACTAATTTGGGACCTAGCATCCCAGCACAACGTATCCCTGCAAGCCAGCTACATCCCTTCGCAGGACAACAAGCAGACCTCCTGAGCAGAACATCCTCTCCAACACGAATGGATGCTGGACAGGACGATTTTGCTAGACATAGTCCACCAGTGGGGCATTCCACAAGTAGACCTGTTTGCCTCCACCCAGAATAGGCAGCTGCAGACCTTCTGCACAAAGACTTACCCCCCCCCCCAAGCCTGGAGAGTAGACACCTTCAGTTTCACCTGGGAGGGGAAGTTCCTGTACACCTTCCCCCCCCTTCCCTCTGATTCAGAAAGTCCTTCTGAAAAACAGGAAGGACAAACCAGAAATCTTGCTAGTGACTCCCTACTGGCCAAGGCAGCACTGGTTCCCCCTTTTATACAATTTAGCCAAGGGCAGTCACCGCAAGTTACCCCACAAGATGGACCTTCTGACACAAGACAAAGGAACATTCCTACACCCACACTTGCAAATGCTATCCCTGACTCTGTGGGTGATAAATGACTAACCCCATTCAGACACCACTATTCAGAGGACGTGCTGTCAGTCCTGAGGGAGACCAGGAAACCCACTGCTAGAAAATCATACCTTGTTAAAGGGGAAAGATTTACTCAGTGGTGTCTGGGACAGGGAAGGGTCCCTTACGAGGCTGATATCCCCCTAGTCCCTCTCATATATGTGTCAACTTATAAAGGTCGGACTTTCCTATTCATCAGTGAATTTCTCCGCATTATCAGCCTGCTTACCTCTAGATCCTCCTTTGTTAGCCAGGCTACATGTGAAACTTCTTTAAAGGGGTCTTGCCACATCAAACCACCTAAGAAGCCTATCCCTCCTCCATGGGACCAGAACTTCATCCTAGAAAAACTCACCCAGCCCCCCTTTGAACTGGCTAATACAGCCTCTCTACAGTTTTGTACTTGGAAAACAGTACTGTTAGTGGCTATTACCTCTGCCAGAAGGGTTTCCGAGCTACAAGCCTTAATGGCATGCTCATCTTACACCATTTTTCATAGGGACAAGGTCACTCTGAGAACTAACCCTTCCTTCATGCCCAAGGTATTCAATGACTTATTTCTAAAGCAATCCATTCACCAACTCAATTTTTTCCCCTCTCCCACTAACCAAGGAGAGAGGATACTCCACTCCCTGGATGTCCACAGGCAACTGAGATTTTACCTGGACAAGACTAAAGACATTAGGAAATCCAAACAACTCTTTGTATTTTTCCACCCCAGGGCATTGGGCAAGGCAGTCACCAAACAGACAATTGCATTCTGGATTAGTAAGGCAATCTGTTTCTGTTACTCACACCACATAAAAACTCCTCCAGTTAGGGTTAGGGCACACTCTACAAGAGCAGTGGCCACTTCCAAGGCCTTCCAAAAAGGCATGGTCACAGCTTCCATTATGGAAGCCGCTACATGGCGCACTATCCATACTTTCACCAAACATTACAAATTTAACCATATCTCCAAAGCACGGGCAGGATTTGCCAGGGCAATCCTACAAGGCTTTGTGGAATTTTCCTCTTCATCTGCCACCCTTTCAAACTAAGCTGTGGTACTCTCCCACACCAAGAATACTGCAACATAGGAATAGAAGGACATAGAATAGTTGTGTAAAATCTTACCGTAACTGTAGATGTGCTTCTCTTCCATGTTGCAGTATTCCTTCCCACCCACCATTCCCCCTCACAGACTCTACCAATCTAATTGCTCTGTAATGCCTCTCTCCATTACAGAAGAGACCAAGGGCATTATACATGTCGCCTTTGGCAGCCTATCCTGTTGGGCCATCTACTTTGCCTGCTTAGCTTCAAGTTTTGAGGATTGTACGTGCAGACGTCACACACAAGGTCATTGGTTTATGGCCCTACGTGTGACATCCCATGCAGCTGCAACAGCCAAGCTGAAGCTTTTGTATAGGAGCCGACGTACGGGTCGCCTGAAGGCAGGAAATCCCACACCAAGAATACTGCAACATGGAAGCGAAGGACATCTATGGTTATGGTAAGATTTTACACAACTATTTTTTCTTTCTTAACCCTAAAAAGAAGGGAGAAAGAATCCTTCATATTCTGGATGTCCACAGGGAAATCAAGATACTAATTAGACAGGACTAAATCCTTCAGAAAAGCCAATCTGCTATTTGTCTCCTATGACGTTAAAGACGAGTGCTACAGCAGGCAGTTTTGGGATAGGCGTCTCTTGCTATTTGTTTTATGTTCACCGTAACAGGACACTTCCTGCCAGAGTTGGGGCCTATTCTGCCTGGGCTCTGGCTTCTTCTGTGCCTTTCTGGGAAAGGGCAGACTCTGTGTTCTTGAGGCAGCAAACCTGGTCCTCTCTACATAATTTTACCAAGCACTACAAACTAGTTTCCTTTTCTGGGTCTAGAACAGACTTTGGTAGAATCATTCCCCAGGGGCTCCTGGATTCTTAATTTATATTCTCCTCGTTTGTTTCTAAGCTATGGTGTTCTACTCGAATAGCTTGCGCTACTGCAACAGTGGTCTAATGGTGAGCAAAGTATAAATTGTATAAGTAACTTACCTTAACAGTAGATATTTGAATAGGTCACTGTTGCACTAGGTGTACCCTCCCTCCATCAAATTTTTTAGTGTATTACTAGGGTGTGGGTGTTGTACATTTTTGTGTATGTAACTAGTAGACAGAAAGCTCTGAACTTTTTGGTGCAGTAACTACCTCTTAATGTGGAGCTGTGCTTGAGCTACTTATAGTTAAGGGGCATGGAAGGTGGTCTTGTGCTTTGAAAAGCTGTCTGGTCATTCATATCCTGTGCAGGATATAACCCGAATAGCGTAGGCTATTGCAACAGTGATTTGTTTGTAAATCTACTATTATGGTAGGTTGAGTAGCATAGGCTGATATGAATTCTGCCACATCTTTACATTAGGAGTCTGTCACTGATTCCGATTTGTTGTATTCATCCCTGGCACTGTTGCCTTAGAGCCTTCTTTGGCTGTTGATTGCAGCTGATTGTGGCTACCAGTGGTTCGTGCTGAAGGTAGACTGTTTCCCTGGGAGTTGCATACTGACCAATGTCTTCTGTGTGATCTTGTCACTGCCTTGTCTTCATGATCCATGTATTTGTTGCCATCAAGCCATTTGCCAGACAGAAGTCCAGAGTAGCCCACTTCATTGTTCCTGTTTTGTGGACCCAGGTAGTCCTCTCAGTACTGTTCTGTCTATCCTGATATGAGCATTCAGGTCCCTTTTGTCAGTATCAGCTCATTTTGTCCTACTTTACTTAGAAGTATTGCAACTGCAGCCTGAATGTTCTATTGCCCTCATTGTCATGGCCCCGCTGTGTGGTATTGACTAATGATATGAAGTCTGTCATATCTTTATATTAGGAGTCTGTCACAGATTCTGATGTCTTTCATTGTCTTCAGAAGATGCTTGCTCTTTCTCTGCCTCTCCCTCACCACGTTTCCCACACCATTTCTAGTCTGTTCTTCCCGAGTAACAGATTCTGGATCACAAGCCAAGTGGCTTTGCTGCACTGCCCTTCTGCCTTGTCATCTTGTTGCACAGGATATTTGGACTTCTTAGTATCATGACGTCCACTTCCAGGCCATGCCCTGTTGGTGGACCTGCATTCATTGGTTAATTTTTGACAAGTTGATGGTGTACTTGGCACTGTATCAGGTAACCCAGGCTGGACAACTGAACACCATCTGATCAGTAGCTTACTGATCCAGCATTACTGGGCTTTTGGGGTGGGCTTACACTGACTAGTAGGGATCAGCAGCTTGATTCCGAAGTGCTTCTCTGGTTTATCCTGCTGCTTCCTTTTGCACACAAGTATGTGCAAACCACCCACATAGACAGGGCACCAGCAAAAGTAGAAGCTTCAGAAAAACTCTGCAAAACAGCAGTCATAGCCTGGGAAGAAGAAAACTAAATGTTAATTTGCCAGAAAATTTTAGAAAATATATTTTGTGAAACCTCTACAAGGTGTGAACAACTTTGGGAGAGTAAGGATAGAAGAAATATGGGCAACTACTAAATCAGGCTGTTTATAGCATTATTTACTAAAACTGTGTAGTATTCTGCCAAGGTACACCACCCCTCCCCCCACTGGCCCACCTCCAAAACTTGTGGGCATCTTCCATACACCATAGCTACTGACCTATGCAAGGAGCTTAGGGGATTAGTTATGGTGCCACATTTTCAGAGCTTTTCTTCTCGTAAAGGGAGAGGGAGCGCTACTGCAACACTGATCTATTCATACTTCTGTTTGTTATGGTAAGACTACTAGCACATCTGTACTCTGTACTGTGTTCTTTATCAGATCTCTATTGCAGAAGTCTAAACTATGTCAGACACATACCCAAGCTTAGCAGGTGATGTCAGAATCCAGGAGCCACTGGAGATTGGTCCTAGTGAATCCAGCTTTGGATCTAGAGAAGGAATCAAGTCTGTAATGGTTGGTAAAGGTGTATATGGATCACCATATTGCCACCTCTAGCAAATTTCTAGAGTCCATTGCTTCCCAAAATGCCACAGAAATTACCACAACCCTGGTAAAAGTGGTGCCCTGATTTTGCCTGGAGGTGTCTGTCTGTGGTGAGAATAACATAACGCAATAGCCTGGGATAACTATCTAGAAATATTCTGTTTTGACACTACTTTTCTCTTTGAAATGACTGATGAGCAGTCCTGAAGGATTTTACTCTGACAATATAGTTTCTAAGTTGCTAATGGACAGCCAAAGTCTACAGAAGTCCCCGTCCCCCCCTCATTTTTCAGCTCTGGAAAGAAAACAGGAAGATTAATGGCTTTGCTTAGAGTAAATTTGGAAATTACCTTTGGTATAAATAATGGTTTTGTTCTCAAGGTGTAACCCTGTCTGTGTGAAAAATGGCTTTCCATTAAGGCTTGCAACTCTTAACTCTTCTGGCAGAAGTTAGAGCAATTAGCAACACTGATTTCCAGGTTAAGAGCTTCAGTTTAACCTTGTCCGCTGATTTAAAAAGAACAAAATCCAAGTTTTTATAGTACAGTATTAAGATCCTAAGAAGTAGCCACTAGTTTAACAGGTGGATGAATATATAAAACCCCTTTCAAGAACATTTTCACTTGAGGCAAAATAGAAAGGTGGGATGTAAGGGCAAGCAAGCAGAAATGGCTGATAGATGGATCTTAATGGAAGAGAAAGAAAGTCCAGTAGATAATTCACAAATATTCCAGAATCTGGAAATGAGAGATGTACTTTTCAGAAAACTGTCAATGTATAAAGAAAAACAATGTTATGGAAGGTTCCAGAAAGTGTAGTTGATGGATGACCTCTGAAGCACTAAGTGTTCACTTGTTTTCTGAACATTTGATTATGCAGATACTATTTAATCTCTGTGCTCTATAGGTCAGCAGCTATGGCACATGGAAGGTGCCCTAAAGTGTAGGGGAGCAGGTGGTTGCCAGACTTTGCAGAAAGTTCCACGCTAGGCTGCTGAAGCAGTGATCTGATGAGTTATAGACTTCTCAGTGAATTTATTAACCTTTAAATTTTGTTTAGAAGATTTTTTTTTATGCTGCTAAACGCTAGGAGTCTTAACATGAACTCATTGCAAACATTCCTCGCCCTGAAGATGCTGACATATTTGTGCAGTTATTAAAACCTGGTTCAAAGCTGCAGAGAGCATCCCACCCTGACCAGGTTACTTACCTTGCCATACTTTCAGACCCCAAACAGAGGGCTACAAAGCCAGAGAAGGTAGAGTTTTCATATTTATCAACGACATACACACCTCCAGGCTGGTCAAACAGTACGACGTACAAGAGACACTCCAGGCACAGTTAACTGTTGATAAAACACCTTATCAAATCATAGCTACAGACCCCCAACCATGACTCGGAAGGCCCACTCCACCTGTCTGGCCTTAATTGAATCCATCCAGATTCAACTCTCTACCCTGATCCTGGGCAACTTTAACTACCCAACCTTGAAGTGGAAGACCTATTCTAGCTCAAACATGAATGCCCAGAGATTCCTTGACTTTGTCAGTGCCAATACATTAGATCAGCTGGTCAACACCCCCACAAGAGGTGATAATATCCTGGACCTGGTACTAACCAACATGAGTAGCCACTGTAGCTCCCCTACAGAGTCATCCTCCTTGGTAAGATCCATCCATAAAGCAATCACTTTTGAAATCACCCCCCCCCCCCCCCTCGCCAGAGTCTAACAAAAAAACCTTTGTAAAGCTGACTGCAATCTCCTGAGAGCAGGTATAAGCAGCTTCACAGCCACCATCCCTGCAGTTGGAACAAGCAAAGGAAGAGTAAACCTGTCTGGTGGACAGCAGCAATAAACAGACTGTATAATAAAAAGTAAAAAATTGCTGTCCAGGACCAAGAAGGAGTAGGTGCCAAGTTGGAAGCGCACTCTCCTTTGTCTGAACAAGCAAATAAGGTCACTGGTGAAATCCTCTAAGGCTAACTTTGCATCCAAATTGGCCACATCCACTAAGGACAATCACAAGGCCTTCTTCGCATATGTCCGCAATCTCAAAGGTAACTCCCAAATCTGCTTGGAACAGGTGGTCAAGAATACCACATACAGAAACGCCATAGATATAGCTAACCTGCTGGCAGACAAGTTCAGTGAAAACTTCACCCCCCCCCCCAATAGTAAACCAGGACATCCCCAGCACCTGCTCCCCCTTTCCTCATCACTAGGGAGCAGGTTATTAATGCCCTCTCCAATGCAAAAAAAATGCAGGCTCCATGGGATCCAACAACATCCCTGGCTGTGTCCTACATGAACTCGGGCAAGAACTTTCAGCACCACTAGGCACCCTATTCAACAGCCTATGCACCGGCTTCGTCCAAGAAGAATGGAGGACAGCCACTGTCATCCCTCTACACAAAGGTGGAGCATCCACCAACCCAGGCAGTTATAGGCCCATCAGCCTAATCTGCAAGGCCATGGAACGCATTATCATGGACCTTATAAACAAGGACATTGGCAACATCCAAATTCTTAATCCCACACAGTTTGGTTTTGTCAAAGAGCTATCATGTCTGTTAAACTTGGTTGCCTTTTTTGAAACAAGTCACCAAAGCCATGGATGAGGGGAAGACAGTGCACACCACCTACCTTGACCTAACCAAAGCCTTCGACACTATTCCCCACTCGGGCATAATAGATGAACTCTCCCAGAAAAGGCATCAACCCATATGTTACCAGATGGGTAGCTAACTGGCTCACTGATGGAACCCACACGGTCAAAATTGGGACCACCACCTCTAGTAGTAGACATGTAAAATGCTGCATACCCCAAGGATCGGTCTTTTGGCCTCTGCTGTTTGGGATATACTTTTCTGAGGTGCAAACCAAAACCAGTGGTCTGTGGCTGACCAAGTGTGCAGATGACTGCAAGCTGGGCAAAGTCATAAATTCCCCTAGTGATGTGAACATCTTCCAAGAGGGCCTTAACCAAACTAATGACTGGTGCCAGAAGTATGGCCTCAAACTGAATGCCAAGGAATGCATCATTATCCCCTTTGGGGAAAATGGTGTCCCCACTAATTATCACATAAATAACGTACTAAGCAATGCAGTCAGTTGTGAGGGACTTGGGCACTCAGGTTGATGGCAACATGTCTTTTGGCCACCATGTTGCCTCCATTGTATAGAAGGCTTTCTACATGGCCCACCTCATAAGAGCATTTCATCCAGGAACAAGGAGGTCATAACATCACTGTACTCCTCCCTTGTCAGATCCATTGAGTACAATGCCCCCTTCAGGCATGTACCTTGCCAAGCACAAGCAGCGGTTGGAGAGACCACAGAGATTCCTGACCTGGAAAATCCAGGGTCTCAAAAATTTATCCTGTACAGATAAAACAAAAAGCATAGTAAAAACAGGAGCAAATCGATGAAAACTTTACAGACCATCAAGCTAAAACAGCAACCTTTAATGCAAATGTAGTAAGCGCTTTCAGGATACACCCTTCATCAGACTAATTCCTTAGAATACAAACTCATTATTTAAAATAACAGTTACCTAATCAACAGTCAGAACCCTGTACACATGGTCACCGCCTCCTTAATACAGGATGTTAAGTTGTCAATCTCGCCTTCATTCTTGCTTGATGGGTTCGGAGCCGATCCCTCGGCTCCGACTCGGCACTTGCTTTAGCTCGAGAACTCCTTTTACCAGCTCGAGGCAGCCCCATATCCCATGATGCAAGGCAGGAAGTACCCAGATCTCGTTTGCCGCTTCGCTTGGGAGGTCTTCTCTTTACCAGCTCCTGGTAAGTATTTCACATTTGTGATATTTAAGCCCCCTTTTTTTTTTTTTTTTTTAGTCAAAACTATTTTTTGATAGTTTAAATTTAATTTTAACCTTTTTCTGACAGAAATCCCTGTCTCTCTTAATTTTTAGTCAGTCAATTTTCCCTATCCCCCCCCCCCCCCTGTTAGGGTGTGTGTGTTGGTGTTTTTTACTAAATACCTCTTGGTATTAGTTTAATTTAATTTGACTGGTGTGTGTGTGTGTTGTGTTTAGGCACCATGTCTAAGGAGAGGGTTTCAGGTTTTAAGAAGTGTGACTCGTGCTGTCAGAAGATGTCTCTGACAGACGGTCACACTTCTTGCCTGTACTGTTTGGGCCCTCTTCACCTGCAGGACTCCTGTGCTATTTGTCACTCCTTCAGCCAGAGAGTCCTGCAGGAGAGACGCAATAAGTTGATTCTCAGGGGTCTTCTTGCCGGAGGGCTCTCCGGCTAAGTCGGCTCCACAAAAATCAACCAAAACTGCCAAGGCCCAGGCTTCTGTTTCTAAGCCTGCGGCCTCGGCTCCGACTCGTATAGAGTCGAGATCGGCTCCGGCGGGAGCCGATTCTGGAGCCACAAAGCTTTCGGCGCCGATGGCTATCGGTGCCGAATCTGCTTTGACCACTGTGGTGTCTGCTCCGATCGGCTCCGACACCCACATGGCACGGGCATCGGTGTCGGCTCCGATCGGCTCCGACACCCATGTGGCACAGGCATCGGTGTCGGCTCCGATCGGCTCCGACACCGTTACCTTGGTAGCTGTATCGGCTCCGGCTGGAGCCGATACATCGAGACGTTCTGCCGGCTCCGAAATCGGTGCCGACAGGATCAGTAGTATCGGCTCCAATGGCCCATTCCAGGAAGAGGTCGAGGTCTCCTTCCTTGGGGCCGATACTTTCGGCCCGCCGCCTCTTCTATCGGAGCGGAGCCATCGGAGCCGATCTTCAAGGTCATCCAGGTTGTCCGATCATGACCTAGAGAGAGTGGTCAGTAGATTGCTCAAGTCACAGGTACTGGCCCAAATGCTACACAGTCCGTCTCAGCAGACGACTGTTGGTCCACACCCCGTTACTGTTCCTCCTTCGACTCTACCCCAGAGTTTGGAGTTGGAGTCTTCGGGCATGGTTACTGCTACGGCTGGAGGACGGATACCTCCTTCTGTCCCTTCAGCCCCTACTCTTATCTCCTCTTCCTTAGAGGGATTCGTGGTCGGGCTTCCATGGTCTCCTCCGAGGGGTGAGTGGCATCGGACCCTTGTCCGAGCTCTTCCCCTTGGAGCCTCGGCCTTGGTGAGCTCGGCTCCGACATCTGCCTCGGAGACTTCCTTTTCGGTGGCCCCTGGAGTTCCTATCTCTTCGAGCGGGTTCTCTCGACCTGCCTGGGAGGGGAGCATTCGAGGTGATGAAGAGTGTACTGGCCACTGGTATCAGTCAGCAGTCTCTTCCGTAGCTCCTCCCTCTATTGTACCTGTTGACATCTCTGCCACTTCTCTTGCTACAGGACCCAGAGATCCTCCGCCTCAGGTTTCCCCATTGGGAATTTCCCCCTCTTCCGAGGATTCTCCTGATGTTTCGGGAGATCCTCCTAGGAAGAGGACTTGTAAGAGGAAGCATGTAGACTCCCTGAGTCTGTCACTGGATACTGACTTTGATGAGTCAGAGGGATCCCTAGATCCCCTCTGAGGATGTCTCCTTCTCAGACATCCTAGAACTTCTGAAACAGAGGGGAAACTGGCCCACCAACAATCCCTCTGAGGATGAGTCAGTATACCTAGAGGCGTTTGGATCTCGGCCCTCCACCTCCTGGGTGTCTCCGCCTTCGACCCCTTATGCAGGTTATTGCACGAAGGCGTGGACAGCTCCTGACTCTGTAGAGCCAGTCCCTAGGAGGCCTTCTAAATTTATCACTGCCCCTAGTGACAAACAATTCCTTACCAAAGGTGTGCCCGCTGATGCCATGGTGGTGGCTGCGGCCACCAAAAAGGAACTTGCAGATCCTTCCGTGCCCGTCCATCCTCCTAATAAGGACTCTAGGACCATGGATAGGTACGCCAAGCGGATGTTTTCCTCAGCGACCTTTGCTATGCTCGCTGAATTATCTTTGTCACTTCACCAGACTCCAGAGAGATATCCTGAAGGAGCTGGGAGAAGTAGTTCAGGATCCTACAGCTGCAGGGGCCCAAGAAAAGATTGCTTCGCAGCTAGGAACCCTCAATTCCATTGCTAACTCCTCCATGCGGCTAATATCTTATGCTGCGGATGGAGAGTAGAGCCGCAGGCACAGGTGTGGCTCTTAGACGCCAAGCCTGGATGCGGCTATGTGATTTTATGGATCCCTTTAAGGCGCCCCTCACAAATTCTCCCTTTGATGGGTCAGCTCTGTTTGGCCCTCAGGTGAAGGAGACCTTGACCAGGTGTGAGCAGGACGGCAAGACTCTTTCTGCTGTTGGAGTCCGTTTTCCACCCCTTCTAGGCCTTATCCCAAAGGACAGAAGGGTGGGAAGATGTGGTTCCGTAAATCCCAAGGAGTCACGCCGGATTCACGTGGTCAGTTTACCCCTAGAGGCAGAGGGGTAACAACAACAGACGCTCTAGAGGCAGAGGGGTCCAAGAACCAGGGCAAAGGGAGTCTCTTCCTGAGAAGCCTTTTCAGCATCCCTGAGGTGTTGCCCGGCTGTCCCTCCTTGGAGGCAGTCGGGAAGATTATCACTGTACCCAGAAGCCTGGCATTCCCTCACTCAAGACAGATGGGTACAGTCGATCATATCCAAGGGTTACATAATTCCTTTCGAGGAAAGTCCCTTCCCTCAAGTTCCCTTCCAGATGTACCACCCGGTCTAAGGGACATTGCAGAGTTAGAAATCGCAAAACTACTGCAAAAAGAGCCATTCAGCCAGTTACAATAGACCATTCAGAGCCCGAATCTACTCAAGGTTCTTTTGGTCCCCAAAAGACGGGAGACTGGAGACCAATATTGGATCTCAGCAGACTCAACAAGTCTGTGAGGAAGACAAGATTCGAATGGTCACTCTTCAGTCAATTCTGCCCTTCTTACAGAAGGACAACTGGATGTGCTCAATAGATCTTCAGGATGCGTACTATCACATCAAAATTCACAGACGCTCCAGGAGATTTCTCCGCCGGCTGGGGTCCAGTCATTTCCAGTTCAGAGCCCTGCCCTTTGGTCTCACTACAGCCCCCAGAGTGTTCACCAAATGCATGGCAGTGGTCACGGCTCACCTGAGACGCCAAGGATTCCAGGTGTTTCCATATCTCGACGACTGGCTCCTGTCAGCCACCACCAGGCATCAGCTTATACAAGCCAGGGATTACACAATAGACCTTTGTTCTCATTTGGGCATCTCAGTCAACTTCGAAAAGTCATCCTTATCGCCCTGCCAGTCTATTACCTTCATAGGCGCAAACTTAAACACTGTTCGGATGTCAGCTACCCTTACAGAACAAAGAGTTTCAGACATTCAGACTCATGTCAGGATCATTCTGGCCAGCAAGAAAGTACAGGCCAGAATGGTTCTAAAGGTATTAGGTCTCATGGCTGCGGCCATTACTCTTCTCCCCCTGGCTCGATTCTACATGCGCCTCCTTCAGTGGATGCTGTTCACACAGTGGTCATACCAGCAACTCCCAATGCGTCACCAGATTCTGGTGACACAAACATGCAAAGAACATCTTGCTTGGTGGATCACATCGTCTCAGGTTCACCAAGGCAGGTGCTTTGTACCCGTCCCCGATAGCCACTGTCACCACGGATGCCTCCCTGATCGGGTGGGGGTCATTATCAGGGCAGGATGGTTCATGGGACGTGGCAACCGCTCGAGTACCATCTGCACATAAATGTCCTGGAGATGAGAGCAGTGCTTTTAACGTTGCAAGCCCTCAACGACTTTCTTCCCGTAGGGACAATTGCAGTCCACACAGACAACATGTCTGTAGTTTGGTATATCAACAAACAGGGCGGAACCAAGTCCTACCCCTTGTGTCGAGAAGCCAGACTATGGCAATGGGCGATCTCCTCTCATCGGTTTCTGGTAGCAACGCATATCCCTGGGAAAACCAACATTATAGCGGACAGATTGAGCAGAGCTATTCTCATGCCTCACGAAAGTGGTCTCTCAAGCAATCCATAGCGGAAGAGATTTTTCTGGAATGGGGTCGTCCATGTTGCGATCTTTTGCTACTCCCCAAAACAGCAAATGTCCAGACTTCTTCAGCCTCTTCCCTCTATCAGGCCATCCCCCCAGAGACGCTCTGACCCAGGATTGGCCCCAGGGACTTCTTTATGCCTTCCCCCCCATTTCCTCTGATCCCTCAGGTGATCCAGAAAGCTACCGTTTTGAGAGCCAAATTGATTCTCATTGCCCCTTACTGGCCTCGACAAGTTTGGTTCCCGTTCCTCCATCGTCACCTTTTGGTGCAGCCGTGGCATTTGGACCCAGTGCCAGATCTACTGATTCACCAATCCGGTCAGCTGCACCGGTCAATCCCTTCTCTCAACCTCACAGCATGGTTGCTCCACTTCCTTTCCTAGCCAGGCTTCCTTTGATCTCTAACCCAGTTAGAGATATCATAGTAGCTTCACTAAAATCCTCTACCAGGAAGATTTACACGAGCAAATGGAGACGTTTCTCTTATTGGCCTAAGGCCCAAAATATTGATCCTTTTACTGCCCCTGTTCAGGCAGTTCTGGACTTCTTAGCAGAGATTTTTCATGCAGGCTCCTCTTCTTCCACAGTCAGAGTTCAGTTGGCTGCTATTTCTAATTTTCATGTCGGGATAGCAGATCATAATATTATGTCCCATAGGCTCTGCAGGGCCTTCTTGAAAGGAATTTTCCTACTAAAGCCTCCAATCCGGAATCCTCCTCCTCAGTGGGATCTAAATTTAGTGCTGACATCCTTGATTCTTCCCCCCTTCGAGCCAGCTGTTTCTTGTTCCCTGAAATATCTTTCTTGGAAAACTTTATTCCTAGTGGCTATTACATCTGCCAGGAGGGTGTCTGAACTTCATGCTCTTTCGGTTCGACCGCCCTATTTGATTTTTCACGAAGACAGAGTATCTTTGAGAACTAATCCATCATTTTTACCTAAGGTCGCTTCAAAAACAATCTGAATCAATCCATTGATCTCCTGTATTTTTCCTAACTATTCAGATAGAGCTGAACAAAAGCTACATTATCTTGACGTCCACCGTCAGCTTAGATATTATTTGGACAGAACAAAAAATTTAGGAAATCTGATCAACTTTTGTTTCCTATGCGGATAATAAAAAGGCCTTCCTGTTTCTAAAGTGACTTTGTCCAGATGGCTTTCTTCGGTCATCACTGAAATTTATACGATCAGGGGAAAACAGCTGTGCTCAAAACCTAAAGCACATTCAACTAGGAGTTTAGCTACTTCTACAGCTTTTCAAGCTAGACTGCCTTTGGACACTATTTGTGCAGCGCCACTTGGGCCACTCCTCACACTTTTGTTTCCCATTACAAATTGGACTTGGCCTCCAGGGACAGAGCCAGTTTTGGCTCTACAGTCCTCAAGAGTTTGTTCCATTGAGCCACCCAGGATAGAGGTGCTAGGACGCGGTCCCATCAAGCAAGAATGAAGGCGAGATTGACAACTTAACATTAAGAAGTTATGTACCTACCATAACGCTCCATGTTAGTTGTCTTCTCGCCTTCTTTCTTGCGACCTCCCTCCTTCCCCTGGCCTGGACAGACCTTGTATAAGAAACTATTATGCTAAAGACCATTCAGACCTGGTCCTTTTTCCATCTGTAAGTTTCTTCTTCCTTTGGGAAGTATTTTATGCTTGGTGTTATTGCCCTTTTGTCAACAAACGAGATCTGGGTACTTCCTGCCTTGCATCATGGGATATGGGGCTGCCTCGAGCTGGTAAAAGGAGTTCTCGAGCTAAAGCAGTGCAGTCGGAGCCGAGGGATCGGCTCCGAACCCATCAAGCAAGAAAGAAGGCGAGAGAAGACAACTAACATGGAACGTTATGGTAGGTACATAACTTCTTATTTTAAAGCCACAATCCCATGCAAACCTGGCCACCTTGCCTCAAATTCTGTATTCCATTGTGTTTCACAGTACGCAGTGTAAGTGACAAGATCATCACCCTTGGATTAATTTTGGGGACCTGTAAAGCCATAAACTTAAAATGTCCTTGATGTTCATTCACATGTTGACACAGAGGGATTACTATCAAAACCGCAAGGTTCACAACTGCGAACAATGACTTAGAATTTTAAAGGATAGTGCCCATTTTTTTGACAAGTTTGTATGAATTTTTATGCAGTAGGAATTTTGATAAGTATTTGTTAGTTACTTTAGACGTGCAAAGTCTGTTCACCGTCATACCAGATAGGTATGGCATACAAGTGATTAAGCAGTTTGCACGATTGCATACTAGTTTGGATAAGAAGATATTGTTACAGGTAACATCATTATTAGATGTAATATTAGAGAACAATATATTTATTTTTGAACAGCAGCAGCATTATTGGCAACGCTGGGGGGGGGGTAGCCATGGGCAGCCACTGTGCACTTTCTCCTTTGTATATTGTACTTTCTTTATTGTGTCTAGATATTTCTGTTAAATTCTGTGTAAAACCCACACTGTACCTGTCAGTGTTGTTCGTTTTATTGGAGCTTTTCTTCCTGGGTGTCCGCTGAAAATGGGCTCACACCCAGACTGACTATCCCAGTCAACAAATGTAAAATAAATAAATAAAATATGCCAGCTTAGTATTGGCCCAGTGGGACGAAGTTTTGGTTCAGGCAGATCATGAATGGAAGGAATTTTTAGTTTTTATTCACGATTTTTGGATGATACATTCTTGTTGTGGACGGGCATGGTAGAAGCATTGAGGAATTTTGTCCTCTATTTAGAGTCTACTACAAGTTTTTTTACATTTTACAGTACAGTATTCTTATACTGAGAGATGTTTTAGATGAACTAGAATGTGATGATTTTAATAGGATTAATACAAAGGTTTTTAGAAAACAATGTTGGAGGAATAGGTTGCTAGCGAAGAATAGCATGCACCCTGGATTTGTTTTTCATATTATTGTAGGCCAGACCTATAGGACATCATTATGCACAGATGAAGAACTACTATGCACTGAGATAGCAGATTTGAAGTCCCATTTCACTACTAGAGGATATCATTCTAGTGAATCAAATAAGGTGGTTAGTGACACCTTGCAATTGAGAGAGACCAGAGCAGCCCCATGGTATTCTAGGAATGGTGTGGAGAACAGGCTTGTGAGGGTTATAGATCGGTCTAAAAGAAAAGATAATATAAATTTACATATTAAATACAGTAGTGACATTACTGGCATTTGTGACATATTATGGAGTAACTGGAGAATTTTACAGACTGATGATGCCTTGAGAGGGTTGGTTGGAGATGCTCCCAGTTTCGTATTCAAATGAAATAGGAATTTGAAACAGATCCTGTGTAACAGGGACAGAGATAAGATTAGTGGGACTGGGAGGTGTGGAACGTATACCTGTATGCATTGTAAAGCATGCAGATATATATCCAATTACCATATGTTTGTCCATCCTGTTAGTCAGAGGGTATATTCTCCTTCGCTACAAGCTAATTGTAATATGGTCAATGTGGTATATTTAGCTAGGTGCATGTGTTGTTCATCATTTTATGTAGGGAGGACCCAACTGTAAATTTAAAACTAGAATTTTGAGGCATTTGTCATCCATACGTTTGCATGAAGTGCCTAATGCTGTGTATCAACACGTGATTAATATCAAGGGCATTTTTTGAAGTTTATGGCCTTGTAGGTCCTCAAAATTAATCCAAGGGGTGGTGTTCTGGTCACTTATACTGAGTACTGTGAAACGCAATGGATTATAGAACTTGGGGGCAGATAGAATCCCAGGTTTGAATGGGATTGTGCCTTTAAAACATGTATTAGAGGCGCAGACCATGTGTTCAAGGATGTTCATCGTGTTACACTGCTGCAGTCATTACACTTGGGGTTATCCTGCCGTCAGGCGGTTCCCCAGTCAGCCTGAGTTCTAAAGTCTTGGTCCGGTGTCGGTTGCTGTCGCCTCCTCCCTGACGTCAGTGCGACAGGGGTATATAAAATGCAGCCAATGCCATTTTTTTCAGTCTTTCTTGCCTCGCGGTGCCCGAAGCAAAAGCAGTTCGCAAGTGCCAGTCCGCCGACTCCTGAGATTTTCATTCCAAATCCAGAACCGAAGTCTTCTACAAAGCTAAGTACCCCGTTGGGAAAACTTTTCCTTGCCTCAGACCGATGTCAGTAAAAGTTAATAACTGTATTTCTTGTGGGAAGCAAATACCTCATAAGGATTTACATTCTTATTGTATCCCATGCCTAGGCCCAGACCACGATGTCACTGGTTGTCGTTTTTTTGCTAGGTTTAACAAGCGCACTATTAAATGTCGGTTTGATTTTTGCCCGACATTATTTTGGCAGAAAATTCAATTATACCATGCAGTTGGAACTTCAGATGACCGGAATACATAAAAAGTGCAAAGACAAGGATAGACATCAGAGGCCCAAAACTGACAACGAAGCCTCTTCTAGGCCAGTTGCCGGTTCTCTGGTTTTCAGCGAGGCGCCTTCACAGCCCCTGACTACCGTTTCTGTAGAACCACAGGCCACCTCTGACTCCCACGTGGAGATGGCTGGGCCTTCGGACGCACAAGTTATTCAGTCTACCGAAACTACCCCTTCAGAGGGATCCGGAGTAGCTGAACAACCCACAGCTTCAGAGGGTGTTTTCAGACCTACTCAGTTAAGCATTAAATCTTCTGCTAAGTCTAAACCTACTTTAAAAACAAAGAAACAAATACAGCATTCTCCAGGACAGGCCTCCATGCCTAAGAAACAAATGCTCAAAATGGCCGAAGTCCTAATCACTCTGATCAGGGGTTCTCATCCCCCTCCTGATAAAAGGCCTAGACAGGATGCAGACTATGACTCATCCGACCAGGTATCCATCTCTTTAGATTCATCCTCAGACCTAGGATACTCTTTACCCCTTATGAGGATTCTGATGCTGAGGAATCAATTCCATCAGCCTCTCCGCCTGAGGACTACTCCTTTGGGGAAACCTTACATACCATGGGGGAGCATTTCCATTGGGAAGGCCAGGATTACTCAGAATCCAAGAAAAGGCTCAGACTTCCTTTTATTACCTCAACACAGACCCCTTGCTATTCCGCCAGTGTTCCATATTGCGGATGATGTGTATACTGAATCCAGCTTAAATCCTGATTCTTTACCTCCAGCCCCAGTTAAGCCTGACAGATACTACAGAGTCCCTGACTCTCACAAATTTCTTTATAAAAGCCCTGTTGCCGACCCTGAAACTATTTCTCAGGGACCCATAGGGGTTAAGGCCTCATCAGCAAAGAATCTAGTCCCCTCTGACAGAGATTCCAGACCATTAAACAGATGGGGGAAGAAAGTATATACGTCTGCAACTTTAGCAATGAGGGCCTTAAATTGCCAGTTTTACATGCTAAAATATCAGCAATTTTTGATGTCTCAGTTGAAACAAAAAATGCTTCCAGATTCAGATTCTCCTAATTTAAAGGAAATGCAGGATTTATTGCTTGCAGCTGAACAAGTAGGAAAACACACTTTGCAATGTGGTTTTGATTCTTTAGAGGCCTTCTGTAGAGCAGCTGTTACAGGTTCTGTCATTAGAAGACCTGCTTGGTTAAAAGAACATATGTTACCAGATCATGTTAAAGAAAATCTATTGGATGCACCTTTACAGCAGGATGTGTTATTTGGAGTTAAGGCAAAAGAGGTATTAAAGAAAATGGAGGATAAGGCAAAATCTATGCAAATGGTGAAGGATTTCTTACAGGTTCAGCCTCCTCGATTTAGCAGAAATTGGCCAACAAAGAATTGGTCCTTCCCAGTTTCAGACAGATCTCAAAGGGGAAGATACAGACGTCCAAGAGGTAGAGGTCAACCACAAGGTTCTTACAGGCCTCGACAATGGGGTGCATCAGGCCAGAAAGAAGGGCCACAACCTTATTAAAAACAGCCCCAATGACTTCCCACTACAGCTGCCAAACAGCTCTCTTGGCAGCCCTGTTGGGAGGAAAACTGGCACTTTTCTATCACAATTGGCATATGATCACCAAAGGCAAATGGGTTCTCAGCATTGTATCTCAAGGTTACAGGTTCCACTTTCACACTCTGCCAAGGTTAAAAGGAATGCCAAACCTGCCACCAAATCAATGGGCAGAGGCTCAAAAAACAAATTACAGCACTCATGGACATGAGAGCTATTCAAAAGTTACCGCCACAGGAGCAAGGGCAAGGATTTTACTCAAGACCCTTTCTGGTTCCCAGAAAGGACAAAGCCTGGAGGCCCATTCTGGATCTTTCTTCTCTAAACACTTACCTGGATGTTCCAAAATTCAAAATGTTGACACTACAGCAGCTTCTTCCCATGCTGGGCAAGAAAGCTTGGCTCATAACATTGGACCTCAAGGAGGCATACCTGCATGTCCCTATCAGACAAAACTGCAGAAGATAACTCAGATTCATGGCTGGTTCAATGCACTATCAATTCTCTGCATTACCCTTTGGCTTATCTACTGCGCCCAGGGTCTTCACGAAGTGCTTGGCACCAGTAATTGCATTTTGCAGACAGGAATTAAAATTTATCCATACCTGGACGACTGCCTGATTCAGAGAGCAAGGACATTCTTCTAAGCATCTGGCGTTTGTAAAACGGGTAAGTTGCCTAGGGTACACAGTAAATGAAAAGAAATCAAAACGAGTGCCATCACAAGAGATAATATTCCTGGGTGCCAGCTTGAATACAACTGCCCAGATGGCTTATCTCACGCCAGACAAGCAAGGACATCTGACTCAATATTTTCAATTAATGGCAACAAGAACCCATCTCCCTGCAAGAAAAATTCTGCAGGCCTTGGGTTACATGGCATCTTGCATACTACTAATTTCATATGCCAGGCTGCATATGAGGAAACTTCAGTGGTATCTAAAGAGTGTCTGGTCTCAACACTGTCAAAGTATGGAAACAGTTACACCACTAATTCCTTGCCTGCAACAGGAGTTTCGATGGTGGGCTCAAGCTTGTCACCTCAACAAGGGACAGCCTTTTACTCAACCCACAGCCAGGCAAACACTGACAACAGATGCATCGGATTACGCCTGGGGAGCACACATGGCAGGAAAATGTTTTCAGGGCAAGTGGCCCGCAGAACAAAGGCATCTTCACATCAATCAAAAAGAGATGCTAGCTGTACAAAATGCCCTAATAGCCTTCAAGGACCTGCTACATCTAGGACAACTAGTACTAAAGACGGACAACACCACAGTTATGTGGTACATAAACAAGCAAGGGGGCACTCACTCTTATCCCCTCTGCAGACAAGCCATGACCTTGTGGAACACAGCTCTAAACTATCAAGTTCATCTGCAAGCACAATTCCTGCCAGGAGAGAAAAACACACTGGCAGACGACTTAAGCAGAAACATCACGGATCCCCACGAATGGGAATTGAATCCACAAATATTCAGAATAACGCAGAAATGGTGGAGCCCGGACATAGATCTGTTTGCATCCCCAGTGAACAGCCAGCTACAAAAATTCTGTGCACGACTTGCCATCCACAAGCATGGAAAGTGAATGCCCTCTCATTCAGCTGGAAAAACCTACAAGTATATACTTTCCCACCACTACCTCTCCTTCCAAAGGTACTCATAAAAGCCAGGCAGGAAGAGCCAAAGATGATCCTGATTGCACCAGACTGGCCACGCCAGCACTGGTACCCAATCTTGAAGAACTTAGCACAAGGACCACCCTGGATTCTGCCTCAAATCCCACATCTGCTGACTCAACACAACAATCAGATACTTCACAGCCATTCAAAGACTTTAAACCTGGCTGCATGGAAGATTTCCTAGTCAAGCAAGCAATGCCTCTCTCCAAAGCTGTTATGGATGTCATTCTGGAGGCCCAGAAGGCCTAGTACCAGGAAAGCCTATTCGGATAAATGGAAGAGATTCTGTGTCTGTAACCAGGCTCACAGCCTTGACCCTCTTGTCCCAAATATTCCTCAGATATTACAATATTTAACTGAGATGCTGGACAAAGGCCTCTCCTTTTCATCCATCAAGATCCACGCCTCTGCCATCTCTGCTCATTACAACACGGATCCACCAATTTTCTCTAAGCCTTTGCTAAAACAGTACCTCAGAGGGGCCAAAAACGTAAGACCGCCCCGTAGAGCACCTACTCCAACTTGGGACCTCAGCTTCATGTTGGAAAAATTAACTAACGCTTTTTGAGCCAGCTAACACAGCAGATTTAAAATATATCTCTTGGAAATCTGCTCTGCTCCTGGCAATAACATCACGTTGAGTTTCAGAATTACAGGCACTAATGGCAGTGGAACCTTTCATCATTTTCTACCAAGACAGGGTGTCTTTAAGAACTAACCCTACGTTTATGCCAAAAGTGGTATCAAGTGTGGCTCTAAACCAAACTATTCACTTGCCAACTTTTTATCCAAATCCACAGAATAAAGGAGAGAGACTACTGCATTCTTTGGACATACACAGGCAGTTACGCTTCTACTTGGACAAAACCAAAGCTTTCAGAAAATCTGAGCAATTATTGGTAGCATATGCTGCAGGAGCACAGGGAAAAGCCATTTCAAAACAGACCATTTCAAAATGGATAGGACACTGTATACGTTTTTGCTATACACACCATGGGAAACCTGTACCTAACAGCATTGGATCTCACTCCACCAAGGCAACAGCCACTTCAACTGCCTACCTCAGAGGAGTACCCACCAAGGACATTTTGGAAGCAGCAACTTGGAGTTCTGTACATACCTTCACCAAGCACTACCATCTGCCTCTATACTCTAAATCCAGAGCTGGCTTCGCCACTGCAGTGCTGCAGGGCCTTATAGCCACCCCTAATGCCTTATAGTACCAGCCACCTTACCTCAGCTTTGGGATTCTACCCAAGTGTAATGACTGCAGCAGTGTAACACTATGAACATAGTACAGTTTTGTACCTACCATAAATGTAGATGTTCAAGTATATACACTGCTGCAGTCCAGGTTACCCTCCCTCCTTCCCCTCTTACTTCCTAGTGCGTATCTATGTCTTCTACCCTTTACTACCTATGGGGAGTATTTGCTGGTATCTGAAAGTTGTTGATTGCTTTTCTTATGTATGTTTTATCAGCAATTGGAATAGCCTACCTTTTTGGGGGCACCTGATATCTGGGGCAAGAAAAACTGAAATAAATGGAGTCTGCTGCATCTTATATACCCCTGTCGCACTGACGTCAGGGAAGAGGTGACAGCAACCGACGCCGTACCAAGACTTTGGAACTCAGGCCGACTGGGGAACCGCCTGACGGCAGAATAACCCCAAGTGTAATGACTGCAGCAGTGTATACACTCAAACATCTACATTTATGGTAGGTACAAAACTGTACTTTTTGACTGTTGATTGGGTAATTGCTCGAGTTTGTATTCTAAGGAATTAGTCTGAAGGGTATATCCTGAAAGCCCTTACTACATTTACATTAAAGTTTGCTGTCTTAGCTTGGTGGTCTGTGGAGTTTTCATTGATTTGATCCTATACAGATAGGTTAAAAGCCCTGTCCCTCTACTCTGTCTCGTACAGACTGCTCAGAGGTGACCTGTGTCTGGCATACAAGGCCGTCTCACTTAGCCTTGATGGAGTTGCTGCATATCCGTAAGTCAAACTCCACTCGCTCAACCTGGTCTGTGACATTACTAGAACTTGTTGGCGGGATAGATGTGTCCCATCGACTCCCCCATCTGTGGAGTAGACTCCCTCTCCATGTCAAGCAGAGAGTACCTCAATAGCCCTCTTTAAGAGGAACCTAGACGACTGGATGGGAAACAGAAAATATACCCCTTGGATCCCACCTGTGTCCCTGTTGGACAGGGAAAACAGGTGCTGACTTTGTGGGAGCATGGGTGAAATTCTTGGCTAGGCTTATAAGGGCCTCCGGGCCAGTAGCCTAGTATCCTATGAACCTATGAAAAAAGTAAAACAGATGACTCGAGCAAAATGTTGTTAATTCCAGTTTGTATTTAAGAATAGGTGGGCTTCTCAAAGCAGATAGTAGTCAGTCTCTGCCCTCTGGTGGTCAAAGTGTAACTGTCATTTTTATTTGGTGAAGCAGTTTTGTTGGAGTCTCCCATTACAATCTAGTAATTTGTTAGCTGAAATGTGAGGAGCTGTCCCATTTCTCTTTCATTTGTATGTACTGCTAATGCATTCTTAAATTTCCCCTTTGTAATGTATAAATTCCGTACAGTACATGTTTGAGCGTTTTCTGTCGGTCTTCATAAAGGTGCATATTCACAAACCGCTAAGCAGACTACTACAAATGCTATACAAGCTGTTTTATTAAAATGCTTTTTAGGTGTATTCTGTATGCAAATATATGTTTATATAATCATAGTCAACAGCTTAGACTTTTGAGTCCTTTTACTAGTTAAATGCATGTATAGCAACCATGTTGTATTACCCCTTTTGTATCTAAATCGGGAGTTTTCTCATATGTTCATTGTAGCTGGACATGGAGTATCTCAGTTAACATTTTTAATGTTTTTAGTAAAGAATGAGTAACAAATATAAGGCAATACCACTTGAGTATGCTCCTTTACACTTTGTTGTGCTTAGTTTTTCTTACTGTATACACACTAGCCACAGCATAGTCTACTTCTGTTTTTGCAGTCTTAATCTGAATTGATAGCAAGATGTATGCATATGCATACTATTAAAGAATGAAAGCGGCAAATTTTAAGACTCATTTCTCTGTTTTGGTTGTATTTCCAACAAACCATAGATGTTGACTGTGGTATATATATTTTTTATTACTGTATGAAATATTGCAAGTATTGGTAGATCAGAAATTTAACGTAAATCAGGAGTCTTAATCTCTAAATACAACCACTGGTGCTGTACAGGGACTAGCAAACTCAGGCAGATGCCACAATGGACATGTTTGGGAAGCATGTTTAAGTCCGTGGCAGGTCCCTTGCAGTGAAATCTGTGTACTGGAGTCCCACCTGACAGCCATGCAGTCTGTTATCAGTGTGTCTGTACATCTCTTGTTTAATGCATTGGATGGCATGGCCAGAGCAGCAAGCACTAACCTTGCTATTCGCTGCCATGCCTGGGTGTGATTGTGACTTTTTGCTTTGATGCCTTCATAATAGCCCTTTTCAATGGGTCAACCTTATTTGAACCTAAGGTCAAGGAAGTGTAACGAGAAGTGAGCAGGATGACAAAACTGTCTGCCACTGGAATCCATTTCTCCATACCTCAGAGGTACTTTTCGAGTAACTACAAGGGTGGAAGACTGTTGGCTCAGAAGTTCCCAGGGTTTTGTTCAAGACACTTCCAATAATACGAATCCCTGGCTGGGACAGAGGGGGAAACTTTAATGGATGTTTTCCTAGAAGAAGATGCGGACTGCAGAACTAGGGGTTTACAGTTTTTTTCACAAACTGATTCTTTTAGCTCTTCTAAACTGTTAGCAGACTGCCTTTTCCTAGAGGTCATCTGGAAAGGGGTGCTTACCTTTCCACCCCCCCCCCAAAGCTTGGAATGCCATTATCCCCAGTTCTTAGGTGTTTACAGTGATGACTAGAGGCTATTTCATCCACCTCACATCCCTCCCAGAGCTGACAAGAAGACACTTCCAGATGTTCCACCCTGGCAGAGAAGGGCAGCATTACAGGAAATATTAAAGCTGATGGAATAGAGAAATCCAGGAGGTCCCACCAGACTGCAGGGAATCTAGAGACTATTCAGGTTTTGTTTACAGCCAAAAAGGAATGGGGACCCGAGGCCAATTTTGGACCCAAGTCAGTTTGTCAGACTTGATTCCAGATGCTCACTGTACAGTCATTACCACTTTTGAGGAAGGATGACTGGATGTGTTGAGTGAGCCTACAAGATGCTTGCTGTCGCATATTAGCCAGGCAGTCTAGGAGGTTCCTAGGCTTCTGGCGGAGAGCTACTCATTTCCAGTTTAACGTACTGCTCTTTGGCCTTAACCACAGCCTCCTTGGGAGTTCAACAAATACATGACAATAGTAACAGCCTGTATCGGGGGTTGCAAGGGTTCCAGGTGTTACCGTACTTGCTCAACTGGCTGGTCACTGCCCCCACAAGGGATTCACTAGTTCAAGCAAGCGACCCCTTCCTCCACTTATTCTCCTCCCAAGGGTTTACTGTAAATTTGGAAAAAGAAAATCCAGTATTAAACCAGTTCACGCCTTAGTCCAGACTTTGTCACCTGGACACCAGCACACAAAATAGCCAGACTTCCTCTGTTTAGATTGTCATCTCTGCATCTTCAGGCTTCTCAAGTCTTACACATCTAAACTCACTGGCCTGTGGGATTTTATTTATTTATTTATTTATTTATTTTAACTTTTAGGATGTCTGGCAGTTGCTGCTATTTAGAGGTTTGTCATTGATCACTGCTGCAGTAGCCTAAGCTATGTAGGATTGTGCTGCATAGGCTACAACAGCTAGCCAGCTTCCAAAGCTTCAGGGCACCTTCCACAAGCCCAAACCATTGAGTCAGCATGAGCTGAGCTGATCAAAAGATAGGTTTATGCACTAAGGTCTTCAGAGATTTCTTGCTGTCAAAGTGCTCTTCTGCAGGCTTTTGAGAATTATTTGTTGGCTTGTGCTGTTCCATTGCTGGGCAGATAAGTTCAAGTTGGAGGGGAAAAAAGAGTTCACATTTTTAATGTTTAAACCTAGAGTGTATTTTAAGCTAGGCATATAGGGGTTTATTACATGACTTTGCTGTACTTATAAACAGGAGTGCACTTTTGTGTTTGAGAGTTTCAAAGTTGATTTAAACATTTTAAAGCCATTTTTGTGTGTGACGAAACTGTTTAAATTACTTTTTTGGTCTGGTCAAGTGTAATCTTTACTACTTTCTGTTGGGAAAAGTTATTTTTAAATGCTTTTAAAATGTTACCTACTCTGTGACACTTAATTTCCCTTGGGGGAAAACATTTTCATCTTTACCGTGGAACAGAACTGGTCCCACAGCATACCATCCTTCCATACACGAAAAGAGAAAAGTTAAACAGCCTTTGCCACCACAACAGGCTTAGCAGTTTGCCTTAACCTCAGCTGGGTATGTCTTCTGTGTCCAAAGCTTGTTCTTCAGAACACTCATCTTTTTCCCTGGATCCCTCTTGATATTGAAAACCGCTACTGTAGTCCA
Source organism: Protopterus annectens (assembly GCF_019279795.1). NCBI lineage: Eukaryota > Metazoa > Chordata > Ceratodontiformes > Protopteridae > Protopterus > Protopterus annectens. The sequence goes on along the minus strand of NC_056725.1, from coordinate 1,875,032,340 downwards.
GGGGTTAGCTACATCTGCTGCAGCTGTTGGGGTCCCCTCACTGGAAAAGGGAAAAAGCCACTTTTGTTGGTGTTTGGAGAAGGGGCGCAGGGAAGGTGCCCTTCCTTAGCCAGAATGTTGTGCCCATCCTTTGGTAAGCTTTGGATGCCATTAATCTCGTTTGCCCAAACTTTCTTGTCAAAAGGAACAGAAAACTAAATGTGTATACTACTCCTGTTTCACTGGACAAAAGTAGTTTGTCTAGCTCAGAGTCTTTCGCAGGATATTGACCCTTCTTATCAGGTGGTTTCTTGTAAAAGAAAAAGGGATTCCTCTTTTCCTGAAGAGATTCAAGAAATTTAATTTGGAGAGGAATGAGATGGGACAGATAAAGATTTTTCTTAAATTTCCCATTCAGACTGAGAAGAACATGTTATCTGAAAGTCCTGCCAAGGATTCTCTTTCTCTGAGACTGTTTCCAAAATGTGCCAGTTTTCATTAGGAAAACATTGAGGTTTCCCAGTCACTCATAAAATGCTTAGTTAGAACTGGACTTCCCAGAACCTCCTCTCATACCCTCAGATGTCCCGTTCATCTGTTGCAGTATTCTTAACACGGAGATGTTATGTGATCCTATCTCGCCTACATTCTGTACTGATGGGTTCGGAGCCGATCCTCGGCTCCGACTTGGCACGCTATACTATAGAGCAAAGTCTCTTATTGGCTGAGCTATTCTACATCCCAGGATGCACCACCAAAGCTTCCCCAGATCTCGTTTGCCGCTTTACAGCAAAAGACGTGGTCTCGGACTTGGCTGAGCTAAGTGTCTATTTCTTCACAAATTTCTGTCAGAAATTTTTTGATTAACCCCAAAAGCTGTTTTAACAGCTATCGTTGTTGTGTGGCTGACTTTTTGATTAAGTTTTTGTGGTAAATTTGTCTGTTTTTTGAGGGAAAGGATCCCGTTTAACTTAGAGGGGCCTTGCCCTCGCGCGTGAGTGTTATATTTACGGTCAGTCTTGCTGTTGTGTTATTTTTGGTCAAGTATCCCGTTTTCAGTTAGAGGGGTGTTCCCATTATTTGCTTTTCTTGACAAGTTTTAAAGAAAGTTTCTTTTTTGTACTGTTTGAGAGTCAATATGTCGAAAGAGCACAGACCATCAGGGTTCAAGAAGTGCTCTAAATGCAGCTATAAAATGTCCATTACGGACGATCACTCTGTGTGTGTATTGTTTAGGCCCTAAACATCTTCAAGAGTCTTGCAGCGTTTGTCACGCTTTTTCCTCTCTAGTCCTCCAAGAGAGGAAAAACAAATTGATTTTAAAAGGGCTTATTAAACCTACTTTTGAGAAGGCTTTATCCTCTTCCTCTTCTCCCTCGAAGAAAAAGAAATCGTCTGCTCCGACCAGCCCGTCGGAACCGGCTACAAAGAAATCTCGGCAGGCTTCTCCATCGGCTCCACGGACTTCGGAGCCAAGGGCGGAACGGTCTGCCTCGATGCCTCCAGCCTCGACTCCTCTGACTTCGGAGCAGACGGCTAGAGCTTCGAGAGGCGGGTCACCTTCATCGGCTCCACTGTCTTCGGAGCCGATGAGAGTTGCCCGCTCAGACTCTTCCCCTTCGGCGCCGAAGTCCTCTTCGGCAAAGAGGGAAATTGCAATAGTTGTGGAGTCTCCCTCGGCACCGATATTGATCGAGACGATTCAGAGCCGATCCCCCAGTCCTTCGGAACCGATGGAGAAGTCGACTCGAACCCGTTCGATCTCTTCTCGGTCTTCGAGGATGTCGGATTCGGACATTGACAGGGTACTTCAAAGGCTGTTTCAGTCTCCAGTCTTCCAAAAGTTAGTGTCGGCTCCAGCCCAGTCGGCTCTGGAGCAGATTGCCCACCCTGTGGTCTTGGTTCCCCCTCCAACAGCCTCGGCACCGTTGGAGTCGGTGCTGGTGGAGCCGGTGGAGGTTGTCGGGTCGGCTCCGACCCTTACTCCAACCCCGACCTTCGGGTCGGAGTTCGGTACACGGACCTCCTTGGTCGGCCCCGGGGGTGATGCTTCGGGACCGATGCTTTCAGTTCCGAGCCTCCCTCTCGGTGTGTCGGCTGCGGGAGTGCCGTCTACTGTTGTGGCCTCGGGGATTGGATCTTCCCAGGACTCTGGGGGTCCGGCCTTCAGGGCTATGAGCAGTGCTTTGGCCAAATCTTCTTTGGCCACCTCCACCGTTTCACCGTCACCTTCCCTTGGCACGGAGACTGGTTCCTTTGTAGTCCCCCTGTCTCAAGACAAGTGGAGCCCTGGGGCCTGAGGTCATCCCCATTGGGGTTTCCCCCCTTCCTGAAGGTCCCTCCGAAGCGTCTTCGGAGGAACCTCCAAGGAAGAGACAGTGCAAGAGGAAGCACGTCGACTTCCCTGAGTCTCTCACCTCGGACACCGACCTCGATGATGCGGAGGGGTCCCCCAAGTTGTCCTCGGATGATGTCTCCTTTGTGGACATCTTGGAAATCCTGAAGCAACGGGGCGACTGGCAGTCCAAACCCCCTTCCGCTGAGGAGTCTGTATTCCTCAAGGCCTTCGAGGCTCATCTCCTGGGTGTCTCCGCCCTTCGATGAGCTTCTGGATTTGATCTCTCGAAGGGTGTGGGAGCACCTGGTTTCTGTGGAACCGGTGCCAGCTCGCCCGAATAAATTTCTTTCAGACCCCCCTGAAAAGGACTTCTTCTCCAAAGGTGTGGCCGTAGATGCCCTGGTGGTGGCATCTGCTACCCAGCAAGATGTGGCAGAGGCTTCGACGTCCGTCCATCCTCCTAATAAAGAGTCTAGGAGCATGGATCGGTATGGGAAGCGCACCCTTACTTCAGCAGCCTTTACTTTAAGGTCTCTGAATTATCTGACGCACTTCACCAGACTTCAGAGGGATCTGGTCAAGGAACTTTCAGATACCCTCTCTGGTAACCTACCTGAGCAGTTGGCCCAGACGGTTAGCTCTCAGTTGGCTACTCTATCATCGATATTGAACTCGTCCATGAGGCTCATTTCGTATGCAGCCAAGGGGGCGAGTAGAGCGGCAGGTACAGGGGTTGCTCTACGGAGACAAGCCTGGCTCAGCCTGTGTCATTTTGCGGAGGCTTTCAAGTCTTCCTTTGCGGACGCTCCCTTTGATGGGTCCTCTTTGTTTGGACCCAAGGTAAAGGACACCTTGACCCGCTGTGAACAAGAGGGTAAGACTTTGACTGCCGTAGGGGCACGGTTTTCCACTCCCTTCCGGCCTTATCCCAAGGCTAGAAGAGGGGGGAAAATGTGGTTCCGTAAATCTCAAAAGACTTACCCCTCACAGCAGGATGATTCCCCTTCTAGAGGCAGAGGAGGGGGAAATTTTTCAGGAAGACGCCGTCCCAGAGACTGCAGAGGCCCCCGCAACACTGGAGACCGCGAGTCCTTTCGTGGCTCCTCAACCTTCCAGCATCCCTGAAGGATTGCCCGACTGCGCCGCTCCGGAGCCAGTCAGGGGTCGCTCGAGGCACCTAAAGGCCTGGGAGAATATCACTCAGGACCGATGGGTGCTCCGAATCATTGCCGGAGGTTACACCATCCCTTTTTCTCAGCCCCCCCCACCATCCCGAAAAATCCCGGACCCGCCACCCAGTCAACGGGATCTCGCAGCCATCGAAATCTCAAAGCTGCTTCAAAAAGGAGTCATCCAACCGGTCCCTGAAGACCAGACCGGATTAGGGACTTACTCAAGATTCTTTTTGGTGCCAAAAAAGACCGGGGACGTGAGGCCCATTTTGGATCTCAGCAAACTCAACCGTTCTGTCAAGAAGTCCAAGTTCCAGATGGTCACCTTACAATCCTTTCTCCCGCTGCTGGAGGAAGGTGTTTGGATGTGCTCCATAGATCTCAAGGACGCCTATTATCACATCCTGATAGATCAGGCGTCCAGGAGACACTTGCGCTTCAGCCTGGGAGACGGTCATTTTCAGTTCCGTGCACTGCCCTTTGGTCTCACCACAGCCCCCAGGGTGTTCACCAAATGTTTGGCGGTGGTGACTGCTCACCTGAGAAGTCTAGGATTCCAGGTGTTTCCATACCTAGACGACTGGCTCCTAACTGCCACCTCCAGATGTCTACTCTTACAGAACCTAGCAGCCACTATATCTCTAGGCAACTCCCTAGGAATCACCTTCAATTGGGCAAAGTCTGTGTTGCTGCCATCTCAGCGCATATGGTTTATCGGAGTAGAGATAGATTCAAAGCAAATGCGGGTCTATCTTCCTACAGAGAGGATAGAAATATTACAGTCTCAGGTTCGAGCATTGCTCCTCAAACGCCGAGCCCCAGCCAGGATGGTCCTACAACTGTTAGGTTCCATGTCGGCCACCGTTCTCCTAGTTCCCTTGGCAAGATTACATGTGAGGATTCTCCAGTGGCTCCTGTCAGTCCAGTGGTCTTATCAGGATCTCCCTCTGTCACCTCATTCTGATCACGGAGACGTGCAAACAGGACCTTCGTTGGTGGCTTCTTTCCTCCAACCTGGATCAGGGGCGGCCCTTCGTTCCACCACCTCCAGTGGCCACATTGACTACGGACGCCTCCCAGACGGGGTGGGGGGGGACATTACCTGGGCAGGTCAGTCCAAGGCAAGTGGCACTCCGACGCGAGTTTCCTCCACATCAACATACTGGAAATGAGGGCGGTGCTTCTATCGCTACAAGCACTACACAGTTACCTCCCCCAGGGCATGATTACCATTCAGTCCGACAACATGTCAATAGTCTGGTACCTGAACAAGCAGGGAGGGACCAGGTCCTACCACCTTTGCAGAGAGGCCATGAAAGTATGGGATTGGGCGATTGCAACCAAATGTTGTCTGGTAGCAACACACATTCCGGGGAGATCCAATGTGATGGCCGACAGACTGAGCAGAACTATTCTCTCCCCTCATGAGTGGTCTCTGAACGACAGAGTGGCAACTCATATTTTCAGAAGATGGGGAACTCCTTGTTGCGACCTCTTTGCAACTCCTCTCAATACGAAATGCCAACAGTTCTTCTCTCTCACCCCAGTTCCGGGGGAGTTTCCCAAGCACGCCCTAGTCCAAGCTTGGCCCACCGGCCTGCTGTACGCCTTTCCACCGGTTCCCCTTCTCCCCAGGGTGATCCAGAAGGCAATTCACTTGCAGAGCAAGATGATTTTAGTTGCCCCATACTGGCCTCGTCAAGTCTGGTTGCCCTTTCTTCGGAAATATGCACTGGACGGTCCATGGTTCCTGGACCAGGTTCCAGACCTCTTGATCCACCAGTCGGGACAACTTCATCAGTCCCTTCACTCATTAAGGTTAACAGCTTGGCTCCTCCTCTTCCGACCATAGTCAGGAACCATGTTTTGGACTCGGAAGTCATATATATCTTGTCCTTGGCCCACAAGACTTCGACTAAAAAAATGTATAACAGCAAATGGAAGAGATTCGCTGTTTGGGCCCAACTCCGGGGATTAGATCCCATTACTGCCCCGGTGTCAGAAGTTTTGAAGTTTTTAGCTTCTTTATTCAATCAAGGTTCTTTGGTCTCTACCATCAAGGTTCAATTGGCAGCTATTTCTAATTTTCATGAAAGTATAGACCCACCTTTGATGAGCAATAAGTTGTGTAAAGCCTTCATGAAAGGTGCTGGGCTGCTACGACCTCCGATTTCTCATCCCGCTCCGCCGTGGGATCTTAATTTTGTATTAGGTGCTTTGACCTCTTCCACCTTCGAACTGGCAGCAACTTGTGACTTGAAATTGCTTTCTTGGAAGACTGCTTTTTTGGTGGCAATTACATCAGCCAGAAGAGTTTCGGAACTTCAAGCCCTATGTGTCAAACCACCGTACCTGGTATTTCACAAGGATAGAGTATCCCTCAGGCCTAATCCATCCTTTGTTCCCAAAGTTTGTTCTAGTTTTTGTCTTCAACAGTCATTGGAACTTCCAGTTTTCTTCCCAAACTACTCAGACAGAGCGGAATACATCTTCCACTCATTGGATGTTCACAGGTAATTGCGTTTCTATTTAGATAGGACGCACCAAACACGGAAAACAGATCAGTTGTTTGTGTCCTTTTCGGACAATAAATTGGGCAAAGCAGTCATGAAGGTCACTATTGCCAAGTGGATCAGGGACTGTATCAGCCATACTTACTTCCTTTCTAATAAAGAGCTTACAACCACAGTGAAAGCTCATTCTACAAGGGCTATGGCTACTTCGACAGCCTTTCATTCTAAGCTTGCCATTAGTGACATTTGTGCTGCGGCTACCTGGTCCTCTCCTCACATTTATTTCTCATTACAAATTGGACGTGGCATCTCGGGGGCGAGCTTCCCAGGAGTGTTTTCCAGTGAGCCACCCAGGAATCAGGTGCTAGGGACGCTGTCCCATCAGTACAGAATGTAGGCAAGATAGGATCACATAACATCTTTTAGTTATGTACTTACCATAACTTTAGATGTTTGGGATCCATCTCGCCTACATTCCTAATAACCCACCCTCCTTCCCCCTGCCTTGCAGATCAGAAGAGACCGGACGGTTCAAGTTTAGCCGTTTCATCTTGAAACACCTGGCAATATTATATCAACAGTATGTGTGTGTGCATGTGTGCAGACAAACAAGATCTGGGGAAGCTGTGGTGGTGCATCCTGGGATGTAAAATAGCTCAGCCAATAAGAGACTTCGCTCTATAGTATAGCGTGCCGAGTCGGAGCCGAGGATCGGCTCCGAACCCATCAGTACAGAATGTAGGCGAGATGGATCCCAAACATGTAAAGTTATGGTAAGTACATAACTAAAAGTTCTCCACTGCAGGCGACCCGACGGCCAGTATACAAAAGTCTTTCACTAACTGTAGAGTGCATAGTACGTCACATACAGGCTGCTCTTGTACGCCTGGCATAAAAGTGACACACAGACCAACCTCTGAACTTCTGTCGCCAGCCAGAACACCACCTTTGAATGTCGGTCTGCTCGCAGAGTGTTCCAGCAAGTGATTTTTTTCAGATAAGTGCCCCATTGGGGAAATCTAGTTTCTTTTCTACTGTTTTGTGTTAGTGTTCATGTCATAAAAAAAAGCAAATGCCAGTATGCAAGAAAAATTCCGCATACAGCTAGCCATGTCCAGTGTTCTGCCTATGGGCCTACCTGCGACCACAAAGTGTCCCTTTTCCCTGGCCTTTTTTGCCCAAGACCCTAAGAAGTAGACTCTCCTTTTCCATTCACATGGAAAACCAGTGCATTGGAGAGATCCTTGGGGCCTGAGGTAACAGTTGGTCATAAAGCAGAAGGACGAGGCTTGAAGCTTCTGCTGCACCTCTTATCACAGACGTCTCTCCTGAGGTGGATGAGAGCCCAGAGGTGCGTACAATTCCTGGTTCTGGTTTACAGGCCGAGCGCTATGTTGAGGCAGCATAGGATCCAACCCCAGTCACGTCCTCAGAGGCTGACGAGGCATCCGTCTTGAATGTGCAGAGAGAACAGAGACTCGTGATAACCGAAGGCCCAAAGGGATACCCTTAGATCCTGGTGCAGGAGGAAATTCATTCGGATATTATTGAATATAGGCCTATGTCCTGGTCTCCTATATTACATAGGGCAGACTTTCATTAAAAGAAGAAGCAGAAGTCAAAACACTTGTCCCCTCCAAAAGGCCCTAACAGTGATTGGGAAGAATTCACCCAAGGCCTTTTTCAGGGCCTATATGACCTTTAAGCCCCCTTCAGGTGTTTCAGGCCCTGCCCACCCTGTACATCTGCTCTGCATGAAAGGGCTAGGGAAGAGGTTTCATAGGTGTGTACTAGGCTAATGGCCCTAGAGTCTTTACAAACCTAGCACATATGATTACCCTGACATCGTGCCACCTGGCCGTAGTTTCCAATGTTTCTGTTGAGTAGAGCCACTGAAGTGATCCTCGGGGTGAATTTTCTATTTCCCATCCACTCATCAATATTTCTCTTGAACAGGGTCAGTGCGGTGCTCTGTTTGACATGTATGGGAAGTCATAGCATGGGCAGTCTCTAGGTTATGAACCTGTCCCTCCAGCACGTTCTGTTGATTGTGGTAATGAGATTGAGATCTCTGGAGGTTTCTTCACATGAAGAGGCTTCCTCAGAAGAGGAATCTGTGGCCCACCCCTCCCAACTGCACCTTCCCAGAAGAAGACTCCAATGGAACTGACTCACCCATGGAAGAACTCTTGGAGAGACCCTAGTCAAAATGAGAGAGCAGTTTAAATGGGATATCACTTGGGTATCTGAAATTCAGAAGAGATGCTATGACCTTCTGCATGTAGAATCACCTAGCCCTTAAACTATTCTTCCTGTATTACCTGCTTTCTAGGTGCCTTTGCCTCTGCCTCCCAAACTCCCGATTCCCATCCTCCATTCCCATAGAAGCCAGACTGATTTTACAAGGTCCCTGAGGGACTGCATGTTCCTATTTAAATGTCCCTCAGCAGACCCATCAGTTATTTCAGTGGCTTCAGACAAGTTATCCAGGTGATTGCCTTCAACCTCTCTCCGTCCTTCAGATAAGGACAGCAGGATCCTGGAAAGGCTGGGCACGAAAGTCTGCACTTCAGCCACCTTGGCATTTGTAGCCATTGATTACAAAACATGCATGACGAAGTTTGGCCTAGAGCTTCTGTCTCTACTCTCTCTGGTCATTTCTGATTTGCCTGACTCATAATAAAACCTTGCCTGCATCCTTGCTTGGAGCCTCCTCACAGGCAGCCTGCCACTCCATCAAATGCAGTTATGATGCTGCAGAGGTTTCTGCCAGGGCAGCTGCCGTTGTCCCCGTCGTAAGGAGATTCTCCTGATTAAGACTCCAGTCATTACTGGAGGACATTAAATCTAAACTTATGGATGCCCCTTTCGACAACTTTGCATTGTTCTGCCTTGCAACTGCTAATTTATTTAAATCTTTGGAGGGAAAGGAATTGCAGGAATTGAAATACATCTTTGTTTCCCAGTTACCCATATTTCAATGAAATTACCCAGCAAAAAAACTGCCTTTGTACATATTCACTCCCACCATCCTCTACCTAAAACAAAAAAAGGGTGGTCAGAGGACTCTGCAGCAAAGGCCTGCTCCAGCAACTCTGTCTCGGAAGCAAACCTTTCCTAGAAAGCCTGGTTCCCTGTGACTGCCCAAGCCACTTCACCCACATTCCGCTTTCCCAGCAGCTCTGTCTGTCAGTATGGGAAAGCATAACTCAAGACTCCTGGGTTCTCTCTCTCTTATTCAGAAAGGATACTTTCTGGTATGGGATTCCCTGCCTTCCTTCAGAGGCATCACTCAACCACCAAAGGAACTACTACCTTACTTTCCACAAGTACTGTTAGACCTGTGGAGATGAGGAACCATTCAGGAGATTCCTCAAGACCAAAAAGGAAGAGGGTTCTACTCCAGAATGTTTCTAGTGCCCAGAAAGGATGGTCCCTGTAGACAGTTTGAATTGGTCTCATCTTAACAACATCCTGAAGATACTCATCTTCCGTATGTTAACTCGTCAAACCCTGCTCCCTCTTTGCCACAAGCCTACTTGGATTCCCTGGATGTCAAAGATTCATACCTAGACATTCCCATCCACCCCAACTGCAGGAAGTTTTTGTTTCTCAGAGACTTCCTGGCATTTTTAGTTCTGTGCCTTGGGCTGTGAACTTTCTACTGCATCATGGGTATTTACAAAATGTCTAGCCCTTGTGATTGCCTACTGCAAACTTCAGGGTGTCCATGTTTTCTGTTACCTGGTCGATTTCCTGTTTATGGCAACTTCCCCAGAGATATTAAAGCAAAACATCCTTTGTCAGGTGTCATGTTAAGTTGTCAATCTTGCCTTCATTCTTGCTGGATGGGTTCGGAGCTGATTCTCTGCTCCGACTCGGCCTAATACTAAAAGCTCGAGAGCTATTTTTACCAGCTCGAGGCTATGCTTTGTCCCATAATGCTAGGTGTCCTATACCCAGATCTCGTTTGCCGCTTCAGCTACAAGGTTGTGTTTTCACAGGCTCCAGGACGTATTTAGAATTTTTTATAATTATAGTTAGTTTTCGATTGATATTTTTTCCTAGATTTTTTTTCTAGTAGTGTTAGTAGTCACCCGACTAGTCTTCCCACCCTTTATTAGTAGTTTTCCTACTCTTTTTCACCCTTAAGGTGGTTAGGCCTTTATCTCCCCCTTTTTACAGTAGTTTGTACAGTAGGTTTATACGGGTTACTTTACTAGGTGTGTATGTGGAATTTTGTTTTATTGTAGTAACTGTAAGAGTGTCTGTCAAGTGTTGCGTGTGTGTGTTTGTATACTTGTTGGACTTTGTTGTCCCGTTCCTGTGGTATCATGTCTAAGCATACCAAGATATCGGGATTCAAGAAGTGACTCGTGCTGTCAGAAGATGTCTCTGACAGACAGTCACACTTCTTGTGTGTATTGTTTGGGCCCTCTGCACCTGCAGGACTCTTGTTCCTTCTGTCATGCTTTTAGCCCAAGAGTCCTGCAGGAGCACAGAAATAAGCTTATCTTAAGGGGCTTATTGAAGCCCTAAGGTTCTCCTACCAAGCCTCTGTCAGGAAAACCTTCCAAGCCCGCCAAACCGTCGGCTCCATGTCCGGAGCTGGTGCCGAGCAGACCTTCTGCTTCGTCTATTCCGGCCGGAACCAATACATCGAGGCCTCATTCAGCTCCGACCTTGGCATCAGAGCAGTCTCCAAGCTGAAAGCGCTCCCGATCTCCCTCGTCTGAGTTGGTCAGGTTGGCTTCGAAGTCCCCTTTGCTGTCGGAGCGGAGCCATAGGTCTCACTCCTCTAGATCTTCCAGGCTTTCGGACCACGACCTCGAGAGGGTAGTCAGTAGGCTTTTGAAGTTGCAGGCGCTCGCCCAGTTATTGCATAGCCCGTCTCAACAGACAGCGGCTTCCCCAACGCCTGCTCCAGTTCCTCCTCAGACTATTCCTTCGAGCTCGAAGCCGGAGGCCGTCGGGGTTGGTACCGTGGGGGCGTTGGAACCAATTCCACCCTTATCGGTTCCTTCGTCTGCTCCGATCCCTTCATTGGCTCCGTCCTTGGAGGGATCCGGGCACCAGGACTCCCTCGTCGGTTCCGAGGGAGCGAGTGACATCAGGCCCTTGTCCGACCCCGTTCTCCCTCTTGGAGCGTCGGTGCAGGTGAGCTCAGCTCCATCAGCCTCAGAGCCGTCCCTCTCGGTGCCGGGAGGAGCTCTCATCTTTTTGGAGCTGGGTCCCTCCTCTCTGCCTGATGGGGGGCACCTTTGAGGTCATGAGGAGTGTGCTGGCTCCTATACCGGTGCCACGGTCGGCCCCATCGGCCCCTCCTTCCATGGTGCCTGCTTCGGCACCTGCTTACCCTCCCGAACCTAAGCGTGGAGAACCAGCACTCCAGGTCGCCCCATTGGGCGTATCTTCCTCTTTTGAGGCCTCCCCTGATCCTGCGGGGGAGCCCCCTCGGAAGAGGACATGCAAGTGGAAGCATGTGGGCTCCCCGGAGTCAGTGACATCTGACACCGACCAGGATGATTCGGAAGGGTCCCCCTCTGAGGATGTCTCTTTTTCTGACATCCTAGAAATCCTTAAACAGAGGGGGAACTGGTCTGCCCACAACCCTTCCGAGGACAAGTCTGTGTACCTGGACGTGTTCGGTTCTCGCCCTTCCAGCTCCTGGGTGTGTCCGCCTTTTGACCCACTCATGGAGGTGGTGGCTCAGAAGGCGTGGACAGCTCCGGATACTATGGAACCAACTCTCCGGAGGCCCACAATTTATTACAGCCCCTTCGGACAAGCAATTTCTCACTAAGGGCGTCCCCGTTGATGCCATGGTGGTAGCGGCCACTAAGGTGGAGTTGGCTGACCCTTCAGTTCCTGTCCATCTTCCTAATAAGGAATCTAGGACTATGGATAGGTACGGCAAGTGGATGTTTTTTTCAGCGACCTTTGCCATGCGTTCGCTGAATTATTTGTGCCATTTCACTCGTCTTCAGAGAGACCTTCTCAGAGAACTAGGTGATACCTTGCAGGACCCATCAGCTGTGGGGTCTCAGGAAAAGATCAACTCCCAGCTAGGGACCCTGAACTCTATTGTAAACTCCTCCATGCAGCTCATCTCCTATGCCGCCGATGGAGCGAGTAGGGCTGCAGGCACGGGTGTTGCTGTAAGGAGACACGCCTGGATGTGGCTTTGCAACTTTGCCGACCCCTTCAAGGCGTCTTTCACTAACACCCCCTTTGACAGTTAAGTGAAGGATACATTGACCAGGTGCGAGCAGGAAGGCAAGACTCTCTCTGCCGTAGGAGTCCATTTTTCTACCCTTTCTAGACCATACCCTAAGGGTCAGAAAGGTGGGAGAATGTGGTTCCGCAAACCTCAGGGAGTACTGCCTGGCGCACGTGGTGAGCTTCCCTCCAGATGCCGCTCGAGGGGCGGGGGGGGGGTCCACAGAATCAGGGTAGCAGAGAATCTTTCTCTGACAAACCCTTCCAGCACCCCTGAGGGGCTGAACGACTGACCACCTTCGGAGGCAGTCAGGAGAAGACTATCACTGTCCCCAGAAGCCTGGCATTCCCTCATGCAAGACAAATGGGTACGGTCGATCATATCCGAGGGCTACAGAATTCCCTTTACTCACACCCCACAACAGCCAAAAGGGCCCCTTCCAGACGTTCCACCTGGTCTGAGGGATCTAGCAGCACTAGAAATGTCAAAGCTCCTAAGAAAAAGGGCCATCCAGCCAGTCTCAGCCGACCAACAAGGATCCGGTATCTACTCCAAGTTCTTTTTGGTACCAAAAAAGACAGGGGACTGGAGACCTATTTTGGATCTCAGCAGGCTGAACAAGTCTGTTCAAAGAACGAAATTCCGGATGGTCACGCTACAGTCCATTCTACCCTTTGAGTCAGGACAATTGGATGTGCTCTATAGACCTTCAGGATGCGTACTATCATATCAAGATGAACAGGTGCTCCAGAAGGTTTCTCTGCTTCCGGCTGGGAGCCAGTCACTACCAATTCAGAGCCCTGCCCTTTGGCCTCACCACAGCCCCCAGGGTGTTTACCAAATGCATGGCAGTGGTTGCGGCTCACCTGAGACGACAAGGATTCCAGGTGTTTCCATACTTAGACAACTGGCTCCTTGCTGCCACCAAAACACACGAACACAGTTGAGTAAAAACAGAACACCTTTATCCAACACAAAGCTTTCGGGACAACTCCCTTTTTCAATGATTAACACAAGGTGCAATTAATCTCAGTTTTAAATACACCCACCACACATCACATGACCTGCAGCCAAAGTCATATGACCAGTTACATCAGCATTTAATACATATTTACTAACATTTTTACTAAATAAAATAATGAATACAAATTTCTAACACATATATATATATATATATATATATATATATATATGCGTATATTTTTATAATAATAGACATACTATATCTCAACACTCAATATTCACCTACTCAACATCCATACCTTACTTTTTATACTTAAAATTATAAAAATATATAAAAAGTAAACAATTGTTTATTCATCACTATAAAAAATTTCTACAACAATATTAAAAAAATCATGACCAAAACCATATTGCCAAACACTAATCATTTCAAACTATTATGCTGCAGCCTTACCAAAATTGGTTTTAGTGAAACAGATGCATTTAGACCAGGTTCAGTGTCCGCTGACAGTCGTACTATCCACTCATATTCCTTCACTTCAAGTTGATTACATACATCACCCCCTCTTAGTGTTTTGGATAACATGTCTATAACTCTGAACTTGAACGTGTGCCCATTCCCACATTCTTTTACATGCTTGTATAAAGCATTTGTTTCACATTGTCTCCTTATGTTAGACTTGTGCTCAACTATAGGATCCCTCAACCTTCTTGTCGTCATCCCCACATAAAAAGATGAACATGCTACGCAAGTTGCTATATAAACAACATAACAAGAAGCACATGTTGCTAACCCATTGAAGTTGTAACATTTATTAGTGACAGGGTGTTTAAATATATTATTATGTAATAAGTTATCATCTTGAGCTGGCACTGTCAGTGCAACAACTACAGTTGTAGCAACATATGGTGCCTCTAGTCCTTCCTTCAAATTGATAAGTAGAGGTATGTGAGAACTCCTTATAGCATAATAGCGATTTCAATGATCTCTTGTTCCTATCGCAAATGAAGGTGCGCTCCCTACTACTGCTTTTACATCATCTTGTGCTAAAAGTATTTTCCAATATTTATTTATAACCCTTCTAACTATGTGCGTTTTCATATTATATGATGTAATAAATCTTAATTTAACATCATCCCTCTTTTTCAAATCATTACAAATATTACTACTACCGGGTGATAATATGGGTTTACAGGTTGTCAGCCTGTTGGTCTTAACTAATTCTCAAACAAATGGATGAAACATGTGGAGAGTTTATAGCTAGTGGGTATTCACATAAGTTAGTAGATAGCATGAGAGAATTAGTTAAGACCAACAGGCTGACAACCTGTAAACCCATATTATCACCCGGTAGTAGTAATATTTGTAATGATTTGGAAAACAAGAGGGATGATGTTAAATTAAGATTTATTACATCATATAATATGAAAACGCACATAGTTAGAAGGGTTATAAATAAATATTGGAAAATACTTTTAGCACAAGATGATGTAAAAGCAGTAGTAGGGAGCACACCTTCATTTGCGTATAGGAACAAGAGATTATTGAAATCGCTATTATGCTATAAGGATTTCTCACATACCTCTACTTATCAATTTGAAGGAAGGACTAGAGGCACCATATGTTGCTACAACTGTAGTTGTTGCACTGACATAGTGCCAGCTCAAGATGATAACTTATTACATAATAATATATTTAAACACCCTGTCACTAATAAATGTTGCAACTTCAATGGGTTAGCAACATGTGCTTCTTGTTATGTTGTTTATATAGCAACTTGCGTAGCATGTTCATCTTTTTATGTGGGGATGACGACAAGAAGGTTGAGGGATCGTATAGTTGAGCTCAAGTCTAACATAAGGAGACAATGTGAAACAAATGCTTTATACAAGCATGTAAAAGAATGTGGGAATGGGCACACGTTCAAGTTCAGAGTTAGACATGTTGTCCAAAACACTAAGAGGGGGTGATGTATGTAATCAACTTGAAGTGAAGGAATATGAGTGGATAGTACGACTGTCAGCGGACACTGAACCTGGTCTAAATGCATCTGTTTCACTAAAACCAATTTTGGTAAGGCTGCAGCATAATAGTTTGAAATGATTAGTGTTTGGCAATATGGTTTTGGTCATGATTTTTTAATATTGTTGTAGAAATTTTTTATAGTGATGAATAAACAATTGTTTACTTTTTATATATTTTTATAATTTTAAGTATAAAAAGTAAGGTATGGATGTTGAGTAGGTGAATATTGAGTGTTGAGATATAGTATGTCTTTATTATTATAAAAATATACGCATATGTATGTATATATATATATATATGTTAGAAATTTGTATTCATTATTTTATTTAGTAAAAATGTTAGTAAATATGTATTAAATGCTGATGTAACTGGTCATATGACTTTGGCTGCAGGTCATGTGATGTGTGGTGGGTGTATTTAAAACTGAGATTAATTGCACCTTGTGTTAATCATTGAAAAAGGGAGTTGTCCCGAAAGCTTTGTGTTGGATAAAGGTGTTCTGTTTTTACTCAACTGTGTTCGTGTGTTTTGATCTTCAGTATGCTTGTCAGCAGTGATTACGTTTGTGTACCTGTGCTGAATAGTTGGGTTACACTAAGCCCGTTCTTGCAGCCTAATGGATACTTCGAATCGCTTGAAGGGGTGGTTTGAAAGGGAAGTAAACCCCCTACTGCATGTTTCTGCTGAGACATTAATCATAAATGAAAAAGAGCCCAGTACACCGGTGGTGAATACTCGAGTTTGAACAATTGCTTTATAGCCTTGAAAGGAAAATGGGGGCATACAAGCGTATGCAGTGGCAACGCTACAGCTTTGCAGCATATTTGGAGAAGGGAATAGTTCCTCGTGGCTTAAGAATCTTAAAGATGCCCTCTTATGGGAATACTTACCCGGACTTGCTGAAAAAATGGCAATGTCTGAATCTTAAATTAAGCCATGACTATATGGCATTAATGAATGATTTTTTTCCTGGACATAGAAAATGGTCTAAAAAAAGAAATAATAGAAATGGAGGATAAACTGTTCAACATGTCCTGCTGGAAGGAAGGTTTATCCATCCATCAAGCTATGATGGATAGACTGTCAGCGTTAGACAGCAGACTGGAAACGACTAAGAAGCGCAAGCTTCTTAGAGACATTGGCGATTTTCCAAACAGGCAACATATTTTCTTGGCCCAGGGTAGATAAGGCTGGAGAGATTAAAAAATCAAGCTTCAAACTGTATAATAAGAATGCATCGGAACCCATAAATAGGGCTGCTTTGCCCTTAGATACGCTGAATGTCTTTGAAACTGTAAGTGCACCAACGGAGCACGTTAACACGCCCCCACTATCGTCACAGCATCATGTGGGTAGCGTGAAGACGACGATACTAGCTGAAGCACCATATGGTGCTAGTAGTGAAGTAGATGGCGTACGTTTACCATGTGGATCCTCACTAACTTTAAAAGCAACGGATGAGTTGCCGATAACTGCCAAAAGAACAGTACAACCTATACATAATTTTTTCAATAAACCATTTCAGCTACAACAACCGGAAAGAGTTGTCGAGCAACGGACAGTATCTAGATCTGTCTCGAGGGGCAGATTGACAGCGAAAGGAGTAGGGACAATGGACAATAAAAGAAAACACTCTACTTCCCCAAAACAAATGAAAGTAGCCAGAAAGTGAAGGCAGGTATCCTGAATTTATCATCTTTTAATATTGGAACTGGACATTATTCAGTACTTTGTAAAGGTATGGGATTTATTCCTACAAGTTCTGAAGACATTGTAAATGTTTTAACAGATTTAAAAATGTTTGTGAGGAATGTATCCTTAAAACTTATTTTTGGTAATGAAGTAGTGAATGAAAGGGGCTGTAAAAGGCATAAGTACGTTCATTCCAAATAGTATACCGATTTTAATAGCCTTTCATGACTTGTGTGAGTTGGAACTCAGAAATGTATATGATGTGAAATTAAGGGGCGATAGTGTTTTTAATCTTACATACACAGAACATTTAGCTCTTAAGCAATTAAAACACGAACCCAGTATAATTATAAAACAAGCAGACAAAGGGGGCTCTGTGGTGATTATGGATAGAACCAAGTATGTAGAATCTGTCCTACTTTTACTTGGGGATGAGGTAGCTTTTAGATTAATATCTAATTTAGAAGTCAAGAAGTATGTATCTTATGTTAATATGTGTATATATGATATTCAATTAGCAGGTGATATTACATTGGATTTATTCCATTTTTTTACTGTGACTAGCCCCATAATACCACAATTGTATGGGATTCCCAAGGTACATAAGAATAAGGAGAATCCACCTATGAGACCCATTGTTTTAGGTAAGGGATGGGTCACGGAGCCTATTTCTCTGTACTTGCAAAAACAATTGCAACCTTTGTTGTCTATTTGTACTACTGTTATTAAGGATACAACAGATTTTTTAACAAAATTAAACAAATGGCAAATTGGCATGAAGGATGCGTTTTGGGAAAATGGGGATATGCATATGGCTGTGCTGGACATAGCCTCACTGTTTACGGTAATTCGTATTGATTATGGTGTAGAATCAGTACGTGATTTCCTTACACAGTATTCAGGTTTTACGTCTAGACATTGATAATATTTGTATGTTGCTAGATGTAGTATTGCGGAATAATGTATTTATTTTTAATGAACAACATTATGTGCAGTTAACAGGTGTGGCTGTGGGTACTCCCATAGCCAACACATATGCTAACATAGTCCTATATCAATGGGAAAGGACACATCTATTTAATGATAATGGTTTTATAAATAATGGTATCCAATTCTATCAAAGGTTTGTAGATGACTGCTTCCTTATATGGAAAGGTACCTATGTTGACTTGTTAGATTTCAATAGCTATATAAATAATACAACCCCTTTTCTGAATTTCAAGATGGAATGTTCACAAAGTAATGTTAATTTTTTGGATATAAATTTAAAAGTGAATGATAATAAATTTATTACCACTGTATATAAAAAAGAAGTTTCATCTGGGCGTTATTTGGAAGCGTCAAGTATGCACGCTCCCCATGTATTTAAAGGTATAGTGAAGGACCAATTGATAAGGATTAGCAGACTTAATAATATTGAAGAAGCCTTTTTGAAACAAATGGATGAAACATGTGGAGAGTTTATAGCTAGTGGGTATTCACATAAGTTAGTAGATAGCATGAGAGAATTAGTTAAGACCAACAGGCTGACAACCTGTAAACCCATATTCTCACCCGGTAGTAGTAATATTTGTAATGATTTGGAAAACAAGAGGGATGATGTTAAATTAAGATTTATTACATCATATAATATGAAAACGCACATAGTTAGAAGGGTTATAAATAAATATTGGAAAATACTTTTAGCACAAGATGATGTAAAAGCAGTAGTAGGGAGCGCACCTTCATTTGCGTATAGGAACAAGAGATCATTGAAATCGCTATTATGCTATAAGGAGTTCTCACATACCTCTACTTATCAATTTGAAGGAAGGACTAGAGGCACCATATGTTGCTACAACTGTAGTTGTTGCACTGACATAGTGCCAGCTCAAGATGATAACTTATTACATAATAATATATTTAAACACCCTGTCACTAATAAATGTTACAACTTCAATGGGTTAGCAACATGTGCTTCTTGTTATGTTGTTTATATAGCAACTTGCGTAGCATGTTCATCTTTTTATGTGGGGATGACGACAAGAAGGTTGAGGGATCCTATAGTTGAGCACAAGTCTAACATAAGGAGACAATGTGAAACAAATGCTTTATACAAGCATGTAAAAGAATGTGGGAATGGGCACACGTTCAAGTTCAGAGTTATAGACATGTTGTCCAAAACACTAAGAGGGGGTGATATATGTAATCAACTTGAAGTGAAGGAATATGAGTGGATAGTACGACTGTCAGTGGACACTGAACCTGGTCTAAATGCATCTGTTTCACTAAAACCAATTTTGGTAAGGCTGCAGCATAATAGTTTGAAATGATTAGTGTTTGGCAATATGGTTTTGGTCATGATTTTTTAATATTGTTGTAGAAAATTTTTATAGTGATGAATAAACAATTGTTTACTTTTTATATATTTTTATAATTTTAAGTATAAAAAGTAAGGTATGGATGTTGAGTAGGTGAATATTGAGTGTTGAGATATAGTATGTCTTTATTATAAAAATATACGCATATATATATATATATATATATATATATATATATATATATATATATATATATATATATATGTTAGAAATTTGCATTCATTATTTTATTTAGTAAAAATGTTAGTAAATATGTATTAAATGCTGATGTAACTGGTCATATGACTTTGGCTGCAGGTCATGTGATGTGTGGTGGGTGTATTTAAAACTGAGATTAATTGCACCTTGTGTTAATCATTGAAAAAGGGAGTTGTCCCGAAAGCTTTGTGTTGGATAAAGGTGTTCTGTTTTTACTCAACTGTGTTCGTGTGTTTTGATCTTCAGTATACTTGTCAGCAGTGATTACGTTTGTATCCTTGCTGCCACCACCAGGCATCGACTACTCCAATCCAGGGATTACGCTGTACAAACGTGCAACGCGCTAGGTATCTCTTTAAATTTTGAAAAGTCTGCATTGTCGCCTTGCCAGTCTATTACCTTCATAGGCACCATTTTAAACACAGTGGAGGTCTCAGCAAAACTAACCCACACAGAGTTTCAGACATTCGCAACTATGTTCAGATCCTATTACAGGAGAGCAGAGTCCAAGCCAGATTTGTACTAAAAACACTTGGTCTCATGGCAGCAGCAATCACTTTACTCCCCCTAGCGCGTGTTGATATGCGGATCCTGCAGTGGATGCTATTTTCCCAGTGGTCCTTTCAGCAGCTCCCCATGTCACACACCATTCTAATCACTCAGTCATGCAAAAGACACCTTTCTTGGTGGACGGTCTCCCCTCAAGTACTCCAGGGCAGACCTGTGGTCCTTCCTCCTCCTGTTGCCACTGTGACAACGGATGCCTCCCTGATCGGGGTGGGGGTGGGGGCATTTTCGGGGCAGGACCGTCCAGGGCACATGGCAACCCTTCGAATACCAATTGCACATAAATGTCTTGGAAATGAGAGTGGTACTTATAGCGTTGCAGGCCCTTCAGGACTCTCTACCCACCGGGACTATTTCAATTCAAACAGACAATATGTCTGTAGTGTGGTACATCAGCAGCCAGGGCGGAACCAGATCCTACCCCCTATGTCGAGAAGCACTCAGACTTTGGCAATGAGCGATCTCTTCTCAACGGTTTCTGGTAGCAACGCATATTCCCGGGAAGTCCAACGTCGTAGCAGACAGACTGAGCAGAGCCGTTCTCATGCCTCACGAGTGGTCTCTCAGCCAGACAATAGCGGAAAGAATTTTCAGAAGGTGGGGGTCAGCCTTGCTGCGACCTTTTTGCAACACCTCTAAACAGCAAGTGCCCAGACTTCTTCACCCTCTTCCCTCTCCCAGGTCTACCCCCAGAGACGCTCTAGTTCACGATTGGCCCCCGGGGTCTTCTGTAAGCACCCCCCCCCCTTTCCCTTGATTACTCAATTAATCCAGAAAGCAACTGCCTTGAGAGCCAGGATGATCCTCATTGCCCCTTACTGGCCTCAACAAATTTGGTTTTCGTTCTTGCAACACCATCTGCTGGAGCAGCCCTGGCATCTGGACCCAGTGCCAGATCTTCTGACCCATCAATCAGGCGGGCTGCATCAGTCCCTTCGATTTCTCAACCTCACAGCATGGATACTCCACTTCCAACCCTAGCCAGGCTTCCCCTTATCTCTCAACCAGTTCGAGATATCATCCTCGCTTCTCACAAGTCTACTACTAGAAAGACTTATGCTAGCAAATGGAAGCTTTTCTCTGTCTGGGCAGGGAAAAAGCACGTGGACCCCTTTATGGCTCCTGTCCAGACAGTTCTAGAGTTTCTAGCAGAACTCTTTCGATTGGGCTCCTCCTCAGCTACAATCAGAATTCAACTGGCAGCTATTGCAAATTTCCACGTTGGCTTGTCAGAGACCAGCATCATGTCCCACAAACTTTGCAAAGCCTTTTTAAAAGGAACCCTTTTACTTAGGCCCCTGGTTAAGGACCCTCCCCCACCGTGAGACTTAAATTTGGTACTGTCTTACTTAATTCTTCCCCCCTTTGAGCCGGTGGCTTCTTGTTCGTTGAAGTTGCTCTCGTGGAAAACACTCTTCTTAGTAGCCATCACCTCAGCAAGAAGGGTCTCGGAACTTCAAGCCCTTTGCGTTCGCCCTCCTTATCTTGTTTTTCACAAAGACAGAGTGTCACTTAGGACTAATCCATCCTTTTTACCCAAAATAATCTTTGACAAAAATCTGAATCAGACCATAGATCTTCCAGTCTTCTTCCCAAATTACACCAATAGAGCTGAATGAAAGTTACATTGTTTGGACATTCACCGTCAATTACGCTTTTACGTGGATAGAACTAAGAAAATGAGAAAATCAAACCAGCTCTTCCTGTCTTATGCGGAAGGGAAGCAAGGCCAAGCAGTCTCTAAGGTAACTTTGTCCAGGTGGTTGTCCTGTCTTATCATGTTGGTCTATCAGTTGAGGAACACCGAACTTCCTACTAAGCCTAGAGCCCATTCAACCAGAGCTTTAGCTTCTTCAATAGCCTTTCAGGCAAGATTGCCGATGGATTCCATTTGCGCAGCGGCCACTTGGGCCTCTCCTCATACCTTCATTTCTCATTACAAGCTCGATATGGCCTCCAGAAGTCTGGCTGATTTTGGTTCCACGGTACTCAAGAGTTTGTTCCATTGAGCGACCCAGGATTTAGGTGCTAGGGACGCTGTCCCATCCAGCAAGAATGAAGGCGAGATTGACAACTTAACATTGAGAAGTTATGTTCTTACCATAACGTTTCATGTTAGCTGTCGTCTTCTCGCCTTCTTTCTTGCGTCCCACCCTCCATCCCACTAGCCTGGGAGATCTAGAGTACCTTGTGAGAATTATTGCCACCTCAGTTATTTCCCCAGCTAGCTCCCTTGCTCCCTCTTTATCCTTCTCCTTTTTGTATCCATGATTAGGTGGATTGTTCTCTGTTGTGGTGGGACATATATGTCCATAGTGTTAGCTATCAAACGACATCTGGGTATATGACGCCTAACATTAAGGGACATAGCATAGCCTCGAGCTGGTAAAAATAGCTCTTGAGCTTTAGTATTAGGCCGAGTCGGAGCCGAGAATCTGCTCCGAACCCATCCAGCAAGAAAGAAGGTGAGAAGACAACTAACATGGAACGTTATGGTAAGAACATAACTTCTCATTCTACAACATCTGGGATTCACAATAAACCACAAGAAGTCAGTTCTCACCCCTTAAGACCCCATCTTCCTGGGGTACAGGATACAGAAAAGACCTCATGAGGGTCTCTTCCCCCTCAGAAGGAGCAGGACCTCACTTCTTTCTTCAAAAGCCTTCTGCCTCTTCACCACATTTCAGCCAGTGTGTGCCTCAGGGTTTTGGGATTCATGGCATCCACTATTCCAACTTGAACTTTGGCCAAACTTCACATGAGAAAACTCCAGTGGTTCCTAAAGTCAGTTTGGATGCAACATTTGCATCCTCTGGACTTTACAATTCCTCTTATCCCCTGTCTGAAGAGGGAACTACAGTAGTGGATCTAAAATGTGTCACTCAGTCCAGGACTACCCGTCCATCCTCTTTCACTAGTCCAATAACTGTTTTCAGATGCTTTGGATGTGGTCTTGGGGGGAGGGGACAGCTTTCAGAAACTTGAATGCACAAGGGTTATGGTCCCCCTCTCAACAAAGGGAACACATCAGTGTAAGGAGATGAGGGTGCTGCTACTAGCCATTCAAACCTTCATCCTGCCTTTCTCCCAGGATCTTTAAAGCTGTTCACAGACAATGTGAATGGCCCTCTGGTGTGTGAACAAGCAGGGTGGAGCCAAATCTACCTACTATGCAGACTGGTACTCCAGGTTTGGGAGCTGGCAGCCCAATACCAGGTGACTCTTCAGGCTGTGTACAAGTCCATCTGGCAAAATTGTGTGGCAGACACCTTGAGAGGGTCCCTAACACAGTCCCATGAATGGATGCTTCAAAGGCATGTGTTTCTGGACTTAGTCCACCAGTGGGGTATACCTCAAGTAGCTCTGTCTGCCTCCCCAGGAACAGACAGCTTCCACAATTTTGTGCCAGAGTTCCAACAAAAGGTCCTGTTCAAATTCAGCAGGACAAACCAAAAATCTTACTAGTAACTCCCTTTTGACCAAGGCAGCATTGGTTCCATCTTCTCCTGCATTTAGCCAAGGGGAGTCACCACAAGTTATCTCACAGGGTGAAACCTTCTCACACAAGACAACGGAACTGTCATCCATCCCCACTTGTCTACCCTCCAGTTGACTATGTGGGTGATGTTTTTAATTCCTTTCAGACACCTGTTCTTTGAGGACGTGTTAAGGGTCCTGCAGGAGGCCAGGATACCCCAATACCAGAAAATCATACCTATCCAAGTGGAAGAGATTTTCACTTTGGGGTGTCTCATGAAGCCAGGATTCAATGTCAGTGGAAGTCCCTTTGGTTCTAACCTACGTTTGTGAATTGCTCAATGCTGGCTTGGCCTACTCTTCAGTGAAGGCCCATATATCGGCTGTTTCTGCGTTTCTACCTCTGTCTCCTCCTCTAGCTAGCAGATTTTAAGCTAAACAATTTCTTAAAGGTGTCCTTCACATTAGACCTCCCAGAAAGCTTGTCCCTCCTCCCTGGGATCTTAATTTGTACTCAAAACACCCCTCCCTTCAAGCCAGCTGCATCAGCGTCGCTGCAACACTGCTCCTAGAAAACTGTACTTTTTCCAAGTTATAACTTCAGCCAGATATGTCAGCTCCAGGTCCTAATGGTATCTCCCTTCCTTTGGTTTTTCGTAAAGGCAGGGTGTTCTTGCTTAACCCTTATGCCCTGGGTAGTAAATGAGTTGTCACTCAACCAGTCCATTCATTTATCTACTCTTTTTCCTTCTCCACAAGATTCTAGTGAGAAGGTGCTGCACACTCTGGATGTGCATAGATTTTACTTAGACAACTTAGATTTGGTCTTGTCCATCAGGAATTCAGACCAGCTTTTTTGCCTCCTATTATCCCAGGCTCTCGGATTGCCTGTTACCAAGCAGACTATTTCTGCTTGGATTTCTAAGGCTATGTTGTTATGTGAAACATATTAAGACCCTTGCTTCTGTAAAGGCCCCATTCCACTAGGGCTGTAGCTTCATCAGGTGCTTTCTTCAAGGGATTGGATACTAGCTCTATTCTCTAAGTGGCTACATAGACTACAGTGCATACCTTCACTAAACATAACAGATTTGATGGCATTTCTATGTCTAGGGCAGGTTTTGCCAGAGCTATACTCCCAAAGCTGGTCTGATTTCCTGATGGACAAGACCAAATCTAAGTTGTCTAAGTAAAATCTATGCACATCCAGAGTGTGCAGCACCTTCTCTTTCTAACCCCCTGCTTTAAAGCCAGCTTTAGCGTGCTTTTGCGCTTATAATTTAAAGTTTGTCCTGTTTGTTGCATTTACCTGTTGAGGCTACACACTCAAGTGCGCTAGCCTGTGTTACATTTTTATTTACATTTGTTGACCGGGCTAGTCTAGCTGGATACATATCCCTTTTCAATAGACGCCCGCAGAGAAAAGCTCCAACATGAGTGAATTAATACATTCAAAATATTCTAAAAATGACTAGTTTCACATTACATAATAAGACATAAGAAAAAATTAATAAATTGTGAACAATGTAAGGTTTCATTAGAGTAGAAGTAAGAAATAAACGAGTCTTAATGCTTTAGTAGGGTTCATGTGAAGTCAATCAAAATCTATAGCATTAGAACATTAGCAAAACTTTTTAGTAGTGTTGTTCATAAGATATGGGGGTAATTGTTAAGGAAGCAGGAGAAAAAGAAACGGGAGGGGAGCGAAGAAAAGTAGATTCAGTCAGGCTTTGAGCAGGGGCAAAGCCAATGTATTTTAAGGTGGTCTCTAAGGTGTTTTTTAAAGATTAGAGAGGATGAGAGTGAGGTGAGTGTATTAGGAAGTTTGTTCCAGATTCTACCCACAGCACTGGAGAAGAGGGAATCGCTTGCTTTGTTATTAGAAGGGTTGCTGGCAATAAGTAGCTTATTAGCTGAGCGTAGTGTTGAAAGATTTTTATAAGGGGAGATCAGATTAGTAGGATGGTGCAGGATTTTTTGTGCAATCACAAGTTGATTGTATTGTAGTTGATTTTGTAGTTCTAACCATTTGAGTTGTTTATATTTATTGCATTTTCCTGCTGTTTGTTGCAGAAAAGAAAAAAAAATATCCTCATTTCCTGTCTTTCCTGACCTAGAGTAGTCCAAATACAGGCTTTGCTGTATTCTGGACTTTTGAAAAGTTCCTGTGTTGCCCATTTCCTTTCTTGGATAAAGGGAGGCTTCTTTGTTCACCAGTGGCAGTGGGGAGCTTGGAGCAGCCTATCTATCCCTGGAGGAGTGTTCCCAGCACAAGAATCTGGTAGTCTATTGGCCGTTTTGGGCCAATTTCTAGCTCTTTGAAGTCCCCCTGTATAAAACCCGCTTTAGCGTGGCTTTGTGCGATTTTGCGCATAGTCGGCTGCTCTTCACTTTTTCCCTTAGAACTGATCTAGTTCTCATAGTAAACACCCTATTCCCACTCTAAAGCCTGGCACTTGCTCACTAAAGCAATTCTATAAGTCAGCACTAAAAAATTAAAAGGACTACACCCTCACAAACTCACCTTGAGTACTTTGTTCCCCATTGGCCCTTTTTTTCAATTATAAAGGAATTCCCAATACTATTCTAGCATATCCAAAGGTCACTTGTCAATCTCCTCTCCGGTCCAGCTGGTGAATCTGGGAATCTTGAGGCAATGTTACAACTGCCTCATGTGCACAGACAACCCTCTCCTCCTCCCAACAAATTCCAACACACGTGAGAGATGCAACCATATAGCCAAAGTGGAGGCTAAGCTCTCTCAACTCAGTAATGGCGTAACCAGTCAGGAGGAGAAGGAAACAACACTCACTACAATTCCAGTCTCACATAGACCTACCACGACAGCAAACCAAACACACAAAAACATACTTGGAGGCTCTAAATAAAAATCTGCCTAAGCAGCAGAGACCTCCAAAGCAGACACCCAAGCAACGCTACCCCAAAACAAAACACGTGCAACACATAGCTCACAAAGCCAGTGTGCCGAACAGTCACAGCCCTTAAGGCTAAACAACACACCTGATACACTTGTAATAGGTGATTCTCTCGTCAGGCACACTGACGTCCCACTCACCAGGCTGAACAAGGAGAAGGTCACGGTGAGCTGCCTGTCTGGCGCTAGGATCCGCCACATAACACGAGCACTCGGGTCACTCCAAGGCAAGTACAAATATGACTCAGTCATTGTCCATGCTGGTGTGAATGACCTGAAACGTACCTCCCTGGACTACATGGAGAGACAGAGGAGCCCTTTGAGAATGTAGCCCAGGCCGGTATGACCCTGACCTTGAGTAGCATGTTACCCTCACCAAGAACGATGCCACAATATGAAGACAAGATGATCAATTTCAACAATTGGCTTAAGTATTGGTGTCATTCAAAGGGGATCCAATGCCTGTCTGCCTGGGATGACATGCTCGACAAGCCACGATGCTTCGCTAGGGACGGCTTGCACCTGTCACCCGCGGGCTTTCAGATATTGGCAAAGGCTCTTGCCACCCCCATAGTGCCTGTTTTAGGCAAGGCTCAAAAGACAAACCCACCTCCATAGGTATCACAAGGGATAAGAAACTAAGAGTAATGCTACTCAACGCCAGAAATCTAAACCTCAAGATGCACGCACTCGAAACTCTCCTTAGCATGGAGAACATTGATATCTGTGCAGTAACAGAAACCTGGTTCAAGGCTCCCGAGAGCACCCCAGCACTACCAGGTTATACCTCATACCATGTTTTTTGGCCCCAAAACTTGGACCAAACCACAAAAGGAGGGGGAGTATCAATATTTGTCAAAGATACCCACACCTCCAGGTTGGTGGCACAGCACGAAGCATCAGAGCCTATCCATGTGCAAGTAACAGTGGGTAAAACTGTCTTCCAGTTTATAGCCTGCTACAAACCACCCTCTCAAACCCAGGAACCCCACTCGGCCTTCCTGAGAACACTGGAAAATATGAAGGTCTCTCCAAACACTATTATATTGGGCGACTTCAGCTACCCTAACATAGACTGGGAGCAATAGTCTAGCTCCAACACCCTAGCCCAAAGGTTCCTAGAATTTATAAACTCATCACTCATTAGACCTATGATTGAGTACAATGCCCTGTTCGGAATGTATTTGACCAGACACCTGCTGCAGCTTGAAAGGCCCCAAAAGTTCCTCACCAAAAGGATAAAGGGTCTCAAAAATATGTCTTATGCTGCCCGACTGAAAGAACTCCAGCTCTATTCAGTCTCATACCGCTTGCTCAGAGGTGACCTGTGCCTGACATATAAGGCCATGTCAAACCCAGATTTGATGAATATACTTCACCTCAAAAAATCTAGATCCCTCAGAACCACAAGGGCGGGAGACTTAAACCTTGACATGGTTATAAATAGAACGTACTGGAGGGACAGATTCATCACCCAGAGACTCCCTATGCTGTGGAACAAAATCCCGGTACATGTGAGGCAGAGCACCTCGCTGGCCTTGTTCAAGAGGAATCTTGACCAATGGATGGGAGATCGCAGATATAACCCAGGGATTACTTCAGTGTCACTGCTTGACAGAGGCACAGCAAAATGATAGGCATAGTTTTTATTCAAACTAAAGGGGTGGCAAAAGCCACATAACTATGGGCTAGGCTTATAAATGCCCTTGGGCAGATAGCCTAGTATGAACCTATGAACCTAAATGCTATGGAACAACTTGTTGCCACTCCCACAAGAGGGGAAAACATACTGGACCTGATCATCACCAACATGGGGACTCTATGCTCCAGACCAGAAGTGTATCCCTCTCTGGTAAGATCAGACCATAAACTAATGTCACTAGATATTCACATCCCGAACCCAGCCCCTGCCCAGAAAACCATAGTGAAAAACTTCTCTAAAGCAAATTTCACACTCCACAAAACCGAGGTGGAATCCTTCAAAGCCCCCGGGCCTGTGGAAAATATTGCCCAGACCGCAGAATCCTTTATAAACACGTTCTATGAGCACCTTCAGGAATGCATGGATCATGCAGTCCCAGATGAAACCAAGACCCAATCCTCCAAAGTTAGGCGCCCTGTCTGGTGGACCCCAGCCATAAACAAAACTATACAATAGAAGGAGAAAGCTACTACATGATAAAGAAAAATCCCAAAAAGGGAAGGCATCTCTGATCAGTATTCGCAAAAAAACTATGGGCACTCATAAAATCGTCTAAGACCAGCTCCGAGAGAAAAATTGCACAGAACACTAAGGATAATCGCAAGGCTTTCTTTAGTTGTGTTAGGAACTTTGGTGGGAATTCCCAGATATGCTCAGAATTAGTCCAAAATGACAAAAAATACACCGAACCCACAGACATTGCCAACATCCTAGATGACAGGTTCAGTGCAAACTTCTCCCCCCCCTTCCCCACCAAAAGGGCAAATATCTAACCCAGCAGAGTGCTGCCCACCTGACATCTCAGATGTTCAGGTAAGAGCCGCCCTCTCCAAAGCAAAAAAACACAGCATCAGTGGGACCAGATGGTGTCCCGGGCTGCGTATTACATGAACTCCAAGAAGAACTAAACCCAAACATAAAACTACTGTTCAATCTCAGCCTTACTACAGGGTATGTACCCAAAGAGTGGCGTACAGCAACAGTGGTCCCTCTCCACAAAGGTGGTGCCTCAACGGATCCTGGAAACTATCACCCCATAAGCTTAACTAGCTTGGTCTGCAAAGCTATGGAAAGGATCATCATGGACCTCATAAATAAAGACATTGGGGACCTACAGACACTGGATCCTACCCTGTTCGGCTTTAAGGGCAGATCCTGCCTCTTAAACCTGGTCGAATTCTTTGAAACAGTCACCAAGGCCATTGATGAGGGGAAGGTGGTCCACACAGCCTACCTGGACCTTGCAAAAGCCTTAGATACAATGCCCCAATCGGGCATTATAGATAAGCTCACCAGCTTAAATATAAACCTCTATGTCACTAGATGGGTTGCAAACTGGCTCAAGGACAGAACCCACATGGTTAGAATTGCTGGAGCCATGTCAGACTCCAAACCAGTTACAAGTGGCGTCCCACAAGGCTCAGTCCTGGGACCACTCTTGTTCGGTATATATTTTTCTCGGAGGTACAGGCTAACACGGAAGGACTGCGGCTGACCAAGTTCGCAGATGACTGCAAACCGGGCGCCATAATCGACTCTCCAGCCGAGACAAGCATCCTCCAAAAGGGCCTCATAGAAACAGACAACTGGTGCCAGAGCCATGGCCTCAAGCTAAACGCCAAAATGTGTATAGTCATCCCCTTTGGCAAAAACAAAGTGTCCACAAATTACCACACAAGTGGTAATCCATTAAGTACGGAAGAAGTAATTAGGGACCTTGGGACCCAAGTTGATAGCAATCTCTCATTTGACAACCACGTGGCCAAAGTGGTTAGAAAAACATTTTATATAGCCCACCTAATCATGAAGGGATTCACATCTAGATCAGGGGAGGTTATCGTGCCTCTTTACTCATCCCTCATCAGGCCCATAATTGAGTACAATGCCCCTTTTGGGATGTACCTTACCAGACACCTGCAGCAACTGGAAAGACCCCAAAAGTACCTCACCAAGAGGATCAAAGGGCTCAAACAGATGCCATATGCTGCCTGGTTAAAGAAACTCCAGCTCTACTCAGTGGCATACCGCCTGCTCAGAGGCGATCTGTGCCTGACGTATAAAGCCATGTCCAACCCGGAATTAATGGACATGCTGCACCTCAGAAAATCCAAATCCCATCGAGCTACGCGCTTGAGAGACTTGAACCTCAGCACTGAATTAAATAGGACATGCTGGAGGGACAGATTCATAACCCAGAGGCTCCCTTCACTCTGGAATAAAATCCCAGTCCAGGTTAGGCAGAGTCCCTCATTTCCTCTCTTCAAGAGGAATCTTGATGAGTGGATGGGAGATAGTAGGTTTACCCCGGGTATCACTTCTGTGTCACTGTTAGACAGAGGCACAGTATACTAACCTCGAAAAAGGGCATAGCAAAATCCATTTAAAATGGGTGGCGAAAGCCAAATGGCTAGGCTTATAAATGCCCTAGGGCAGATAGCCTAGTATGAACCTATGAGAGCTCAACTGCTTCTTCCTCCACCCTCTCTCCATGCTCTCTTGTACTTTCCCTCATGTTAAGAGTACTGCAACAGATGAATAGAAGAACATAGAATAATAGTGTAAAATCTTACCTTAATGACATGTCCTTCTCTTCTCTGTTGCAGTATTACAGACCCTCCCTCCTTCCCCCTGGTTGTTTGGTTCTTTACCTTGGATGGTCCTACCCTACTTTCATTAGGCTGGTTTTCCTCCTGGGGCATTCTGTTCTGAGGTTGGTGTGTGCATACGTCACTTCTTTGGTCAACGTACAGCAGTTGCTTACATGTGACGTACCAGACACCCTACAGTAGTAAAAGACTTGTGTACTGACAGAGTCGGGTAGCCTACTGCGGAAAACTCCCTCATGTTAAGAATACTGCAATAGAGAATAGAACATCTATCATTATGGTAAGATTTTACTCAACTGTTCTATCTGTCAACATTGGTGGATGTGTGTCGCAGCCTGTGGTTTCTTTGATAACCAGCCTGCTGCTGCACCTGACAAAACAGAATGTAACAAGTTCTCAGTCTTTCAAATTTCTGTACATTTATCACAGGCCTGATCCAACAGCAATAGCCTTAGTTAATCCAGCTGCTGCTTAGGATTTCATTAATTCTAATGCTTCCCGTTCTGTCAAGGATGGTAAAACAATTGACAAGTTGGGAATAAAGTGTTTTTGCAACTTTGATTTTTAGAATCCTGAATTTTCAGGCTCGTATGTTAATTTATCCTGACTAATTTTGAAAGTATGAGAAACGTTTTATCTGCGTTTCCTTCATGTGAGGAAATGTGTGTGATTGTTTCTTTAATTTCTCAGATTACTTTTCATGGTTTAAAGTGTGTTTGACTCTAGATAGTACATCCAGGGCAATTCCCACAGGTACTTTGAGAAGGTTTGCTTGGCTGTGTTCTCAGAACTTCCCAAAAGAATTAAAAAGCATTTTAAATTCTCTCTTGGATAGTTAATTTTTGGACCCCTGCTGCAGAGGTTATCAAAAAATGTGATGAGGGGGGTAACCTAATACAGATTGCGTCTCAGATTTGTCAGCCGTCCTGTAGAATTTTTTAATTCCTCTTCTAATTTTGGCAAGGAAAAAAAAGTACAGATCTGATGTATTCATTCTTCCTCACAAATGGGTCTAGGATCCGATCCTTGGATCCGATTGACCCATACTCAAGACTTTGGATCCAATTTCCAAACTCCTTCCTCTACCCACATTGCTCTATCCTGTCCCCAACTCCTCTGATCTCATTTGCCGCCATCATGGTAAGACTGTCGATCCACACTTGAACTGTAAGATGCATCTTTTTGGTAATTTCTGTCAAAATGTTGATTTCAGTCCTTTCTCGTTACTGTTAAAAGTTAGTGACAACTTTTTTCCTCCCTCTAGCTGTCGCTGGCATCAGGATATTCTCCTTTGCTATCCCGTGTTTCTCTTTCTATTCATACCACTTTGGT
Source organism: Protopterus annectens (assembly GCF_019279795.1). Taxonomy (NCBI): domain Eukaryota; kingdom Metazoa; phylum Chordata; order Ceratodontiformes; family Protopteridae; genus Protopterus; species Protopterus annectens. The sequence goes on along the minus strand of NC_056725.1, from coordinate 1,875,000,257 downwards.
ACTTTGCCTTTTTCTTGTGCTATTATAGTTATCTCTCTGTCTATGTGTATGTGTATATATATATATATATATATATATATATATATATATATATATATATATATATATATATATATATATATATATATATATATATATATATATATAGTGTGTTTCTCTCTGTTTCTCTCTCTCTCTCTCTCTATATATATATATATATATATATATATACACACACACACACACACACACATACACACATATTTTATATATATATATATATATATATATATATATATATATATATATATATATACACACATACACACACACATATTTTATATATATATATATATATATACATATACATATGTACACACACACATATTTTATATATATATATATATATATACATATATATATATATATATATATATATATATATATATATAAATAAATTAAAAAATTCTTCACGTGGATTAAAACAGCTTGTGTCTTACTGTCTAGTTTTTTCTTTTCAGTTTACACTTTTTGTTTAATAACCCTTTTTCTTTTTAGGGTTTACTGATATATTGCTGAAGATGTCTGAGATCTATAGGTTTCAAGAAGATCCCAAACTCTGATGCCCACAGGAAGTGTGTGTATTGTTTGGGAGCTTCCCATCCTGACTGCATGCACCACTTTATCAATCCTAGGGTGCTCTTTGATAGATATAATAAGTTATTCTTGAAAGGCGTAATTCCAACTTTTACTGGGGATCAACCCCCCTCCAAAGCATCGCAAGGTGCATTGGAGTTGAGGAAATGACCTCCTCTTAAATCTCGAGAGCATCCTCGGAACTGTCAAAGAAGGTATGGATGTCTCTGATCCTACCTCTTAGGTGCCGAAGTCCTTCAGGCGACCCTTGGATTCACAGCGCTCCTCTGATCCGATTGGTTCAGCCCCTACTGTAAGCTTTCCTCTGCCGTCCACCTCCTTTTTTGATCTGACCAGTAGAGGACGTACATGGGAAATAATTTTAAAGCCTGTATCTCCAGCCCTGCCTTCAGAACTGTTCCAGTTACTGAGGAAGTATTCCAGGCCAGCATCATCCAAATCTTCAAGGAGTCGGACAGTGGATGTTTACAGGATGATGCAGAGATTTCTGGGCTCAGATCCAGGTGGTGGTCCTGCCAGTTCTGTTCCCTATTGGATCTGTGAGTGCACCTGCTCTGCCAATCCTTTCCTCTTCTCTGATCTGACCTGTGGCTTCTGAGTTCCGGGGTACGAGATCCCTGAGAGGTTCAGCGACTGATCAGAGGAAGCTTCCTACCATGACTCCTACAGTGTCCCTGACCAGTCCTGCCCCGATTCCCTAAGACCAGATCAGGTCTCTGATCCGTGACACTGGTGCTAGTTCTGATGGATTGGGTTTGGGTCCAACCTTATCAGATCCATCCCTTCCCCTCAGAGCCTCTGCCCTGGACAGCTCTGATCCAGCAACACTACCAGCTTCCCATCTGTGGTAGCTTCGGCCCCAAGGTAGGGGTGAGAGGGTTTCTCAGGTCCATCAGCTTTCCAGGTGGTAGGGCTTTCTCTTTGCAGAGAGATCTGTCCCCCCTCAACCTCTATCCTAACCAATGCCCCTCATTGGGTCTGTGCTTTAAGCCCATCATACCTGTTCCTCAGGTTCAGCCAGTTTCAGGAAGCCTACACACACATTCCCCAGAAGGATTTCCCCCTTCTTCTGATAGCTCTCGCGAACACCCCATGGAAGAGGTCCCTTGGAAGAGAATATGTAAGAGGAGGTGCATAGACTTGCCTTTGGAGTCTGTCACAGAAGACACTTTTCCTGTATCCACCCCGATTGCCATCTGATGATTTCTCCTTTGGAGATATCCTGGAAATCCTCAAATAGAAGGGTTGCCGGTCTTCCCAGTCTCCTTCTGAGGAATGTGTTTCCTGGAGACTTTTGGTGCTGGACCATCTACATCTTGGTTGACAACAAAAACCTCCAAACACCCCCTTTAGAAGATGAACTTATTGATCTGGTCTCCTGCCTGGGTTGGAAGGAACCAGACACTGTCGAGCCTATCCCTATGTCCCCAGATAAGTTTTTAGCTCCCCCTTCTGGTAGGCCCCACTGGAGCAAGGGAATCCCTGTTGATGCTCTAGTGGCAGCAGCCACTAAGGAGCTAGATGAACAAAGCTCCTCTGTCCATTCACGGAACAGGGAATCCAGACCGATACAGATTCGGAAAGAGCGTGTACACCTCTGCTACATTTGCGCTGAGGTCATTGAACTGTCTGGCATGCTTCTCTCGTCTGCAGAGAGATTTGCTGAAGGAACTTTCAAATTCTCTCCGAGTCCATGTCTGCGGAGGATCTCAAGAAGGTTTCTCCACAACTGGCCACTCTTCTGACTGTTTCTTGTACATCGATGAGGCTGATCTCTCATGCAGCAGGGGATGCTTTATGAACTGATTCTTCAGGCATAACTATTAGGAGACATGCCTGGATGAGGCTATGCAACTTTGCGGAGCCCATTAAGTTGCAATTTGTTAATGCGCCCTTTGATGGCTCTTATTTGTTCTGGCCATCAATTAAAGATATGCTCACCTGCAGTGAACAAAAGGGAAAGACTCTGCCATACGAATCAAAATTTCTAGCCCTCAACGTACTTTCTGTAGAAACTAGCCCAGAGGGCAGATTTGTCTGTTTTAATTGACTTAAAATTATTTAAGAAATGTGAAACTTAAGTTAATGTTCAACTCTTGAGAATCACAATACCAAATTATTCTTATTTAGAAAACCCAGTGCATATAACCCACTGAGCCATCCCATATTAGATGTCTTTTATCGTCTCTGTGAAGACGAAATATAGCAATATTTAGAGAAAGGAAATGGGAAAAAGAGGGTTTGAAAATTTGACCCTAGAAGAAAAAGCATTATTGGAATTAGAATGAGATAGTAAAATAGTTATTAAACCAGCTGATAAGGGAGGCTGTGTAGTGGTGATGGACAGGGCTTTTTATTTCAATACTATAAATGAGATGTTGAGATGAAAGTACATATAAAATGGTTCATAGAGACACTATATTGAAAGGCAAGGAAAATGTATTGAATGCTTTAATACTGTGTGAATAGTTCCATTGGATCTGAAGAACTTTTTTGCTATTTAGTGGTTGAAAATCCCTTAGAACCTATTTTACAAGGCATGGCCAAAGTCATAAAGACCTATATTGTCAGGTAGCGGTTGGCTTACCGAGCCGCTATCATTATATGTAGAAAAACGACTAAAACCTGTACTTCAGAAGTATGACTTAGTCCTACATGGCAGTTAACAACTTTTACAGGACGTCTACACCTGTTTGTGTAGTAATTCTGAGATGGGATGAATGTAACATTTTTGGTGACACTTGATGTTACCTCATTATTCACTGTCATACCGAATCAAGAAGGGATAGCAATGGTTAAGAGATTAGTGGTCCGTAAGAATGCCCGTACAATACAGTAGAATATTGATTTCATATAAATTTTTTTGAATATGTTTTTTGTATTTGATGGCTTATATTATATGCAAACATCTGGTGTAGCTATGGGCACACCTTGTGCAAATAGCTATGGCAATGTAGTCATGGCAGAATGGGAAAGTGAAGTGTTATTCAATCATGTAACGTACAAAGAAGAGCTCTACTTTCATCGCTGCTTCATAGATGACCTCTTTCTTTTGTGGAAAGGTGATGAATTACACCTGCATGAGTTTGTGATGTATTTAAATAATAGTGCAATCCTAAAATTTATTGAAACTCATTCAAGACACCAGATTGATTATTTAGACACAAGAATAACCAGGGATGAAGAAGGGACTTTTCATACCATTCGATATGGAAAAGCCACATATCTCCATAGAACAAGTATGCACCTCAGGCACATCTTTAGTAGCGTATTTAGGGGTCAAACTATGAGGTCTTCAAGACTAGCGGATAGAGAGGAAATTTTTGAAAATGTGTCAAGTCAGTTAAGTGTTGATTTTAAGGGAAGGGGTTATAAACAAGGTGACACAATGACAGCTTGTGATTTGGCTAAACAGTTGACTGCTAATGCTAAACCATATTTTTCAGATCGAATGATGGATAGAACGGAAAACCGCCTCAGCCATACTATTTTTATTTTGACATATTCATGTGATGAGAGAGAACTGAGAAGGGTTATTGATAAACACTGGCATTTATTACAGATAAATGCAGATATAGCTGAGATAGGGAATAAACAGATTTGGCAATAGCAATACTAGATCTTTAAAGCAGAGGCTAAGGGGAAGGGATATTTATGGGATAAACAGCAAGATGTTGGAACTAAAAATGTAATAGTTGCTCTTTCTGCAAGTTTATAGCTACATCTACTGTTTTTATTCATCCTGATACTGGTAACAGTTATAGGTTGAAAGTGCAAGCAGATTGTAACATGAAAAATTTAGTGTAGCTTGCCTGCTGTGTAGTTAATTTTATGTAGACAAAACTAATAGATGTTTACGAGAGAGTATTAAGGACCATCTTTATTGTGCATGTAAAGGTCATGCTTATAGTGGACTGGCTAAACAAATTTTAGAACAGGGTTCAGAACGAATTTAGATTCATGGTATTAGACGTGTTATATGAAGGAATAAGAATGGGGAATATCACAAATTGAACAGAAGAGGTAAACTCCAATAGATTTTAAAATTGAGAGCACATCGGGCAAGAGGGTTGAATGAACATGTATCTATTGGGCCTGCCCTTAAGAACAGGAAACTTGGGAGATCAAATAGCCCTGAGTAGCATCCTGCCTTCGCCTAGATTGATACCACAGTATAAGGACAAAATGATTGACTTCAGCAGTTGGCTAAGCTTCTGGTGTCCTTCAAAGGGAATCAAGTCTGCCTGGGACGACATGATCGACAAACCGCGATGCTTTGCCGGAGATGGTCTGCACCTGTCACCCCTGGAATTCGGGTTACTGGCTAAACCTCTTACCTCCCCATAGTGCCTTTATAGGCAAGGTTCAAAGGACAAAACCACCACAGTAATAGATATAAGCATGCAAAATCTGAAATTAATGCTACTCAGTGCTAGAAGTCTAAACCTCAAAATGCACTCTCTCAAGGCACTCCTAAAATGGAGAACATCTATGTCTGTGCAGTAACTGAGACCTGGCTCAAGACTCCAGAGAGCAACCCTGCAATACCAGGCTACAACTCTTACCACACTTTTCAGCCACCAAACCAAGACCGAAACACTAAAGGTGGAGGAGTGTCCATATTCACACCTCCAGGCTAGTTGCCCAACACAATGCATCTGAAATTCTCCAGGTGCAACTATAACACTAGGTAAGACTGCAATCCAAATTGTAGATTGCTACAGACCCCCCCCCCCCCACCATGCCCCAAGATTCTCACTACCCCTTTCTCAACATAATGGAAAATATTAAGATACAACCAAACACCCTAATATTTCAACTACCCTGCCATTAACTGGGAAAACTACTCGGGTACCAACATCTTTTCCCAACGTTTCTTGGAATTCATAAATTCCAGCGCCCTGGATCAACTAATCCATTGTCCCAACAGGGGCTCCAATATCCTAGACCTGGTCATTACCAGCGTGGGAGATAGGTGCTCCACACCAGTGGTCACCCCCCTCATTTTTCAGGTCTGACCATAAGCAAATCACCCTTGACATCTACATACCACCCCCCCAGTAAGGAAACCTCCGTAAGATACTTCTCCAAAGCCAATTTATGCTACTTAAGTCAGAAGTGACAAACTTCATGGCACCCATGTTGATGGGAGCTGGAAGTTCGACTGCTGAATCCTACACTATACGAGCACATCCACTCATGCATGAATCGTGCCATCCCAAATAGAACCAAGATGCTCTCCTCCAAAAAAAAAAAAAAGAGGCAAATCTGGTGGTCCTCTGGCATAAACAACCCATACAACAGAAGGAAGAAACTGTTGCAGAAAAGAGGAAAATCCCAGGATGCAAAAAACTCCCTTACCAGCCTCAGTAAGAAGCGGAGTTTCCTCATAAAATCCTCCAAATTTAGTTACGAAAATAAAAATGCCAAAGATTCCAAAGACAACCACAAGGCATTCTATAGTTATGTCAAGAATCTAAATGGCAATGCTCAGATCTGCTCTGAGCTACAACAGAATGGCATTAAATGTACTGATACCAAGGATATTGCCATTATCCTGGCAGATCAATTTAGTGCCAACTTCACCACCCTCTCACCCCCTAAAGGGCCCATCTCAATACCAAAAGATTGCCAAATTCTGGTAATCATGGCCACACAGGTAGAAACCTCACTCTCCAAAGTTAAGAATACAGCATCCATGGGACCAGATGACATCTCGGGCTGTGTACTAAATGAACTGGCACCTCACCTAAGTGTCCTGTTTAATCATAGCCTCACCTCAGGCTTCATGCACACTGAGTGGTGCCTAGCTACAGGTATCCCACTCCATAAGGGAGGATCTACCTTTTCTCCTGGGAACTACCGTCCCATCAGTCTGACGAGCCTGATCTGCAAGGGTATGGAATACATTATCATGGAACTTATAAACAAAAACATTGGCAACCTTCAAACACTGGACCTCACCAATTTTGGGTTCGTGAAGGGCCGATCTTGTCTCCTGAACTTCTTCGAATCAGTCTCCAGAGCTGTGGACGAGGGTAAGGCGGTCCACACAGCCTATCTGGACCTTGCCAAGGCCTTCGACACCACCCCCCACTCTGGAATCCTAGATAAACGTACTAAGCTGGGCATAAATCCCTACATCACTCTAGGAGTTGCCATCTGGCTTACTGACAGAACCCAGACTGTAAAAGTAGCCAACTCCAAATCCAGCTCCAGACAAGTAACAAGTGGAGCACCTCAGGGTTCAGTCCTTGGACCGCTCTTGTTTGGTATCTACTTTTCCGAAGTACAGGCCAATACTAAGGAACTCTGGCTAACAAATTTTGCAGATGATTGCAAGCTGGGAGCCATTATTGAATCCCCAAATTATGTGGATATTCTACCAAAGGGCCTTACAGAAACAGATTCTTGGTGCTAGAGCGATGGGCTCATGCTTATTGACAAGAAATGTATAGATGTTCTTGTTTCACTGTTGCAATCCTAACCAATGGGGTATCCCGCTCCTGGTAGCCCTTGATCGGCCAGAATACCAAAGGTAAGTAAATATGACATCGGCTGTCGTCTGTTGTAAAGGACGTCAGGACGTCTGATACAAAAGGAGGAATTCGACGTCACTTCCTCAGTCTTCCTTGCCGCGGAGCCCGAAGCAGAAGCATTTCTTGCACGAGTGCTGGTCGGCAGTTTACCTTTTTTGGTTTCAGACTACAAAATTGAAGTCAACTACAGCTAAATACCCCGTTGGGGATCTTTTTTTTCTTGCCTTAACTAATGTCAGAAAAGGTTAATAATTGTCTTAACTATGGAAAGCAGATTCCCCATAGAGATTTTCATTCCTATTTTATTTGTTTATAGACCTTGACCCCGACGTTCCTAAGTGTGATCTCTGAGCTTCCTTTAATCCGCGCAGTATTCGTCGTCGGGCTATGCTTTTAGCTAAACATTTTGGAGTTTGGCCTAAGTTTGTCGGTATGGCGTCTGCTGGTCTTCAGGCTTTGGATATCCCCAAGAAGAGTAAGGATAAGTACCGCGACAAGCTTCAGAGGGTCAAGTCCTTGGATGATAAGTTGGTAGTCAATCGTGCGGTAGCCAGTGAGGCGCCTTTGCAGCCCCTGCAGCCCGCAGATTTTCAACTACAGGCCCCAGTTGAGACCATTTCAGAGTCACCCAGGCCTCCGGCTTCTATTTTGCCTTCTGACCTCTCATCTGTCGCCTCTTCAGCTGGATCTGGAGCCGCTAAGCTGACTCCGGTGTCCGAGGCCTCTGTTCTTCGTTCAGACAGCAAGCTCATACCGATGACCTCTGCTGCAGCTTCGGCATTTGCCAGGCCGCCTGAGCTGACTCCGGTGTCCGAGGCCTCTGTTCTTCATTCAGACAGCAAGCTCATACAGATGACCTCTGCTGCAGCTTCGGCAGTTGCCAGGCCGCCTGAGTCCTTCAGATCTGCAGGTAAATCTTCCAGTCATAAGCCTGTGAAAAAGCAGGCTCCAGTTTCTTCTCGTTCCCCTCAATCCCAAATGGTTAAAATGGCTAATGACCTTTTGACTCTTATTAGGAGTTCACAGCCTCCTCCTAAAAGGAATAGGGATGTTTCTCCTGAGGATTTTTCTGGTTCTGATACTTCTAGCATTTCTTCTGACGAAGAGGATGTTTCTCAGGTTTTTTCTCCTTTTGAAGATTCAAACGCAGAGGAGTCCATCCCTTCTGCTGCTCCTCCAGAGGATTTCTCTCTTGGTGATAATTTGAATACTCTCAGGGAGCATTTTAAATGGGAAAAGTTAAAATGATCCCCAATCTGAGAAAAGGATTATGGAGTTTTGGATTTGCTTCAGCATAAGCCTCTGGCTATTCCCCCAGTGTTGGAAGTGGTTGATGATGTTTTTCTGGAAAATTTCTGGACTCCAAATTCGGTTCCTTCTGCTCCCAGGAAACCTGACAGGTACTATAGAGTTCCTGATTCTCATGTGTTTCTTTTCAGGAATCCTTTGGCTGATCCAGAGGTTATTTCTCAAGGCCCTAAAGGAGTTAAGGCCACTGTAACCAAAAATCATGTCCCTTCTGACAGGGAATCTAGGAACCTAGATAGGTGGGGTAAAAATGTTTATACCTCTACCACTCTTGCTGTTAGGTCTACTAATTGTCTTTTTCATATGCTGAAGTACCAGCAGCATACCTTGGAAGCTATTAAGTCAAGGATAGCAAGTGCGCCTCTGTTGGCGGAGAGTAAGGATATGCAGGATTTGCTAAATTCTGCCAGTCTTGTCAATAAGCATCCATTACATTGTGGTTTTGACATTCTAGAAGCCTCCTCCAGGGCTACAGCTACTGGATCTGTTATTAGAAGGCATGCTTGGCTCAGGGAACAGCCCCTACCAGAGCTTGTCAAGGCTAAGCGTTTAGATGTACCTTTGCATAAGGATAGTCTTTTTTGGCAACAAAACAGAGGAAGTGCTCAAGAAGATGGAGGATAAGGCTAAGTCTGTGCAACAGTTAAGGACTTTCTGCAAGTTCAACCTCCTCGCTTTAGCAGGAATTACCCTTCTAAGAGTTGGATGTTTCTTGATACCAGCAGACAGAACCATTCTAGCATTAGAGGTTACAAATCTTCTAGGGGGCAGATGGCTACCCCTCAAAGGTCTAAGCATTGGCAGACTTCCACTTCCAAGGTGGGAAGTTCTAAGCCTGCATCTCAATCCAAGCATTCTCAATGACTCTATCCAACTTCTTCCCTGCCCGGAGAGTCCCTTAGGAGGAAGGTTGTTTTTTTTTGCAAGTGTCTGGGCTACCATCACGAACGACAATTGGGTACTCAGAACTGTTTCCCTGGGACGCAAGTTTTCTTTCCACACCTTTCCAGTACCCAAAGGATTCCTAGACGCTCCTTCAAACCAAAGGGCAGAAGTAGAAAAACAAATTTTGTCTCCGTTACATCTGGGAGCAATAGAATCAGTTCCTGCTCAGCAGGTAGGCCAGGGTTTTTACTCTAGACTTTTCCTAGTTCCGAAAAAAGAAGGTATCTGGCGTCCTATCCTAGATCTATCCATCCTGAACTCTTTCTTGGTAGTTCCAAAGTTCAGAATGCTCACTCTGCATCAGTTGCTGCCAGTGTTAGAAAAGGATTCCTGGGTGGTAACTTTGGATCTCAAAGAAGCTTATCTGCACATCCCTGTCAGGAAAAGTTACAGGCATTTCCTTCGTTTCAGGGTGGGCAAGCAACATTATCAATTCTCTGCACTGCCCTTTGGTTTGTCTACTGCTACCAGAGTCTTTGCAAAGTGCCTGGCTCCAGTCATTGCTTTTTGTAGGCAGAAGAAAATTCAGATTTATCCATACTTGGACGGCTGTCTAATTCAAGCAAATCCTTCAGAACAGCTGTTAAAGGGTCTAGAATTTATAAAGACTCTTCTCTCTTCCCTGGGTTACACTCTTCAACGAGGAAAAATCAAAAATGGTGCCATCCAAGGAGATAACATTCCTGGGAGTGAGTCTGAACACAGCCGCCCAGATATGTATCACCCAGGAGAAGCAGGCAACTCTTTCAGTTTACTTCAATGACTTGGCAAGCTTGTCCCAGCTCACTGCAAGGAAATACCTGCAAGCTCTGGAATACATGGCCCTTTGCATGCTCATGATTCAATATGCAAGACTGCATATGAGGAAATTGCTATGGTACTTCAAGAACATTTGGTTTCCACACATAGGACCTGGATATGATAATTCCTTTGCTTCAGTGTCTGCAGACAGAGTTTCTGTGGTGGGCGAAAGCCTGTATACAAAACAAAGGCATGCCTTTTCACCCACCCCCTGCCACTCAGGTTCTTACCACAGACTCATCGGACTATGCCTGGGGAGCACACCCCTGGATGGCAGATGCATACAGGGATGTTGGAATGCCCAGCAGATGCACCTGCCCATAAATCTGAAGGAGTTGATAGCAGTTCAGCAGGCCTTACTAGCTTTCAAGCATCTTCTTTCTCCAGGAACCCTGCTCATCATAACGGACAACACCACAGTCATGTGGTACATCAACAAGCAAGGGGGGACTCACTCTTGCCCCCTGTGCAGGCAGAGCATGAATCTTTGGTCCATAGCTGCATCCCCGGGCCTGCATCTCCTAGCTCAGTTCCTTCTAGGAAGGCTCAATGTTTTGGCAGACCAGTTGAGCAGACAAACCCTGGATCCTCACGAGTGGCAACTGAACAGAGCATTCTTTTACAGCATCATTCAATGTTGCGGCACACCTCAGGTGGATCTTTTCTCCTCCCCAGACAACCATCTTCTACCTCTTTTTTTGCACCAGACAGCATCACAGCAGAGCCTGGAAAGTGGATGCTCTGTCCTTCTCTTGGATGCTGCTGTCAGTTTGTCTTCCCTCCTCTTCCCAGAGTATCATTGAAGATCAGGGACGAACGACCAAGGACTATTCTCATAACTCTGGACTGGCCCAGACAGCATTGGTATCCACTGCTTCACAGATTCTCTCAATTTCCTCCTCTGCATCTTCGTCTGAAGCCGTATCATTTGGTTCAGGAAGGGGGAAACATTCTACATCCTCATCTTCAGTCTCTCCATTTGGCAGTATGGCTCATTGTATGACTCCATCTTTTTCTTCCCTTTCCCAGCAGGTGGTTGACTTGCTGAGGGAGGCCTAGCACTAGGAAGTCCTACGCTGGCAAATGGGAAAGATTCTTTCATTGGATGCAGGCTAGAGGGGAATCTTCTCAACCTACCCTTCCTCTGATCCTGGAATACCTGGCTGATTTGCTTCAGGGTGGTCTTTCTTTTTCCTCTGTTAAGAGGAAGACCTCCAAAGTAGACATCCAAGCAACCTCCACCCCCCCCCCCAACACAAACCATGAAACACATACTTCACAAAACCAGTGTGCCATGCAGTCACAGCCCTTAAGGCAAAATAACATACCCAACATATTAGCAATAGGTGACTCTATAGTAAGGCACACTGATGTCCCACTCACTAGGCTGAATAAGGAGAAGGTTACTGCTAGCTGCCTTTCTGGTGGCAGGATCCACCACATAACACAAGCACTCAGGTCACTCCAGAACAAGTACAAATACGACTGTCATTGTCCATGTTGGTGTGAATGACCTGAGCTGTACCTCCCTGGACTACATGAAAAGAGACATGGAAGAGCTCTCTGATCTTGTAGCCCAGGCCGGTATGACCCTGACCCTGAGTAGCATCCTGCCCTCACCAAGAATGATACCACAGTATAAAGAAAAAAGTATCAATTTCAACAATTTGGCTAAGTTTCTGGAGTCATTCAAAGGGGGTCCAGTGTCTGTACGCCTGGGATGACATATTCGACAAGCCACGCTGCTTCGCTAGTGACGGCTTGCACCTGTCACCCTTAGGCTTTCGAATACTGGCCAAGGCTCTTGCCACACCCATAGTGCCTTTTTTAGGCAAGGTTCAAAAGACAAACCCACCACCATAAGTAGCACAAGTAACAAAAAACTGAGGGTAATGATACTCTGCCAGAAGTCTAAACCTCAAAATGCACACACTCGAGGCACTCCTCAGTATGGAGAAAATTGTTATATGTGCAGTAACAGAAACCTGGTTTAAGGCTCCAGAGAGCACCCCAGCACTACCAGGCTACAACTCATACCATACATTTTGGCCACAGAAACCGGACAGAAATACAAAAGGTGGGGGCGTATCCATATTCGTCAGGGGTACCCACACCTCCAGGTTAGTGGCACAGCACTATGGTTAAGTGATCATTCACGTGCAACTAACAACGAGCAAAACTGCAATTCAAATTGTAGCTTGCTACAGATTACCCACCATGTCCCAGGACCCCCATTCTGCATTTCTGGAAACACTGGGAAATATAAAGGTCCTACCAAACACCCTAATATTGGGTGATTTCAATTACCCAAACATTAATTGGGAGAACTAATCAAATATTAACTCCCTTGCCCAACATTTCCTAGAATTTATAAACTCAAAACGCCCTGGATCAACTGGTCAACACTCCCACCAGAGGTGACAACATATTGGACATGGTCATCACCAACATGGGTGACCGGTGCTCCACACCGGAGGTCAACCCCTCACTGTTTAGATCTGACCATAAACAAAGCACTTTGGATATCCACATTCCACCCCCATCCCCTAACAAGGAAACCACTGTGAAAAACTTTTCAAAAGCAAACTTCACGTTAATTAAGACAGAGATGGAAAGTTTCAAAGCCCTCATGCTAAAGGATAACATTGTCCAAGCTGCAAAATCCTTTACTAATGCATTCTATGGGCACCTACAAGAATGCATGGATCGTGCTGTCCCAAGCAGAACCAAGACTCACTCCTGTAAGAAAAGGAAACCAGACTTGTGGACTCCTGCCATAAACAAGCTATACAACAGGAGGAGGAAACTAGTACAGAAAAGTGTAAAATCCCTAGAAGGGAAGACATCCCTGATCAGTATCAGCAAGAAACTATGATCCCTCATAAAATCATCCAAGGTGAGTTTCAAAAAGAAAAATTGCGAAGGACTCCAAAGGCATTCTTTAGCTACGTCAAGACTCTAAGTTGCAATGCTCAGATCTGCTCGGAGTTGGTGCAGAATGGTACAAAATACACTGAACTTACCGATATTGCCAACATCCTGGCAGACAGGGTCAGTGCAAACTTCACCACCCTCTTACCTCCAAAAGGGCCCATAACCATACCAGAAGAATGTAGAGCTCCTGAAATCACAGACAGTCAGGTTAAAACAGCCCTCTCCAAAACCAAAAATACAGCCTCAGTGGGACCGGACGGTTTCCCAGGCTATGTCCTACACGAGCTCAAAGATGAACTAACCCTTCACCTAAATATACTGTTCAAACTCAGCCTCTCCACAGGTTACGCACCCATAGAGTGGCGCACAGCAACGGTTATTCCGTTGCACAAAGGTGGGGCCACAACAGTCGCCCTATAAGTCTGACTAGCTTGGTCTGCAAGGCTTTGGAGCGCATCATCATGGAACTCATTAAGAGACATTGGGAACCTCCAGACACTGGACCCCTACCCAGTTCAGCTTTAAGGGCAGATTATGCATCCTAAACCTGGTGGACTTCTTTGAGAGAGTTACCAAGGCTATAGACGAGGGAAAGGTGGTACACACAGCCTACCTAGACCTCACAAAGGCCTTTGACACCATTCCTCATTCTGGTATTATAGACAAGCTCATCAGCCTGAACATAAACCCCTACGTCACAAGATGGGTTGCCAACTGGCTCACTGACAGAGCCCACATGGTAAGAGTTGCGGGAGCTAGGTCTGATTCTAAACAGGTTACAAGTAGCGTTCCCCAGGGCTCAGTCCTAGGACCCCTCCTGTTCGGCATATACTTCTCAGAGGTACAGGCAAGCACAGGAGTACTGTGGCTGACCAAGTTTGCAGACTGCAAACTAGGGGCTATAATCGACTCTCAGGCTGACACAGACATCCTCCAAAAGGGTCTCACTGAGACGGACACCTGGTGTCAAAATCATGGCCTCAAGCTAAATGCCAAAAAGTGCATGGTCATCCCCTTTGGAGAAAAAGTACCCACAAACTACCACATAGGTGGTAATCCCCTAAATACAGAAGACGTAATAAGGGATCTGGGGACCCAAGTAGATTGTAAACTCTCCTTTGATAATCACATTGCTAAAATAGTTAGAAAATCCTTCTACGTGGCCCAGCTAATTACAAAAGGGTTAGCATCCAGATCAAAAGAGGTCATTGTGCCCCTCTATTCATCGCTCATCAGACCCATCATAGAGTACAACGCCCCATTTGGGATGTATGTTACAAGACACCTGCAACAGCTGGAAAGACCACAGAATTACCTCACCAAGAGGATTACTGGCCTCAGATGCCCTATGCAGCTCGAATGAAGAAACTCCAGCTGTACTCTGTTGCATACCGCCTACTCAGAGGTGATCTCTGCCTGACTTGTTCAACCCAGAACTGATGGACATGCTCCACCTAAAGAAAAGCTTATCCCCGCTAGCCACACACTCTAGGGATCTAAACCTCACCACAATAATAAGTAGGACGTGCTGGATGGATAGATTCTTGTCAGAGACTTCCCATGCTTTGGAACAAGATTCCAGTCTACATTAGGCAGACCTCCTTGCTAACACTTTTCAAGAGAAACCTTGAGGAGTGGATAGGAAACAGAAAGTTTACACCGGGGATCACTTCAGTGGCTGTGCTGGACAGAGAGGTACAGGGAACAAATTTAAGGGGGTGGCGAAAGCCAACAGATTCTGGCTAGGCTTATAAATACCTTCTGGCAGATAGCCTAGTACCTACCTATGAACCTAAGATCCATGCTTCAGCCATTTCTGCTCATTGTTCTTTTAAGCAACCCATTTTCTCTCATCTCCTGATGAAAATGCTTTCTCAGAGGTGCTTGCAACTTAAAACCTCCCAGAAGGGCACTTACTCCAGCCTGGGATCTTAATTTTGTTCTAGAGAAACTCACTCTTCCTCCTTTTGAGCCAGCTGCCACTGCAGATTTAAAGTTTCTCTCTTAGAAGACTGCCTTCCTCTTGGCTATAACTTCAGCAAGGAGGGTTTTGGAGCTGCAAGCTTTGCTGGCTGTGGAGCCTCTTCTTATTTTCCAAGCAGGTAGGGGGTCTCTAAAAAACCAACCCATCCTTTATACCTAAGGTGGTTTCTAGCCTGACTCTTAATCAGTCCATACGCCTTTCTTCCTTTTTTCCTAATCCTCGAAATAGAGGTGAAAGAATCTTACATTCTCTTGACGTGCACAGACAGCTCCGGTTTTACCTGGACAGGACTAAAGACCTTCGGAAATCAGCGCAGTTATTGGTCAGTTTTGCCCCTGGAGCCCAGAGCAAGGCTATTTCTATGCAAACCATTTCTAAATGGATTGCACATTGTATTACTTTTTGTTATTCCTTTCATGGCAAAGTTCCTCCTCAAGGGGTTAGGACCCACTCAACTAGAGCAGCTTCCACTTCTGCAGCCTTTTTAAGGGGTGTCCCTACTAAACACATTTTGGAGACTGCCACATGGACTTATGTGCACACTTTTCACAAAGCATTATAATTTGCCTTTGTTTTCTAGAGCCAGGACAGGGTTTGCCACTGCTGATGTCCTTCAAGAATGCAACTGCAGTCATAACATATGGGTTGTCCTGCCTCAGGCAGCCCTCGGTCGGCCGAATTCCAAAGTCTGGGTCCGGCGTCGGCTGGTGTCGCCTCCTCTCCGACGTCACAACGGCTGGAGTATAAAGGCATCGGCCGACGCCATCTTCTTCAGTCTTTCTTGCCGTGCGGTGCCCGAAGCAGAAGCAGTTCGCAAGTGCCGGTCGGTCAGCTCCTGTGTTTTCAGTACCGAAGTCATCTAAAAGCTAAGTACCCCGTTGGGGAACATTTATTCTTGCCTCAGCCGATGTCAGAACAAGTTGAGAAAGTTAATAATTGTTTGTCTTGTGGTTAACAAATACCTCATAAGGACTTCCATTCTCTCTGCCTTCCTTGCCTGGGCCCAGACCACGACGTCTCGGCCTGTGCTGCCTGTGCTTGCTTTAATAAGTGCACTCTCAGGCGCCGGGCAGAATTTGCAGAGGACTTTTTCGGTGAATCCTTTGCGTATATCATGCCGTCGGATCAACCGACAACCCAATCTGCTAAAAAACGCAAGGACCGGGACCGACATCCTCGGCCCGCGTCCACTACCGATGCTACTCCTAAATCCTCTGCTAGCACTCTGGCCCCCTCGGAAGTGGTAAATCAACCGCTCCAGGCCGACGACACAGCGTTAACACGACCTTCGGTCTCTGAGATCTCTCCGGTGCCGGTTGTGGATTTTCCTCCGGAAACCGAAGTTCTGGATCTACCCGACACCATTCCTGTGGACAAGGTAACGCCTGCACGTGGGGCTGCTAGGCCTCCTGTTTCCATGTCCATCAAGGCCTTTGCACGTGCTAAGGCCGCCAGTCAGGCCAAGGCCCATCCTAAACCTGCCCAGGCCCTGATAAGCAGATCGTGTCTCTGGCTGCAGATCTTATTTCCCTTATCAGGGGGTCTCAGCCTCATCCGGACAGGGGTTCTCAGCCACCTGCAGAAAAAAGGCCTAGAACTGAGCAGGTGGACGACCTCTCCTCGGATGAAGCCTCTGGGGATTCTGATCATTCTGATACCCAAGAAGAACCCTTCCAGGCCTATGAGGACTCTGATGCTGAGGAATCAATTCCCTCTGCCTCCCCTCCAGAGGATTTCTCTTTTGGTGAAGTCCTGCATTCCATGAGGGAACATTTTCAATGGCAGGGTCAGGAATTCTCTGACTCCAGGAAAAGGCTTCGTACTTTCCTCAAGCTTCCCCAGCACAGACCCTTGGCTATCCCTCCAGTTATGGATGTTTTGGATGATGTTTTCTCTGACTCCAGTGCTAACCCTGTTTCTCTTCCTCCTGCTCCTGTCAAGCCGGACAGATATTACAGGGACCCTGACACTCACAAGCACCTTTTTAAGGCTCACTCTGTGGACCTAGAAACTATTTCACAGGTCCTCAAGGGAGTGGCTTCCTCCTCTGCCAAAAACCCACTGCCAGCTGACAGAGAAGCAAGGTCCCTGGAGAGATGGGGCAAAAAAGTATATACCTCTACTACCCTAGCCATGAGGTCTCTTAACTGCCTTTTTCACATGTTTCAGTACCAAGATTTTCTACTGGATGATTTACAGACAAAGTTAGCCTCTCCTGAGCCTATTGACAAAAAGGCACTGCAGGATCATATTCATAACACTCAGCAGGTTAATAACCATTTTCTGCAGTGTGGTTATGATGCACTGGAAGCTTCATGTAGGGCAGCTATGACTGGGGCTGTAATGCGTAGACATGCTTGGTTGAAGGATCAGTCTTTGCTTGACCATGTTAAAGTGAAGTTACTGGATGCACCTTTGGAAAAACAAAAGCTTTTTGGTGCTACTGCACAAGATGTATTGAAATCCATAGAGGAAAAAGCAAAGTCAGTACAGACAGTCAAGGATTTCCTTCAGGTTCAGCCATCCAGATTCAGCAGAAACTGGCCCTCCAAGAATTGGTCCTTCCCCGGCTCTGACAAGTTTCAAAGGGGAAAAAGCAGACGTGCCCGAGGTAGGGGGCAATACCGAGGATCTTACAGGGGGCGCCAATGGCAACCTCCAAATCAAAGAAGTGGCGCAGACAATTCAGCTGCACCACAAGGACAATCACAATGACTTGACTTTCGTACCGCCTACAGAGGTTCAAAGAGAAGCACCTTTGGGCGGAAAATTAGCCTTATTCTCACAAAACTGGCATATCTTAACCAAGGACAATTGGATTCTGGATTTGATAGACAAAGGTTACAGATTCCACTTCCACACTTTACCAATAAAACAAGGCATGCCAAACCTGCCACATCATCAAAGGGCAGAGGCACTCACTCAAGTTTCCAAGCTGTTAAGTATAAAAGCAATAGAAAGGGTTCCTCCTCAGGAACAAGGCCAGGGATTTTATTCAAGACTTTTCCTTGTTTCAAGAAAAGAAAACAAATGGAGACCCATACTGGACTTGTCAACTCTAAACACTTTCCTCATTGTGCCAAAGTTCAAAATGCTGACGTTGCAGCAACTTCTTCCCATGTTGGGCAAGGGGTCTTGGCTGGTCACTCTGGACCTCAAGGAGGCATACCTGCATGTCCCAATCAGACAAAGCTGCAGAAGATACCTCAGATTTCTTGCAGGGACAGAGCATTATCAATTCTCAGCATTGCCGTTTGGCTTATCTACTGCGCCCAGAGTGTTCACGAAATGCCTGGCATCAGTAGTGGCACACTGCAGACTGCAGGGGATTCAAATATACCCCTACTTGGACGACTGTCTCATACAAGCAGACAACAAACAAACCTTAAAAGGGAATTTGGACTATGTCATGCATCTACTGCAGACCTTGGGATACACAGTCAACATTCAGAAGTCAAACTTACTACCATCCCAATAAATTATATTCCTAGGAGCCAAACTGGACACGGAAAAACAAATGGCCTACCTCACAGAGGAAAAACAGTAGCATTTACCAGAGTACTTCAAAGGCCTAGGAAAGCTTTCCCAGCTGTCTGCAAGGAAAATCTTATACATTTATAAGTTTTAAATAGCATTAATGCCTTAATTGACCTATGACATCAGTGATTGAGTCAATGGTTCCATCTGTATATAAGCAGTGGAGTGTTTTATTTTCTTGTCTGATGAAGCAATTAGTTTTGCGAAAGCGCTCACCACTGTTCTTATTTTTTGTGTAATTAAAGACGCTATTGTGTGGTACCTCGGTGTATTTTTGGTTATATATACTTTAGATACGTCCCGTAAAAAATGTAGATAGAAAAACCCACATTTAGAAACGCTACAACTCTACTTTCTACATAACTATCAGAATTCTAATAGTCAGCACTAGAAGTTACAGTAATTCTTTTCATCACAAACCAGTCACAGGTGAGGGAAAACCCACAGCAGGTCTATGTCTTACATGTCGGTGAAATGGGAGACAATCGTATGACTTTTATGTCAATTGGGTGTCTGTCAAATTAATTTTAGGTTGTGAAGTAGACCCATATCTCTCTCTCTCTCTATATATATATATATATATATATATATATATATATATATATATATATATATATATATATATATATATATATATATAGATAGATATATATAGATAGAGATATAGATATAGATATAGATATATATAGATATAGATATATATATATATATATATATATATATAGATAGATAGATATATAGATAGATATATAGATATATATAGATAGATAGATAGATATATATATAGATAGATATATAGATAGATATATATAGATATAGATATATATATATATATATATATATATATATATATATATATATATATATATATATATATATATATATATAGATAGATATATATACACACACATATAAAATATTAGATGTATATGTTTGTATATTTTTATATCTCAACTTTCTATGCAGCATTTTTATGTTGTATTTTATACCTTGTATGTTGCAGGTAGTTTGCTCTATGAAATGTGAAAGTTCTGTGTTATTACAAAGTCTGTTATGTGTATGTAATAGAAACAACATTCTCATTGGCTGTTTTAAATTTTGTTGGGAGGACATGATTGTATTTAAGCTTAATTAATTCAAGATTATGGCCTGATGACACATGTCAATTTGCGAAAGCGCTTACCTGGTTTAATGTATTAAAGTTGCGTTTATACGACAGTTTTCACTTCTGCTCTTGTATACTGCCTTCATCTTGAAGCTGTGTTTCTGTTTTTGGAATTTTTGGCACTGTTCACGTTGTTTGCCATGAATAGGCTGGTTTAAAATTAAACAATACGTATATTTTCCACATGTACTTCTAAGTATATAAAAGGTGATATATTTAACATTGTTAAAACATTTGATTTTTTGTTGTTGAGGATCGCTTGTCTGTGACTAATAAGGGCTTGTTGTTTGGAACACCTGCCTGGGTTTCCTGACTTTTAGAAAATTGTGACTGAGCTCATCAATGAACTTTAAGTACTACTAGTTTCTCTGTTTTTTTTATTTTTTCCTCAACACTAGTTTCTCTGGTTTTTATTTTTTCCTCAACACTCGTGGTTGTTGGAACTAGACAGATTCCTGTGCCTCTTAATTTTTTTCTACCTCATATACTTACAGCAGAGAAACAATTGCGGTATTTCTGCATCAGGATAAGTGGGAATCTCTCTCTATTCTGTACCTTCCCCTTTGACTTTATACACTGATGACTGTTGACAAAATGTCTCGCTACAGTAGTTGCTTTTTGCAAGACACATCTACCATTAACTTAGTCGGTTGTCTGATCCAAGCAAGTAATTTGAACGAGCAAGAAACTTCTCTTCATATGACCATGATCTGCCTTTCTAACTTGGTCTTCTCCTTAAGCCTAAAGAAATCCAACCCAGTGACCACAGACTGGTGTTCTTGGGAGCCCTGCTAGGATCAAAAACAAAGCCTGAAGTCTGAAACTTGTTGCAGCCTTTGCTCCTAACAAATTGGACAAACCAGTAAGTAATCAGTCTGTAAGTGGATTTCTAGCTATATCATCTTTTGCTACATGTATCTCATTCCACAAGAGCCACAGCTGCTACTGCTGCATTTATCAAGGGGGTGTCCGCCTAAATCATTATGGAAACAGCCACCTGGTTCTCATTCCACACCTTGTCTAAGCATTACAATTTGGCCTGTACCTCTAGAGCCATAGCTGGGTTTGCTGTTGTAGTCCTATGGAAACTTTTATCCTCTGCCCGATGTCTTATCCAGCTACCCTTCCTGTAGCTTTGGGAATCCCCCCAAGTAGTTATTACTGCAACAGTAAAACATGAATATAGTACAGTTGTGTCATCATACTATAAATGTATATGTTGGTCATTTTTCCTCCCTCCTTCCCCACTAAGATGTCTCTGAGTTGGATTTTGCACATTCATATCAGTCATGTTAAGGCCACCTCCCCATTAGGTACCCCTTCAGATGTCTTTTACCCTATTCCTCTAGGGATGGTATTGGTGGGTCGTACTCCTGGTTGGCCTAAAGCTAGGAGACTAGGGACCCTGTCCTTTGAGAGCAAGAAAGACCTGAGAATACAGTGTCAGTTGATGATCCTTGTACCTCAATGTCCTGATGTTTAATGGAAGGGTGTCTGCCAGGCTAGGAGAAGGGAACTAATCTCTGGCATTCGGGGCAGAGAAGGGCTTCCACAACAGGTGGTCCCAAGTAGTTATTACTGCAACAGTGAAGACACTATTATCTAAATGTTTACACAGCTGTACTATGTTCATCATGCTGAGCACTGCTGCACTAGTTTTAGCTATATGGGTTTCATCTCTGCCAGCTGTAACATCCTTGGCAGGAAATATCCCATATAGCTAAGGCTGCTTACAACAGTGATTCATAGGTTTATAGGAGGTTACAAGGCTAATGGGCCTAGAGCTTTTACAAGCCTAGCCATATTTATCCCGAGTTACCCAAATTGTCGGTGGTTAGGTGAGTGAAACACACAGAGGTAAGGTTGAATTTGTGGTCACCCATCCAGTGATTTAAGTTGCTTCTGAAGAGAGTCAGGGAGGGTCTTTGTTTCATGTGAATTGGAAACTTGTCCCAGAGTCTGTGGTAGATGTATCTACCTTTCCAACATCACCTGTTCATGTCAGAACCTAGGTTAAGATCTCTGGAGTGAGTGACCCTCCTGCAGTTTGATTTTACAGATGTGTAGCATTTCCGTCATGCCTAAGAGAGAGACTGCCCTCTAAGCCAGGCACAGGTCACCCCTTAGCAACTTGTAGGAGGTGGAATACGGTGACAGGGTCTTCAGTCTTTCTGCACAAGACTTTTTTGTGTACTGTGTGTAATTTCTAGGTGAGAAGCCTCTGTGGTCTCTCCAGTTATTACAGGTGCCTGGTGAGGTACTTGCTAAAGGGAGCATTGTACTCTGTTGTTGGTCTAATGAGGGCCATGTATAATGGAATTGTAACATCCTTGGATCTAGGTGTGATGCCTTTATCCATAAGATGTGCTACATCGGATTTCCGTACTACTGTGGGTACCAGTGGTGGTCAAAGTTCAGATTGCTATCAATCTGAGTACCCACTTCACATACCATTGGGTCTACAATTGGGGGGAGCGGTGCTGTCTGTAAGGTAATAAGCAGAGATGTCAGCTTTCTTAAAGGGAGTAGTAATGCATTTTTTGCGATGTTCTTCATCCCACATTGCTGCAGTCCTAACACTTGGGTAGTCCGCTGTCCCAGTCGGCCCGAATACCAAAGTATAAGGCTGACGTCGGTCAAGGCGCATTTGTCTGACATCAGGACGTCAGGGTACAAATGCGCATGACCGACGTCATATCCTCAGTCTTTTTTGCCGCATGGTCCGATGCAGAAGCAGTATTGCGAGTGCAGGTTGGCGTTCTGAAATTTTCTGAAGTCGGAGTTTCAGACCGAATCAAAGTTGGCTAAGTACCCGTTGGGAATATTTTGTTTTTTTCTTGCCTCAGTATTTAACCGGATGTCAGAAAAAGTGAATAACTGTATTTCTTGTGGGAAACAGATACCTCATAGGGATTACCATACCTTGTGTATACCTTGCTTAGGGCCTGAGCACGACGTTGTTGGCTGTCGCTCTTGTGCTAGATTTAACAAACGCACTATTAAGAGAAGATTAGATTGTGCCAGGTTAGTTTTTGGGAAGCGTTGTAATTACAACATGCCGTTGGATGCTCCGACGCCCGCTTCGTCTAAAAAGCGCAAGGACAAAGTAGCTGTTCTCCCCTCCCTTCCTAAGGTGGTTAGGCCCTCCCCTTCTGTTTCCAAGGCTTCTTCTAGAGGCAGGCCAGGGTTAACTTCAGTGGGGGTCTCCCCTAGTTCTTCAGGGTCTCTGCCTAAGAAACATATGCTTAAAATGGCAGAAGATTTGATTACTATGATTAGAGGTTCTATGCCCCCCCCCTGATAAGAGGCCTAGGGTGGAACCTGAGCTTGAGAGTTTTGAGCAGTGTTCGGAGGCTTCTGAGTCTTCGGCTGAAGACTTGCAGGAGTATCCTCCTTATTCTGATTCTCATGTATTTCAAAAATTGACAGTGTCATGGGGAACTCCAGACATAGATCTGTTCGCTTCTCCACTAAACCACCAGCTGCCAAAGTTTTGCACGAAAAGGTTTCATCACACAGCTTGGAAAGTGGATGCTCTTTCGTTCAGTTGGGAAAATCTTCATGTGTATGCCTTTCCACCTCTGCCTCTCCTCCCAAAGGTACTCCTAAAGGTCAGACAAGACAAGCCAAGGATGATTTTGATAGCTCCAGATTGGCCTCGGCCACACTGGTACCCATTACTGAGGAATCTGGTAAGGAAGCCTCCATGGCCTTTACCTTTAATTCCACACCTTTTGTCTCAGAGGGACGGTCATCTACTCAATGTCAAGCTTCACTCTCTTTATCTAACAGCCTGGCATATTCTGTTTTGAACCACAGCAGGTCTCAACTTCCTCAACAAGTTTTGAATGTGATTATGGAAGCCAGAAGACCTAGTACACGTAAAGTGTATGCAGAAAAATGGAAGAGATTTTTATTTTGGAGTGCAGCAAAGGATTTGGATGTTTCTGAGCCTAATTTGAGTGTGGCTCTTCAATATCTTACTGAGTTATTGGACAAAGGTTTGTCTTTCTCTTCCATTAAGATTCATGCTGCAGCAATTTCAGCTCACTATGATTGTGACCCACCATTGTTTTCTCATCCTTTGTTCAAGCAATTTCTTAGAGGGCAAAGAATATAAGACCCCCACGTAGAGCTCCTACTCCTGCTTGGGATCTCAATTTTGTGTTGGAGAAACTTACTCTACAACCTTTTGAGCCTCGGCTACTGCTGAATTGAAATACTTGTCATGGAAGACTGCTTTTTGTTGGCCATTACTTCTGCAAGAAGGGTTTCTGAATTGCAGGCCCTTATGGCGGTTGAGCCTTTTTGATTTTCCATAAGGATAGGGTATCATTACGTACTAATCCTTCCTTTATGCCTAAGGTGGTTTCTAGTGTGGCTTTAAACCAAACTATTCATTTGCCTACTTTTATGCAGATCCCCAAAATAGGGGAAAAGATTTTGCACACTTTAGATGTACACAGGCAGTTCGTTATTATTTAAGCAGGACTAGGGATTTTAGGCAGTCTCAGCAGTTGTTTGTTTCTTTTGCTTTGAGTTCTCAGGGCAAGCCTGTGTCAAAACAAACTATATCTAAGTGGATTGGGTTTTGCATTGCATTCTGTTATTCCCATCATGGCAAGGAGATTCCAGCTGGGATTAGGCCTCATTCCACTAGGGCTACTGCCACTTCAACAGCATTTCTAAGGGGTGGCGACTAAGGATATTTTGGAGGCAGCTACTTGGAGTTCAGTGCATACTTTCTCCAAGCATTACCACCTTCCTCTCTATTCTAAATCCAGGGCTGGTTTTGCCACTGCTGTGTTGCAGGGCATTTTGGCAGCTCCTGCTTCATTATAGTTTAGCCATCCTCCCTTACCTCTGCTTTGGGATTCTACCCAAGTGTTAGGACTGCAGCAATGTGGGATGAAGAACATAGTACAGTTTTGTACCTACCATAAATGTAGATGTTCAAGATCCACATTGCTGCAGTCCAATTTACCTCCCTCCTTCCCTCTGTGTTTAGGGGTGGTTGTGTGGGTGGGGTTCTATTTTTGTAAATTTGTATATATTGTATATATATTAGGTACAGGAGTGTTTGGTGTTTTTTGGTTTTGGCCTTATCTTTTTAGGGTCTTCTGACATCTGGGGCAAGAAAAGACTGAGGATATGACGTCGGTCATGCGCATTTGTACCCTGACGTCCTGATGTCAGACAAATGCGCCTTGACCGACGTCAGCCTTATACTTTGGTATTCGGGCCGACTGGGACAGCGGACTACCCAAGTGTTAGGACTGCAGCAATGTGGATCTTCGAACATCTACATTTATGGTAGGTACAAAACTGTACTTTTGGCTTTGGCACCAGTCATTTGTGTGTATTAATCCTGTCTACTGTATATTAACATCATTGGGGGAATTCAGTGATTGCTCCCAGGTTGCAGTCGTAAACAAACTTGGTCTGCTACAGGTTGTCCAAGTTTGTCTGGACTTTTTTTTAGAAATAATTTAGGAGCAGTAAGGGGCCCAGTACAGAACCCTGTGATGTCCTTCTATTCCTATGTTGCAGTATTCCAGGTGTGGGATTTCCTTCCCTTAGGTGACTCGTACGTTGGCGTCTATACTAAAGATTCAGCTTGGCTGCTGTAATTTGCATGGGACGTCACACGTAGGGCCATAAACCAAGGGGCCTTTAAATGTGATGTCTGCACGTACAATCTTCAGAACTACATTCGCATCGTACGATCACTTCTTCAGACGTCTCATCTTAAAGATAAGTAGCCTGTTGGGTTTCAAACTTTTATTGTTGACGATTGTTTTAGCTAACGCATGGTTGTTGTTGCCTTTACCTGATGTCAGGAAAAAAGGAAAAGTGCCAATGTGGACACCAGATACTCCATAAGGAGGCCCATGACAGGTGTGGTGTTTTGCCTATGCCAGGAACACGATCACTTCTCCTGCACTATTTGTCAATCGTTTGTGCCTAAGACCTTGCACAGCCATCTAGCCGCATTAAATATCTACTGCAAGAACCAGAACCTCAAACGGTTAGCCCTTAGAATGGATCATGCATCGGAGGCTGCACCTGAACCTTCATGCAAGAAGGCCAAAGTTCCTAGGCCTTCTTCGCCTGCCACTCCACTTCCCAATGCACCGCCAACTGCCGATCTAGGGGTTGAGGTGCACTCGGAGGATCTGTCGACTGCAGTGACTTCCCTAGAGGAAGCCGTTTTGCAGCTGATGACCAGCAAGTTCTCGGAACTCACTTGGACATAGACACCTGTGGAGGTCATGGGGTAACAAGTTTCGGTGGTACCTCCGGCAGGAATCAAGACTTCGGATGTGCTAATTTCCAGTCCCGACACCAGACCACTCTCTACTTCCTCTCTGGCAAAAAAGCAGAAAACTAAACATATCCCTCCTCTTTTTCAGAAGTCACACCGGATTGGCAGGCCTTCATGGCCCTTAGGCCTTCAGCCTCAGCCAGTTCCACCCTGCCTCTTTTGAGCCCTGGGACTGTTTCTGCTTCTTCCCCTATCCATAACCCCGTAGGTCAGGGAAGAACATGGCTGTTCTTTCTCTTAATCAGAGTAGTCCATTTCTTATGTTTCCCAGATTGCCTCCCCCCAGGAATACTACTGTCCGGATGAGGAATCTGTGGAGGGGGACTCTCCCCCTGAGGACATTACTTTTGGTGAGACCATCACCAAGATGGATTACTTTAAATGGGACAGTTCCCAAATGACTGGTACTTTGAACTGCTGCAAGTGGAATCACCTTCCCCTTCAGCAGGTCCCCCCTGTTCTGCCTGCTTACTTGGATGCATTCAGTGCGTCCTTTAAGGCCCCTGACTCCCAGCCTCTGGCACATAAGCATCCTGACCACTTCTATAAAGTACCAGAGGACCACAAATTCTTAGTTAAGCCACCCTTGGTGGACCCAGCTGTTATTGCCACCATGGCACATAAGCAATCTAGACTGCTGTCTCTGCCTCCCTACTACCTACTGACAAAGACAGTAAGTACATGAATAGGATGGGGAGGAAGGCGTACACTTCTTTTACTTTGGTTTTCAGAGCTATAAGTTATCAGACCCGCACAACCAAGTATGCATTAGACTTGGTCTCTCAAGCCTCCTCCATACTGGCTTCCTTGCCTGACAGTCCCAGCAAGACTGACATCTCATCCAAACTTTCCTTGGCCCAACAGGTAGCTAGGCACTCCATAAGGTGCAGCTACAATGCTACAGAAGCATCTGCTATGTCTGCAGCATCTGCTTCAGCCTTCAGGAGGTACTCATGGCTAAGACTCCAGAACCTCCCTGAGGACTTCAAGGCTAAAATCCTGGATGCCCCTCTGGACCACAGTGTGCTGTTCGGAAAACAATCAGTAGACATTTTTAAAAATCTACTAGAAAAAAAGCAAAGAACTCCAGGACATTAAGCGCCTGCTGTTGTCGCCCATGCCCAAGTATTATAGGAACTGCCCTGCTAAAGCCACCTTTGCAAGACGTACTCCACAGCCCTCCTCTTCCAGGTCCAGGAGAGGGGCCAGAAGACCTACTAACTCCAGATCCAGATCCCTTGCTCCACCACAACCACCCAGACGACCCTTTCATGATAGAGGAGGCCCAATAATGAGTGACTGCCTTGCCCACCTCCCCCTCTCAGCCCGCCTTTCCCACGGTCTCCCCCTTTGGCAACCCATCACTTCAGACCAGTGGGTCTTAAACTTTGTCCAAAAAGAGTACTTCCTATCCTGGAAAGAGAAGCCACCCAGAAGAGGCATCCCTTCCCTCTCCAAAATCCAGGCCCATCTCATGCCACAAGTTCTGGCAGATCTTCTACAGCTAGGCAACATAGAGCCTGTTCTTCCATGACAAAGGAAAAGGGTTTTATTCTCATCTCTTCCTGGTCCCCAAAAAAGATGGCCCCTCGAGACCCATCGTAGATCTGTCCTTTCTAAACCTACATCTTTAGGTACCCTCCTTCAAAAACGCTGTCTCCCCACCTTGCTACTTCTCATTGCAGCCAAGACCTTCATGGTCATCCTAGACCTATAGGAAGCCTACCTGCACAATACCCATCAGGAGTTCCCACAGACAATTCCTGTGTTTCTCTGGCCCTTCCTCTCATTTCCAATTTACTGCCTTGCCCTTTGGTTTATCCATGGCCCCCAGGGTCTTTACAAAGTTCCCAGCCCCAGCCATTCCCTTATGCAGAACTCTGGTCTTTAAAAAAGTGCCTAGCCCCGGCCATTCCCTTCTGCAGAACTCAAGGGATGCAAATTTACCCTTAACTGGATGGCATCCTGATTCTGGCAGAATCCAGGGATGCTCTATTAAAGCATGTACATTTCACCATGTCCCTTCTGCAGAACCTAGGATTCACCATCAACCTCCCCAAAAACTCTCTGATCCCAAGCCAGGACAAGATTTTCCTCGGCTGCAGAATCAGAAGAAACAATGAAGGCTTTTCTAAATCAGGACAAGGTTCTATCTGTAACTTCCCACTTCCAAGAAGCTCTTCTATCAGAAAAGGTGACGGCAAGGCATTTTCTTCTTCTTCTGGGTTTGATGGCAGCAACCATCCCCATACTACCTCTGGCAAGAATGTACATGTGCAAGCTGCAGTTGTTCCTGAAGAACACCTGGTCCCTGCACTTACATCCCTTAGAGCAGGCCATTCCCCCTCCTTTCCTGTCTGAAAACAGAAATCAACTGGTGGACCCAGCAAGTGAAATTGAACCCAGGGCTCCCATTGCAGCCTTCCACCCCAACCCAAAGTTATGCATAGAGATGCCTCAGATTCCGGTTGGGGAGCAACTCTGGCTACTTACAAGATTCTGGAAAAATGGCATCCCTTTCTTCAGACCAAGCACATCAATATCAGGGAAATGACAGCAGTTTTCTTAGCACTACAGACCCCCCTTCTGGTTCCAGGGGTGCTCCAGATTGTCACTGACACCACAGTGATGATGTACCTCAACAAGCAGGGAGGAA
The DNA here is from genome assembly GCF_019279795.1 of Protopterus annectens. Classification (NCBI taxonomy): domain Eukaryota; kingdom Metazoa; phylum Chordata; order Ceratodontiformes; family Protopteridae; genus Protopterus; species Protopterus annectens. Next base: position 1,874,971,427 of record NC_056725.1, on the reverse strand, counting down.
CAAAAGCCTGTCAGCTCTGCAGTCTAGCCCTGCTGATATGGGACTTAGCCTCCTGGCTCAACTTAGTCCTGCAGGTGGTCTACATCCCCTCACAGGACAACCACCAAGCAGATCTCTGAGCATGACCTCCTCCTCTCCTGAACATGAATGGATGCTGAATAGGGAGGTCTTCTTAGACATAGTCCACCGGTGAGGTGCTCCTCCCACCAGAACAGGCAACTGCAGAACTTCTGCTCAAAAACCCATTCCCCTCTAGCATGGAGAGTGGACGCTTTCAGCGTCTGTTGGGAGGGGAAGTTCCTTTATGCCTTCCCTCCATTCCCAATGATTCAGAAAGTCATCCTGAAAATTCAGAAGGACAAACCAAAAATCTTGTTAGTGACTCCCTACTGGCCAAGGCAGCACTGGTTTCACCTACTTCACAAACTAGCCAAGGGCAGTCACTTCCAAGTTATCCTACAAGGCATATACCTACTGTCACAGGACAAAGGAATTCTCCTACACCCACAGGTACATATGTTGTCTCTGACTCCGTGGGTGATTAACTTTTGATTTCTTTCAGACACCATTACTCAGAGGACGTGCCTTCAGTCCTAAGGGAGGCAAGGAAACCTACCACCAGAAAATCTTCCCTGGCTAAATGGGAAAGATTTGCAAAATGGTGTCTGCAAAAGGAAAGGGACTCCAGCTCCGCTGAGGTTCTCGTGGTTCTGAACTACTTGTGTCAATTGATAAAAAGTGACCTTTCTTATTCTTCTGTAAAAGTACACCTCTCGGACATATCTGCTTGCCTGCCCCTGGAACCCCTCTTGCTGGCCAAGTTTCGACATAAAGCTCTTCCTTAAAGGGGTCTTGCACATGAGACCACCTGGGAAACCTCTCCCTCCGCCTTGGGACCTTAACTACATCTTAGAGAAATTAACCTAATATCCATTTGAACCTGCCGGGCCTTCCTCCTTACAAATGTGTACATGGAAGACTGGCCTTCTGGTGGCTGTCACTTCAGCCAGAAGAGTGACAGAACTGCTGGCTCTAATGGCCTGTCCCCCCTACACAGTCTTCCACAAAGACAGGGTGTCCTTGCGAAATAACCCCTCCTTTATGCCTAAAGTGGTTAATCACTCTCTCAACCAATCCGTTCATCTGCTCGCCTTTTTTCTCTCACCCACTAATGAAGGGGAGAGGATACTGCACTCCCTCGATGTGCACGGACAACTTGGATTCTACATGGACAAGACCAAGCCATCAGAAAGACTAACCAGCTCTTTGTCTCCTTCCACCCCAGAGCCCTGGGCAAGGCAGTCTCCAAGTAAACCATAGCATGCTGGATCAGGAAAGCTATTTGCTTCTCTCACCATGGAAAGGAACCCCCAAGGGGAATAAAGGCCTGTTCCACTAGAGCTGTGGCCACCTCAAGGGCTTTCATGAAAGGCCTAGACCAGCATCTGTTTTGGAAGCAGCCAACTAGGCCACAATCCACACCTTCAAGCATTGCAAATTGGACCAAGTTTCCAGAGCTAGGACAGGATTCGCCAGGGCAGTCCTGCAGGGTCTTGGAGGTCTCTCTGCATCTACCACCACCCTCTCATCCTCTTAAGCTGTGGTACACTTCCACACCTAGACTACTGCAACATATTAATAGAAGGACATAGAATAGTTGTGTAAAATCTTACCATAACCATATATGTCGTTCTCTTCCATGTTGCAATATTCCTTCCCACCCACCAGTCTCCCCAGGTCTTATACCTTCTAGTACTACCTACATTTCAGTAGGTCTCCAAGTCGCACACCTGTAAAAAAAAACGGGCACACCTCCTGCTGGGCCTTGTTCTCTGCCTGCTGGCCTTAAAGTTCTGAGGATTGTGCTTGCAGACATCACATTTAAGGCCCCTTGGTTTATGGCCCTATGTGTGACGTCCCATGTACACTACAGCAGCCAAGCTGAAGCTTTTGTATAGAAACTGATGTACTAGTTGCCTGAAGGCAAGAAATCCCACACCTAGAATACTGCAGCATGGAAGAGGACATCTATGGTTATGGTAAGATTTTACACAACTATTCTTTATACCACTGGTGAATGGTCTTTGCTTGAGGTGAAGTCACCCACTTTGACAGCGTGTGTCCTGTCAGTGAGCCAGTTATCTACCTATCTGGTACTGTAGGGGTTAATTCCCGACTGGGAGAGCTTCTCTGTAGTAGAGTTAGGAGCTTGGAATATGCCTTGGCTAGCTCAAGATTGGTGGTATGCATAGTCTTTCCCTCGTCCAGGGCCTTGGTGACTTTCTCGTATAAGTCAACCATGTTTAGCAGGCTTGATTCACATTTAAAGAATCTGGACTGGGTTGAGGGAAATTACGTATGTCCTTGTTAATAAGGTCTATAATGATTTTTGCCCTGACCTTGCAGATATATAATTGTGTGTGTAAATATGTATCTCTATATAAATATGTATATTGATAAATGTAAAGATATGTATGTATATGCACACACACGGAGTATGTGACTCGTATACTCCCATAAGCAAACTGTATAACTGACAAAGTGGTTGATGGAAAACAGAACTGAAAAAGAAAAATAGTATTTTTTGCAGGGGGTTCAAGCCCCCTCTGCTAACTTGAGATACCAACTTTGAGATTGCTCTACGGGGAGTTTGCCCTTTCTCCACTGATTACAACTGTTTGGAGTCTCTCAGAAAATCCGTAAACCTCCCGGTGTAGCTAAAACTGATGTGTCCTTAGAGTCTTGCTCGTCTCCCATGGATCTCCACTACAGGAGATTTAAGGTGTACATGGCTTTGCTAGGTCTTGCAGGGTTTACTGAATGGTTTGTGTAACCTTTTACCCTTTCATGTGTTGTGTATGCACAGGTATAATATTTACATATACACAGATGTATTTAACTGAGATACATAACTGATCAACATGAACCTTTTCATGTTTAGTGAGTTTGGAAATGTGCTGAGGAGGGATGCGGAGTATATTGGGAAAAAGATGCTAAGGATGAATCTACCAGGTAACAGGAAAAGAGGAAGGCCTAAGATGAGGTTTATGGATGTGGTGAGAGAGGACATGTAGGTGGTTGGTGTGACAGAGCAAGATGCAGAGGGCAGGAAGAAATGGAAACAGATGATCCGCTGTGGTGACCCCTAATGGGAACAGCTGAAAGATAAGTGAGCACTGTGAGATTTTAAATGACTGAGCTGCATGGTTAGGCAAATGGAGGCTGAGGAAATCAAACCTATGTAAGTAATGTTTTACTGTTGAAACATGTCCTATAGCTGAAAGGTGAGCCCTCTCCCTTGGATTCTTTCCCAATTTTAATTGCCAAGTTTCTAGAAATTGTGTTTTCAGTACACTGCATAGTGGAACTATCATTACTTGCTGGACTCGCAAGTTATTCCCTTTTAAGCTTGGTAATGAGAAAGCAGCTTCTCTCTTTTATCTCTGCACATAGATCTGCATAAGTTTACTCGTACTAAGTTGCAGAATTGCAAATGGGTAATTGGGAGCTTAGATTAAGTTGAGCATGTTTCCTGTGCATTTTGTGTTGTCTCCTTAACTGTTTAATCATTACCAAGCTTTTGTCTTCTGCTGCATTTTTAATTGATCTGTCTTTGACCAGAATGTTTTTTTTTTTGTTTTAGGGATGATGTACAAATTGTCTCAGAATTCTGTACATGGCAGTCCTGCATCCTCCAACTATCAGCAAACCACTCTGTCCCACAGCCCTTCCAGGTAGGTTTGTTGCTGTTTTCCATTGTTAAATTCTGGACGTGTTAATTACATGCTGATTGACTTTGTTTCAGAGTAGATTGAGAGTTGCACGAGCACTGTGCCTAAAGGTAGCATCACCATGTACTAGTCTTTAAGCCATTAAGATTACATTTTTGAGTTGTTTTGTTTTTTTTATTTCACTTCAGACTGAGTTCGTATGCAACAGGGTTTCAGCACTTGTTTGTTAGAATTTCCACTAGCAAGTGTACTGATGTAATTGAAATTTGTGTTCTTGTGTGCATTGGGATATAAAACAGGTCTACTTCAGTAGACCAAAATTGCACTTCATGGAAACTTAGTTTGCCAAGACATCACTGAATTTTGACTAAACCGAAGCGTCACATTACTGCATTTTGTTTTTGTTTTGTTTTCCGTTGTATAGGGAATGGAGGCAATTGGCCAACATTCAATGTAAAAACGCACTGCAGTATGTCAAATCCACCCAGGTTGGAGGGCTGTGCCCCCCCCCCCCCAGATAAATGTACCAACTCTGGGATCACAGTACAGTGGGGAAAAGGGCAAATTTCCCCATGTGTTAACCAAGTGCTCCCCTTCCCTGTTTAAAAAAATGTGGTAATGTGAAGCTTTGGTTTATTCAAAGTTCGTTGATGTCTTGGTAAAGTAAGATCTGAAGTAGTTAATTTGTCATCGACCTGTGTGATGTCGGATCCAGACCGGATCCGAGACTGCAGTTTCACCAGCATCTGATCCGAGCTCCAAGCTCCTCCCATTACCCGTAACACCCCACCATCTTCTACCTTCCCCCAGATCTCAGACGCGGCTTTGCCAAGCAGCGTGGTCTAGAGCTACAGGCGTGGTAGGCACTTTTCTACTGTTTTTTTGTGTGTGTTCTGAGTTGTTGTTCGTGTAGGTATGCTTCCTACTGTCCCTTGTCTCCCCTTCCCTCATTTTGCGTTGCTTTCCTTTCAAATAGAAGGACTCAAAAAAAAAAGAGAGGAGCAAGGACAGAGAGAGGAAGAGATCCCCAGACCGTTCGGATCCATTGGGTCCTCCCCCTAAACACAGCCTTTTCCAGACCAGCTTCTCCTCTGCTCTGATTGCCGAGATTCTACAGTGACCCTCCTGGCCGGTGTCTGTGGCCTCATCGCCATCCACCTGAAGTCTATCTGAAGCGGACATGGACAAAATGAAGCGAAGGTTTATTTGTACCCAGATTCAGATGGGGGGTCTTACTAGCCCCCTCTCCCTCTGGAGGGTGGAGCTCGTTTTCCTTCTTTGCCCCAGTATCTCCTTCTCCAGTCTGACCCCCAGTTTCAGAAGTCTTGGATCCAAGAGGTCCCGGAGTCAGGGGGCTGGTGCCGATGGTACCATGTACCTTGATGCTGGCCATTACCTTGAGTACGTCGGATCCGACTGGTTTGGACCCGAAGCCTTGGTGCCTGATCTGAGGGGTTGGGTCTTTCTCCTTTGGCAACAATGCTGTCTGGTCAAGGCCTACCCCTCAGTATCTCTGCTCTGTCGGGCTCTGCTCCAATCCCCACACCAGCGGGCTCTGCTCCAATCCCCACACCAGGTCTGGGGAGAGCAGTTTCCTTGCCATTTCCTCAGGAGGCTCATTCTCCCTCGATTTTCGTCATGGTGAAGAGGGTTCTCTCCAGGGGGGGATAGAGGCCCCTGACCATCTCATTGGATTACGCCCGGACTCCCTCACCTCTGGGTGAGTGTCCTGTCGTTTTGCCCATGCAGGGACAGCCCGTGTTCAAGGTGCCCCAGACTGTTTGCCTCGAGGAACCAGAGGTAGTTTGCATGACCTTGCCGGAAAGTTCCACCGAAGAGATCCCTTGCAAACGAACATGCAAAAGGAGGCACTTCAACTTCTGTCCAGAGTCCCCCATTGAGGATACCAACTTGGAGGAGGGGGAAGATTCCTCCAGATCACCCCCTGACTATTGTCTACTTTGGAGACATCATGGAAATCTTCTTCGGACGAGTTGGTGTTCCTGGAGGCCTTTGACATGGGCCCATCTACCTCTTGGGTGACTGGCCCACCCTTCCAACACGTAGTGCAGTGAGATGTTCTTCATGTTTCACTGTTGCAGTCCTCACACTTGGGTTATCTGCCTGCAGGTAGCCCTCAGTCAGCCCGAATACCAGAGTCTTGGGATTTCTGCATCGGATGCTGTCACTTCTTCCATGATGTCAGGTCGTTGGGTACAAAACATGCAGCCGACGCCATTACATCAACTTTTCTTGCAGAGTGGAGCCAGAAGCAGTTTGCAAGTGCTGTTCGACCACTACCTGAAATTTTCGTTATTAGAGTTTCAGACCTGAAATCTTCTAAAGCCAAGTACCCCATTGGGGATCCTTTTTTCTTGCTCTAACCGATGTTAGAAAAAATTAATAATTCTTGTATGTGGAAAGCAAATACCTTACAGAGATTTTCATTCTTACTGCATCACTTGTTTAGGCCCAGACCATGGTGTTCCTCGCTGTCTGTTTTGTGTCCTGTTCAACGCCCAAACTGTTTGTTGTCTGGCTATCTTTGTCACTAAATTCTTTAGCTCTCGTTCTCCGTATTCCAAAATGTCTTTGATAAGCCATCTGACTACCGATCTTTCGAAACAATGCAAGGATAAAGACAGAGACAGACTGCATAGGTCCAAAACTGCCAACGACGCTTCCGTTAAGCTAGTCGCCAGTCCGCCGGTACTCAGTGAGGTGCTTTTGCAACCCCTGATACCCGCTTCTGCAGATTCGCAGGCCTCTACTGAGACCCATTCGGAGTCCGGTATGCTGCGAGATGCTTCTTCGACTATGAAACCTGTGGCTGTCTCTACCTTGGATGGGTCCGGAGCCACTGTGCAGGCACTAGCTTCTGAGGGTGTATTCAGACCTTCCAATGTTCATATTAAACCGAAAATTTTGTATCAGACTAAAACTACCGAATTTCTCAGGCCCAGAGTTTGCACTAAGCCTAGGATACTGCCGACCAAAGCCCATTATCAAGCTCCCATGCCACAGAAACAAATGCTTAGAATGGCTGAAGACCTTATTACTTTAAGGGAAGCCAGCCTTCCCACCTCTAAAAGACAAAGAATTTATTTTCCTTCTGATTCTTCAGGTCATGACCCCTTAGATTACCAGGACATACCTTTATCTACCTGTAAGGATTCTGATGCAGTGGATTCCATTCCCTCTGCTTCCTCACCAGAGGATTTTTCTTTCAGTGAAACCCTGCATACCCTCAGAGAGCATTTCCGCTGGGAGTGCCAGGACTACCCACAGTCTAAAAACAGACTCAGGGAATTTTTAAACTTGCTTCAGCACAGGCCTCTAGCTATCCCTCCTGTTCTGGAAATTGTAGATGTCTTCATAGAATCCAGTCTTAGTCTGATACTTTGCCACCAGCTCCTAGAAAACCGGACTGGTACTATAGAGTACCAGACTCTCACAAATATCTGTTTAAGAATCCTACTACGGATCCAGAGACCATTTTTCAGGGACCTAAAGGCATTAAGGCTACTACAGCCAAAAACCCTACCCCTTCAGACAGGGATTCTAAGGCTTTAGACAGATGGGGGAAGAATCTTGCCATCAGGGCTTTAAATTGCCAGTTTCACATGTTAAAGCACCAGCAACATATTATGGAACTAATTAAACAAAAAAATGATGTTGATTCCTGATTCTGCAGAACATACAGATTTACAAGAGTCAATGCATTCTGCAAACCAAGTTGGAAAACTTACTTTGCAGTGTGGTTTTGATGCTTTAAAAGCATTTTGCAGGGCTGCTGTTGCTGGGTCTGTTCTTATAAGGTATGCTTGGCTAAAGGAACAAATCTTGCCAGACCATGTCAAAGCAAAATTACTAGACACTCCATTAAACCAAGAATGTTTGTTTGGCACTAAAGCAGTAGTTCTTAAAAAGATGAGGGAAAAAGCTAAAACTATGCAAATTTAAAGATTTCCTACAGGTGCAGCCACCTAGATTCAGTAGGCATTAGCCTTCAGAAAACTGGTCCTTTCCAGTCCCTCTCAGACCTTCTCAGTCCAAACCCAGGGGCAGCAGACCACCAAGACTACAGTCTCAGGGTATGCACAGATCTAAACAATGGAGTGCTCCCACTTCAAAAACAGGGAGTGGTAAGCCACCATCCTATGGAAAAAGCTCACTATGACTTGGACTTCATCCTTCCCAGCCTTGCCCAAGTACTTGCACCCCTATGAGGAAAACTCACCCTGCATGCAAAAAAACTGGGAGTACATTACCCAGGACAGATGGGTCTTAAACATTGTATCCCAGGAATACAGATTCTACTTCCACTCACTGACTACCCCATGCGGATTGCCAGACCTCCTCCCAAACCAGTGGGCAGAGGCCCAAAAGCAAGTACTTTCTCTTCTCAGTATCAAGGCTATTCAACCTGTTCCAACAGAGCAAAGGGGACAGCATTTCTACTACAGACTGTTTCTGGTGCCCAGAAAAGAAAACTCTTGGCGCCCTTTTCTGGATCTGTCTGTTCTGAACACCTTCCTGGTGGTCCCAAAGTTCAAAATGCTTACTCTCCAACAGCTGCTTCCTATGTTAGCCAAGGACTCTTTGCTAGTCACCCTAGACTTAAAAGAAGCTTATTTGCACATCCCCGTAAGGGAATCTTGCAGGAAATATCTGTTTCAGGGCAAGCTCTCTGCCGTCAGTTCTCTGCACTTCCCTTTGGCTTATCTACTGCACCCAGGGTATTCACAAAATGCTTGGCTCCAGCCATTGCATACTCCAGGCAGAGAAAAATTCAAATTTACCCATACTTGGAAAATTGCCTGATTCATGGGGGCAGTCAGGAATTGCTACTTCAGCACCTGACATTTGTAAAGAGACTTCTAACTTCTCTGGGGTATACCATCAATGAAAATAAATCACATATGGTATCCAGCCAAAAAATTATATTCCTGGGAGCAAGTTTGAACACAACTTCCCAGATGGCATTCCTCACTCCACAAAAACAGGTTTATTTGACAAACTACTTCAATCTACTGGCCACCCAAACCCAGCTATCTGCAAGAAAAATACTGCAAGTCCTAGGGTTCATGGCTTCTTGCATTCTACTAATTTCATATGCAAGACTGCATATGAGGAAACTTCAGTGGTACTTAAAAAGTCTCTTGTGCCAACATTCTCAAGACCTGGAAACAATTATTCCTATCATTCCTTGCCTAAGGACAGAGTTCCTTTGGTGGGCAGAAGCCTGCTCTCACAACAAGGGACTCCCTTTCACTTAATCCCCAGCCGCCCAAATCCTGACAACAGACACATCAAACTATGCATGGGGAGCTCACATGGCAGGCAAATGCATTCAAGGCAAATGGAGCCCAAGGCAAGTGCACCTGCATTTCAATCAAAAAGAAGTGTTAGCTGTACAGAATGCACTGACAGTCTTCAAATACCTTATCCTTCCAGGACAACTCTTGATAAAGATGGACAACACCACAGCTATGTGGTACATAAACAAGCAGCGGGGAACTCATTCCTACCCAGGCTGTAGGTTAGCCATGGCTTTGTGGAACGCAGCCTTGAGCAATCAAGTACCACCTGCAAGCTCAATTCCTGCCAGGCAAACTAAAATTCACTGGCAGATGGCTTAAGCAGAAATGTAATGGACCCACAAGAGTGGAAACTGGAACCCAAATCATTCAAGCTTCTGATCCACAGGTGGGGGGCACCAGAGGTGGACCTCTTTGCCTTCTCCCAGAGCCATCAATTGAGCACATTTTGCACCACAACTCCCCACAGCCAAGCATGGAAAGTGGATGCCCTGCCCTTTACATGGGAAAACCTCTCTATCTATGCCTTTCCCCCTCTGCCCTTCCTCTCTAAAGTACTACTCAAGGTCAAACAGGACAAGCAAAGGACAATCCTGATTGCACCAGACTGGCCACGCCAGCACTGCTACCCACTTTTACGCAGTCTTGACAGTAGTGCCACCCTGGCACCTGCCTCAGACCCCTTCCCTGCTGTCCCAGCAGGAGGACCAGATTTTGCATCCTCAGCTGCAAACCCTGAACTTAGCAGCCTGGCTCATCCTGTGAATACATCACCAGCAACCCTCAGCAAACGGGTGCTAGATGTCATCCTTGACGCCAGGAGGCCTAGTACTAGGAAATCCTGTTCAGAAAAGTGGAAAAGATGCTGTTCTCGGAGCCAGTCTCAGGGAAAGGACACAACCATGCCCAACTTACCTCAAATCCTAGATTATCTAGCAGAACTGCTCCACAAAGGCCTACCCTTCTTTTCAATTAAGAGTCATGCCTCTGCCATCTCAGCTCATTACAATACTGAGCCCAAACCTCTTCTCTTACCCTCTGGTAAAACAGTTCCTGAGAGGAGATAACAATTTAAGAACCCTGAGGAGAGCTCCCACTCCAGCCTGGGACCTTACCTTTGTACTAGAGAAGCTCATGTTTCCCCCTTTGAGCCTGCTGCTACAGCAGAGCTAAAACTTCTCTCTTGGAAAACCACCTTACTTCTAGTCATCACTTCAGCAAGAAGAGTGTCTGAGTTGCCGGTCCTTATGGCTATGGAATGCTTCATTATTTTCCATACGGACAGGGTTTCCCTCAGGACTAACCCATCATTTATGCCCAAGGTGATATCTAGTGTGGCTTTAAACCAATCCATCCATTTACCAACATTTTTCCCTAATCCTCAGAATAAAGGGGAAAGGATCCTTCACTCCTTGGACGTGCACAGGCAGCTTAGGTTCTACCTTGACAGGACTAAACCTTTCAGAAAATCTGACCAGCTGTTAGTCAGCTTTGCTATAGGGGCAGAGGCCAAGGCCATTTCAGAGCAAACCATCTTCAAATGGATAGCACACTGCATCCATTTATGCTACAAACACCATGGAAAACCTACCCCACAGGGGATCAGAATCCATTCCACTAGGGCTACCTCAGCCTCGAGCATTTCTCAGGGGGAGTCCCTACCGTGGACATCCTGGAAGCTGCAACTTGGAGTTCTGTACACACCTTCACCAAGCATTACCACTTGCCTTTTTTTTTCTAAATCCGGAGCTGAATTTGCTCCAGCAGTCTTCTAAGATCTGCTAGCCCCTAATACTTCTTGAATGCCTCCACCCTTCTTCAGCTTTGGAAATCTACCCAAGTGTGATGACTGCAACAGTGAAACACGAAGAACATAGTACAGTTGTGTACACTTAGCATAAATGTAGATGTTCGAGTGTATTCACTATTGCAGTCCTGGTTACCCTCCCTCTCTCCAGCCCCCTGACTTTTCTATACTTTCTACCTATCCTCTTTTTTGGCCATATTTTATGGCAGTGGTATTTACTTTTTACTGGAAGTCTTCCACACCATGTAATTGCTTCCTATTTTGGGGGCTCCTGACCTCCCGGGCAAGAAAAACTGATGTAATGGCGTCGGCTGCATGTTTTATACCTCTGACGACCTGACGTCATGGAAGAAGCGACAGCATCTGATGCAGAAATCCCAAGACTCTGGAATTCGGGCCGACTGAGGGCTACCTGCAGGCAGATAACCCGAGTGTGATGACTGCAACAGTGAATACACTCTAACATCTACATTTATGTTAAGTGTACACAACTGTACTTTCTTTGGTCTGATCTCCCCATAGGGATGCTCTGGTCCATGCTTGGCCTCCCGGTCTTCTTTATGCTTATCCCCCTTTACCTCTCATGACAAAATTTCTACAGAAGGCTCTCCGGTTGGGGAGCAGAATCATCCTCATTGTAGCATTTTGGCCTCGCCAAGTCTGGTTTCCCTGTCTTTGGTCTCATCTGGTAGATGTTCTTCATCTCACATTGCTGCAGTCCTAACACTTGGGTAGTCCGCTGTCTCTCGGTCGGCCCGAATATCAGAGTATAAGGCTGACGTCGGTCAAGGCGCATTTGACTGACATCAGAACGTCAGGGTACAAATGCGCATGACCGACGTCATATCCTCTGTCTTTTTTTGCCGCATGGTCCGATGCAGAAGCAGTGTTGCAAGTGCCGTTCGGCGTTCTGAAATTTTTCGAATTCGGAGTTTCAGACCGAATTAGAGTTGGTTAAGTACCCGTTGGGAATATTTTGGTTTTTTCTTGCCTCAGTGGTTTACCGGATGTCAGAAAAAGTGAATAACTGTATTTCTTGTGGGAAACAGATACCGCATAGGGATTACCATAATTTGTGTATACCTTGTTTAGGACCTGAGCACGACGTTGTTGGATGCCGCTTTTGTGCTAGGTTTAATAAACGCACTATTAAGCGGAGGTTGGATTGTGCAAGGTTGGTTTTTGGGAAGCGGTGCTATTACAAAATGCCGTCGGATGCTCCGACGCCGGCTTCCTCAAAGAAGCGCAAGGACAAGGCAGTTAAACCTAGGTTAGAGGAGTCGTCCGAACCGGGCGTCAGTGGAACCGGTGGTTCCGACGGAGGCCTCTCTGGAGTCCCAGGGAGAAACTTTGATTTTACAGGATGTGGCTTCCCAGGAGGCAGGGCAGGCTGTAGGGGCTTCTCAAGTAACTGTACTCCCCTCCCTTCCTAAGGGGTCTAGGCCCTCTCTTTCTGCTTCCAAGGCTTCTCCTAGAGGCAGGTCTAGTTTAGCTTCTGTGGGTGTCACTCCCAGTTCTTCAGGTGCTGTGCCCAAGAAGCACATGCTCAAAATGGCAGAGGATTTAATTACTTTAATTAGAGGCTCTATGCCCCCTCCTGATAAGAGGCCTAGGATGGAACCTGTGTTGGGGATTATGAGCAGGCTTGGATGTGTCTGAGTCTTGACTGAAGACTTGCAGGAGTATTCTCATTATTCTGATTCTGATGTGGATGATTCTACTCCTTCTGCTTCTCCTCCTGAGGATTTTTCTTTTTCAGAGACCCTTCACTCCATGAGAGAGCATTTTAAATGGGAAGGTCAGGATTTCTCTGATTCCAGGAAAAGGCTTAGGGAATTTTTGTTTTTACCCCAGCATAGGCCTTTAGCTATACCTCCTGTTTTGAATGTGGTGGAAGATGTGGTTGCAGAGGCTTCTCTTAATCCTGATTCTTTGCCTCCTGCTCCTGTTAAACCAGATAGGTATTACAGGGTGCCTGAAACTCATAAGTATCTTTTTAAGAGTCCTAGGGCAGACCCAGAAACTGTTAGCCAGGGGCCTAAGGGTGTTAAGGCTTCTGTTGTCAAGAATCCGGTTCCTGCAGATAAAGAGGCCAGGGCCTTGGATAGATGGGGAAAGAAAGTTTATACTTCCTCCACTCTAGCCATGAGAGCTTTGAATTGCCAGTTTCACATGTTGAAATATCAAAATTATCTCCTTTCTCAGTTAAAATCTAAGGTTGACGCTCTGGCGGAAGGTATTGACTGTAAAGAGTTACAAGATTTAGTGCATGTTTCTGAACAGGTGGGTAAGCATTCTTTGCAATGTGGTTTTGATGCTGTACAGGCCTCGTCTAGGGTGGCTGCCACTGGGTCAGTTCTTCGCAGGCATGCCTGGCTGAGGGATCAAAATTTATCTGACCATGTTAAAACTAGGATTTTGGATGCCCCTTTGCAATCTGATGTCTTGTTTGGTTCTCCTGTTGAGGCAGTTTTAAAGAAAATGGAAGACAAGGCTAAGTTTATGCAGACTGTTAAAGATTTTTTGCAGGTTCAGCCTCCAAAGTTTAGTAGAAATTGGCCTACTAAAGGGTGGACGTATCCTTCTTATGATCCCCAGTCTAGGGGTAGATCTAGACGTGGCAGGGGCAGAGGTCAGGGCTCTTTCAGGCCTAGAACAGGGAGTTCTCCTGCACGGTCTTGGTGAGGGCAGGGGTCAGTCCTTTCGTAAACAGACCCAATGACCTACCTTTTCAGCTGCCAGAACCTTCTCGCCTGGCAGCACCTTTGGGAGGAAGGTTGGCACTTTTCAAAGAAAATTGGAATTTGATTACCCAAGACAAATGGGTACTGGATATCATACATCACGGTTACAGGTTTTATTTCCATACCTTGCCTCCTTTCAAAGGCATGCCAGACATTCCTTCTCAACAAAGAATAGAGGCTCACAAGCAAATTTCACTGCTACTCCAAATAGGGGCCATACAGCCGGTTCCTATGCCAGAAAGGGGCCTAGGATTTTATTCTCGCCTGTTCCTAGTCCCAAAGAAGGGGAACACGTGGAGACCAATTTTGGATTTATCTATCCTCAACACTTACCGGACATTCCCAAGTTCAAAATGTTGACGTTGCAGCAGCTTTTACCTCTGCTGGGCAAAGATCATTGGATGGTAACTTTGGATCTCAAGGAGGCTTACCTTCATGTTCCTATCAGACTAAATTGCAGGAAGTATCTGCGTTTTCGAGCTGGGACTTCTCACTATCAGTTCTCTGCATTGCCCTTTGGCTTATCTACTGCGCCCAGAGTGTTCACGAAAGTTCTGGCTCCAGTGATAGCTTTCTTCAGGCTAAAAGGAATACAGATCTATCCTTATTTGGACGACTGCCTGATTCTGGCTCAAGGAAGGGAAGAGCTTCTTCGTCATTTGGAATATGTGATAGCAGTGCTAAGATGCCTGGGGTATTCTGTGAGCGAAATAAAGTCCAGTCTAGTACCCTCTCAAGACATGTGCTTTCTGGGTGTGAGACTGAATACAGCATCCCAGATAGCCTTTTAACCCCGGACAAACAAAAGAGTCTATCCCTTTACTTCCATCAGCTATCTCATCAGTCCGGGCTGACTGCAAGGACAGTCCTTCAAGCCTTAGGGTTCATGGCATCTTGTATTCTGGTGCTTCCCAATGCCAAACTGCATATGAGGAAGCTACAATGGTATCTCAAAATGTATGGACACAGCACTGCCAGGATCTGGACACTGTCATTCAAATAATACCTTGCATTCAAAAGGAATTTTTGTGGTGGGCTCAGGAATGTCACCTAAACAAGGGACTCTCTGTGACCCGGTCAGAGGCGAGTCAGATTTTAACAACAGATGCCTCAGACATAGCTTGGGGAGCTCATCTAAATGGAAAGTGGATACAAGACAAGTGGCCTGCCAGACTACAACATCTACATATCAACATGAAGGAGATGTTAGCAGTCCAGTTTGCATTAATAGCTTTCAAGGATTTACTTCTTCCAGGGCAGGTGTTGATTCTAACAGACAACACAACTGTCATGTGGTACATCAACAAGCAAGGGGGAACACATTCTTATCCTCTATGCAGGCAAGCAATGATTTTGTGGAGACTGCTCTCAGTTTACAACTAAGTCTTCAGGCAAGGTTTCTGCCGGAGCACAGAACTCCTTAGCAGATGTGTTAAGCAGACAAATCATGGATCCCCACAGTGGAAACTGGATCTTCATGTATTTCAGAAATTGACAGTGTCCTGGGGAACTCCAGACATAGATCTGTTCGCTTCTCCACTAAACCACCAGCTGCCAAAGTTTTGAACAAAGCGGTTTCATCCCACAGCTTGGAAAGTGGATGCTCTTTCTTTCAGTTGGAAAAATCTTCATGTGTATGCCTTTCCACCTCTGCCTCTCCTCCCAAAGGTACTTCTGAAGGTCAGACAGGACAAGCCAAGGATGATTTTGATAGCTCCAGATTGGCCTCGACAGCACTGGTACCCACTACTGAGAAGTCTAGTACGGAAGCCTCCATGGCCTTTGCCTTTGATTCCACATCTGTTGTCCCAGGAGGACAGTCATTTGCTCAATGTCAAACTTCACTCTCTTCACCTAACAGCATGGCATATTCTGTTTTAAACCATAGAGGGTCTCAACTTCCACAACAAGTTTTGAATGTGATTTTGGAAGCTAGAAGGCCTAGTACAAGAAAAGTGTACGCGGATAAATGGAAGAGATTTTTATTTTGGAGTGCAGCTAAGGATTTCGATGTTTCTGAGCCTGATTTAAGTGTGTCTCTTCAATATCTTACTGAGTTATTGGACAAAGGTTTGTCCTTCTCTTCTATTAAGATTCATGCTGCGGCAATTTCAGCTCACTACGATTGTGACCCACCATTGTTTTCTCATCCTTTATTCAAACAATTTCTTAGAGGGGCAAAGAATATAAGACCCCCACGAAGAGCTCCTACTCCTGCTTGGGATCTCAATTTTGTGTTGGAGAAACTCACTCTACAACCTTTTGAGCCTGCAGCTACTGCTGAGTTGAAATATTTGTCATGGAAGACTGCTTTTTTGTTGGCCATTACCTCTGCAAGAAGGGTTTCTGAACTGCAGGCCCTTATGGCAGTTGAGCCTTTCTTAATTTTCCACAAGGATAGGGTATCTTTACGTACTAATCCTTCCTTTATGCCTAAAGTGGTTTCTAGTGTGGCTTTAAACCAAACTATTCATTTGCCTACTTTTTATGCAAATCCCCAAACTAAAGGGGAAAAGATTTTACACACTTTAGATGTTCACAGGCAGTTGCGATATTATTTGGACAGAACTAAAGGGTTCAGACAATCTCAGCAGTTATTAGTTTCTTTTGCTTTGTGCTCTCAGGGCAAGCCGTGTCAAAACAAACTATTTCTAAGTGGATTGGATTTTGCATTGCTTTCTGTTATTCCCATCATGGCAAAGAGATTCCAGCTGGGATTAGACCTCATTCCACTAGGGCTACTGCCACTTCAACAGCTTTTTGAGGGGTGGCTACTAAGGATATTTTGGAGGCAGCCACTTGGAGTTCAGTGCATACCTTCTCTAGGCATTACCACCTTCCATTGTACTCTAAATCCAGGGCTGGTTTTGCCACTGCTGTGTTGCAGGGCATTTTGGCAGCTCCTGCTTCATTATAGTTTAGCCATCCTCCCTTACCTCTGCTTTGGGATTCTACCCAAGTGTTAGGATTGCAGCAATGTGAGATGAAGAACATAGTACAGTTTTGTACCTACCATAAATGTAGATGTTCGAAGATCCACATTGCTGCAGTCCAATTTACCCTCCCTCCTTCCCCTCTGTTGTTTGAGGTGGTTGTGTGGGTGGGGTTTTCCATCTGAGGTATATTGCTTTTTGTATATATTGTATATATTATACATATTTTTGGTGTTAGGCTAGTTGGTTGTTTAGTTGTGGTCTATGGGTTTTGACCTTTCTTTTTAGGGTCTTCTGACATCTGGGGCAAGAAAAGACTGAGGATATGACGTCAGTCATGCGCATTTGTACCCTGACGTTCTGATGTCAGTCAAATGCGCCTTGACCGACGTCAGCCTTATACTCTGATATTCGGGCCGACCGAGAGACAGCGGACTACCCAAGTGTTAGGACTGCAGCAATGTGGATCTTCGAACATCTACATTTATGGTAGGTACAAAACTGCACATGTTAAGTTGTCAATCTCGCCTTCATTCTTGCTTGATGGGTTCGGAGCCGATCCCTCGGCTCCGACTCGGCACTTGCTTTAGCTCGAGAACTCCTTTTACCAGCTCGAGGCAGCCCCATATCCCATGATGCAAGGCAGGAAGTACCCAGATCTCGTTTGCCGCTTCGCTTGGGAGGTCTTCTCTTTACCAGCTCCTGGTAAGTATTTCACATTTGTGATATTTAAGCCCCCCTTTTTTTTTTTTTTTTTTTAGTCAAAACTATTTTTTGATAGTTTAAATTTAATTTTAACCTTTTTCTGACAGAAATCCCTGTCTCTCTTAATTTTTAGTCAGTCAATTTTCCCTATCCCTTCCCCCCCCTGTTAGGGTGTGTGTGTTGGTGTTTTTTTACTAAATACCTCTTGGTATTAGTTTAATTTAATTTGACTGGTGTGTGTGTGTGTTGTGTTTAGGCACCATGTCTAAGGAGAGGGTTTCAGGTTTTAAGAAGTGTGACTCGTGCTGTCAGAAGATGTCTCTGACAGACGGTCACACTTCTTGCCTGTACTGTTTGGGCCCTCTTCACCTGCAGGACTCCTGTGCTATTTGTCACTCCTTCAGCCAGAGAGTCCTGCAGGAGAGAATAAGTTGATTCTCAGGGGTCTTCTTAAGCCGGAGGGCTCTCCGGCTAAGTCGGCTCCACAAAATCAACCAAAACTGCCAAGGCCCAGGCTTCTGTTTCTAAGCCTGCGGCCTCGGCTCCGACTCGTATAGAGTCGAGATCGGCTCGGCTGGAGCCGATTCTGATCCACAAAGCTTTCGGCCGATGGCTATCGGTGCGAATCTGCTTTGACCACTGTGGTGTCGGCTCCGATCGGCTCCGACACCCACATGGCACGAGCATCGGTGTCGGCTCCGATCGGCTCCGACACCCATGTGGCACAGGCATCGGTGTCGGCTCCGATCGGGTCCGACACCGTTACCTTGGTAGCTGTATCGGCTCGGCTGGAGCCGATACATCGAGACGTTCTGCGGCTCCGAAATCGGTGCCGACAGGATCAGTAGTATCGGCTCCGATGGCCCATTCCAGGAAGAGGTCGAGGTCTCCTTCCTTGGAGCTGATACTTTCGGCTCGGCCGCCTCTTCTATCGGAGCGGAGCCATCGGAGCCGATCTTCAAGGTCATCCAGGTTGTCAGATCATGACCTAGAGAGTGGTCAGTAGATTGCTCAAGTCACAGGTACTGGCCCAAATGCTACACAGTCCGTCTCAGCAGGCGACTGTTGGTCCACACCCGTTACTGTTCCTCCTTGACTCTACCCCAGAGTTTGGAGTTGGAGTCTTCGGCATGGTTACTGCTACGGCTGGAGGCGGATACCTCCTTCTGTCCCTTCAGCCCTACTCTTATCTCCTCTTCCTTAGAGGGATTCGGTGGTCGGGCTTCCATGGTCTCCTCCGAGGGGTGAGTGGCATCGGACCCTTGTCCGAGCCCGCTCTTCCCTTGGAGCCTCGGCCTTGGTGAGCTCGGCTCCGACATCTGCCTCGGAGACTTCCTTTTCGGTGGCCCCTGGAGTTCCTAGCTCTTGGAGCGGGTTCTCTCGGACCTGCCTGGGAGGGGAGCATTCGAGGTGATGAAGAGTGTACTGGCCACTGGTATCAGTCAGCAGTCTCTTCCCGTAGCTCCTCCCTCTATTGTACCTGTTGACATCTCTGCCACTTCTCTTGCTACAGGACCCAGAGATCCTCCGCCTCAGGTTTCCCCATTGGGAATTTCCCCTCTTCCGAGGATTCTCCTGATGTTTCGGGAGATCCTCCTAGGAAGAGGACTTGTAAGAGGAAGCATGTAGACTCCCCTGAGTCTGTCACTGGATACTGACTTTGATGAGTCAGAGGGATCCCCTAGATCCCCTCTGAGGATGTCTCCTTCTCAGACATCCTAGAACTTCTGAAACAGAGGGAAACTGGCCCACCAACAATCCCTCTGAGGATGAGTCAGTATACCTAGAGGCGTTTGGATCTCGGCCCTCCACCTCCTGGGTGTCTCCGCCTTCGACCCCCTTATGCAGGTTATTGCACGAAGGCGTGGACAGCTCCTGACTCTGTAGAGCCAGTCCCTAGCAGGCCTTCTAAATTTATCACTGCCCCTAGTGACAAACAATTCCTTACCAAAGGTGTCCCGCTGATGCCATGGTGGTGGCTGCGGCCACCAAAAGGAACTTGCAGATCCTTCCGTGCCGTCCATCCTCCTAATAAGGACTCTAGGACCATGGATAGGTGCAAGCGGATGTTTTCCTCAGCGACCTTTGCTATCGTCGCTGAATTATCTTTGTCACTTCACCAGACTCCAGAGAGATATCCTGAAGGAGCTGGGAGAAGTAGTTCAGGATCCTACAGCTGCAGGGGCCCAAGAAAAGATTGCTTCGCAGCTAGGAACCCTCAATTCCATTGCTAACTCCTCCATGCGGCTAATATCTTATGCTGCGGATGGGCGAGTAGAGCCGCAGGCACAGGTGTGGCTCTTAGGCGCCAAGCCTGGATGCGGCTATGTGATTTTGCGGATCCCTTTAAGGCGTCCTTCACAAATTCTCCCTTTGATGGGTCAGCTCTGTTTGGCCCTCAGGTGAAGGAGACCTTGACCAGGTGTGAGCAGGACGGCAAGACTCTTTCTGCTGTTGGAGTCCGTTTTTCCACCCCTTCTAGGCCTTATCCCAAAGGACAGAAGGGTGGGAAGATGTGGTTCCGTAAATCCCAAGGAGTCACGCCGGATTCACGTGGTCAGTTTACCCCTAGAGGCAGAGGGGTAACAACAACAGGCGCCGCTCTAGAGGCAGAGGGGTCCAAGAACCAGGGCAACAGGGAGTCTCTTCCTGAGAAGCCTTTTCAGCATCCCTGAGGTGTTGCCCGGCTGTCCCTCCTTGGAGGCAGTCGGGAAGATTATCACTGTACCCAGAAGCCTGGCATTCCCTCACTCAAGACAGATGGGTACAGTCGATCATATCCAAGGGTTACATAATTCCTTTCGAGGAAAGTCCCTTCCCTCAAGTTCCCTTCCAGATGTACCACCCGGTCTAAGGGACATTGCAGAGTTAGAAATCGCAAAACTACTGCAAAAAGAGCCATTCAGCCAGTTACAATAGACCATTCAGAGCCGGAATCTACTCAAGGTTCTTTTGGTCCCCAAAAGACGGGAGACTGGAGACCAATATTGGATCTCAGCAGACTCAACAAGTCTGTGAGGAAGACAAGATTCGAATGGTCACTCTTCAGTCAATTCTGCCCTTCTTACAGAAGGACAACTGGATGTGCTCAATAGATCTTCAGGATGCGTACTATCACAACAAAATTCACAGGCGCTCCAGGAGATTTCTCCGCTTCGGCTGGGGTCCAGTCATTTCCAGTTCAGAGCCCTGCCCTTTGGTCTCACTACAGCCCCAGAGTGTTCACCAAATGCATGGCAGTGGTCACGGCTCACCTGAGACGTCAAGGATTCCAGGTGTTTCCGTATCTCGACGACTGGCTCCTGTCAGCCACCACCAGGCATCAGCTTATACAAGCCAGGGATTACACAATAGACCTTTGTTCTCATTTGGGCATCTCAGTCAACTTGAAAAGTCATCCTTATCGCCCTGCCAGTCTATTACCTTCATAGGCGCAAACTTAAACACTGTTCGGATGTCAGCTACCCTTACAGAACAAAGAGTTTCAGACATTCAGACTCATGTCAGGATCATTCTGGCCAGCAAGAAAGTACAGGCCAGAATGGTTCTAAAGGTATTAGGTCTCATGGCTGCGGCCATTACTCTTCTCCCCCTGGCTCGATTCTACATGCGCCTCCTTCAGTGGATGCTGTTCACACAGTGGTCATACCAGCAACTCCCAATGCGTCACCAGATTCTGGTGACACAAACATGCAAAGAACATCTTGCTTGGTGGATCACATTGTCTCAGGTTCACCAAGGCAGGTGCTTTGTACCTCCGTCCCGATAGCCACTGTCACCCCCCATGCCTCCCTGATCGGGTCAGGGCGTCATTATCAGGGCAGGATGGTTCATGGGACGTGGCAACCGTTCGAGTACCATCTGCACATAAATGTCCTGGAGATGAGAGCAGTGCTTTTAACGTTGCAAGCCCTCAACGACTTTCTTCCCGTAGGGACAATTGCAGTCCACACAGACAACATGTCTGTAGTTTGGTATATCAACAAACAGGGCGGAACCAAGTCCTACCCCTTGTGTCGAGAAGCGCTCAGACTATGGCAATGGGCGATCTCCTCTCATCGGTTTCTGGTAGCAACGCATATCCCTGGGAAAACCAACATTATAGCGGACAGATTGAACAGAGCTATTCTCATGCCTCACGAGTGGTCTCTCAAGCAATCCATAGCGGAAGAGATTTTTCTGGAATGGGGTCGTCCATGTTGCGATCTTTTTGCTACTCCCCAAAACAGCAAATGTCCAGACTTCTTCAGCCTCTTCCCTCTTATCAGGCCATCCCCCCAGAGACGCTCTGACCCAGGATTGGCCCCAGGGACTTCTTTATGCCTTCCCCCCATTTCCTCTGATCCCTCAGGTGATCCAGAAAGCTACCGTTTTGAGAGCCAAATTGATTCTCATTGCCCCTTACTGGCCTCGACAAGTTTGGTTCCCGTTCCTCCATCGTCACCTTTTGGTGCAGCCGTGGCATCTGGACCCAGTGCCAGATCTACTGATTCACCAATCCGGTCAGCTGCACCGGTCAATCCCTTCTCTCAACCTCACAGCATGGTTGCTCCACTTCCTTCCCTAGCCAGGCTTCCTTTGATCTCTAACCCAGTTAGAGATATCATAGTAGCTTCACTAAAATCCTCTACCAGGAAGATTTACACAAGCAAATGGAGACGTTTCTCTTATTGGGCTAAGGCCCAAAATATTGATCCTTTTACTGCCCCTGTTCAGGCAGTTCTGGACTTCTTAGCAGAGATTTTTCATGCAGGCTCCTCTTCTTCCACAGTCAGAGTTCAGTTGGCTGCTATTTCTAATTTTCATGTCGGGATAGCAGATCATAATATTATGTCCCATAGGCTCTGCAGGGCCTTCTTGAAAGGAATTTTCCTACTAAAGCCTCCAATCCGGAATCCTCCTCCTCAGTGGGATCTAAATTTAGTGCTGACATCCTTGATTCTTCCCCCCTTCGAGCCAGCTGTTTCTTGTTCCCTGAAATATCTTTCTTGGAAAACTTTATTCCTAGTGGCTATTACATCTGCCAGGAGGGTGTCTGAACTTCATGCTCTTCGGTTCGACCCCTATTTGATTTTTCACAAAGACAGAGTATCTTTGAGAACTAATCCATCATTTTTACCTAAGGTCGCTTCAAAAAACAATCTGAATCAATCCATTGATCTCCTGTATTTTTCCTAACTATTCAGATAGAGCTGAACAAAGCTACATTATCTTGGCGTCCACCGTCAGCTTAGATATTATTTGGACAGAACAAAAATTTAGGAAATCTGATCAACTTTTTGTTTCCTATGTGGATAATAAAAAAGGCCTTCCTGTTTCTAAAGTGACTTTGTCCAGATGGCTTTCTTCGGTCATCACTGAAATTTATCGATCAGGGGAAAACAGCTGTGCTCAAAACCTAAAGCACATTCAACTAGGAGTTTAGCTACTTCTACAGCTTTTCAAGCTAGACTGCCTTTGGACACTATTTGTGCAGCGGCCACTTGGGCCACTCCTCACACTTTTGTTTCCCATTACAAATTGGACTTGGCCTCCAGGGACAGAGCCAGTTTTGGCTCTACAGTCCTCAAGAGTTTGTTCCATTGAGCCACCCAGGATAGAGGTGCTAGGGGCGGTCCCATCAAGCAAGAATGAAGGCGAGATTGACAACTTAACATTAAGAAGTTATGTACCTACCATAACGTTCCATGTTAGTTGTCTTCTCTCGCCTTCTTTCTTCGACCCTCCCTCCTTCCCCCTGGCCTGGACAGACCTTGTATAAGAAACTATTATGCTAAAGACCATTCAGACCTGGTCCTTTTTCCATCTGTAAGTTTCTTCTTCCTTTGGGAAGTATTTTTATGCTTGGTGTTATTGCCCTTTTGTCAACAAACGAGATCTGGGTACTTCCTGCCTTGCATCATGGGATATGGGGCTGCCTCGAGCTGGTAAAAGGAGTTCTCGAGCTAAAGCAAGTGCCGAGTCGGAGCCGAGGGATCGGCTCCGAACCCATCAAGCAAGAAAGAAGGCGAGAGAAGACAACTAACATGGAACGTTATGGTAGGTACATAACTTCTTATTTTCTTCTTGGATCCAAAACCGGATCTCATTTCGCACCCCTCGAGGGGCTCTCATCCAAACCTTGGGAGTCCGAAGCTCATGGCTTGGCTGCTCCAGTTCCCTTGATTGCTAGGACTCCCGGTCTATCTCCCTTGGTCAAGACTATTCTGGTGGCCAGCTCATAAATCATCAACCAGAAAAATTTACCGTAGCAAATGGCAGCGTTTTTCTGTCTGGGCTTTTCAGAGGGATTTGCATCCTTTCACAGCACCTGTTCCAGTGGTCCTTGAGTTCTTTGCATACATTTTTTAGCAGGGTGCCAGCTCATCTACAGTGAACTTTCAACTGGCAACCGTTTCCAATTTCCATGTAGGTGAGAACATGGCTTCTTTAGCTTCCTGCAGACTTTGCAAAACCTTTATTAAAGGTACCTTTTTTTTTAAGCCTCATGGTTAAGGATCCTACCCCTTCTTGGGACCTTACCCTAGTTTTACAAGCTTTGGTTGCTCTGCCCTTTGAGCCTGCTGCTTCCGTGGACTTGAAATTTTTATCCTGTAAGACGGCCCTTTTAGTGGCTATTACCTCAGCTAGGAGAGTGTCAGAATTCCAAGCATTATCTGTAAAACCTCCATATATGTTCTTTCATAAAGACAGGGTTTCACCTCGTACTAATCCTTTTCTGCCTAAAATGGCCTCTGAAATTAATATTAATCAGTCAATTTACCTGTCTTTCCAATTTTTTAGAACAGGGGTGAATATAAATTGCATTTGCTAGACGTGCATAGACAGCTACTTTTCTGCTTACACAGGAATAAAGCCCATCACAAGTCTGACCAGTTGTTTGTGTCCTTTGCTATGCTCTTTCTGGGCAAACCAGTTTCTAAGGTGACTATTGCCAGATGGATTTCCCTCTGCATCCTTCAGGTTTACAAAGATAAAAATGTCTCTTCCGGGTAGGATAAATGCCCATTCTACCAGGTCCATGGCTACGTCAGCTGCCTTTTGGGTCTAGTGTGTCCTTGGATGAGATTTGTTTAGCAGCTACTTGGTCCACATCTCATACTGGTATATCTCGTAAATTGGACATGGTTTCCAGAGGGAGAGCATCCTTTGGCTCCACGGTGCTCTGAAATAACCTTCCATGGGGGCCATCCAGGGTTTTTTTTTTTTTTTTTTTTTAAAAGCTGGGGACTCTGTCCCACAGGTTGATGATCAAATGAAGTCTAACTACTCAGATGGAACGTTATGGTGAGTTCATAACTTCTTTTTTCAGTTGTGTAATTTCCGTCTACTGAAATAGATTCCATAAAACAAATGGTTCATGTGCAGTTTTGCTGGCAGTTCTAAAGTAAAGCAGAGAACAATGCAGTTAAATTGAGGTCTTCATAAGTCTAACTGCCTCACAGAAGTTGTTTTAGTTGAGAGTATTTACATCTTGGAGAGATACAGGAACAGTTGGATTAAATTGTTTGAACGAATGCTACATATAAGTGACCAAACTTCATAGCCATTCATTCTGTCCTGTGTATAGGTAACACTGTCCCTCAATAGTTGAGGATTCTGCCAGACAGCTCTAGAGACTTGTGTAGAGTCCTAATCTGTTTTACTGAATTTATATGGGTACTTTGAGTCACTATGTGAAGCATCTCTGTAACATCAAATCAGTAATGTTTGGGTTTTATCCATCATGTAAAAACTTTTGCTTCTTTCCTGAGAAGTTTCTGTGTGAGTCTGTCACTAATGAAGAGCTTGGGTTAGGTGGTTCTCTGTTCTTCTCACTGTTGCAAACCTCAGCTCCCCATAAGAAAATGTCTGCTATGTAGTATATTTTACCCCAGAAATGGCTTTACTTAAATGGTTTGTCTACTTGTTTTTAATTGATTGACTAAATTAGTCAAAAGATGTGACTGTGGTATACAAACTGTTAAGGATTTCTGTACATGGTGTCTTATTTTCTATGGGCTCCCCCAACTGTAATACAGAGGATATTGAATTTTGTAGCAATCTGAAACAGGCTGCAAAAATTAAGACAGCCTTAGCTTGATTTCCAAATGAGAAATGACCTTGGTCTTAAGGAAAGCATGCAAAGAAAAAGTAGGTGATAGAGCCACCAGTCCTCCTATGCACAAAGGTGGGCCATCTACAACTCCTGGAAACTACAGACCCATAAGTGTTGGTAGTCTTGTTTGTAAAGCCATGGAGATGATCAGTAGAGATTTAGTAAACCTCCAGACACTGGACCCAACCCAGATGTTCTTCGTGTTTCACTGTTGCAGTCATTACGTTTGGGTTATCTGCTTGCAGGTAGCCCTCAGCCAGCCTGATTATCAAAGTCTTGGGTCCTGCGTCTGTAGCTGTCTCTTCTTCCATGACATCAGTCAGTCGGGTATAAAGCATGCAACTGACGCCATTATATCAGTCTTTCTTGCCGTGCAGTGTCCGAAGCAGAAGCAGTTTGCAAGTGCCGGACGGCCGACCCCTGAAATTTTCGTTGTAGAGTTTCAGAAATGAAGTCTTCAAAACAGCTAAGTACCCCTTTTGGGGATCCTTTTACTTGTTCTAAACCGATGTCAGTAAAAGTTAACAATTGTGTATTACTTGTGGAAAGCAAATACCTCATAAAGATTTTCTTTCTTACTGCATTCCTTGCTTAGGCTCAGACCATGATGTCCCTCGCTGTCTGTTTTGTGCCTTATTCAATCCTCGTACTATTCGTCATTGGTTCATTTTCGCATCTATTTCGGTACTCTGTTTAACTATCCAGAAATAGCTTCGGTAAGCCATCCTACTACCGACATTCCAAAAAAACGTAAAGATGAAGACAGAGACCGCATAGGTCCAAAGCTGCAGACGAAGCTTCCGTTAAGCTAGTTGCCAGTTTGCCGGTACTCAGTGAGGTGCTTTCGCAGCCCCTGATACCTGCTACTTCAGATTTGCCGGCCTCTAGTGAGACCCATTCAGAGTCCGGTAATACCGTGAGATGCTTCTTCAACTATGGAACGTACAGATGTCTCTACCTTGGATGGGTCCGGAGCCGTTGTGCAGGCACCAGGTTCTGAGGGTGTATTCAGGCCTACTGACTTGCATATCAAATCAAAGCCATCTTCTTCAAGGCCAAAAATTCGATCCACGCCTAGAAAAACTACATCCAAACCGCATGGTCAGGCCCATATGCCTAAAAAACAAGAATGGCTGAAGACCTTATTACTCTAATTAGGGTAAGTCACCCTTCTCCCTCTGTGGTGCACTGACGTCAGGAAGGAGGCGACTGCCGGTGCCGGACCTGGACTTAGGAATTCAGGCCGACTGCGGGTGGCCTGCCAGCGAGATAACCCAGTTGTAATGACTGCAACAGTGAATACACTCTAACATCTACATTTATGGTAGGTACACAACTGTACTTTTTTGTTTTGCTCAGCTGAGGGTGTACATAGTTGAAATGGCTGTAATTTGGTGCAATGGCATTCGGTGGATGAGTGACCCCTGCTGTGGTACTATCACATCTGTCACTAATTGCGATAGTGTAAAACAATCGCAAATGAGTTGACATTTTACTTTTTGCCCATCTAAGAGGGTACACAAAGTGGTTCTAATTGGTGAGTAATATCGCAGTCTGAAAGTTAATCTCATCCAGCTGTTTGTCTAGATAGGTGTTGCTAGTTTGAGTACATGTGTCAACACATTTTATTGTAGCAATTTTATTTGTTCTGAGATGCATGTTGAACTACCTCCTATGTCTGGAATGTGCTTTCTAAAAGGAGCCGTTTCATGTTTTAAGAGAAGACTAACCTTTAGGTAAGATATGAGCAGAGGCAACTTATTATTTTAATGTGTTGTATGTTTTGTGTTTGTACATAGCTTGTCCATCTTTCAGACTAGTTTGGCAGTTTTGAAGCAGTCCTAGAAAACTGGAATGTTTTGTGATGTGAGATTGGAATTGGCTGACTTACTCACTGGTGGTTACTGCTCTATCTTGGTCTCATGAGCATGGAAAACAAAGTAGATTTTCCATAGTCGTGTCTGTTACAGTGCTTAGAAGGGAATTTGAAGTGTCTGGAGATGGAAATGCTATTGAATGTGCTAGGCCACAGGTGGCTTCATTTGCCAAGAAAATACTGCAGTGGGCCTTATTGCAGCAGGGCTTGCTTTTATTTTTGCCCCTTTGCCTGCTAAACAGCAAACATCCCTTTCAAAGATCAACGCATCTTCCATGTAGCCTTGAGGGGTGCTTTATGCTTCTGCCTTGAAGAGAAATGCAGCTGCTTACTTGGCTTGAGGGAACATAACTGCTTAATTGACAGTTTGTTGGGTTGCCTACCAAAGTTTGCATTTCAAGGGCAGTTGTGTACATATTTTTTTATATCTGAAATGTCAGATCATTAGTTCAGAGCATCTCCTATGGTAAGCTGTAAAACGTGGGCTCTTTTGTGGCAGCAACCAGCAGTCCTCTGCCTGATCAAACATTGCCATGTGCTGGCACTCCAGGTAAATTTAAATTCCAGTTTGACCATATGTCTAATGCTGTCTGCACTTCTAAGATATTCTCTTGCAGAAAGACTACACTAGTGCTACTGTGGGTTGACGAGTTCCCAAGTTTTTTTTTTTTTTTTTTTTTTTTGCTGTTTGAAGCCACCATTTTTGTAGTCTTTGAAGCCAGACTTGTCTGCTAATAAACAAGCCTTTGGGCCTTTTTCTCCAACTGCTGTGAAATGTCTTCTGCTGGGTGGGGAGTGCATGTGTGGAAAATTGACCAATTTGTGGATCTTTTGGGTAGCAGAAAATAGCGTTTTTTTTTTTTTCTTGGTTGGTTTAGTAGTAGTATGCTAAAGATCTCCTGGAACTGTAGACCTATTTTGGTAGGTATGATGCATTGCTGCACTGCTTTCCGGTTGGTTTCTCGTCTTTCACATCACCTGAGGTAAACCAAACCAGTTGAAGCTTTAACAATTTTGGCCTAATGGTTAAGGTGTTTGCCTTACAAACACAATGTACAGGGTTTGAATCTCACAGGGGATAACTGGCTAGGCTTAAAATGGCTCGCAAGGGCAGTTAGCCTAGTACTAACCTATGAACCTATGAAGAGACCTAGAACTGATTTTCCTTCTGATTCTTCTGATCAGGCTTCTTAAACTTCTCTTTCTTCTGATGACCAGGATTTGCCCTTATCTACCTATGAGGAATTTGATGCAGAAGACTCAAGTCCCTCTGCTTCCCCTCCAGAAGATTTCTCTTTTGGTGAAACTTTACACACTCTTAGGGAGCATTTCTGCTGGGAAAGCCAGGATTATTCTGACTCCAAAAAGAGGCTTAGGGAATTCTTACTCCTGCCTCAACACAGGCCTTTAGCTGTCCCTCCTGTACTGGACATTGTAGGTGATGCCTTCTTGGAATCTAGCCTGGCCCCAGACACCTTACCTCCGGCTACCAGGAAACCTGACCGGTATTACAGAGTACCTACTCTCACAAGTTCCTCTTTAAGAATCCTACTGCGGACCCACAGACCCTTTCACAGGGACCCAAAGGCATTAAGGCTACTACTGTCAAAAACCCTACCCCATCTGATAGAGATTCTAGCGCCCTGGACAGATGGGGTAAGAAGGTATCCACTTCTGCTACTTTGGCCATTAAGGCCTTAAACTGCCAGTTTCATATGTTAAAGTACCAGCAGCATATTATTAGATTACTTAAACAGAAATTGATGTTGATTCCTGACTGTGCTGAAAATAAAGAATTACAGGATTTAATGCATTCTGCTGAACAAGATGGTAAACATACTTTGCAGTGTGGTTTTGACTCCTGAGAGGCATCTTGTAGGGCTGCTGTTACTGGGTCTGTTCTTAGAAGGCATGCTGTGGCTTAAGGAGCAAGCTTTGCCAGATCATGTTAAAGCTAAATTACTGGATGCTCCCTTAAACCAAGACCGCCTGTTTGGCAACAAAGCAGAAGATGTACTTAAAAAGATGGAGGAAAAAGCTAAATATATACAAACTGTTAAAGATTTCCTGCAAGTACAGCCTCCCAGATTTATTAGGCATTGGCCTAAGAATTGGTCCTTTCCTGTCTCTTCCAGGCCTTCTCAGTCCAAACCCAGGAACAGCAGACCACCTAGGCTACAGTCTCAAGGTACTCACAGGCTTAAACAGTGGGGGGCTCCCACTTCCAAAGCTGGTAGTAGTAAGATACCCCCTATGGTAAACTGTCACAGTGACTTAACCTTCCAAGCCCTGCTCAACTGACCACTCCTTTGGGGGAAAGATCACCCTGCATGCAAAAAACTGGGAACTCATTACCCAAGACAAATGGGTTTTAAATATAGTTTCCCAAGGATACAGATTCCACTTTCACACCTTACCAACCCCAAAAGGTTGGCCAGACCTACCCCCAAATCAGTGGGCAGAGACTCAACAGCAGGTTATCTCTCTCTCCTAAGTATCAGGGCTATTCAACCTGTCCCAGCAGACGAATGAGGACAAGGTTTTTACTTCAGACATTTCCTGGTACCCAGAAAAGACTACTCCTGGCGTACTATCCTGAACCTATCTGTCCTAAACACCTTTTTGGTAATTCCAAAATTCAAAATGCTATCTCATCAGCTGCTTCCCATGCTAGGTAAAAATGCCTGGTTGGCAATATTGTATTTAAAGGAAGCTTACCTGCACATCCCAATAAGGGAATCCTGCAGAAAATACCTACGCTTCAGAGCAGGCTTCAAGCACCATCAGTTCTCTGCACTGGCCTTTGGCTTATCTACTGCGCCCAGGGTATTCACAAAATGCCTAGCTCCAGTCATTGCATTCTTCAGGCAAAGAAATATTCAGATATACCCATACCTGGATGATTGTTTAATTCAAGCAGAAAGCCAAGACATGCTATTAAATCGTCTGGCATTTGCAAAGAAACTGCTAACCTCACTGGGGTACACCATAAATGAAAATAATCTCATCTAGTACCCTGCCAACAAATTGTATTCCTGGGAGCAAGCTTGAACACAACTTCCCAGATGGACTATCTCACGCCAGAGAAACAAGTTTGACAGCCTACTTCAAATTACTGGCCACAAAGACCAAGCTAACTGCAAGGAAAATACTGCAAGCTCTGGGGTTCATGGCCTCTTGCATCCTACTAATTCCATATACAGGACTGCATATGAGAGATCTACAGTGGTATCTAAAAACCTATGGTGTCAACCTTCACAGGACTTGGAATCAATGATTCCTATCATCCCTTGTATAAAGACAGAGTTCCTTTGGTGGGCAGAGACCTGCCACCACAACAAGGGACAGTCATTCACTCTACCCCCTGCCGCCCAAACCCTAACGGACGCATCAGACAATGCGTTGGGGGCTCACTTGGCAGGGCAGAGCATTCAGGGCAAATGGAATTCGAGTCAAATGCACCTGCATATCAATCAAAAAGAAATGTTAGCTGTACAGAATTCTCTGACAGCCTTCAAGGACCACATTCTTCCAGGACAGTTATTGGTAAAGACAGAAAACGCCACTGTTATGTGGTACATAAACAAGCAGGGGGGAACCTACTCATACCCTCTCTGCAGACTAGCCATGTCTGTGGAACACAGCCTTGAGCTACCAAGTGCACCTACAAACTCAGTTCCTGCCAGGCAAGCTAAATTCACCAGCAGACGACCTAAGCAAAAATCTCATGGACCCACACGAGTGGAAACTGGAACCGAAGATATTCAACATGTTGAGAAACAAATGGAGGAGCCAAGAGATAGACCTGTTTGCCTCCCCTCAGAACTACCAATTGAACAAATTCTGCACAAGGACTCCCCACAGACAAGCTTGGAAAGTGGATGCTCTGTCCTTCACCTGGGAAAACCTCTCAGTTTATGCCTTTCCCCTTTGCCTCTCCTCCCCAAAGTTCTACTAAAGATCAAACCGGACAAACCAAGGACAATACTCATTACACCAGACTGGCCACGCCAACGCTGGTACCCCCCTGTTGCACAGTGTGTCACTGCTGGAACCATGGCATCTGCCTCAGACCCTTTCCCTGCTGTCCCAGCAGGAGTGCCAGATTCTACACCCCCAGCTTCAAACTCTGAACCTGGCAGCCTGGTTAATTACCAGAGCTGTCCATTGCCATCCCTCAGTAAGCAAGTGCTAGATGTCATTCAGGAGGCTAGGAGGCCTAGCATTAGAAAATCCTATGCTGAAAAGTGGAAAAGATTCTGTTTCTGGAGCCAAACTCAAGGAATGGGCACAACGGTGCCCAGCTTTCTGCATATTCTTCAATACTTAAGAGATGCTTCACAAGGGCCTTTCCTTCTCTTCTATTAAAATTCATTCTTCTGCCATTTCAGCACATTGTAATAGAGCCAACCATCTTCTCTCACCCCCTGCTGAAGCAATTCCTCAGAGGGGCCAAAAATTTGACCACCCAGGAGAGCCCCTACTCCAGCCTGGGACCCCAACTTTGTATTGGAAAAGCTCACTCTACCTCCTTTTGAGTCAGCTGCAACTGCAAAGTTGAAATTCCTTTCTTGGAGAACAGCCTTCCTTCTAGCCATCACTTCAGCAAGAAGTGTCTGAATTACAGGCCCTCATGGCAGTGGAGCCCTTCATCATCATCCTTGCAGACAGGGCGTCCCTCAGGACCAACCCTTCCTTTATGCCCAAGGTGGTATCCAGTGTGGCCCTTAATCAGTCCATTCATTTGCCAACCTTCTTTTCTAATCCACAGACCAAAGGAAAATGAATACTGCACTCTTTGGACGTGCACAGACAACTTAGATTTTATTTGGACAGGACTAAACTTCTCATGAAAACTGAACAGCTGCTAGTTGCCTTTGCTGCAGGGGCAGAGGGGAGGGACATTTCAAAGCAAACCATTTCTAAATGGATAGGCCATTGCATTCATTTCTGCTGTAAGCACCATGGAAAACCTACCCCACAGGGGATTAGGTCACATTCCACTAGGGCTGCATCTACTTCAGCAGCCTTTCTCACAGGTGTTCCTACCAGGGACATCCTAGAAGCTGCTACCTGGAGTTCTGTTCATACCTTCACCAAGCATTACCACTTGCCTATTTTCTCTAAATCCAGAGCTGGTTTTGCCACTGCAGTCTTGCAGGGCCTAATAGCTGGTCCTAATGCTCTCTAATTGCCTCCTCCCTTCCTTAGCTTTGGGAATCTACCCAAATGTAATGACTGCAACATTGAAACACGAATAACATAGTACAGCTGTGTACACTTACCATAAATGAAGATGTTGGAGTGTATTCACTGTTGCAGTCTTGGTTACCCTCCCTCCAACCCTCTGACTTCTATTGGCTATACCTCTCCTTGTTTACTGTATTTAAGCTTTCTGGTGTATTTGCTTATAGTTGGAGGTGTATCCTTGTATATAATTGCTTCCCATTATGGGGGCACCTGACATCTGGGGCAAGAAAAACAGATGTAATGGCGTCAGTTGCATGCTTTATACCCCTGACTTCCTGACATCATGGAAGAAGAGACGGCAACCGACGCAGGACACAAGACTTTGATCAGGCTGGCTGAGGGCTACGTGCAAGCAGATAACCCAAATGTAATGACTGCAACAGTGCATACACTCTAACATGTACATTTATGATAAGTGTACACAACTGTACTTTTGGTTTAGTCAAGGGCAGATCATGCCTACTCAACCTGGTGGACGACTTTGAGAAGGTCACCAAATTAGTCAATGAGGGCAGAATTTTTCACACTGCCTACCTTGACCTGGCCAAGGCATTTGATGTAATACCCCACTCGTGCATTGTTGACAAACTCGAGGTTAGGTACAAGCCATATGTCACCCGGTGAATAGCCAACTGACTCACAGACAGGACCCAGGAAGTTAGAATTGGGGAGTCCACCTCTTCATAGAGGCCATTCACAAGTGGTGTCCCTCCAGGATCAGTCCTTGGCCCGCTCCCTTGTGGCATTTACTTCTCAAGTCAAGGCCAATTTCAGTGGTCTGGCTGACTAAATTTGCAGATGATGGCAAATTAGGAGCTGTCCTTGAATTTCACACTGACAAATGTTCTCCTGGAGGAGCTGACACAGACAAACCATTGGTGCCAGAGCCATGGACTAAAATTAAATGCCAAGAAATGCATAATAGTATCCTTTGGGAAATCATCCATCCCTGGTAACTGTCATATTGACAACACACCCCCTTGAGTTGGCCCAGTAGTCAGGGACTTGGGGACACACACAGATGGTAATCTAGCCTTTTACCATCATTTGTCTACAGTGGTTGGAAATCATTCTATGTTGCGCAGCTTGTAAACAAAGGTATGGCATCCATATCCAAGGAAGTCATTGTTCCATTGTATTCAGCATTCATCAGACATATCATTGAGTACAGTGCCCCCTTTGGTATGTACATAACCAGGCATAGCCAACAATTGGGACGTCCACAGAGGTATATCACTAAAAGAATACAGGGTGCAAATAAAATGTCCTATGCAGACCTCCTCAGGGCCCTATCACTGTATTCTGTCTCCTACAAGCTTTTGAAGGGAGATCTAAGCTTGGCATACAGGACGTTGTCAGACCCCGCTGTGATGGACCTCCTGCATATCCACAAAACAAACAGAACCAAAATTACCCATTCTAAAGACTTAAATCTTGCCTGTGATGTAAATAGGTTCTGCTGGAGAGAGAGGTATGTATCCCAAAGACTACTATGTCTATGGAACAGGCTCCTCGTCCAAGTGAAGTAGAGTTCCTCCCTAACCCAATTCAAGTGCAACTTGGACATTTGGATGGGAAACTGGAAATTCATCCCTGATTTGGCACCTATGTAGGCAGTGGACACAGGTAACCTGTAAATGGGTCTGTCTGTAATAGACACAGATAACATGTAAATGGTTCATCTCCCAGTTCCCTGCTTACTCTTATCAAGGGTATCAGAACTTGTCAGAGATTTGGGATGCATGGCTAGGGTTAAAAAGGCCCCTGTGGTCGTTAGCCTAGTAAACACCTATGAACAGTGTTATAAAAAGTCAAGAAATTTAATTCATAAAATGTATTTTATAAAATGAAGTTTTAATATTCTCAGGTTTGGTACTGCTCTCTTTATATACCTTAAAGAGTGGCACTTGTCTGCTCTCCTAGACTGGGACAGAATTTGGTTATTTTATTGTCCAGAGAACCTTTTTCTGTACTTCATTACTCCTTAAATAAAAAAATTAAAGAAACGTCTTTGTACTGCTGCCAGTATTTCCAGAAATTGTTTGGAGGTTAAAGGAGACTGAACTGTAAGTCTCAGTGGTGGATGTGCTTCAGTTTTCCACTGTATCTGAGGCTGTTCCATTCCGATATAGAGAGGTGTATTCTCCTGTTTCACTGTTGCCTCTGATCTCCATTTTGGTTTGAATGTTTGATATGTACATCAGCTCTGATGAAAGCCTTGGACAAGAACAGGAAAAAGAAGTCTTCATGTTCATTATATTGATCACTGCTGCAGTAGCCTTAGCTATAGGTGGTGTATTCTGCATAGCATATAACAGCTGTCCAACTTCCAAAGCTTCAGGGCACCTTCCATGTGTCCAAACTGGCTTTTGCTTCTTGTTTTCCTTGGAAAACTACTGGTCCCACTGTCAGTCCTCCTTCCAGCTTCAAAATTAAAAATTTAAGCTAACAGCCATTGCCACCATAGCAGGCTAGCAATTTGCATCAACAGCAGTTGGATAACTTTGCTGTGGCCATAGCTTGTTCCTCAGACCAGTCATCTTTTACCCTTTAATCCCTCTGGTGTAGCATCTAAGACTAGAATGGGGACCATGTCCTGTATGGCTGCTGGGGTCTCCTCGTTGGGCAAAGAAGAGCTACTGTGATCAGTACTAGAAGGAACAAGGAAGACATCCCTGTTTGCTCAGAATGTAATGCTCATCCTTGAGGAAGTTGTTGCTGTTTTAGTGACACTGTTGGCACCATTTTTCTAATGAAAAGGAAACAGGAAACTAAACCTATCTACTCCTTGTCAAACTTCCTTAGGAATAATTTACTGGGTTTGACCTAGGGTTTAATTGATGCAATTGATACTTGTTAGAAAATAGTTTCTGGTAAAGAAGGGGGGGTACCTGTTTTTCTGACAAGATGGAAGATTCTGAATCTAGACAGGAAGATGAAGGGACAGATGTAGAGTTCTTGTATCCGATTTCTGATTCAAACTCTGAGAGAGCTCTGTTTCTGATTCTTCATGTGAGATTTCTCTTTTAGAGACCATTTCCAGAATGACCCAGTGAGAACACTGAGGTTTCTCAGTCCCTTGGAAAGTATTATGAGCTCTTACATAAGGTATTTCTAGAACCTTCCTATTCCTTCATTTCTTTAAGTTTTGGAGGAGCCATGTGTCAGTGCCTGCAATTTTCCTGATATTTTTTTGATCACACAAGCCATGGCTTGCTGCCTGTAAAAAGACAGAATGTGTAAAGTTCCTGAATCCTTCGCCTGACCCAGCAGCTGTAGCTTTTATTTATCCTTACTGCCACTAAATAATTAGTCAATTCCAATCCTACTCTTTTCAACAAGGTTGGGAAGATTGACAGGTATAGGGAAAAAGTGTATGCTGCTTCAACTTGAATTTTGAATTTGTCAGGCTAATTTGTTAAAGTATTAATTGTGAAAGTATGAGGAATGTTTTGTGCATAGTTTCTTATGAAAAATCTGCTTTAAATGTATTTTTTCCATGTTACTGGTCGTAGCTCTTTGTTTACAGAATGTGTTACTCCATTGATACCATTACCAAGGCAGTGGTATTGTTTTGAGGAGGTTTGCCTGGCTGCATTCTCAGAACCTCCCTGATGTGAACAATGAGATTTTAAATTCTCCTTTAGGAGGAAGAGCCTTACTGCTACAGAGGTATTTAAAAAGTTTGATGAAACTGATAAGTTATTAAGGGAATCTAAGATTTTCAGCTCTCCTTTTACATTTTTTTTTTAAAGATGGTCTAAGCCTTCATCCAATTTTATCAAAATAAAGGCTCAACAAAATGCTGGTAAACATAAATTTAAGAGACATTTAAGAAGGAATGGCAGGGGGTTCAAAAAAGAATTAACCCCCAAAGTGAAGGGCAGTCCAGTTCGGTATAACTTTTTAAGGGACCTTATCTTTCTCTACCCCCAACCCCACCAATCCCTTTTCAGTTCCAGAAATTGTGAATCTTCATTTTTTTTTCTTTGCCAACAAATAGTTTCAGACAGGCAGGTTCAGAGTTCATTCATCAAGGTTACAGGTGGCAGTAGGAGTATATTCCTCCTTTTCTGGGGATCGTCCTCACCCACCAGGCCAGACTCCTCTTATTTTCCCCCTGTCCTACACATGCTGTCTTGGGGAATGATAGAACCAGTTCGTCCTTCCCAGGTTGGGAAAAGTTTTTATTGAAGGAGGCATTTTAGTGCCAAAGAAATAAAATGCTTTGAGACCAGTTATGGATCTTTCTTTAGTAAGCTTGCTTGTTATAGTGCCCAGGTTCAAAATGCTGTCACTTTACAATCCGTTCTCTTCTTCCTCATTTGGTTCTTGGTAACAGTAGATTTAAAAGATGCTTAGCACATTCCTTTTCATCCAGACTGTAGCCATTTCTCATGGTTTTGTGCATCTGGCTCACAGTATCCTTTCTCTCTTACCTCTTATCCACTGCTCCAAGAGTGTTCTCGGTGCCTAGTGCCAGTCAACTCATTGCAGGCTACAGGGTATCCACATGTTTTGGTATTTAGATTTGCTTATTTTGGTAGAATCTTTTTTTCAAAGTGCATGGAATCTTTCAGTTGGATGATAGAGCTCTTAAACAAGCTATTTCAAGAGACTATTCAAAAGTTTTTTTTTTTTTTTTTTTTTTTTTTTTTTTTTAACTCCTTGTCATAGGATTGTGTTCCTTGTATGGCAGCTAGACACCTCAGTTCAGAGAGCTTTTCTTCCACAGGAATAAAATCTCTGTCTAGATCTATTTCTGAGGTTTTCCACTCAGATTTGGTCACTGTGAGGGAATACCTCAAGAGTTTGGGGAGGAAGTGATAAGAGAATGCATTAATGTCTTTGTAAAAATTCCTGTATAATACTAAGTACTACCCTGCCATGTGTTATGAATTTCTCAGACTAATTAGCTTCTCTGTTTTCCATTCTTGCATTCATTGAGTATCTTTACTATGATGGTCAGTTTTTTTATTCTTCTGCTCTTATTTTATGGTGTTTAAAAGCCCCTATTTTGACTGCTTGGTTTTGTTTACTCTTTAGCAACTAATTTCCTTTTTACCTTTCTACATAAAGGTATTGTGTAAGTCGCACTGTTGTTGCAGTTAATGCTGCCTCCTCCGAGCCCTTGATTTCTCTGGTTTGATTCCTTTTGTGTGCCCCCCCCCCCCACCCCTGTGTCCATGTAGGTTTTCATTGGGCACTTTGGTTTTGTCCACATCCCAGACATGCTGTAGGTAAACTGACCATTTTCCACATTCTCTTAGTGTGTGTGGTTCTGTGGTGGACTTGAGTACCACCCAAGATTAGTTCCACTGTCATGTGTCTGACTGTTGGGATAGGCTTCATTGTGACCCTGAAATGGATAAAGTGGGTGTTGGAGAATGAACAAATAAACTTCATACACATACACACTTGCCTGCAGACAGCTTTGTTCATCACATTCTTAAGTATATCTCTGTCAATCTCTTTTGTTTTTAGCTTTACTGTGAGAAGAGTGTGCTTGCCACTTTTGCATTGCTGGGGTTCTTATTTTTAACATTTACGTTAAAAATAGTCTTGGTTAATGGAAATTGCTGCTCGTCTTTTATATCCCTTGTTTCAGTGCTATTTTTTTCTAGTCTGCTAAACTGTCCTTTTCATTACATACATCTTTTACACATTGACAACGTTATTCTTTAACTTTTACTTACGGATTCATGGCAAGGATGACTGCTACATATGGATTCTTATTCATGGTAAATGTCTGCAGGTAGGTATCCACTATTCTGGTCTGTGCTCCAGAGCTATTAGGCTGACATGATTAAAAGGAGTAACTGATTGATTGTACTATTTTCATGCTTTTGTTGCAAGAAACAAGGAGTCCTCACTCATTCCAGTGGCCATTTCTCAATGGGTTTCACACAGTAAGTACCATTTTGGGAAGTGTTCACGATAGGCTGATTTTGTAGTTGCTGATCTGAGATAAATCTATATGTTGCACAGGCATTCCAAATTCTAGGACATCTCCAAAAATAAATAAATAAATAAATAAATAATATGTAGAGTCTTTCTTGTCAAGGGAATGGCCATTGTTTCCTTTTGTAAGTTTTGTGCAACTTATAATAAATACCGACCTAGTATTTTTGTGGCTGGGTACACAGTACTACCATGTATAGTGCTGAAAAATGGTCATGTTGCTTGCAAGCAGGGAATTTGGGTATTTCTTGTGAAAGTAATATGTTCTGCTTTAAACCTGCAAATATCAAT
This sequence comes from Protopterus annectens, assembly GCF_019279795.1. Lineage (NCBI taxonomy): Eukaryota > Metazoa > Chordata > Ceratodontiformes > Protopteridae > Protopterus > Protopterus annectens. The sequence continues at coordinate 1,874,932,710 of NC_056725.1, read as the reverse complement.
CCTTAAAGCATGTAGCTGAGTATTTAACTGCTACTTTAAAAATGTTTGTGGTGAAATTTCATCTACTGAGTTCTCACTCAGAATGTGTCAGTTAAAGTTAACATATGGCTATTTATTATAGTTACTAATGATCTTTTTTATTTTTTTTACTGTCAAGTCGTTTTGTGCCACCACAGAACAGCTCTAGTAACAGATATATTGCACAACAGAATAGCCCTATACCTAGTCCATATGCACCACAGAGTCCAGCAGGATATATGTCTTACCCTCCAAGCTATAACCAGCACCAGCAAATTCAGCAAGGTAAGGCAACATTAAACCAGAACTGCCGATAATTTGAATTTCTATTGTTTTTAATATCTTTATTAAATCATAGCTGAACAGGTACATGTATATTAATAGAAAGCCAAACGTAGTGCCATTTTCATATACTGTGTAATATATATATATATATATCAAAAATGTGTCTTGTTTTTTTAACCGTCATTCACTCCAACATTTCATAAATTGCTCAGTTCATTATTCCCACAAATTCCATTTACTCCTACATAATTTACCTCTTCCCTTTTCTAAAGATCTTGCTTTCATTTCTTTATCTCCTCTACAGTATTCAGTACTTTAATTACAATTGGTTTAGATTTTGATTTCCTTTTTTAATTACTTTTTGACAGCCAATAACATTAAACTTGGATAAGGTCTTATTGTATTTAGACAATTCAGATCCTGTGTCAGAGATCAAAAGAAACCATTTCAGCCACTTGCTCCACAGGATTTCTGATAGTGGTCTATAGGGAATTTGTAAAATCTTTCAACTGGTAACACTCCTTAAAACATGTTCCCATTTACCTCTTTCCCATCACTCCATTTATCTGTGTGAAGAAATTTCTATAAAGCTTGCATGGAGTATATAGAAATATTTAGGGAATATTTTCAAGCAAGAAATCCTAAACCTTCTCAACTGTGTTAAATACTTGGGAGCAATACAGCTTTCTTCACATTGTTGCTTTGTAAATTTCCTTTCCAGTCTTCCTTCCCAATCATTTCTAACCTCTTCTGATTAATTCTTATAGTAGTCATGCATTATTTTATATGTCCTGCTAATTGTCCCTATTTTAGCAAAAGCTTCTGTTCTAGACTTCACTAAAAATTTTATAAGAGCTGGTCTTTCAGGTAGCACAGGCTGCGTTTGTTAATCTCTGGTAGGAAAGGCAATCCCTAGCCTGCAGTCCAAACTTCTGTTAGGCCTCATACCACTCTGTTGCCTTTCCCTCAACTGTTACTTGCTACCATGCAATGTTTTCTTTTCCAATTTTTCTTCAGTAAGTTCCAAATCCCTGTTGCCTTTTTTAATATCCCTAGTTGCAGATATACCTACTGACAAAGTGTTCTGATTTTTCCATTCCCGTGTTGGTTTAAGTATTAGAATACTTTATGCTACTTTGAGTATAATATTCTGTGTAGTCTTTCTGTTTTAAGGACCTGTATTCAGAAGCTTACTGTCTCTTATTTCTTGACTTTTCACAGTTTCATCATCCCTTTCCACTGTTTTAATACGTTCTGCTTGTTTTGTGTATGAATCTTAACTGTGCAGCTTTAAAATATCCTTTCAGATCGGGTAATCCTAATCCATTTTCTGTGGCAACATCTCCTTTTTTCCCTTCCCAGATTCCTTCAAGTTTTTTTACTTTTTGCCACAACAACATAAAAATGTCTGACCTATGTATAAAATTAAATGGACTAAAAATATTTCATTGCTTGTACCTTATTAATCCATATCAATAATTATGAACTTCTAGTTTCTCAGTTTTTGTAGTATCTTGTGTAGTTTCTTCCCATATATCATTAACTGCCATAACATACACCTAAATACTTCATCTTATGTCCCATAGGTTCATAGGTTTTTACTAGGCTAACAACCACAAAGGCATTTTTAAGCCTAGCAATGCATACCAAATCTCTGACAAGTTCTGATACCCTCGATAAGTGTAAGCAGGGGCTTGGGAGATGAAACTTTTACAAGCTAGGGCCTGGGAGATGAACCATTTAAAGGTTGCCTGTGTCCATTAGAGACATAGATGCCAAACCAAGGATGAATTTCCTGTTCCCCATCCAATTGTCAGTTGAATTGGGTTACGGAGGAACTCTACTTCACAGGGATGAGGAGCCTGTTCTAGAGACTGTGTAGTTTCTGGGATACATAGCTGTTTTTCAGCAGGTCCTATTTATATTCTAGGCAATGTTTAAGTCTTTAGAATAGGTAATTCTGGTACTGTTTATTTTACGGATATACAGAAGGTCCATCAAAGTGTGGTCTGACAATGCCCTGTATGTCAGGCATAGATCTCCCCTCAAAAGCCTGTAGGAGACAATGCAGGGATAGAGCCTTGAGGCGGTCTGCATAGGGCATTTTACTTAAACCCTGTATTTTTTAGTGAGGGACCCCTGTGGATGTGCCAGTTGTTGGATGTCTGTGTTAGGTGCATATCAAAGGGGATTTGTAGTCTATGATGGGTCTGGACGCAGAATACAGTGGAACAATGATTTCCTTAGACTTTGCCATACCTTTGTTTATAAGTTGCGCAACATAGGATTTCCTAACTACTGTAGATACGTGATGGTCAAAGGCTAGATTACTTATCTGTATTTCCCGAAGTCCCTGACTACTGGGTCAACTCTAAGGGATGTGTTGTCAATATGATAGTCACTAGGGGTGCATGACTTCCAGAAGGATACTGTTATGCATTTCTTGGCATTTAGTTTTAGTCCATGGCTCTGACATCAGTTGTTTCTGTGTCAGCCCTTCCTGAAGAACATTTGTGTCAGTGTGGGATTGAATGACAGCTCCTAATTTGCAGTCATCTGCAAATTTACTCAGCCAGAGACCACTGACATTGGCCTTGAGTTCAGAGAAATAAATGCAAAAAGGAGCGGGCCAAGGACTTATCCCTGAGGGACTCCACTTGTGATTGGCCTCTTTGTAGAGGTGGACTCTCCAATTCTAACTTCCTGGGTCCTGTCTGTAAACCAGTTGGCTGTTCACCAGGTGATGTATGAGTTTGTACCTAACCTATTGAGTTTGTCAACAATACCTGAGTGGGGTATTGTCAAATGCCTTGGCCAGGTCAGGGTAGGCAGTGTGAACCATTTTTTCATTCATTCATGCATTGCTTTGGGGATCTTTTCAAAGAAGTCCATCAGGTTGTGTAGGCATGATCTGCCCTTGACAAAACCAAACTGGGTTGGGTCCAGTGTTTGTAGGTTTATTGTATCACTATTGATCACTTGCACAGTAATTCTTTCCATGGCTTTACATATAAGACTAGTGAGACTTGTGGGTCTGTAGATGGTCCACCTTTGTGCCGGAGGGATGACTGTTACTGTTTTCCATTCGTGTGGCACAAAGCCTGTTTGAAGGCTATAGTTAAATAGCAATTCCAGAGGCACCGATAGGTCATGTTTCATGCTATTTAGAGGGCATCCTGGGATATTGTGTAGGCCCATTGATGCAGTGTTCTTAGCCTTAGAGCACTAAGGGTCGGTTCCCTAGTGACATCAGGGAAGTTATATTTGATGGTATTTCCTGAGGGGAAGGTTGAAGGGGGAGAGGGGTGAAGTTGGAGCTGAATTTATTGGCTGTATTGCTGAACTAAGTCATGTATAGGTACCTATGGCTTTTGTTTTATCTTTACATTTTTAAACTGAAAAGACTTGACTGTATCAAGATGTTCCACAACACTGAAATGTCTTTTTTTGGCTTTTTTCAAGTACAAAATATCTGCAAATAAAGTTAAATTACATGATCAAGAAAAGTTGTGTCCTTGAATTTGAGCCTCTTATTTTCTTTGCCATTAACATTAATTATAAAGCATATAAAGGTAAAAGAGGGCATGCCTGGCTTGTTCCTCTAGTCAGGCAGTGCTTATTGGAGGGTGGAACCCTCTCACTTTAATTCATATATCTGACCATGTGTATATTCACTTAATTAACTATGTCCCCCCCCCCCCCCAGGTCCTATTCATGACCTTTACTATCTACATCACAGTACAACTCCAAGTCACACACCTGGAGACAACTGGCATTCCTCCTGCTGGGCCTTATTCTCTGTGTGCTTGCCTTCCGGTTCTGAGGACTGTGCGTGCAGACGTCACATTTATGGCCCAACGTGTGATGTCCCATACACACTGCAACAGCCAAGCTGAAGCTTTTGTATAGGAGCCGATGTACAAGTCACCTGAGGGCAGGAAATCCCTCACCTAGAATACCGCAACATGGAAGAGAAGGACATCTATTTTATGATGAGATTTTGTGCACAACTATTCTTTGCTCTTCTAAAAAGGAATTGTCAAAATGAATATCTAGAGCTTTTTTTAACACCTTTAGTACAGTTGAATAGGTCATGTGAAGTAGGGACTTCATTTGTCAGCAACCTGTGGGTCTTGGATCCGATATCGGATTCGAGCCGGCAACTTGTTTCATAGCTAATGGATCTGAGCTCCTAGCTCCTCCCCTCACCCATAATCCCTTGCCAACCCTCCATGACCTCAGATCTAGTTTGCCGCGCTTGTGGATGGCTGGATTCCTTGAGCTCTAGCAAAAAATCGTCAGTTAAGTCTGTTTCTCTTGTTCAAATTTCTTTACTTTAATTTAAAAAAAGTGTGTAAGAGTTAGGTTCCCTGTAATATTAAATTTTTTTTTACATAGTTTTTCCCTCCCTTCACCGGAATATCGTTAGTGAGTGTGTGTGTGTGTGTTGTGTTTTTCAGGCCTGTGTGTTTGTGTAGCACTCATTTTTTCTTTTAAGTATGGCTGAGGCCCCAAAAGCCATTTTTTCTAAATGTACTGAGTGTGTCTATAAGCTCTCCCCAGCTGATGGCCACACTTGGTACGTTCGGTGCCTTGGGGTTGAACACCTCAACTCAGGCTGTACCATTTGTGCAGCGTTCAACCCCAGGGCACTGAAAGAGCGGAGGTCGAAGCTGGTCCTGGCGGGACTTTTGTCCCCGGACTCTGCTCCGGCCTCCGCTGCTCCCGTGGCACTACCACAGGCTGTGGTTATTGCCACTCCTGCCCCCCTTCCTTCGGCCGGGACTCAAACTCCCGCTAAAGCGCCGGAGGACAGGGAGGGTAGGAGGGAGAAACGGAGGGAGAAGCACCACAAGCGGCGGGCCGAGGCCACCGCTTTGGCCCCGCCAGCTAAGCGGGCTTCTCCCTCCACTGCTTCTAGGTCTCCTCCTCCTCGGCTCCGATCTCCTTGCTTCTCCCCCGGGCCCGAGGAGGAGGAGGTCCGATCTCCATCGAGGTCATCGAGGCGGCATTCCAGGCCTGCCTCGGTGGCCTCTTCGAGATCAACATTCAGCCTGTCTGATGCAGACTTGGACCGGATGATGCGAAGATTCATCCAGGCCCAGCTGCAGATGAGTGCTCTTGCCCCCCCCCCCCTTCGGGGGGAGCTTGACACCCTTTTTCGCTCCAATTGCTCCATGTCCTTCAAGAATGCAACTGCAGTCATAACATACGGGTTGTCCTGCCTCAGGCAGCCCTCAGTCGTCCGAATTCCAAAGTCTGGGTCCGGCGTCGGCTGGTGTCGCCTCCTCTCCGACGTCACAACGGCTGGAGTATAAAGGCATCGGCTGACGCCATCTTCTTCAGTCTTTCTTGCCACGCGGTGCCCGAAGCAGAAGCAATTTGCAAGTGCCGGTCGGTCAGCTCCTGTGTTTTCAGTACCGAAGTCATCTAAAAGCTAAGTACTCTGTTGGGGAACATTTATTCTTGCCTCAGCCGATGTCAGAACAAATTGAGAAAGTTAATAATTGTTTGTCTTGTGGTAAACAAATACCTCATAAGGACTTCCATTCTCTCTGCCTTCCTTGCCTGGGCCCTGACCACGACGTCTCGGCCTGTGCTGCGTGTGCTTGCTTTAATAAGCGCACTCTCAGGCGCCGGGCAGAATTCGCCGAGGACTTTTTCGGTGAATCTTTTACGTATATCATGCCGTCGGATCAACCGACAACCCAATCTGCTAAAAAACGCAAGGACCGGGACCGACATCCTCGGCCCGCGTCCTCTACCGATGCTACTCCTAAATCCTCTGCTAGCGCTCCGGTCCCCTCAGAAGTGGCATATCAACCGCTCCAGGCCGACGACACAGCGTTAACACGACCTTCGGTCTCTGAGATCTCTCCGGTGCCGGTTGTTGATTTTCCTCCGGAAACCGAAGTTCTGGATCTACCCGACACCATTCCTGTGAACAAGGTAACGCCTGCACGTGGGGCTGCTAGGCCTCCAGTATCCATGTCCATCAAGGCCTTTGCACGTGCTAAGGCCGCCAGTCAGGCCAAGGCCCATCCTAAACCTGCCCAGGCCCCTTCATCTGATAAGCAGATCATGTCTCTGGCTGCAGATCTTATTTCCCTTATCAGGGGGTCTCAGCCTCATCCGGACAGGGGTTCTCAGCCACCTGCACAGAAAAGGCCTAGAACTGAGCAGGCGGACGACCTTTCCTCGGACGAAGCCTCTGGGGATTCTGAGCATTCTGATACCCAAGAAGAACCCTTCCAGGCCTACGAGGACTCTGATGCTGAGGAATCAATTCCCTCTGCCTCCCCTCCAGAGGATTTCTCATTTGGTGAAGTCCTGCATTCCATGAGGGAACATTTTCAATGACAGGGTCAGGAATTCTCTGACTCCAGGAAAAGACTTCGTACTTTCCTCAAGCTTCCCCAGCACAGACCTTTTGGCTATCCCTCCAGTTATGGATGTTTTTGATGATGTTTTCTCTGACTCCAGTGCCAACCCTGATTCTCTTCCTCCTGCCCCTGTCAAGCCGGACAGATATTATAGGGTCCCTGACACTCACAAGCACCTTTTTAAGGCTCACTCTGTGGATCTAGAAACTATTTCACAGGGCCCCAAGGGAGTGGCTTCCTCCTCTGCCAAAAACCCGCTGACAGAGAAGCAAGGTCCCTGGAGAGATGGGGTAAAAAAGTATATACCTCTACCACCCTAGCCATGAGGTCTCTTAACTGTCCTTTTCACATGTTTCAGTACCAAGATTTTCTCCTGGATGATTTACAGAAAAAGTTAGCCTCTCCTGAGCCTATTGATAAAAAGGCACTGCAGGATCATATTCATAACACTCAGCAGGTTAATAACCATTTTCTGCAGTGTGGTTATGATGCACTGGAAGCTTCATGTAGGGCAGCTATGACTGGGGCTGTGATACGTAGACATGCTTGGTTGAAGGATCAGTCTTTGCCTGACCATGTTAAAGTAAAGATACTGGATGCACCTTTGGAAAAACAAAAGCTTTTTGGTGCTACTGCACAAGATGTATTGAAATCCATAGAGGAAAAAGCAAAGTCAGTACAGACAGTGAAGGATTTCCTTCAGGTTCAGCCACCCAGATTCAGCAGAAACTGGCCCTCCAAGAATTGGTCCTTCCCCGGCTCTGACAAGTTTCAAAGGGGAAAAAGCAGACGTGCCCGAGGTAGAGGGCAATACCGAGGATCTTACAGGGGCCGCCAATGGCAACCTCCAAATCAAAGAAGTGGCGCAGACGGTTCAGCTGCACCACAAGGACAATCACAATGACTTGACTTTCGTACCGCCTACAGAGGTTCAAAGAGAAGCACCTTTGGGCGGAAAATTAGTCTTATTCTCATAAAACTGGCATATCTTAACCAAGGACAATTGGATTCTGGATTTGATAGACAAAGTTTACAGATTCCACTTCCACACATTACCAATAAAACAAGGCATGCCAAACCTGCCACATCATCAAAGGGCAGAGGCACTCACTCAAGTTTCCAAGCTGTTAAGTATAAAAGCAATAGAAAGGGTTCCTCCTCAGGAGCAAGGCCAGGGATTTTATTCAAGACTGTTCCTTGTTCCAAGAAAAGAAAACAAATGGAGACCCATACTGGACTTGTCAACTCTAAACACTTTCCTCATTGTGCCAAAGTTCAAAATGCTGGCGTTGCAGCAACTTCTTCCCATGTTGGGCAAGGGGTCTTGGCTGGTCACTCTGGACCTCAAGGAGGCATACCTGCATGTCCCAATCAGACAAAGCTGCAGAAGATACCTCAGATTTCTTGCAGGGACAGAGCATTATCAATTCTCAGCATTGCCGTTTGGCTTATCTACTGCGCCCAGAGTGTTCACGAAATGCCTGGCATCAGTAGTGGCACACTGCAGACTGCAGGGGATTCAAATATACCCCTACTTGGACGACTGCCTCATACAAGCAGACAATAAACAAACCTTAAAAGGGAATTTGGACTATGTCATGCATCTACTGCAGGCCTTGGGATACACAGTCAACATTCAGAAGTCAAACTTACTACCATCCCAACAAATTATATTCCTAGGAGCCAAACTGGACACGGAAAACCTAATGGCCTACCTCACAGAGGAAAAACAGCAGCATTTACCAGAGTATTTCAAAGGCCTAGCAAAGCTTTCCCAGCTGACGGCAAGGAAAATCCTGCAGGCCCTGGGTTTCATGGCATCTTGCATCCTTCTGATACCTTTGGCAAGACTTCATATGAGAATGCCGCAGTGGTATTTAAAAAACTTATGGTCTCAACACAACAGCCTAGAGGACATAATCCCACTTATCCATGTCTGCAGAAGGAATTTCTATGGTGGGCTCAAGCCAGTCAACTAAATGAAGGCATGTCTTTCAACAGACCTCAAGCAGACCAAATGATAACAGACGCCTCAGACCATGGATGGGGGGCACACATGGAGGGCAGATGCATTCAAGGTCTTTGGACGCCAAAGGAAAGACATCTGCACATAAACCAAAAGGAGATGTTGGCAGTGATACATGCCATCGAGACTTTCGAAAAATCACTAAAACAGGGACATTTGCTAATAAGGACAGACAACACCACTGTCATGTGGTACATAAACAAGCAGGGAGGCACTCATTCTTATCCCCTCTGCAGACTAACAATGCTTCTCTGGGAAAAATCCCTGAGCCTGAAGATACATTTACAATCCCAGTTTGTACCAGGCAAGGACAATGTACTGGTTGACAATCTGAGCAGAAATTTCATGGATCCACACGAATGGATGCTGCACCCTCACATTTTCTCTCAACTGGCAAGGACATGGGGAAGACCGGACGTAGATCTTTTTGCTTCCCACTTAAATCATCACCTGGAAAAGTTCTGCACAAGGACTCACCACCCTCTAGCTTGGAAAACGGATGCTCTCTCCATCAGCTGGAATTCTCTAAAAATGTATGCATTCCCTCCCCTGCCTCTGCTGACCAAGGTGATACTGAAGATCAAAGCAGAACAACCAACAGGCATCTTGATAGCTCCAGACTGGCCAAGGCAACACTGGTACCCATTGCTATTGACCATAACTCGGACCAAACCATGGCCTCTGACCCTATGGCCCCTGCTCCTAACTCAACACAATTACAGGACTGTACATCAAGACCTGAAAACATTGCATCTGACAGCCTGGAGGCTACCATGACTTCAACACCTAACTCTCTTTCCAAATCTGTTCAAGAGATCTTGCTGGAAGCACGCAGACCTTCCACCAGAAAAACCTATTCAGCCAAGTGGAAGAGATTTCAGTATCTGGAATGCCAACAGGGGTCAGGACACAGCATTACTGAGTATACCTCAGATATTAGAATACTTGGCAGAACTATTTCATACTGGACTCTCATACTCCTCAATAAAGATTCATGCCTCAGCAATCTCGGCAAAATACAACTGTGACCCTCCAGTGTTTTCGCATCCTCTGCTAAGACCGTTTCTAAGAGGGATAAAGAATATCAAACCTCCCAGAAAACAGCCAGTACCTGCATGGGACCTCAACTACGTGTTGGAAAAACTAACTCTTCCTCCATTTGAGCCAGCAGCAAACTCAGAAATGCAATTCCTGTCATGGAAGATGGCCTTCTTATTGGCAGTCACCTCTGCAAGAAGAGTTTCGGAGATACAGGCACTCATGGCAGTGCCCCCCTTCCTCATTTTTCATCAAGACAGAGTCTCTCTAAGAACCAGTCCTACATTTATGCCAAAAGTAATTTCCAGGGTGTCTCTAAATCAAGCTATTCATCTACCTACATTCTTCCCCAATCCTGAAAATAAGGGAGAAAAACTACTGCATACTTTGGACATACATAGACAACTATGCTACTACTTGGACAGAACTAAGGCCACCAGAAGGTCTGACCAGCTGTTTGTAGCCTATGCTGCTGGAGTACAAGGAAAAGCAATCTCCAAGCAAACAATTTCAAAATGGATTGGACATTGCATCAGATTTTGCTATTCTTTCCATGGAAAAGGTGTGCCAGCCAATATTAGGCCACATTCCACCAGAGCTATAGCCACTTCCACAGCAACAAAGGACATTTTAGAGGCTGCTACATGGAGCTCCGTGCATACATTTACCAAGCACTACAACTTGCCCTTATACTCCAGATCCCGAGCAGGCTTTGCTTCTGCAGTCCTGCAGGGGATTTTAGCTACACCATCCTTATCATAGTTCCATCCACCCACAGCTTGGCTATGGTATTCAACCCATATGTTATGACTGCAGTTGCATTCTTGAAGGACATAGTACAGTTTTGTACCTACCATAAATGTAGATGTCCGATAGGTGTGCAACTGCAGTCAGATTTTCCCACCCTCCTACCCCTCTGTATCCTTCTTTTTGGGTTCCTTCCCCTTTTTCCTTCAGCTGGGGGTATCTCCTATGGTGTATCTGTTTATTACTGTTGTGTATGTTTGGGATTATTTTTATCCATTTACCAAATTTAGCCTTCCTAAGAGGGCACCTGGGGCAAGAAACACTGAAGAAGATGGCGTCGGCCGATGCCTTTATACTCCAGCCGTTGTGACGTCGGAGAGGAGGCGACACCAGCCGATGCCGGACCCAGACTTTGGAATTCGGCTGACCGAGGGCTGCCTGAGGCAGGACAACCCATATGTTATGACTGCAGTTGTATATCTATCGGACATCTACATTTATGGTAGGTACAAAACTGTACTTTCTCCGACCCGCTACCTGGGTTTGGAGCGTTCGGAGCCGAGCAGCGTCTGAGCCGGATGTGGGTCAGCGCCGACAGTACTTGGTACTTTAGATCCGACCCTGCCCTCGAGTCTGTCGGATCCAACCTCTCAGAGCCATGGCCCGAGCTTCGGATCCGAGGGATTCAGTGTGCCTTCGGCTCCGTCCAGGTCAGAGCGCACTGGTCCTTCGGATCTGATGGTCTCAGCGCCGGTTTCGATTCCTTCATCGGATCCGAGTGGGAGCCGGCTCTCGGAGCCCAGGGAGAGCGGTTCCCCCTCGGCCTTCGATGTAGTGGAGAGGGCTCTGTCGAGAGCATCCGGACCCCCGGCCCTTGTCTCGGCTCCACCCTGCACTCCCTCTCTGCTGGGCCAGGCTTCCATCACCCGGCCTCAGGGACAGCCTGCTTCAGTATCCCAGGTTTTTCCATTGGAACAGGATGTTGCTGGCGAGACCTTCTCGGACAGCCCCCCCAAGGAAGTGCCCTGCAAGCACAAGTGCAAGAGGAGGCACGTGGACTCCCCTGACTCCTTAACTGAGGACACTGACTTGGATGAAGGGAAAGGCTCCCCAAGATCGCCCCCTGAGGATGTCTGCTTTGGAGACATCATGGAGATGTTGAGGATCAGAGGTGGGTGGTCTGCCCCCAAGTCTTCCTCCGACGAGTCCATGTTTCTGGAGGCATTCGAAGCAGGCCCGTCTACCTCTTGGGTGTCCCTTCCGGCCGACCCCTTGGTGGACCTTATTACCACCAGGGCGTGGAAGGACCCGGACACCGTGGAGCCAATACCCAAACGCCCGGACAGGATACTAAGCCCCCCCGCAGACCGGTCACACTGGAGCAAGGGTCCCCCCGTAGATGCCATGTTGACGGCAGCCACGAAGAGGAACTAGCTCAGGAGAGCCCTCAGTCCATCCACCGAGCAAGGAGTCCCGCTCGATGGACCGCTTAGGGAAGCGAGTTTTTAGTTCAGTGACCTTTTCAGTAAGGTCTCTGAACTATATGGCACTTGTCATCAGGATGCAGCGGGATCTTATCAAAGAATACGCTGCCTCCCCCCCTGAGTCCATGTCGGCGGAGGACAAACAATTGTACTCCACCCGAATGGCCACTCTGAGATACATTTCAAATACCTCTATGCGGCTATTGTCCCACGCCACCGAGGGAGCCGCTAGAGCTAGCGGTGCGGGCCTAGTCATGAGACGTCAGGCCTGGCTCCGTCATTGTGACTTTGCGGAGCCCTTTAAAGTGTCCTTTGCGAACGCCCCTTTCGATGGTTCTGCCCTGTTTGGCAAAACGGTTCGCGAGAGATCCAGAGCGAGAAGGACGGGAAGACGTTGTCTGCCGTCTGAGTCCGCTTCTCTGCTCCCCAGCGGTCCTTTTTGAAGAACCAAAAGGGTCAGAAGATGATGTGGTTCCGGATATTGCAACATTCCCAACCCGTTCCAGACAACCAGTCCTTCCGTGGCAGAGGAGGACAGGGAGGATGCCGCCCCAGGGGCAGAGGGGCTCAGAGAAACTTTGGGTCCAGAGAACCTTTCTCTGACCGGCCCACGCAGCAGCCCTGAAGGGCTGCCCGACTGCTCCACTCTGGAGGCAGTCGGGGGGCGCTTCTCTGAGCACCTAGCGGCATGGGAGTCCATAACGATAGACCGCTGGGTGCTTTGAATTATTTCCAGAGGATACAAAATCCCATTACTTCATGTCCCCAAATTAAAGAACCTCCCCGATGTACCACCCGATCAGAGGGAGGCTGCAGCCGCAGAAATTCAACAGCTGCTAAGAAAAAGAGCCATCCAGCCCGTCCCCCAAGACCAGCTCGGATTAGGGTTCTACTCCAGGTTCTTTTTGGTGCCAAAAAAGACGGGGGACTTGAGACCGATTCTAGACCTGTCCCATTTGAACCTGTCGGTAACCAAGGAAAAATTCCGAATGGTCACTCTTCAATCTATTCTCCCCCTTCTAAGGGAGAACGATTGGATGTGCTCTATAGACCTCAAGGATGCGTACTACCACATTCTAATGGACAGACGATCCAGGAGGTTCCTCCGCTTCCGGCTGGGAGCCAGTCACTACCAGTTCAGGGTCCTTCCCTTTGGCCTCACCACAGCCCCCAGGGTGTTCACCAAGGTATTAGCAGTGATTGCGGCCCACCTGAGACTCCAGGGAATACAGGTCTTTCCGTACCTGGACGACTGGCTCCTGACCACCCCAACAAGGCATCTACTTTGCTCAGGCAGAGATTTCTTTCTCCGCCTAGCCCCACAGTTAGGCATCACCATCAATGCCGACAAATCCTTTCTGGCCCCGACACAAGTCCTAGAATTCTTAGGAGCCAGAATAGACACCAGAGGTCTACGAGCCTTTCTGACGTCGGAACGACTACGGAATTTGCAACTTCATGTGCGGGCCATCCTCCAATCAGAGACCCCACCGGCAGAATTGGTCCTGAGGGCGCTGGGCTCCATGGCGGCAGCGATAACGCTCCTTCCATGCGCCCGTCTGAACATGCGGGTACTGCAATGGACCCTTCTAGTACAATGGTCCTTTCTGTCTTTTCCTCCATCACCCCATTGCTATCAGCAAGGCTTGCAGGAGGGCTCTATTATGGTGGCTCCATGCTCCGGACCTCCATACGGGCCGACCCTTCTGCACCTCTCCCCCTCTCGCCACAGTGACCACGGATGCCTCCCGCCTCGGGTGGGAGGGGCATTATTCAGGCAGGACCATCCAAGGCACATGGAACGATACAGAGACCTCCCTGCATATCAACGTTCTGGAGATGAGAGCGGTGCTGTACGCGTTGCAAGCACTTCAGAATCTCCTCCCCTTAGGAACGATTGCAATTCAGTCGGACAACATGTCGGTTGTCTGGTACAACAACAAACAGGGGGGAACCAGGTCTTACCCTCTATGCTGCAAAGCCATGAGAGTGTGGGAATGGGCGATTTCCACCAACCGCTTTCTGATTGCAGCGCACATTTCCGGGGCGGGCCAACATCCTAGCGGACAAACTCAGCTGCACCCTTCTTACCCCGTACGAGTGGTCTCTCAACCCACTAGTAGTGAAGCAGATATTCGCAATATGGGGGCAACCCTGCTGCGATCTTTTTGCCTCTTCCTCAAACACCAAATGCAGCAATTTCTTCGCTCTGATTCCCCCTCCAGGGGAAACCCCAAGAGACACTCTGGTGCATGCTTGGCCACCCGGTCTACTTTATGCCTATCCTCCTCTACCCCTGATGCTGCAACTCTTACAGAAAGCCTCGCGGTTGGGGAGCAGGATGATCCTCATTGCCCCATTCTGGCCTCGGCAAATTTGGTTCCCTTACCTGTGGTCTCACTTAGTGAATCCCCCTTGGATTCTGGATCCCAGTCCGGATCTAATCTCCCATCCGTCTGACTTACCGACCCCAAATCTGGACAATTTGAAGCTGACGGCTTGGTTGCTCCAGTTCCACTCCTAGTTAGGACTCCCAGTATCTCTTCACCAGTCAAAGCCATCCTTGTGGCAGCGCATAAGCCCTCCACCAGGAAAGTGTACCGCAGTAAATGGAAACGTTTCTCTGTCTGGGCGGAACATCATAATCTAGATCCCTTTACGGCTCCTCTTCCATCCATATTAGACTTCCTAACCAAACTTTTTCAGGAAGGCGCTAGTTGCCCAACTGTCAAAGTGCAATTGGCTGCCATCTCCCATTACCATGTGGGACATGACACAGGGCCCTTGATGTCGGCCAAATTGTGTAAAACCTTTCTCAAGGGTACCTTTTTGCTTAGACCCCCTATAAAAGAAGCCGTACCACCTTGGATCTTTCACTAGTTCTTCAAGCCCTGACTGCTCCACCTTTTGAACCTGCTGCTTCAGTAGATCTCAAATACTTGTCCTGGAAAACAGCATTCCTTGTAGCCATTACTTCTGCAAAAAGAGTTTGAGCTTCAAGCTCTTTCTGTGAAGCCTCCTTATTTGATCTTTCATCCGGACAGAGTGTACCTCAGGCCCAATCCCTCCTTCCTTCTCAAAATAGCACCAGAAACCAATATAAATCAATCCATAAATTTACCGGTTTTCTTTCCAAAATATCGGAATAAAGGAGAGTACAAGCTGCACTCATTTGATGTTCATAGGCAGCTACGTTTTTATACTCCTAGAACAGCTGGTCACAGACAATCCGACCAGCTGTTCATTTCCTTTGCCAAATTTAATTTGGGGAAAGCAATATCAAAAATCTCTCTATCACGCTGGATTTCACAATGTATCCTGCTAGCGTACCGAGCTTCTGGGAGACCCGCACCTGAAGGAGTTCGCGCACGTTCCACTCGTTCCATCTCTACTTCTGCGGCCTTCAAATCTAGAGTTCCATTGGATGATATTTGTTCGGCAGCCACTTGGGCCTCATCTCATACCTTTATTAACCACTACAAACTGGACGTGATTTCTAGAGGGAGAGCATCCTTTGGCTCTGCGGTGCTCCGCAATATCCTTCCATGATGGCCACCCAAGATTCAGGTAGCTGGGGACTCTGTCCCACAGGTTGCTGACAAATGAAGTCCCTACTTCAGATTAAGAAGTTATGTACTCACCATAACGTTCCATCTGAGTAGGTAGCTTCATTTGTCTGCAACCATCCCCCCCTCCTTCCCCCTGGCCTTCAGCGGATCTATGTAGGTTGGAATACCCTTTTTGGGTACATATTGATGGGCAAACTTGATCTGAGGTCATGGAGGATTGGCAGGGGATTATGGGTGAGGGGAGGAACTAGGAGCTTGGATCCATTAGCTATGAAACAAGTTGCCGGCTCGGATCCGATATCAGATCCAAGACCCACAGGTTGCAGACAAATGAAGCTACCTACTCAGATGGAACGTTATGGTGAGTACATAACTTCTTATTTTAGGAGACCTGCACATCTGGAGTAAGAGCACGTCTACCTTTGCCAAGAGCCTGATTCATAGCTCATAGGTGTCGTCCTGGCCCTGACAATTCCTACTGTGTACCGAGGATTAACCCAAGTCCCTCCATCAGCATTTACTTTTTGGGCTCAATTTTGTTACTGGCTATTATTGGATTGGCACTGACCTTGTATACAAACTTTGGCACCAGTATCCTGTACACTAGGTCCTTGGGGGTTGGCGTTGATCATTCAGCACAGATTCCTTTAAGGCCCTTCTCTGCATCTGAGAGCTTGACTTTTGACTTCTTGGGACCAAGGAGTTTTTGGCATTGTTGAGAACTGTTTGCCCATATTTTAGTCTTGTTTTTACCTGCATTCCCGATTTGAGTCTGTGGAAATAACTGGACATCGCTGTAGAAGGGTGCTGCTTAAAGTGTATTTGTGCCTATAGCTAAAGTGGCATCAATGCAACCCTTGTATGTCAAGTCTGGCTGATTGGGCAGAATGTCACAGTTCTCTCAGGACAAAGAGGATCCATGTTGAGATCTGATTTTCATCTTCCTCAGTTTCAAGGAGGCTAGAAAGCCTAGCCCCCCCTCCCCCCCACCACCACGGAAGAGAAAGCTGAAGAGAAAGCACTTGGAGTTTTCTTACCCCCTATCCAGATTTAGATGGAGGTTTCTCCCATTTTCCATATGGAACATGCCTCCTTTAGTGAAATTGCAAGAGATGGGTTAGAAGGGCTCATGACCAGTGAGCCCTACCTGTCTGGAAGAACTGTTACAATAGGCCTACAATTCCTCACTCCCTTTTGTGTGTGTAGTGTCACCTCCAGATAAGCTTGTTGACATTGTGTGTTGTACAGTTTGGGAAGAGGCCAGACATGACTGAGCCTATCCTCAGAAAAACCTATATAATTCTGTGCACCCTGAGACTAATTTTTATTTTTATTTTATTTATTTTTTTTTTTTAGGTAAAGGACCCCACTGTCGACACTGTGGCTACCAAAAAGTGTCAGTCTGAGGATTCACAGTTCATTCATCCTCCCAATAAGGAGTCTGAGATGATGGACAAGTTAGGAACGTGTGTTTTTTCATTTCGTGCCTTGAGCTACATAGTGTATATGATGAGATTTTAGTGTGAAATTGCACAGAAGATTGCAGACACCTAAAAAAGACTCATGGTGGGCAAGCTACATTCCCAACTAGATACCTAGGTACGAGTACAGCAGTGACAGCAGGATCTGGCTTACAGTGAGTAAATAAGCCTGGTGGAGCTTGACAAATTTTCTTTTACCATTTTGAAGCAGCATTTGTTAATGCCCCATTTGACTGCTTTTTGTTGTTTGGGCAGCAAGTCAGACAAGCTTGCGTACCTGTGAGCAAGATGCTCACAGAGGTTGGGATTAAGTTTTGTTCTCCAAAGGACCTTTTATCGCATCCTAAAATAGACTAAAAATTTAAGGTTCCGCAAAAATCCCAGCAGCCCAGAGACTGCATCTGGACAGGCTCTGGGGACTGAGTAGAGTTTCAGGCCACTCGCTGACCCAGGAGTAGAGGTTGTCCAAACAACCAGTGAGGTAGGGGAACTTTGAGGATTTTGTGGACCCTTCTGTTAGCAGTTGGGGGACGCGTTGACTAGCACATTCTGGCATGGATGGCCGTAATGTTTCCTTCATGGATAAGGATAAGAATGACTACATTGCAGTAACCATGAAACAGTGGCAGACCACTTTGCAATTAAGCCATGATAAAGGACAGGTTATCCCAGGGATAAAAATTCAAAGGGGGGTATTCCAGGTTGACTCTGTCACCGTTGCTGTTCTGCCTTGCCATTAATCCACTAAGCTGTTTACTTAACAGCTTAGGTCATAGCTACAATCTGGCTTCTAGAAAATAGTCTAATAACATCTCATCTTCTCTTTGTCGATGAATTAAAACTGTATAGCTCATCAGATGAACTGAAAGCACAGCTGCAGTTTGTCATAACTTTTTCAGACGATTTTGGAATGTCATTTGGTCTTGATAAATGTGCAAAAGCAACCTTTTAAAAAGGAAAACTGCAGCACCAGGAAAACATCAGTTCGGGACAAGAATGTGATATAAAGAAACTTGAGCAAGAGGGAGTGTATAAATACTTGGGAATTGCTGAAGGATCAGCAATAAAACATGAGCAAATGTGAATAAAACTCAGTAAGCAGTATTGCAGAAGACTTAAATTAATTCTGAAAACAGCATTAACATCTAGGAACAAGATTGAAGCTATAAATCAGTTTGCTCTTCCTGTCCTCACTTACAGTTTTGGATTGATTGACTGGCCCCAAAAAGTGTTGGGTAGACTGGATATTAAAACAAGAGGGATGCTTCATGCTCACCAAATGATTTATAAAAATCGGTGTATACCAAGATTACATATTCCCTGTTCAGAAGGTGGGATGAGGCCTCCTTGAAATTGATTACTATAGATCTGCAGTCATGGGACTCCACACATATCTACTGACCTCACAAGATCGAAATGTAGTGTAAGTTTTGAAACATGAGAGTAAATCTAAGATGATGTCTCTGCTTAATTTAGCAGAAGCATATCAACGTCAAGCAGGAATGGAAGTCAAAGCAGAAGTAGATAAAAGCCAGGCAGCAACTGTATGTGCTAAAAAACAAAAGAAAGAATATAAGGGGAAGGACCAGATGAGAAGGCAAGAAATGTGGAAAAAACATAGGTAGTTGCAAGTATAGAAAACTTCTGGAAGAGCCTCATGTTGATTAAGAACGAATGCAGGAATGGTTAAGGAGAGGTGAATTAGCATCAAGAAATGAAAGGTTAATATTGGCATCCCAAGATAGTGGGCTACATACACACTGGTTTACAAAGTACATTGAACATGTGGGAGAAACAGACACATGTAGGGTTTGTAAAACCAAATTGGAAGCAGTCACCTTGATGATCTTCTTGTATGACTGTTGCAGTCATTACATTTGGGTAATCTGCGGGCAGGTTGCCCTCAGTCGGCCTGATTAACAAAGTCTTGGGTCCTGCGTCGGTTGCTGTCCCTTCTTCCATGACTTCAGGTCGTCAGGGGTGTAAAACATGCAGCCGACGCCAGTACATAGTCTTTCTTGCCGCGCAGTGCCTGAAGCAGAAGCAGTTCGCAAGTGCCGGTTGGCCGACTCCTGAAATTTTTGTTTTCGAGTTTCAGAACCGAAGTCTTCAACTAAAAGCTAAGTACCCCATTGGGGAAACTTTTTCTTGCTCCTTACCGATGTCAGTAAAAGTTAATAATTGCATTACTTGTGGGAAGCAAATTCCTCTTAAGGATTTTCATTTGTACTGTATTCCTTGCCTGGGCCCTGACCACAACGTGCCCTGCTGTCGGTTTTGTGCTGAATTTAACGCAGGATTAACGTCTGTATATTTTTGCTTCTAAATATTTTGGCTCAAGATTTAACTATCCAGAAATGTCGTCTGTTAGCTATCCGACTACTGGAATACTAAAAAAAAAAAAAAAAAACAAAGAAAGAGACAGATTGTCGAGGTCCAAAACAGACTATGCTTTTCTTAAGCCAGTCGCCGGTTCGCCGGTACTCATTGAGGCACTTTCGCAGCCCCTGATGCCTGCTACTTCTGATTTGCAGGCCTCTACTGAGACCTATTCTGAGTCCAGCATGCCGCGAGATGCTTCAGTTATGGAACCCGCGGATGTGTCTACCTTAGATGAGTCCGGAGCTACTGTGCAGGCACCGGCTTCTGAGGGTGTTTTCAGGCCTACAGATTTGTATATTAGACGGATGCCATCTTCAAAACTAAGGCCAAAATCTAAATCTGTGTCTAAAAAACCGATGCCTGGGCCACATGTGCAGGCCCTTATGCCTAAAAAAAAACAAATGATCAAAATGGCTGAAGATTTAATTACTCTGATCAGGGGTAGCCAACCCCCTCCTTCTAAGTGGCCTAGGCAAGACATTGTTTATGAATCTTCTCAACAAGATTCTATTTCTTCTGACTCTTTTAATGAACAGGATTTGTCTATTCCTACTTATGAGGACTCTGATGCAGAGGATTCCATTCCTTCTGCCTCTCCCCCCTGCAGATTTTTCTTTTGGGGAAACTTTACATGTCTTAAGGGAACATTTCCACTGGAAAGTCAGGATTTCTCTGACTCTAAAAAGAGACTCGGGGATTTTCTTCTGTTCTAGACATTGTTGATGTTTTTTCAGAATCTAGTATAACTCCTGATTCTCTGCCTCCAGCTCCTTGTAAGCCATACAGATACTACAGGGTTCCCGACTCCCAGAAATTCCTTTTCAAAAACCCTATTGCTGATCCTGAAACCATTTCTCATGGTCCCAAGGGCATTAAGGCCTCTACTGCCAAAAATCCTACCCCTTCCGATAGAGATTCCAGAGCGCTGGATAGATGGGGTAAGAAGGTTTACACATCTGCAACCTTTGCAATCAGGGCTTTAAACTGTCCATTTCATATGCTTAAATATCAACAGTATATCATGGGACTAATAATCTCTGACTGTGTGAAAAATAAAGAATTGCAGGATTTATTGCATTCAGCTGAACAAGTTGGAAAACATACTTTGCAATGTGGTTATGATTCCTCGGAGGCCTCTTGCAGGGCTGCTGTAACTGGATCTGTGCTAAGAAGGCATGCTTGGCTCAAAGAGCAAACTGCCTGACCATGTTAAAGCAAAATTGTTGGATGCTCCTTTACAACAGGACTTTCTCTTTGGTAATAAGACTGAAAAAGTGTTAAAAAAAGATGGAAGATAAAGCTAAATCTATGCAAACTGTGAAAGGTTTCTTACAAGTGCAATCTCCAAGATTTAGTAGGCACTGGTCCTTTCCGGTCCCCTCGAGAGCCGCTCAAGTCAAATCAAGACATTCCAAAGGCTCCAGGTTTCAGTCACCAGGAACTTTTAGAACAAAACGATGGGGTGCCTCCACCTCCAAATCTGGAAGCAACAAGGCACCTCCCTATGGTAAACGGTCTCAATGACTTCCCTCTACAATCACCAAGCACTTGCCTCTTAGCCACCCCTTTGGGGGGAAAACTAGCACTTAATGCAAGAAACTGGCAACTTGTTACCCAGGACAAATGGGTTTTAAATATAGTATCCCAGGGATACAGATTTCATTTCCACACGTTGCCAATCCCAAAAGGATGGTCAAGTCTGCCCCCAAATCAGTAGCAGAGGCCCAGAAACAAGTTATGTCCCTCATTAACATGCGGGCTATTCAACCAGTACCAGAAGAGGAAAAGGGACAAGGTTTCTATTCCAGACTTTTCTTGGTACCCAGAAAAGAGAAATCATGGCGTCCAATTCTGGACTTATCCACTCTAAACACATTTCTGGACATTCCAAAATTCAAGATGCTGACTCTTCAACAGTTACTACCTATGCTAGGCAAAGATGCCTGGTTGGTAACTCTAGACTTAAGAGGCTTACCTGCATATCCCAATCAGGGAATCTTGCAGGAGATACCTCCGCTTCAAAGCAGACTACTTGCATTACCAGATGTCCTTCAAGGATGCATCTGCAGTCATAATATATGGGTTGTCCTGCCTCAGGCAGCCCTTCGGTCGGCCGGATTCCAAAGTCTGGGTCTGGCCTCGACTGATGTTGCACTTTCCCCGACGTCAGAGCTTCTGGGGTATAAAGGCATCAGCCGACGGCATTTTCCTCAGTCTTTCTTGCCGCGCGGTGCCCGAAGCAGAAGCTGTTCGCAAGTGCCGGTCGGTCAGATCCAGAGATTTCAGCTACCGAAGACTTTGGAAAAAGCTAAGTACCCCATTGGGGACTCTTTCTTGCCTCAGCCGATATCAGACAAAGTAAATAATTGTTTAACTTGTGGGAAACAAATACCTCATAAGGATTTCCATTCTTACTGCCTTCCTTGCTTAGGCCCAGACCACGACGTATCAGCTTGTTTAGCCTGTGCCTCCTTCAACCGACGGACTCTTAGACGTCGGTCGGAGTTTGCAGCGGAATTTTTTGGAACCGCTTTTGCTTATAAAATGCCGTCGGAGACTCCGACTTCGCATATGGTCAAAAAACGCAAGGAAAAGGACCGACACTTGCGGCCCGCGGTTTCGGCTGAAACCACGGCTAGGTCTACCGCGAGTGTCTCAGTTTCGGCTGAAACAGAGTCCACGGTTATTGCTACTACCGAAACCATACCTCCGACCACCGAGGTCAGAGAGGCCCCGGCTGAGTCTGCTTCAGAACTCCCTATCGAAGCTAGTGCTCAAGAATTGTCCGACACCATACCTTTGGACATTTCTACTCCTGCACGTGGGGCAGCTAGGCCCCCAGCTTCTATGTCTATTAAGGCCTTCTCCAGGGCAAAAGCTGCCAAAATTTCAAAAACTTTGCCTGCCAAACCTACTTCCCAGAGGCCTTCCTCCAGTTCTCAGATCCTCAGTCTTGCTGAGGACCTCATTTCCTTAATTAGGGGTTCCCAACCTCACCCAGATAGGGCCTCCCAACCTCCTCCAGACAAAAGGCCCAGGACTGATCCCTCTGAACCTCTCTCCTCAGATTACTCCACGGATGGATCTGATTTGTCAGACCATCAGGAAGGGGCCTACTCGCCTTATGAGGATTCAGATGCAGAAGATTCTATTCCTTCGGCCTTCCCACCAGAAGAATTTTCCTTTGGGGAGACTTTACACTCCATGAGGGAACACTTTCAATGGCAGGGTCAGGATTTCTCTGATTCTAGAAAAGGATTAAGAACCTTTTTACATTTGCCCCAGCATAGGCCCTTAGCCATGCCTCCTGTTCTGACCGTAATTGATGATGTGTACAATGATGTCAGTACTGCACCTGATTCTCTTTCCCCGGCCCCTGCCAAACCTGACAGATATTACAGGGTCCTGGATTCTCATTTCCACCTGTATAAAGCCCATGCTGCAGACCCAGAAACTATTTCTCAGGGCCCTAAAGGGGTTGCAGCTGCTATTGCCAAGAATCCCCTACCCTCTGAAAGAGAGTCTAGAGCATTAGAGAGATGGGGAAAAAAGGTATATACATCTGCTACTCTTTCTGCCAGGGCATTAAACTGTCAATTCCATATGATACAGTACCAAGAATTTTTGTTAGATCAGCTGAATAAGAAGCTTTCTTCTCCTGAACCTTTAGACCGTAAATCCCTTCAGGATTTGGTACACAACTCTCAGCAGGTCAGTAATCATTTGTTAAAATGTGGCTATGATGCACTGGAGGCTTCATTTAGATCAGCTATGACTGGGGCAGTAATTCGTAGGCATGCCTGGCTGAAGGAGCAATCTTTGCCAAACCATGTCAAGGCTAAACTCCTCGATGCTCCAATGGAGAAACCAAGTTTATTTGGCTCCCCTGCACAGGAGATTCTAAAGAAGGTGGAAGAAAAAGCAAAATCTGTGCAGACAGTAAAGGAATTCCTGCAGGTCCAACCTCCGAGGTTCAGCAGAAACTGGCCTACAAAGAATTGGTCCTTTCCAGACACCTTCAGAGCACAGAGGGGCAGGAACAGACACCCTAGAGGCAGAGGTCAATCAAGAGGTCCCTACAGGGGCCGTCAGTGGCAGCCTGCCAACCAGAGGGGTAGTGCCACAGCTACAACTACAACCACTACCACAGGACAGACCCAATGACTTGACTCTGATTCCGCCTACCAGGGATCAACTGGAAGCTCCCTTGGGCGGAAAGCTGGCTTTATTCTCCAAAAACTGGCATTGCATTACAAAGGATACATGGACATTGCAAACAATAGACAAAGGATACAGGTTTTACTTCCACACTTTGCCAAAAAGGGGCGAAATGCCAAACCTTCCACCAAACCAGAAGGCAGAGGCTTTAAGACAAATCAGCAAACTACTTCAGATGAAAGCTATAGAAAGGGTACCATCTACAGAACAAGGCCAAGGATTTTACTCCAGATTATTCCTGGTACCAAGAAAAGAAAACCAATGGAGGCCTATTCTCGACCTGTCCGCGCTCAACACTTACCTCATTGTGCCAAAGTTCAAAATGCTGACCCTACAGCAACTTCTTCCCGTGCTGGACAAGGAGTCTTGGCTGGTGACTCTAGATCTCAAGGAGGCATACCTGCACGTCCCTATCCGACCAGATTGCAGAAGACACCTCAGATTTCTTGCAGGATCAGAGCATTATCAATTCTCAGCATTGCCCTTTGGCTTGTCTACTGCGCCCAGAGTATTCACGAAATGCCTGGCATCAGTAATTGCACATTGCAGACTTCAGGGAATTCAAATTTATCCATACCTGGACGACTGCCTCATACAAGCGGACAACAAGAAAAAATTGTTAAAGGACTTTGCCTATGTCATACTCCTGCTACAGGCCTTGGGATACACAGTCAACATCCAAAAGTCAAGACTAGTGCCATCCCAAAGGATAACCTTTTTGGGTGTGGATCTGGACACAATCACTCAGATGGCTTTTCTCACAGAAGAAAAATAAAAACAACTTCCAGATTATTTCATGATTTTAACAAGACAAACTCAGCTTACTGCAAGGAAAGTCCTGCAGGCCCTGGGTTACATGGCATCCTGCATAATCTTAATTCCACATGCCAGGCTGCATATGAGAAAATTGCAATGGTACCTAAGGAATGTATGGTCTCAACACAGTCACAGCCTAGAAACCATGATACCAATCATTCCATGCCTTCAAAAGGAATTCCTGTGGTGGGCTCAGGCCTGCAGTCCAACAGAGGGTTGCCTTTCAACAAACCAAAAACAAGGCAGACCATCACCACGGACGCCTCAGACCAAGGATGGGGAGTGCACATGGAGGACAAATGCATCCAAGGCCTATGGCCTCAAGGGCAGCTAAGCATGCACATAAACCAAAAGGAAATGCTGGCAGTGAGGCATGCAATCGAGGCGTTCAAACCATTCCTCCAGCAAGGGCATCTGTTAATAAGGACAGACAACACTACGGTCATGTGGTACATAAACAAATAAGGAGGCACACATTCCTACCCTCTATGCCAGATGGCAATGAATCTGTGGAACCTATGCCTGAATCTCAATATCCAGCTACAGGCCAAATTCGTACCAGGAAAAGAAAATTCACTAGCAGACAGTTTAAGCAGAACTACCACGGATGCACACGAATGGATGCTGCATCCAGACATCTTCAAACTCATAACAAAGAAATGGGGAATGCCACAGATAGATCTGTTCGCCTCCCCACTCAACCACCAACTGAAAAAATTCTCCTCAAGGACATACTACCCACAAGCCTGGAGGGTGGACTCTCTCTCTTTCAGCTGGAATGCCCTAACAGTATATGCCTTTCCACCTCTCCCATTGATGTACAAGGTTCTACTGAAGATCAGGGAGGAATAGCCAAAGGTGATACTAATAGCTCCGGACTGGCCAAGGCAACACTGGTATCCGCTACTGAGAAGCATGTCTCAGGCGAACTCATGGCCTCTTCTTCTAACGCAGAACAATTTCAAGACCCTGCATCCAAACTTGAAAACATTGCAACTAACTGCCTGGAAAATTCCTTATAACCATACTGTTTTATCTCAGAGGGTGAAGGACATTATCCTGGAGGCTCGCAGACCTTCCACAAGGAAGACATACTCAGCTAAATGGAAGAGATTCCTCATTTGGAGCACATCAAAGGGCACAGATGTCTCAGTGGCAAACCTAGCACACATCCTAGAGTACTTAGCAGAATTGTTCCACAATGGCCTGTCTTACTCCTCCATTAAGATTCATGCTTCAGCAATTTCAGCAGAACACAATATGGATCCACCTATCTTCTCTCACCCTCTGCTCAGACAATTTTTGAGAGGGATCAAAAATGTTAAACCTCCAAGGAGACCCTCTCTACCTGCATGGGATCTTAATTTTGTGCTGGAAAAATTGACACTACCTCCTTTTGAACCAGCAGCATCAGCAGACCTATAGTTTCTATCTCGGAAAACTGCTTTTCTTCTGGCAATCACTTCAGCAAGAAGAGTATCCGAGTTACAGGCATTAATGGCAGTGCAGCCTTTTCTTATTTTCCACCAGGATAGAGTGTCACTGAGAACCAATCCTACTTTCATGCCAAAGGTGGTATCCAGGGTATCCTTGAACCAAGCTATTCATTTGCTTACTTTCTTCCTTAACCCACAGAACAAAGGAGAGAAACTTTTGCACACCTTGGATATACACAGACAGCTATGCTACTATCTGGACAGAACTAAAACCAACAGAAAAACTGACCAACTTTTTGTAGCATATGCAACTGGGGTGCAAGGAAGAGCAATTTCCAAACAGACAATTTCAAAATGGATAGGAAATTGCATTCGTTTTTGCTACTCCTTTCATGGAAAAGACAGCTCCTGAAAATATCAGGCCTCATTCCACAAGGGCCACAGCCACCACTACAGCTTTCCTACGGGGGGGGGGTGGCTACCAAGGACATTTTAGAAGCTGCTACTTGGAGCTCCGTGCATACATTTGCCAAGCATTACAATCTACCTTTATACTCCAGATCCCGAGCAGGGTTTGCAACTGCAGTTCTGCAGGGGATTTTAACTACACCATCCTTCTTAGTACCTCCTCCCCCAGTTCGGCTATGGTATTCTACCCATATGTTATGACTGCAGATGCATCCTTGAAGGACATAGTACAGATGTTATGTGATCCTATCTCGCCTACATTCTGACTGATGGGTTCGGAGCCGATCCCTCGGCTCCGACTCGGCACGCTTATGCCAAAGAGCAAAGTTTCTTATTGGCTGAGCTTATTATATCCCAGGATGCACCACTACCAGTCCCCCAGATCTCGTTTGCCGCTAACCTGCGAAGACGTGGTCTCGAGCTGGCTGAGCTGAGTAGTTATTTTTTGACTAACTTTTCTGTCAGTTTTGCTGTTTTCTCTCAAAAAAAGCTGTTTTAACAGCTATTCTTACATTGTTGTGTGGTTGTTTTGAATTGGTTATAAAATTTTGTTGTGTGACTGGGTTGAGTTTGGTAGGCCCCCCTTCATCTAGGGCCTTCCCGGTTAATCAACCCTTCTATATTCGATATATAGTCAAAGGCTTTAAAGTTTTTGGTAGCTGTTTGTTCTTACAGGGTTTCCCCTGTCATTTGCGAGTGATAACTGTAAGCCTATTCTTGGGGCACCAGTATTTGTATTTCTTTCAGATTACTGCAATTCCCCCCCATAATGTCTCAGAATCCTAGGCCTTCGGGCTTTAAAAAATGTGTAAAATGTAGTTTTAAAATGTCCATCACGGACGATCACTCGCTCTGTGTGTATTGCTTAGGGGCAAAACATTTACAGGAATCATGTAGCGTATGTCACGCTTTTCCTCAAGGGTCCTCCAGGAGAGGAAAAATAAATTAATTCTCAAGGGATTAATTAAACCTTCTTTCGAAGAAGCTTTGGCATCCTCTCCATCTCCGGCCAAAAAGAAAAGGGCGTCGGTTCCGACCAGTCCGTCGGATCCGACCGCTAAGAAACATAGGCAGGCCTCTCCTTGGCTCCAAGGACTTGAGCCGAGGTCGAACAGTCTGCCTCGATGCCACCAGTATCGACTCCTCTGGCTTCGGAGCCGATGGCTGGGGCATCGAGGCGGGTCACCTTCGCGGCTCCACTGCTCTTGGAGCCGACAAAGGTTGCCGCTCAGACACTTCCTCCTCGGGCGAAGTCCACCTCGGCACCGATGGAATCTGGTATGTGTATTCCCTCGGCGCCGATACTCATCGAGTCGCCTCGAGCCGGTCCCCTAGCCCTTTGGGGCCGTTGGAGGCCGTCTCGAACCCGTTCTGTTTCCTCTCGGTCTTCGAGGATGTCAGATTCTGATATAGACAGGGTGCTCCAAAGACTGTTCCAGTCCCCAGTCTTCCAAAAATTTGTTTCGTTCCGACCCAGTTGGCTTAGGAGCCGATGACCTTGGCCCACCCATTGCCATTCCTCCTCCGACTGCTTGGCTCCGGAGCAGGTGCTGTTGGAGCGGTGGAGATCTCAGGGTCGGCTCCGACCCTTACTCCAACCCGGCCTTCGGGTCCGAGTTTGGTACGCTGGACTTCTTCGGCTGGACCGGGGTGATGTTTGGGACCTATGCTTTCGGTTCCGAGCCTCCCTCGGTGCTTGCTGCGGGACTTCCGTCGGCTATCACGGCTCTGGGGACCGGACACTCACAGGATTCTGGGGTCCGGCTTTCAGAGCCATGAGGAGTGCCTTGGCCAAGTCCTCTTCGCCATCTCTCCGGCTTTACCGGCACCTTCCTGGGCGTGGAGACTGGGTCTTTGGCAGTTCCCCTGTCCGTAGTCAGCGGGGCCCGGGCCTGAGGTTACCCCAGTGGGGTTCCCTCCTCCTGAGGGTTCTTCGGAGTTGTCTTCGGAGGAACCCCCAAGGAAGAGATCGTGCAAGAGGAAGCACGTGGACTCCCCCGAGTCTATTACATCAGATACTGATTTGGATGATGCAGAGGGTCCCCAGTCGTCCTCGGATGATGTCTCATTTGCAGACATCTTAGAGATCCTCAAACAACGAGGCGGCTGGATATCCAAACCCCCCTCTGCTGACGAGTCAGTGCTCCTCAAGGCCTTTGGGGCTCAGCCCTCCGCCTCCTGGGTGTCTCCGCCCTTCGACGAGCTTCTGGATTTAGTTTTTTGTAGGGCGTGGGTACATCCAGATTCCGTGGGACCAGTCCCTTCGTCCAAATAAATTTTTGTCTGCTCCCCGAGAAGGAGTTCCTCACTAAAGGCGTGGCTGTAGATGCCATGGTGGTGGCATCTGCTACACAACAGGACGTGGCAGAGGCTTCAACGTCCGTCCATCCTCCTAATAAGGAGTCTAGGAGTATGGACAGGTACAGGAAGCGCACCCTGACTTCAGCGGCCTTTACTTTAAGGTCTCTGAATTATTTGGCACATTTTACCAGGCTTCAGAGGGATCTGATCAAGGAGTTGTCAGATTCCTCGCGTAACCTACCTGAGCAGCTAGCCCAGTCGGTTAGCTCTCAGTTGGCTATCCTTACGTCAATTTCTAACTCGTCCATGAGGCTCATTTCCTATGCGGCGAAGCGGGTAGAGCGGCAGGCACAGGCGTGGCTCTCGGAGACAAGCCTGGCTCCGCTGTGTCAGTTCGGAGGCCTTCAAGTCTTCCTTCGCCAACGCTCCCTTTGATGGGTCCTCATTGTTTGGACCCAAGGTTAAAGACACCCTTACCGCTGTGAGCAGGAGGGAAAAACTTTATCTGCCGTAGGTGCCGGTTATTGCACTCGCTTTGGGGCTTACCCCAAGGCTAAAGGAGCGGGGAAAATGTGGTTCCAAATCTCAAGTTTTTCTCCCAACAGCAGGAAGATTCCCCTTCCAGAGGCAGAGGACGGGAAATTTTTCAGGGAGACGCCGTCCCAGAGGCGGCAGAGGGCCCGCAATTCTGGAGACCGCGAGTCCTTTCGTGGCTCTTCAGCCTCCCACACGTCATGAGGGATTGCCCGGCTGTGCTGCTCGAGCCAGTCGGGTGTCGCTTTGCCAAGCACCTAAAAGCCTGGGAGTCAATCACTCAGGACAGATGGGTGCTTCGGATCATTGCCGGAGGTTACACCATCCCATTCACATACTCGCCCCCACCGTCCAAAAGAATCCCGGACCCACCACCCAGTCAAAGGGAAATGGCAGCCGCAGAAGCTTTAAAGCTACTAGAAAAGGAGTCATCCAACCGGTCCCCACAGACCAGATCGGATCAGGAAATTACTCCAGGTTCTTTTAGTGCCAAAAGACAGGGGACCTGAGACCAATTATGGATCTCAGCAGACAGAACCAATCCGTCACGAAATCAAAATTCAGAATGGTCACGTTACAATCCATTCTCCCATTGTTGGAGAAGGATGTTTGGATGTGCTCCATAGACCTCAAGGACGCCTATTATCACATACCGATAAATCAGGCGTCCAGGAGGTATCTGCGCTTCAGCCTGGGAGTCAGTCATTACCAATTTTGCGCTCTGCCCTTTGGTCTCACCACAGCCCCCAGGGTGTTCACCAAGTGTTTGGCAGTAGTGACGGCTCACCTGAGAAGTCTTGGATTCCAAGTGTTTCCCTATCTCGACGACTGGCTCCTGACTGCCACCACCAGGCATCTACTAATGGACAACCTCAAAGCCACCATTTCCCTGGGTATTACCCTGGGGATTACATTCAATTGGTCAAAGTCTGTCTTGCTGCCCTCTCAACGCATAAAGTTTATAGGAGCAGAGATAGACTCAAGATTGATGCGCGTCTTTCTTCCTGCCGAAACGATCCAAACTTTACAGGACCAAGTTGAAGCTCTGATCTCGAGATCCAAAGCCCCAGCCAGGATGGTTCTACAAGTTTTAGGCTCAATGTCTGCCACGGTTCTTTTAGTTCCTCTGGCAAGATTACACATGAGGATTCTTCAGTGGCTGTTGTCAACTCAATGGTCCTTTCAGGATCTTCCCCTCAATCATCACATCATGATTACGGAAATATGCAAAAGGGACCTTCGCTGGTGGCTTCAGACATCCAATTTGGATCAAGGAAAACCCTTTGTTCTCCCCTCTCCAGTGGTTACCCTGACGACAGATGCCTCCCAGATAGGGTGGGGGGGGCATTGTCTGGGCAGGCTAGTTCAGGGCTCCTGGCTTCCAGACGAAGCTCTTCTCCACATCAACGTGTTGGAGATGAGGGCTGTACTTCTATCCCTACAAGCCTTACACAAGTTTCTTCCTCAGGGCATCATCGCCATCCACACAGACAACATGTCGGTGGTTTGGTATCTGAACAAACAAGGAGGGACCAGATCATACCCCCTTTGCAGAGAGGCCATGAGAGTGTGGGAATGGGCTGTAGCTACCAACCGCTTCTTGGTAGCGACCCACATCCCGCGAAAGTCAAATATATTGGCAGACAAATTGAGCAGGACAATTCTCTCTCCTCACGAGTGGTCTCTAAACCACACAGTAGCAGCTCAGGTTTTCAGGAGATGGGGGACGCCGTGCTGCGACCTATTTGCAACTCCACTAAACACCAAGTGTCAAAGGTTCTTCTCCTTGATCCCACATCAGGGAGTACCAGCCATGGATGCTCTAGCACAACCTTGGCCAACAGGGCTACTTTATGCCTTTCCTCCAATTCCGCTTCTTCCCAGAGTTATTCAAAAAGCTTCTCAACTGGGGTCTTCAATGATACTGATTGCCCCATACTGGCCTCGTCAGGTATGGTTTCCCTACCTGAAGAAGCATGCAGTGGACGATCCGTGGACTTTAGACCTAATTCGGACTTGCTAATCCATCAGTCGGGACATCGGCATCAGTCCCTTCAATCTTTGAAATTGACAGCTTGGCTCCTCCACTTCCAACTTTAGTTAGAAGGCACACACTAGACCCGGAAGTTGTTCACATTTTATCTTGCCCACAAACCCACCACTAACAAATTGTACCTTAGTAAGTGGAAGAGGTTTGCTATCTGGGCTCAACTCAAGGGCTTAGACCCTATCACTGCTCCTGTCCCAGAGGTCTTGAAATTCTTAACATCCCTGTTTAATCAGGGATCTTCTGTCTCAACTATTAAAGTCCAACTAGCGGCTATCTCTAAGTTCCACGAATCCATGGATCCTCCTTTGATGAGCAGCAGACTATGCAAGACTTTCATTAAAGGTGCGAGCCTGTTAAGACCCCCAATTTTTCATCCTGCACCTCCGTGGGATCTTGATTTGGTGCTTGGCTTAACATCTCCCCCTTTCGAACCGGCTGCTACATGTGAGTTAAAATATCTGTCTTGGAAAACTGCCTTCTTAGTTGCAATTACTTCGGCAAGAAGAGTTTCAGAGCTTCAAGCCCTGTCTATTAAGCCACCGTACTTGATTTTCCACAAGGATAGAGTATCACTTAGGCCTAATCCATCCTTTGTCCCAAAGGTCTGTTCTAGTTTCTGCCTCCAACAATCTCTAGAGCTACCAGTTTTCTTTCCAAAATTCTCCAATGAAGCAGAATACACTCTTCATAAATTGGATGTTCACAGGCAATTACGCTTCTATTTAGACAGGACTCAGCAACTTCGTAAGTCGGACCAGTTGTTTGTGTCCTTCTCAGATAATAAACTGGGCCAAACCATCACAAAAGCTACTATCTCAAAATGGATCAGAGATTGCATAACTCAGGCTTATTCTTCTTCGAATAAGCAACTTAAAACATCTATCAAGGCTCATTCTACCAGAGCTATGGCTACTTCTATAGCTTTTCATTCCAAGCTCGCTATATCGGAAATCTGTGCTGCGGCTACTTGGTCCAATCCGCACACTTTCATTTCCCACTACAAATTGGATGTGGCATCTAAAGGACGAGCTTCATTTGGTTCCACGGTACTCAGGAGTGTTTTCCAGTGAGCCACCCAGGATTCAGGTGCTAGGGACGCTGTCCCATCAGTCAGAATGTAGGCGAGATAGGATCACATAACATCTTTTAGTTATGTACTCACCATAACTTCAGATGTTTGGGATCCATCTACATTCCTAATACCCACCCTCCTTCCCCCTGCCTTGGAGATCAGAAGAGATTGAACGGTTTTGTGTTCTACTGTTTTATCTTGTTTCATCTGACGATGTTATATAAGCAGGGTATGCATGTGTGCATGTATGCGGACAAACTAGATCTGGGGGACTGGTAGTGGTGCATCCTGGGATATAATAAGCTCAGCCAATAAGAGACTTCGCTCTTTGGCATAAGCGTGCAGTCGGAGCCGAGGATCGGCTCCGAACCCATCAGTCAGAATGTAGGCGAGATGGATCCCAAACATCTGAAGTTATGGTGAGTACATAACTAAAAGTTTTGTACCTACCATAAATGTAGATGTCCGATAGGTATGCATCTGTAGTCAGGATTACCCACCCTCCTTCCCCTCTGTGGTTTTCCTAGGGTGCTTACCCCTCTTTCAGCTAACTGGGGGAATCTATTATGGTGTATTTGTTTGTTTGTATATATATATATATATATATATATATGTATATATGTATATATATATATATATATATATGTATATAATTTGCTACTGTTTGGAACTTTTCAGCATTATCCAAATTTAGCCTTCCTAGAGGGCACCTGGCATCTGGGGCAAGAAACACTGAGGAAAATGGCGTCGGCTGATGCCTTTATACCCCAGAAGCTCTGACGTCGGGGAAAGTGCGACATCAGCCGAGGCCAGACCCAGACTTTGGAACCCGGACGACCGAAGGGCTGCCTGAGGCAGGACAACCCATATGTTATGACTGCAGATGCATACCTATCGGACATCTACATTTATGGTAGGTACAAAACTGTACTTTCTCTGCACTGCCCTTTGGCTTATCTACTGAGCCCAGGGTCTTCACAAAGTTCCTGGCACCAGTAATTGCATTTTGCAGGCAAAGAAATATTCAAATATATCCATACCTAGACGATTGTCTAATTCAGGCAGAAAACAAGGACACTCTTCTAAAACATCTGGCATTTGTAAAAAGGGTTGTAACTTGTCTAGGGTACACCATAAATGAAAATAAATCACAGCTGATACCCTCTCAAAAAATACATTCCTGGGTGCAAGCTTGAATACAACTGCCCAGATGACTTACCTTACGCTAGAAAAGCAAATTCAGTTGATGACTTACTTCAAACAGGTGGCCGCAAAAACCCAGCTATCTGCAAGACAAATTCTGCAGGCCTTGGGGTTCATGGCCTCCTGCATTCTTCTAATTCCGTATGCATGATGGCATATGAGTAAACTTCAGTGGTACTTAAAAAGTTTATGGAGTCAGCATTGTCACAGCCTGGAAACAATGATTCCTATTATACCTTGCCTGCAACTAGAGTTCCTGTGGTGGGCAGAGGCCTTCCACCAAAACAAGGGACTGCCATTCACTCCAGCCCCTGCTGCCCAAACCCTAACAATAGACTCATCAGACTATGCTTGGGGGGGGCTCATCTGGCAGGGAAGTTCATTCAGGGCAAATGGAGCCCAAATCAAATGCACCTACATATCAATCAGAAAGAGATGCTAGCTGTACAGAATACTCTGACAACCTCCAAGGACTACCTTCATCCAGGACAACTAATGATAAAGACAGAGACAACACCACAGTTATGTGGTACATAAACAAGCAGGTGAGTACACATTCCTACCCCCTTTGCAGACTAGCCATGGCATTGTGGAACGCGGCCTTAACCTATCAGATACAACTACAAGCTCAATTCCGGCCAGGAAAGCTAAATACTCTGGCAGATGAGCTAAGCAGAAATCTTATGGACCCACACAAATGGAAATTGGAACCACAAGTTTTCAACATGTTAACATGCAAATGGGGGAACCCAGACATAGATCTTTTTGCCTCACCCCAGAACTATCAGCTGGACAAATTCTGCACAAGAATTGATCACAAAAAAGCTTGGAAAATGGATGCTCTGTCATTCAGCTGGAAAAACCTATCAGTCTATGCTTTTCCCCCTCTGCCTCTGCTCTCCAAAGTTCTACTAAAAGTCAAACAGGACAAACCAAAAATGATTCTGATTGCTGCAGACTGACCTCGCCAACACTGTTACCCACTCCTGTGCAATGTGTCGCACCTTCCTCCGACACCTTACCTACTGTCTCAGCAGAACTACCAAATTCTGCACACTCAGCTCCAAACTTTGAATCTTGCAGTGTGGCTAATCAACTAAGTTCACCCTTGGCATCCCTCAGCAAACCAGTGATGGATGTCATTTTGGAGGCTAGAAGGCCTAGTACTAGAAAATCTTATGCTGACAAATGGAAAAGATTCTGTGCCTGGAACCAGTCACAAGGAATAAGCACAGCAATGCCCAATATTTCTCAGATTTTGCAATACTTAACTGAGGTGCTTCACAAGGGCCTTTTTTTTCCATAAAAATCCATGCCTCCGACATTTCAGCTCATTACAACACATAACTTCCTCTCTTCTCTCATCCTCTGCTAAAGCAGTATCTCAGAGGGGCCAAATATTTAAGACCTCCCATGAGAGCACCAACTCCTTCATGGGACCTCAGTTTTGTTTTGGAAAAACTCACTGTTCCTCCTTCCTGTTCAGCCAGCTGCTATTGCAGACCTAAAATTTCTCTCTTGGAAAACAGCTTTCCCTTTAGCAGTCATTTCAGCTAGAAGGATTTCAGAATTACAGGCTCTTATGGCAGTGGAGCCTTTCATTATTTTTAATCTGGACAGGGTGGCTTTCAGGACCAGTCCATCTTTCATGCATCTGGTGGTATCCAGTGTGGCTCTTAATCAGACCATTCATCTGCTAACTTTCTTCCCCAATCCACAGAACAAGGGTGAGCAGATTCTGCATTCATTGGATGTATACAGACAACTTAGATTCTACTTCAACAGGACGAAATCTCTAAGAAAATCTGAACAACTATTGGTGGCATTTGCTGCAGGGCCAGAGGGAAAGACTATTTCAAAGCAGATTATTTCCAAATGGATAAGCCGTTGCATTCATTTCTGCTATATGCACCATGGTAAACCTATCGAGTCTCATTCCACCAGGGCTGCATCTACTTCTGCAGCCTTTCTCAGAGGGGATCCTACCAGAGACATTCTAGAAGCTGCTACCTGGAGCTCAGTTCATACGTTCGCCAAACATTACCATTTACCTCTCTTCTCTAAATCCAGAGCTGACTTTGCCACTGCTGTCCTGCAGGGTCTTATAGCTGCTCCTAATGCTGTATAAATCCATCCTCCCAAGCATAGCTTTGGGATTCTACCCAAAGGTAATGACTGCAACAGTGAAACACGAAGAACATAGTACAGTTGTGTACACTTGTACCATAAATGTAGATGTTTGAGTGTATTCACTGTTGCAGTCCTGGTTACCCACCCTCCAGCCCCCTGTTTTTCTCTTACTATACTTCTCCTTTCTTTTACTATGCTTAAAAACCTTTTTGGGTGTATTTACTTTTATTTGAAGGTATATTTTTTGTGTTTTAAATTACATATATATATTTTACTCCCCATTTGGGGGGCACCTGACATCTGGGGCAAGAAAAACTGATGTAATGGCGTCATCGCCATGTTTTTATACCCCTGACGACCTGACGTCATGGAAGAAGGGACAGCAACCGACGCAGAACCCAAGACTTTAATCAGGCCGACTGAGGGCAACCTGCCAGCAGATTACCCAAATGTCATGACTGCAACAGTGAATACACTCGAACATCTACATTTATGGTAAGTGTACACAACTGTGCTTTGCTGGTTGCGATGCAGTAATGGCAGGAGAGACACTATACTGATAGCCATAATAATATGGCAAGACTGTTGCAGTGGAGATTGTGCAAACATTATGGTATTGAAGTGGCTGAAAAACACTGGAAACATGAGCCACAAAGAATCCTAGAAAATTATGGTGTATATCACATGGGGATCATCCAGTACCAACAGTTCAAAAGATAGATCTTTTGCTAGAAAAACGTATATAGTGGTCCAAGAAAGGAAGACAAAAGTAGGATTGATCATTGAAATCACCACACCTAGTGATTACAGTGTCTTGCGTACAGAGACACAAAGTCATAAAATACCTTGATCTACAGGAAGAAACAAGAGCCATGTGGAAGTAAGATACACACAGTTCCAATAGTAGTAGGAGCAACTGATCTTATAAAAAAGAATTTGCAATCATATTTAGATATGTTACCAGTTCTTGTAACGCCATATGAACTGCAGGAGGAGTCATTACTGGGCACATTGCGGGTGCTGCGAAGATCACTTTTGGCTAACATCAGAGTGGCGCAATACTAATTTCATGATCTGTAATCGTACTTTGACTTAGGAATGGGGTCCAGTCCCATCATGGTATTAGAAACCCAAAAGACTTGGAGAAATTAAAAACTGCAAAAATAAGGAGATTCATATCCAGAGGCATTAGTATTCCCTTTTCCACAGCTTCGCCTGCCATTTCTCCTTGTATCCACATAATACCATACAGACAGAGGCAGCAGAAAAAGAGGTGCAGGCAGTTGTAAAGAAAAGAGCCATCCAGGAGGTCCCACCAAACCAAGATGATTGGCATTTTACTCCAGATTATATTTAGTGCCCCAAAAGACACAGGCTGATATTGAATCTGAAGTCAGCTCAACAAATGTATAAAACAGACTTTGCAGTTGATTACAGTGCAGTCTGTCATCACTTTTATACATGGGAGGCTGGATGTGCTGTGTGGACCTTCAGGATGCATATATTCACTTAAACAATAGTTCTATGATCCAGGAGGTACCTTTACTTACAGGTGGGAGGCATTTTCAATTTTCGGCCCCGACATTCAGTCTCTACAGAACTTTCCCCCAGTTTACCAAATGCCTGAGTCCAGTTGCAGAATGCATGTGACTACCAAGGATGCAAATTTTCCTATACTTAGATGATTGGCTCCTGGCAGCCACTTCATAGGAGTGATTATTGAATGTAAGGCAATGCTTGCTTTACACCTGTCTTTGGGGATTACCATCAGCATGCCTAAATTCAACCTTCAGCCATCCCAGGACCTGATATTCATAGGCTGTCGCATCAAAAATTTTAAACAACTTGCAATCCTTCCTTGAGCGTAAACAACCATGACACAAGAAGCGACACAACTGGTGACACTGATGATACATGACAAACCTTCAGCAACGAGTGCCCTGAAGGCTTTGTGGTTGATGGTTGCTTCCATTGAAATGGTACCTTAGGCCTGGCTCAAAATGAGCATCTTAGAAAGGACACTTCAGGCTGTGAGAGCCCAAGCTTACCACTTGCTGTTGCACACAATCACCATGTTGAATGCTGTAAAGAGGAGCCAACAGTGGTGGACCAAGTCTTGGAATTCAGAGCAACATTTACCAAAAGGATTCCCAAGGCAACCATACCTATGGATGCATATTCCTTTAGGTGGTGGGAGAGCACTTCATTAAGGAGACCGTGTAAGGCTTGTGGACTACAGAAGTGGCCTACTTGCACATAAACATTCTCAAGATGAGCAGTCGTTCTAACACTGTTGGCATTTCAGGACATGGTTCCCTCAGGGTTTGATTGCCATGCTGTCAGATAACATGGCAGTGATATGGCACATAAGCAAGGGGGAACCCATTCCCATCCCTGGTATAGAGAAGCTGTGTTTGTGTGGGCACTGTTCTTCACTTTCTAATAGCAATGCACATACAAGGAACATCGTATGTGTTTCTGGACAAGATGATCAGACAGTTGCTGCTTCTCCATGAACAGTGTCTCAATGCCAAAGTAGTGAACAAGTATATTCAGGAAATGGGGCAACCATGTTGCATTCCTTTGCTTTACCATTCAGTGCTAAATGCACTTTTTTCAATATAGTTCCGGGGGGGGGGGGGGTCACACCAAGGCACACACACTCCCATGATTTGCCCATGGTGTCCTTTACACCTTCAGCTCCCATTCCTATTGATCTGGAGACTCCTGCAGAAGGCCAAGGAATACAAGGCCAAGTTCATTCTCAGCATTGTTCTGACCTCATTTAAAGAAGAGATCCCCATCTCTTTAGAGTTGTGCTGTGCTGTCTCACCTGTCCAGGATGCCTCAACCCACCATTCGTTCCCTCAGTTTAGCATTTGATTTCTCCAATTCCCTTGATCGCCAAGAACCCTCAGTTGCCTGCAAAGGTG
Organism: Protopterus annectens; assembly: GCF_019279795.1. Taxonomy (NCBI): domain Eukaryota; kingdom Metazoa; phylum Chordata; order Ceratodontiformes; family Protopteridae; genus Protopterus; species Protopterus annectens. The sequence continues at coordinate 1,874,894,136 of NC_056725.1, read as the reverse complement.
GTGAATTGCATTCAGACCTCCCAGATAAATTCCTCCAAAAGAATTTTCAAAAGTAAATGGAAGATTTGTATTGTAGGCCCAAGAACAAAGCCATTTGCCCAACATCGACGTCAGTGGGAAGTTCTGACATTCCTAACAAAATTGTATAAGGTGCTTGTTTCTCGTCTGTTAAATTTCAATTTCTTCTTTTCATGATGGATTTAAGGGCCATTCTTGGGCAGCACATATGTATTACAAAGCCTTCATAAAAGTATCCTCCTCCCCTTACTAGACCAGCACCTGCTTGGGATTTGAATTTGGAATCTAATGAAACCTACTCTCAAATCGGCTAGTTTAGCAGGTGTTAAGTCGTTCTTGGATAACACCTTTTCCTGATGGGCATCACTTCGGAAATTTGAGTTTCGAAGTTGCAACTCTTGCCATCAGTTTCCATATATTGCTTTACATCTGGACATGGTCTCTTACAGCTAAACCTTCTCTGTTGTCAAAAATGGCCTCTCAGACTAATCTGAATCAGTATATTCATTATACCTGTATTTTTACCTAAAGTACTTTAATGAAGAGGACTATTTGTTGTACTGTCTAGATGTTCAGACTATTGTGTTTCTATTTGGACCATATTAAATGTTTAGGAAAGATCAACTTTTTGTTTTTGGCCAGCTAAATTGTGCCAAAAGATCTCCGACTATGGTGGCTAAAATGGATTACTGATTGTGTTTCATTTTGTTATGATCAGGTAGCAGGAGTTTGCCGGTACCTTGTAATGGATTCCCTGTCAGGGCTCAAGCCATTTCCATGACCTTAATCTTCCATTTTAGAACATTACAGCAGCAGCTACTTGTCCTCCTTGCATACCTTTGCCAAGTAGCCTGGGCGCTATTTCAGGGCATGGGCTTCTTTTGGAACTACCATTGTGAAAACTTACTGGCATAGGTCACCTAAATTAGCTGAGGGTTCTGTCCTGCTGTTTCAGTGTCAGGACAGGACCTGAAAGCCAGATTTTTCTGGTTTGTCAGAAAACTGGAGCAGCCCACCCATCAACCCCCTCCAAATTGTCTTTGCTTCAGAGCTCTATGGGACTGTTTGGGGGTTATATTTCATATTTTATTATTAATGTGGTGGCTTTTTGTCTATGGTAGACGTACTTGATCTGGAGCTGGGGGAATTATGGATAGGAAGGAACTTCAGCCTCTGAGGAGTCTGCCTTCACCAGAAGATGCCATAGGCATAGTCCTCCTGTTCCAGTGTCCAGAGAGAGAGAGAGAGAGAAATCTAATGATCTGAAGTAGGAGATTCATTTGTCTGCAACCTGTGGGTTATGGATCCGATATCGGATCCGAACCGGCATGGTTAACCAGCTATGGATCCAAGCTCTCAGCTCCTCCCCTCACCCATAATGCCCTGCTCTCCCTACATGACCTCAGATCTAGTTTGCCGCGCTGGTGACCAGATTTGTGTTCCTGAGCTCTTCAGCTAAGTGTATTTTTCAAGTGTTTAGAGAGTTAAATTTTGAATTTTTGTGTGGAAGTTGTGTGAAAGTTTAGGTTTCCCTTTTACTTAATTATACTTTTTTAGTGTTTTAATTTTAATTTTACTTATTTCCCTCCCCTCGCTGGTAGCGTAGTGTGTGTTTGGGCCTGTTGTGTGGTTTAGTTGCTTTTACTTTTTACCTTTAGTTTAAGTAACTTTTAGTTCTTTGGGATGTCTGAACAACCCAAAGCTGTGTTCTCTAAGTGCTCCGAGTGTGGCCATAAGCTTTCCCCTGCTGATGGCCACACTTGGTGCGTTAGATGCCTTGGGGTTGAACACCTCACTTCTGGATGTTCCATTTGTGCAGGGTTCAACCCCAGGGCATTGAAGGAGCGGAGGTCCAAGCTTGTCATGGTGGGACTTTTGCCCCCGGACTCGGCTCCGGCCTCCGCTCTTTCGGGGGTAACCGTTTCTACGGTTGTCTCCTCTCCGGCTCTCCCTCCTCCTCCTGGGACTCAACCTCCCTGTAGTGGTTCGGAGGAGAGGGAAGCTAGAAAGAAGGACCGGAGGGAGAAGCACCATAAGCGGCGGGCCGAGACCTCTGTTTCGGCCCCGCCTGCCAAGCGGGCTTCTCCTCCGGCCTCCTTGTCTGCTGGATGTCCTTCATGGATGCATCTGCAGTCATAACAACTGGGTTGTCCTGTCGTCAGGCAGCCCTTCAGTCGGCCGGATTCCAAAGTCCGGGTCCGGCTTCGGCTGATGTCGCACCTCACCCGACGTCATCTCTGTTGGTCTTCGGGTATAAAAGCATCAGCGGCGCCATTTTCCTCAGTCTTTCTTGCCGTGGCGCGAAGCAGAAGCTGTTCGCAAGTGCCGGTCGGTCGGATCCAGAGATTACTTCTACCGAATACTACTTCGAAGACTTCTAAAGCTAAGTACCCGTTGGGACTCTTTCTTGCCTCAGCAGATGTCAGAAAAAGTTAATAATTGTTTAACCTGTGGGAAACAAATACCTCATAAAGATTTCCACTCTTACTGTCTGCCTTGTTTAGGCCCAGCCCACGACGTAGCAGCCTGTTCGGCCTGTGCTTCTTTCAACCGACGAACGCTTAGGCGTCGGTCGGAGTTTGCAGAACAGTTTTTCGGTTCTGTTTTTGCGTACATTATGCCGTCGGATCCTCCGACTACCCAATCCGCCAAAAAACGCAAAGATAAAGACCGACACTCGCGGTCCGCAGTTTCGGCCGAAACCATGGTTAAGCAAACCGCGATTGTCTCTGTTTCGGCCGAAACCGAGAAAACTGATCAAAGTACAGCTGAACCTATCTCTACAACTGAGGCCCCTGCTACTACTCTTGAATCGGCCTCAGAAATTTTATCCACTACGGTGGTTGCCACTGACTTATCAGACACCATTCCCTTGGATGTCTCTACCCCAGCACGTGGTGCTGCTAGGCCTTCGCCAGGGCTAAAGCAGCCAAGACTACTAAAACAGTGCCTGTTAAACCCCCCACAACCAGGCCCTCTTCTAGTTCACAAATGCTCACTTTAGCAGAAGATTTAATTTCATTAATTAGAGGATCTCAATCTCACCCAGACAGGGCCTCTCAGCCCCCAGAGAAGAGACCTAGGGCAGAGCCCCCTGAGCCAGTGTCCTCTGATGATTCTGCTGATGAATCAGACATAACTGACCAGCCAGAGGCTCCTTTCTCCAATTTTGAAGATTCTGATGCTGAAGAATCCATTCCAGCTGCTTCCCCACCAGAAGCAACCTAGCACTTGCTCCTACAGTACTTATTACCTTGATACGGCACTCTTATAGATAGCACCCCAAAAAGGCAAACCCCCATTTCTCGGTCACTCACGTCCCCCGGAATCTCTTTTAAAGTTTTTTGTCTAGTCCTTCTAGCATGTCGAGGGATCAGTTGCTAGTGTCCTCTCCTGCTCAGCTGGTGAACCTGGGAATATTGAGGCAATGTTACAATTGCCTCATGTACACAGACAACCCTCTCCTCCTCCCACAAAACACAAATACATGCGAGAGATGCAACTATACGGCCAAACTGGAGGCTGAGCTCTCTCAACATAGGACTGGCAAGACCAGTCAGGAGGAGAAGGTTACCACACACACTATAGACCCAGTCTCACATAGTACCATCACAACCTCAAATCATACACATAAACACACAAAGACATACTCGGTGCTCTGATCAAAAATCTACCAAAACAGCAGAGGCCACCAAAGCAGACACCCAAACAACCACCACCTCAGAACACAACACCTGCAGCACATAGACCTCACAGTCAGAGTGTCAAACAGTCACAGCCCTTAAGGCCAAACACAATGCCAGACACACTAGTCATTGGTGACTCCATAGTCAGACACACTGACGTCCGCTCACCAGACTGAGTAAGGAGAAGGTCACAGTAAGCTGCCTGTCGGGCGCTAGAATCCGCCACATAACGCAAGCACTCAGGTCTCTCAACAGCAGGTACAAATATGACTCAGTCATTGTCCACGCTGGTGTAAACGACCTGAGACGCACTCCTTGGACTACATGAAAGAGACATTGAGGAGCTCTCTGATTATGTAGCCCAGGCAGGTATGACCCTGACCTTGAGCAGTATCCTACCTTCACCAAGAATGATGCCACAATACAGAGATAAGATGATCAGCTTTAACAATTGGCTTAAACTCTGGTGTCATTCAAAGGGGATCCAATGTCTGTCTGCCTGGGATGACATGCTGGACAAGCCACGCTGCTTCGCAAGGGACGGCTTGCACCTGTCACCCTGGGATTCGGATATTGGCAAAGGCTCTTGCCACCCCATAGTGCCTTTTTAGGCAAGGCTCAAATTCTAAACCTACCACCCTAGAACACAAAAAGGAAAAAAAACTAAGGGTAATGCTGCTCAATGCCAGAAGTCTAAATCTCAAAATGCACGCACTCGAGGCCCTTCTCAGTATGGAGAACATCGATGTCTGTGCAGTGACAGAAACCTGGTTCAAGGCTCCTGAGAGCACCCCAGCACTATCAGGTTTTACCTCTTATCATGCGTTCCGCCCCAAAATCCGGACAATACCAAGAAAGGAGGGGGTATCCATATTCATCAAAGACACCCACACCTCAAGACTGGTGGCAACGCACGATGCATCGGAGACCATCCAGGTGCAATTAACCATAGGCAAGACTGCTCTGCAAATTGTAGCATGTTACAGGCCACCCTCACAAACTCAGGAACCTCACATGGCCTTCCTGAAAACACTAGAGGGGATAAGTGTATCACCAAACACCATCATACTAGGTGACTTCAATTACCCTAATATAGACTGGGAACACTACTCAAGCCCAAACACCCTAGCCCAAAAGTTCCTGGAATTCATAAACTCAAATGCCATGGAACAACTAGTCACCATCCCCACAAGAGGAGAAAACATACTTGATCTCATCATCACGAACATGGGAGCACAATGTTCAACACCAGAAGTATACCCCTCACTGGTGAGATCAGATCACAAACTAATCTCGCTGGAGGTCCTCATCCCACCCCCACCTGAAATAAGACCACAGTAAAGAACTTCTCGAAGCCGACTTCACACTTCTAAAGACTAGTGTGGTCTCCTTTAAGGCCCCGAGCCGACGGAAAACAGTACTCAAGCCGCTGAATCACTTACAAATGCCTTCTACCAGCACCTGCAGGACTGCATGGATAAGGCAATCCCAAGCAAAACAAAGACTCTTTGTACCAAAGGCAGCGTCCACTCTGGTGGACCCCAGCCATAAACAAACTCTACAACAAAAGGAGGAAGCTACTACAAGATAGAGCAAAATCCTTAAAAGGTAAGACACCCTTGATCACTATAAGTAAAAAACTAAGAGCTCTCATAAAATCATCCAAAGCAAATTTTGAGAGAAAAATAGCTAAAGACTCAAAAGACAATCATAAGGCCTTCTTTAGCTATGTTAGAAACCTGGGAGGAAACTCCCAGATATGCTCAGAACTAGTTCAAAATGATGTGAAGATTACTGATCCTACAGACATTGCCAACATACTGGCTGACAGGTTCAGTGCAAACTTCTCCCCCCCTCCCCCCCAAAAGGAGAGATATCTATACCAAGCAATTGCAGCCCCCCAAACATCTCCAACGCTCAAGTGAGAACTGCTCTCTCCAAAGCAAAAAACACAGCATCCATGGGACCTGATGGTGTCCCCGGCTGTGTGCTCCACTTAACTCAACGAGGAATTAAACCCACAGCTAGGACAGCTGTTTAATCATAGTCTTACCTCTGGATACGCATCCAGGAGTGGTGCACTGCAACTGTGGTCCCACTTCACAAAGGCGGTGCCTCCACCGACCCTGGAAATTACCGGCCCATTAGCTTGACAAGTCTTATCTGCAAAGCCATGGAGAGGATCATAATGGACCTCATAAATAAAGACATAGGGAATTTGCAGACTTTGGATCCATCCCAGTTTGGCTTTGTCAAAGGCAGATCATGCCTTCTAAACTTGGTTGACTTTTTTGAAACAGTCACCAAAGCCATTGATGAGGGAAAGGCAGTCCATACAGCCTACCTCGATCTGGCGAAGGCCTTTGATACAATACCCCACTCGGGTATCATTGAAAAACTCATCAGCTTAAATGTTAACCCATACATCACAAGATGGGTTGCAAACTGGCTGAGTGACAGAACCCACAGGGTCAGAGTTGCTGGCGCCATGTCAGACTCAAAGCCTGTCACAAGTGGTGTACCACAGGGCTCAGTCCTGGGCCCTCTCTTGTTTGGCATCTACTTTTCCAAGTACAAGCAAACACAGGAGGGTTATGGCTGACAAAGTTTGCAGATGACTGCAAACTGGGCGCCATAGTAGAAAACACATCTGACACAGATATCCTTCAGAAGGGTCTCACAGAAGCGGATAACTGGTGCCAGAGCCATGGCCTAAAGTTAAATGCCAAAAATGCATAGTCATACCCTTCGGAAAAACAAGGTTACCCCTAGCTACCAAATAGGTGGCAATCCACTGAGTACAGAAGAAGTTATCAGGGACCTGGGGACCCAGGTTGATAGTAGTCTGTCATTCGACACCCATGTAGCTAAAGTAGTTAGGAAGACCTTCTACATTGCCCACCTTATCATGAAGGGATTCTCATCTAGATCAAGGGAGGTCATAGTCTCCCTATACTCATCACTCATCAGACCAATGATTGAGTACAATGCCCCATTCGAATGTATCTGACCCGACACTTGCAGCAGCTGGAGAGGCCACAAAGTTCCTCACCAAAAGGATAAAGGGTCTCAAACATCTGTCTTATGCTGCCCGACTGAAAGAACTCCAGCTCTATTCAGTAAACGCTTAGCTGCTCAGAGGTGACCTTTGCCTAACATACAAGGCCATGTCAAACCCAGATTTGATGAATATGCTTCACCTCAAAAATCTAGATCCGTCAGAGCCACAAGGGGAGACTTAAACCTCGACACGGCTATTAATAGGACGTGCTGGAGGGATAGATTCATCACCCAAAGACTCCCTATGCTGTGGAATAAAATCCCGGTATATGTGAGGCAGAGCACCTCGCTGGCCTTGTTCAAGAGAAATCTTGACCAATGCATGGGAGATCGCAGATATACCCCAGGGATTACCTCAGTGTCACTGCTCAACAGAGGCACAGCAAAATAATGGGTATAGTTCCCCATACTAAAGGGGTGGCGTAAGCCACAAAACTATGGGCTAGGCTTGTAAATGCCCTTGGGCAGATAGCCTAGTATGAACCTATGAACCTATAATTCTCCTTTGGGGAAACCTTACATGCCATGCGAGAGCAGTTCCAATGGCAACAACAGGATTTTTCAGACTCCAGAAAAAGACTTAGGACCTTTCTGCACCTCCCACAGCACAGGCCCTTAGCTATACCTCCTGTTCTCTCTGTGGTGGATGATGCTTTCAATGATGTCTGCTCCGCTCCAGACTCTTTACCCCCAGCCCCTGCCAAACCAGACAGATTTTACAGGGTGCCAGATACTCATCACCACCTTTACAAGGCCCCACTTGCAGACCCCGAAACTATATCCCAGGGCCCCAAGGCAGTAGCCGCGACCATAGCTAAAAACCCTATTCCTTCTGAAAGGGAAGCAAGGTCATTAGACAGATGGGGTAAAAAGGTCTACACTTCAGCTACTCTCTCAGCTAGAGCTTTAAACTGTCAGTTTCACATGATACAATACCAAGAGTTTATGCTTGATCAGTTAACTAAAAAACTAACCACTGATGAATCTCTTGATAAGAAACATGTATTAGAAATGGTAAATAACATACAACAGGTTAGCAACCATTCCTTAAAATGTGGCTATGATGCACTGGAGGCTTCATTTAGATCAGCCATGACTGGCACAGTGATAAGAAGGCATGCATGGCTAAAGGAGCAAGCTTTACCGGATCATGTTAAAGCTAAGTTGCTAGATGTTCCTATGGATAAGACAAGTTTGTTTGGTACACCTGCCCAGCAGGTTATGAAGAAAATGGAAGAAAAGGCAAAATCTGTTCAAACTGTTAAAGATTTCTTGCAGGTTCAACCACCAAGGTTTAGCAGGAACTGGCCTGCCAAAAATTGGTCCTTTCCTGACTCCACAAAATTTCAAAGGGGCAGGAATAGACGTTCCAGAGGCAGAAACCAATCCAGAGGAGGTGCCTACAGAGGACGACAGTGGCAAGGTAACAACAGAGGCACAGACACAACCACTGCCACTACATCAGCTCAACCACAGTGACTTAACCCTAAATCCGCCTACCAGGGAACAAATAGCAGCTCCTCTAGGCGGAAAGTTAACCTTATTCTCAAACAACTGGCACTACATAACAAAAGACAAGTGGATTTTACAAACCATAGATCAAGGTTACCGGTTTCACTTCCACACTTTACCAGTCAAAGGAGGAATGCCAAATCTACCTCCAAATCAAAAAAACAGAGGCTCTACAACAGATAATGGAGTTAGCAAACATGAGAGCTGTGGAAAGAGTGCCGACAGCAGAGCAAGGAAAGGGGTTCTACTCCAGACTATTCCTAGTTCCAAGAAAGGAAAAAAGCTGGAGACCAATTCTCGACCTGTCCACCTTAAATACATACATCATTGTCCCAAAATTCAAAATGCTGACACTACAGCAACTTCTTCCCATGCTGGGCAAGGAGTCTTGGCTGGTAACTCTAGATCTCAAGGAGGCATACCTGCACGTCCCCATTCGACCAATCTGCAGAAGATACCTCAGATTTCTTGCAGGATCAGAGCATTATCAATTCTCAGCATTGCCCTTTGGCTTATCTACTGCGCCCAGAGTATTCACAAAATGCCTGGCATCAGTAATCGCCCATTGCAGACTACAGGGAATTCAAATTTACCCATACCTGGACGACTGCCTGCTACAAGGGGACAACAAAAGCAAGCTGACAACAGATTTACAAAGGGTCATTTACTTGCTACAAGCACTGGGATACACAGTCAATTTACAAAAGTCAAGGCTGATACCATCCCAAACAAGGACATTCTTGGGCGCAGAATTGGACACAGTAAAACAAATGGCATTCCTGACTACAGAAAAACAAAAAGAACTCCCTCTTTACTTCTTGGCACTAACAAAACTGAACAAGTTAACAGCAAGAAAAGTACTGCAGGCCTTGGGCTTCATGGCATCATGCATAATCTTGGTCCCATTTGCCAGACTACATATGAGAAAACTACAGTGGTACCTAAAAATTTATGGTCCCAACACAGACACAGCCTAGAAACAGAAATCCCACTAATTCCATGCTTAAAACAGGAGTTCCTATGGTGGGCTCAGGCATGCCAGTCAAACCCAGGCCTACCCTTTCGCAGATGTCAAGCAAGCCAGACCATCACAACAGACGCTTCAGACCTAGGATGGGGGGCCCACATGCTGGACAAATGCGTGCAAGGATTGTGGACACAGGATCAACTTCACCTGCACATCAACCTAAAAGAAATGCTGGCAGTAAAACTGGCAATCCAAAAGTTCAAACCATTTCTCAAAGAGGGCCAGTTGATGATAAGGACAGACAACACCACAGTCATGTGGTACATCAACAAACAGGGAGGCACTCATTCATACCCCCTATGCAGAATGACCTTGGAGCTGTGGACCCTGGCACTCAGCTACAACATCCAGTTACAGGCAATATTTGTACCGGAAAAGAAAATACTCTAGCAGACATATTAAGCAGAACCACATCGGATGCCCACGAATGGAAGCTGCACCCGGACATCTTCAAGACCATCTCAATGAAATGGGGAATGCCTCAGATAGATCTATTCGCATCACCTCTCAATCACCAGCTCAAAAAATTCTGCACAAGGACTTTCCACCCACTAGCATGGAAAGTGGATTCGCTCTCCTTCAGCTGGAAAGGCCTAACAGCATATGCATTCCCACCTCTTCCTTTGATACACAAAGTACTACTAAAAATCAAGGAGGAACGTCCAAGGATAATCCTGATAGCTCCAAACTGGCCAAGACAACACTGGTACCCACTGTTGAGGAGCATGTCTCGGAACAATATGTGGCCTATACCCCTGATGCCTTTAATGTTAACTCAGAACAACTACAGCATCATACATCCAAACCTAAAAACGTTGCAACTGACTGCATGGAACATCACATAGCAGCAGCTAATCCAGAACTTTCCCAAAGAGTTAGACATTATTCTTGAAGCACGCAGACCTTCAACAAGAAGGAACTATGCTGGAAAATGGAAAAGGTTTGTCATCTGGAGTACGGAAAGAGGAAAAGATGTGTCAAACATAGATATGCCTAACATTCTGGAGTATTTGGCCAAACTTCTACATTCAGGCCTGTCCTACTCCTCCATCAAGATACATGCATCAGCTATCTCAGCAGAATACAGCTTTGATCCACCTGTTTTTTCGCACCCTTTGCTCAGGCAGTTCCTCAGAGGAATCAAGAATGTAAAACCTCCAAGGAAACCACCATTACCAGCTTGGGACTTAAACTTTGTGCTAGAAAAATTGACACTATCACCCTTTGAACCAGCAGCAACAGCAGACCTACAACACCTGTCATGGAAAACTGCTTTCCTACTGGCAATGACTTCAGCAAGGAGGGTTTCAGAACTACAGGCCTTAATGGCAGTGCAACCCTTCCTAATCTTCCACCAAGATAGTGTCCATGAGGACTAATCCTACATTTATGCCTAAGGTGGTATCCAGAGTGTCTTTAAACCAGGCAATCCACCTACCTACCTTCTTTCCCAACCCACAAAACAGAGCCGAAAGAATACTGCATACCTTGGATGTACATAGACAGCTACGCTACTACTTGGACAGAACAAAAAATAGCAGAAAGACTGACCAACTTTTTGTAGCCTATGCAACAGGAAGGGAAGGGAAAGCTATTTCCAAACAGACAATCTCCAAATGGATAGGAAATTGCATACGTTTCTGTTACTCCTTCCATGGAAAACCAATTCCACAGAACATAAGACCTCATTCTACAAGGGCAACAGCCACTACCACAGCCTTCTTACGAGGAGTGGCAACCAAAGACATTATTGAGGCAGCTACTTGGACCTCCGTGCATACATTTGCCAAGCATTATAATTTGCCTCTATATTCCAGATCCCGAGCAGGGTTTGCCACTGCTGTACTGCAAGGGATCCTAAACACACCATAATCTACTTTTATCCTCCTCCCCTAGTTGGCTATGGTATTCTACCCAGTTGTTATGACTGCAGATGCATCCATGAAGGACATAGTACAGTTTTGTACCTACCATAAATGTAGATGTCCGAACTGGATAGCATCTGCAGTCAGGATTACCCTCCCTCCTTCCCCTCTGTGGTACTCTAGGTGTTTACCCCCCTAATAGCTAGCTGGTGGGGGGGGGTCTTTTATGGTGTATTTGTTTGTATATATGTGCATACATGCTTATTTTGTGTTTACATCTATCTTTTTGGAAACATTGGCATCCATCCAAATTTTAGCCTTCAAGAGGGCTACTGGCATCTGGGGCAAGAAACACTGAGGAAAATGGCGTCGGCTGATGCTTTTATACCCGAAGACCAACAGAGATGACGTCGGGTGAGGTGCGACATCAGCCGAAGCCGGACCCGGACTTTGGAATCCGGCCGACTGAAGGGCTGCCTGACGACAGGACAACCCAGTTGTTATGACTGCAGATGCTATCCAGTTCGGACATCTACATTTATGGTAGGTACAAAACTGTACTTTCTCCCCCTCCTCGGCTCCGGTCACCTGTGTGCTTTTCACCGGGACCTGAGGAGGAGGAGGACCCGATCTCCGTCGAGGCTATCCAGGAGGCACTCTAGGCCTACCTCGGTAGCCTCGTCGAGATCGACCTATAGCCTGTCAGACGCTGATCTGGACCGGATGATGAGAAGGTTCATCCAGGCCCAGATGCAGATGGGAGTGCTCTTGCCTCCCCCCCCCCTCTGGGGGGGAGCTCGACCCCTTTCTTTAAACCAATTGCTCCTTCTCCGACCCGCTACCCGGGTTCGGAGCAGTTGGAGCCGAGCAGCCGAGCGGGGTGGGTCGGCGCCGATAGTACTTGGTACTTCGGATCCGACCCTGCCCTCGAGTGCTTCGGATCCGACCTCTCGAGCCTGGATCCGAGCTTCGGATCCGGGGGGATCAGTGCTCCTTCGGCGCCGTCTGTGTCGGAGCGCACTGTCCCTTCGGATCCGAGCGCTTCGGCATCGGCTCCGATCCACTCCTCGGAGCCAAGGGGGAGCCGATTGTCGGATCCATTGGTCGAGGTCGGCTCCCCTTCGGCTTTTGATGTAGTGGAGAAGGCCCTGTTGAGGGTCTCCGGACCCCCGGCACTTGCTTCGGCTCCGTCCCGCGCTCCATCTGCACTGGGTCAGTCTTCCACCATCCGGCCCTTGGGACAGCCCGCTCCTTTGCCCCAAGCTGTTCCCCCGGAACAGGTCACTGTTTGCTAGGAGTCCTCTGACAGCCCCCCGGAGGATGTTCCCCGCAAACATACGTGCAAAAGGAGGCACATTGACTCCCCAGAGTCTCTCACAGAAGACACGGACTTGGAGGAAGGGGAAGGCTCCCCAAGATCACCCCCCGAGGATGTCTCATTTGGAGACATCATGGAAATGCTCCGCATAAGGGGGGGGGGGGTCTGCCCCCAAGTCTTCCTCGGACGAGTCCGTGTTCTTGGAGGCATTTGAAGCGGGCCCGTCTACCTCTTGGGTGTCCCCTCCTGCCGACCCCCTGGTGGACCTCATTACCACCAGGGCGTGGAAGGAACCGGACACCGTGGAACCAATCCCAAAAAGGCCCGACCGTATTCAGTCCCCCGGCTGACCGTGCCCATTGGAGTAAGGGGCCTCCGGTAGATGCCATGTTGACGGCGGCTGCCACCAAGAGGGAACTTGCTCAGGAGAGTCCCTCAGTCCATCCCCCGAGCAAGGAGTCTCGGATGATGGACCGCGTGGGGAAGCGGATGTTTAGTTCAGCGACCTTCTCAGTGAGGGCGCTGAACTACCTGGCACATGTGATTAGGATGCAGCGTGATCTTATAAAAGAATACGCTGCATCCCCCCAGAGTCCATGTCGGAGGAGGACAAAGTGCTGCACTCCACCCGTATGGCCACTCTCAGGTCTGTCACTAATACCTCTATGCGGCTACTGTCCCATGCTACGGAAGGTGCCGCTAGAGCCGCAGGGGCAGGCCTAGTTACTAGACGTCAGGCCTGGCTCCGTCATTGCGATTTCTCGGAGCCCTTCAAGGCGTCATTTGCGAACGCCCCTTTCGATGGTTCTGCCCTCTTTGGCAAAACTGTTCATGACACTTTGACCCAGAGCGAGGAGGACGGGAAGACGCTGTCTGCCGTCGGAATCCGCTTCTCTGTACCCCAGAGGCCCTATTCTAGGAACCAAAAGGGTCAGAAGAAGATGTGGTTCCGGAAGTCGCAGCAATCCCAGCCTGCTCCGGACAAACAGTCCTTCTGTGGCAGAGGAGGACAGGGAGGACGCCACCCTAGGGGCAGAGGGGCTCCTAGGAACTTCGGGTCCAGAGAACCCTTCTCTGAACGGCCCGCGCAGCAGCCCTGAGGGGTTGCCCGGCTGCTCCACTCTGGAGGCAGTCGGGGGACGTTTTTCGGAGCACCTAGTGGCATGGGAGTCCATAACATCAGACCGCTGGGTCCTCCAGATCATATCCAGAGGATACCGTATCCCCTTTCTTCACTTGCCAAAATTGAAGTCCCTCCCCGACGTTCCACCCGGTCAGTGGGAGGCCGCTTTGGCAGAAATTGGCCATCTGCTAAAGAAAAGAGCCATCCAGCCCGTCCCCCCAGACCAGATCGGATCAGGGTTCTACTCCAGGTTCTTTTAGTGCCAAAAAAGACGGGGGATCTAAGACCAATTTTAGACCTTTCTCTTTTGAACCTGGCAGTTCCCAAGGAGAAATTCCGAATGGTTACATTGCAGTCTATGCTCCCCCTTCTGGGAGAAAACCACTGGATGTGCTCCATAGACCTCAAGGATGCATACTACCACATACTAATGGACAGGCGCTCCAGGAGGTTTCTCCGCTTCCGGCTGGGAGCCAGTCACTACCAATTCCGGGTCCTTCCCTTTGGTCTCACCACAGCCCCCAGGGTGTTCACCAAAGTATTAGCAGTGGTAGCGGCCCACCTGAGGCTTCAGGGGGTTCAGGTCTTTCCTTACCTGGACGACTGGCTTCTCACCGCCCCAACAAGGCATCTACTTCTCTTGGCGCGAGACTCCTTTCTCCATCTTGCTCCACGCCTGGGCATCACGATAAACACAAAAAAATCCAATCTAGCACCCACACAACTCATAGATTTTATAGGTGCCAGGTTAGACACGAGGAGATTGAGAGCCTTCCTCACAGCGGACAGAGTGCAAAGCCTACAGCTCCAGGTGCGGGCCATTCTCCACTCAAGCTCAGTTTCGGCGGAGTTGGTCCTGAGGGCCCTAGGGTCCATGGTGGCAGCGATAGCGCTTCTTCCTCTCGCCAGGTTCAATATGCGTATCCTTCAATGGACACTCATGGTTCAGTGGTCGTATCTTGCTCTTCCTATGCATCATCCCATTGCGATCAGCAAGGCGTGCAGGCGGTCCCTCCTGTGGTGGCTACACTCTCCAGATCTCCACGGAGGCCGCCCCTTTTGTGCCTCTCCCCCCCTTTCGCCACGGTGACCACGGACGCCTCCCGCCTCGGGTGGGGGGGCATTTTGCAGGCCGGACGGTCCAAGGCACGTGGGACAATTCAGAGACCTCACTGCATATCAATGTTCTAGAGATGAGAGCAGTGCTCTTAGCGTTGCTAGCACTTCAGGCCTTTCTTCCCTTGGGAACAATTGCGATTCAATCGGACAGCATGTCTGTTGTCTGGTATATCAACAAACAGGGAGGAACCAGGTCTTACCCCCTTTGTCGAGAAGCCATGAGAGTGTGGGAATGGGCAATCTCCACCAACCGCTTTCTCATAGCAACGCATATTCCGGGTCGGTCCAACATCCTGGCGGACAAACTCAGTCGCACCATTCTCACCCCCTACGAGTGGTCTCTCAATACTCAGGTAGCAGAACGCATCTTCGCACAGTGGGGAACTCCTTGTTGCGATCTTTTTGCGTCTCCCTCAAACACCAAGTGCGACAGTTTTTTCGCTCTGATACCTCCTCCCGGAGGTTCCCCAAGAGACGCTCTGGTGCATGCTTGGCCACCCGGTCTTCTTTATGCTTATCCCCCCTTGCCTCTGATACTCCAAGTTCTTCAGAAAGCCTCTCGGTTGGGGTGCAGAATGATCCTCATTGCTCCATTTTGGCCTCGACAGATCTGGTTCCCCTTCCTAAGGTCTCACTCAGTGAATCCTCCTTGGATTCTAGATCCCATTCCGGATCTGATATCTCATCCATCCCACTTATCTCCTCCGAACCTGGACAACCTGAAGCTGACCGCTTGGCTGCTCCAGTTCCACTCCTGATCAGGACTCCCGGTATTTCGTCCCCTGTTAAGGCCATCCTGGTGGCAGCTCATAAGCCATCCACTAGGAAAGTCTACCGCAGCAAGTGGAAACGGTTCTCTTTGCGGGCTTAGCGGCAAGGCCTAAACCCCTTCACAGTTCCTCTCCCTTTGGTGCTTGACTTCTTAACCACTCTTTTTAATGATGGTGCCAGCAGTTCCACGGTCAAAGTACAACTTGCGGCAATTTCTCATTATCACATTGGTCATGACTCCAGTCCACTGAGTGATGTCTGCCAAATTGTGTAAGATTTTCCTTAAAGGTACTTTTCTTCTCAGGCCCCCTATAAAGCAAGCGGTTCCTCCTTGGGACCTTTCCTTAGTTCTTCAGGCCTTGACCACCCCCCCCCCCCTTCGAACCGGCGGCTACGGTAGATCTGAAATTCTTATCTTTCAAGACCGCCTTCTTAGTAGCCATTACTTCAGCCAAGAGAGTCTCAGAGCTTCAAGCATTATCAGCTAAACCTCCTTACTTGGTCTTTCATCTGGACCGTGTTTACCTCAGGACCAACCCGTCCTTTCTTCCTAAGGTAGCTTCTGAAGCAAACATTAATCAATCCATTAACCTCCCTGTTTTCTTCCCTAAATATCAAAACAAGGGTGAATACAAGCTTCACTCCTTAGACGTTCACAGGCAACTTAGATTTTATCTAAACAGGACGGCTGGTCATAGGCAATCCGACCAGTTGTTCATTTCCTTTGCTAAATTTAATTTGGGCAAGCCAATTTCCAAAGTCTCATTATCGCTGGATTTCACAATGTATCTTACTAGCTTATCAAGCTTCGGGAAGGCCCGCACCGGAGGGTGTACATGCCCATTCAACCCGGTCAGTCTCTACCTTGGCAGCCTTTAAGGCTAGGATTCCTCTAGATGATATTTGTCCAGCAGCCACGTGGGCTTCATCTCATACCTTTATTTCCCACTACAAGTTGGATCTTTCATCTAGGGGTAGAGCATCCTTTGGCTCCGCGGTGCTCCGGAATATCCTTCCATGATGGCCGCCCAAGATTCAGGTAGCTGGGGACTCTGTCCCACAGGTTGCAGACAAATGAATCTCCTACTTCAGATTTAGAAGTTATGTACTCACCATAACGTTCCATCTGAGTAGGTGTATTCATTTGTCTGCAACCATCCCGCCCTCCTATCCCCCTGGCCTCTCAGTTTCCTGCATATGTTGTGTTACCCTTTTCAGGGTGTTTATGCTGTTGGCAAACTCGATCTGAGGTCATGTAGGGAGAGCAGGGCATTATGGGTGAGGGGAGGAGCTGAGAGCTTGGATCCATAGCTGGTTAACCATGCCGGTTCGGATCCGATATCGGATCCATAACCCACAGGTTGCAGACAAATGAATACACCTACTCAGATGGAATGTTATGGTAAGTACATAACTTCTAATTTCGGCAAGTACGTAACTTGTGTTTATTCCTTTCATGGCAAGACTGTCTACTTGTTAGAGCCCATCCTGTAATGGGCATTGCAGCTACTATGGCCTTCCTTAGAAGGGATTAATAAACAGTACCCCCTGGAAGCAGCTGCTTCGTTATCTGCCCAGACTTTATCCAATGTGGGTAATGCATCCAAGGCCAGGATAAGAGTGGCCATTCTGCAGGAACTCTTGGGACTATGTTTCCCAAGAGCCAGCCACCACAGGACTTGTATGTGCATGGGAATCTTCTAGAGTGTCATTTTTGCAGTATTGCATTACATGTATAATGCACATACTATAGTTTAGGAACTTAATGTAAAGGTACATGTCAGAGTATATTTGTTGCTGTAGTATAATTTCTATTTCTCAGTCCTGTTTTTCCCTAACCCTTTAGGCAACCTTGGATAGGGGGTGAAAGTACCTCAGTCACCTTGTCTCATACTTAAACATATGCCTTTCTTCGTTAGGGTTGATTTTGAAACTACAGATGTAGCTTGGGAGCCTTATGGCTGGGCTGCGTCTATGGGGATCACTGCTACCAGTGCTTAAGCACCAGGTGGGTGGACTTTCTCCTGGCCAGGAGGGGGGAAAAGATTTAGAAGTTGGGAGGACCATTGGGCCTTTAGTAGGAATTCCTGAGAGCATTACTTCAACAGTGAACATACTTGAATGCCTACACTTGAAAGTTTCTACCTCAACTGTACTGTTTTTTGCCATACAGAATTTGTGGGGGTGTGGGGGGGGGGAGTGGGTACGGAATCTGATGCTGACCTGGGGGTTAAACTCGAACCTCACATAGTCAAGAGGGGGAGGTACATTACCTTGTTTGTAACTTGGTTTAGTCCCAATATTTGGCTCTGCTATCCTTTATCTGTTTCTGGATAAGAAGGCTCTAAGATGGTGCAGGCAGAGGCTGGCTTTGTCAGGATTGTATTGACATCCTAGGAGGTAGATGCTTGGTGTGCTTAAGTTTAAGGGTTCTGATTTCTAGAATTTGGACCAGATGAATGGGGACAACCACAACTGCAACAATGATCTGGTTGAATGTCTACAGTTGTGGTATGCTCCTACAAAACTGTAGAATCTTTACACAGCTCTACTGACTTTTGCATTGTTTTGAAGAGTGGCGTAGTGGATATTTCCAAGTGTTCAACCTGGTCCTCCTGAAACATTTTCAGACAGCATTATGGGTTTGCTACCAGTATGCGTCAAGGGAAAGTTTGCTACAGCACTCCTACAAGTTATGTTGGGTCGGGCTTTTGCTTGTCCTCCAAATTTATAGTTTGTTCTTCTACTCATATTTTAGAATTGTCAAAGAGAAAAATGGAGGATTAATTTGTCTACCTGGCAGGAGCTTTTTCTGTCCATTCTCCTATTACATTGTTATTTGTTCTCTTGTCTTGAAGTTTTATGTGCTTGAACGTCAGTGTGTCTGAGTAATCAGATGAGTCTGTAGCCTACAGAGCTAGATACACAGTTCAAAAAGTAAGAATGGAAATAGCTGTGGAAAGTAACCCCATGTTTATTCATCGTGGAACAGGTAAGATACTACTGACTAAAAGCATAGTATTTTGTATGCTTTATACTTTGTGTTCATGAAAAGGAAATCTGTGTACTGGGTTTAGTGCTGGAGATTAATTCTGAGTTTTGCAGCCTTTCAGGATCAAAGAATTCTTGCTTCCTGTGCTCTAAGCTTCATGCTTTCACTGTCTGTTAATGTTTGTTCTGAGTATGTCATCAAGTTGATTCACCAGCAAGAATCTCTTCCTGAAAAGTTGTTCATGCATTTGTACTTTACAGTATGGTTCATGCTGGTGAACCGTAAACTGATGGCATATCTTTGCTGAAGCTGTTGTGCTGTGAATTACTGTTGAAACAGAAAATAGCATCAAGTCAGCTGTTGCTCTCAGCATTTCTTACAGGTCTGCTGTGCTGATTTGAATAGTTGATGTACGGTTTTCTTCAAGTGTGACTTTTTTTTGTTGTTTTTTTTTCCCTGTCTCCATATGCTGCTTGTTTCGTCTTTATGCAGCTATGACAAACTGACTGGGAAAACTGCATGTTTTTATCCAAGAAGACAGCACTTTCTAAGCAGTTCTTTGTACTCTAAGGAAGGCAGCCTTGTTAGTAAATCACATTGATTTGACTAGTGTTGTCCATGTCACTAGAATTGACCCAACTAAAATTGATATCACTAACAGTGAAACCCAAAAATGAAAGTCATAACTTAAATTTAACCTCCACATCCAAAGCAGTATCAAGAAAACCCATAAAAACTAGGTGTGCTATACAGAAACCATCATTTTTCTGAGCATACACAAAAATTACTCTAGCCAAAACCTGCCTTCTGCCCTCCCTACTCTGTGGAGCGCAGATTCTGGCCAATTTACAAATGCACATAAAAAATAAACTTGAAAGCTGCTACAAAAAATTGCCAGGTTTGCTAATTCACCCTAGTTTACCCATCACTCCATAGCTGTGCATACCCTTAGCTGGCTGGAACTCCCCACCGCCTTTCCTACATTCAGCTTATAACATTACATAAAGTCATACACAAAGCATGGTCCTGGCCATCTCTTACCCTGCAATCAATATTTATTTTCTAATTTTCCAGAAATCAAACGTTTCACCATAAATAAACTGAATAAATCCCTTGGACAAAGCTTATACATGTATTCAGTAGCAAAAAATGGAACTCTTACCTCTAACCACCAAAACTGTTTTTAATCTACCCACCTTTAAATGCTCCCTAAAATATTACCTTACAAAATCTTAGACCTACTTCTGTGGTGATCTTGGCTGAACTTACTATACTTCACTCATCATCCCCTTCAGCCTAGATCACACTACTACTAGATCCTCTCCAGCCTCCTACTCCACTCTTTGTTTTCCCCACTACCTTGCCTTGTTTAATTCATCTCTGCAGACCTTTCCTCTACATCTTTCTTTCCATCCTTCTTCCTTTTATAACCATAATATGCACACCTCTCTGATATTAAGACATCACTTAATTTCAGCTTGTTGTCTCTAATTATGTAATCCATATCTCTCTAAATGTCTTATTAGAATCATCTCCAGTCTCATTTACCACATACTAATCTGTGTAACAAAAAACTTTTGAGTTTTTTCTCACATATTGTCTTCAGCTCGTAGTATCGTTTTTCATTGCACTCTACTATAAACAGATGTTCTGTGTTTTTCTCATCAGAACATTTTTTCTTCATTTTACTCATGTTTTATAGTGTAACATACTTTGTGATTTAAAATATTTCTACTTGTTGTTTTGTAATGCAGTTTGATACTTTGTGATTGAAAATATCTGTACCTAAGTTTTGAAGTATTGTGATCGTGGAGATTTTCTCTTCAGGCCTCCAATGAAAATAGGTACTTTATGACCCAGTCGGATTTTCCTAGTAAACAAATGTCAAGTAAGTATTTGCTAATATTTAAGTCCACAAAAATGAAACTTGCTTTTGCTTGTTTCTCCATTGGGCACCTTCTGCTTTGCAGATGATAGTGTGACTAGGAGAGATTTATAGAAGGTGAGATGTGAACTGTGTTTGTGGTTATTTAGTGTTCGCCTTTTTGCACAGTTTTAATAGGATGCTGATGTTCTTCGTGTTTCACTGTTGCAGTCATTACATTTGGGTTATCTGCTTGCAGGTAGCCCTCAGTCGACCTGATTAACAAAGTCTTGGGTCTTGTGTCGGTTGCTGTCCCTTCTTCCATGACGTCAGGTCGTCAGGGGTATAAAACATGCAGCCGATGCCATTACATCAGTCTTTCTTGCCATGCGTTGCCCGAAGCAGAAGCAGTTTGCAAGTGCCGGTCGGCCGTCTCCTGAAATTTTTGTTTTCGAGTTTCAGAACAGAAGTCTTCAACTAAAGCTAAGTACCCCGTTGGGGAAACTTTTTCTTGCTCCTTACCTATGTCAGTAAAAGATAATAATTGCATTACTTGTGGAAAGCAAATACCTCATAAAGATTTTAATTCATACTGTATTCCTTGCCTAGGCCCTGAACACGACATACCTTGCTGTCGGTTTTGTGCTTTAATCAGCGCACTATCAGTCATCTGTATATTTTCCCTCTAAATATTTCGGTTCTCTGTTTAATTATCCAGAAATGTTGGTTAGCCATCCGACTACCGGGATTCTGAAAAATGTAAAGATAAAGACAGAGACAGGCCACCGAGGTCCAAAACTGCCAACGACGCTTCTCCTAAGCCGGTCACCAGTTCACCGGTACTCAGTGAGGTGCATTCGCAACCCCTGATACCCGCTACTTCTGATTCGCAGGCCTCTACTGAGACCCATTCGGAGTCCGATATGCGGTGAGATGCTTCAACTATGGAACCCGCAGATATCTCTACCTTGGATGGGTCCACAGCTGTTGTGCAGGTACCAGCTTCTGAGGTTGTATTCAGGCCTATGGACTTGCATATTAAATCGATGCCTCCTTCTTTACTTGGCCTAAATCTAGATCTGTGCCTAAAAAAACGATGCCCAGGCCACATGCTCAGGCCTCTATACCTAAAAAACAAATAAGAATGGCTGAAGATCTAATAACTCTAATCAGGGATAGCCCCCCCCCCCCCTTCTAAGAGGCCTAGGACTGAAGTTGATTATGAATCTTCTGATCAGGATTCTGTTTTTTCTGATTCTTTTGATGATCTGGATTTGCCCTTAACTACTTATGAAGATTCTGATGTAGAGGACTCCATTCCCGCTGCTTCCCCTCCTGAGGATTTTTCTTTTGGGGGAACCTTACATACTCTAAGGGAGCATTTCCACTGGGAAAGCCAGGATTTTTCTAATTCAAAAAAGAGGCTTAGGGATTTCCTTTTCCTACCTCAGCATAGGCCTTTAGCTATTCCTCCTGTGCTAGACATTGTTGATGATGCTTTTTCGGAATTTAGTTTGGCCCCTGATTACTTGCCTCCTGCTCCCAGAAAACCTGACACATGATGCAGGGTTCCTGAGTCCCACATGTTACTTTTTAAAAATCCTATTGCAGATCCAGAGACCATTTCACAGGGGCCCAAGGGCATTGAGACTTCGACTGCTAAAAATCCTACCCCTTCTGATAGACTCCAGGGCGCTGGATAGATGGGGTAAGAAGGTTTACACTTTAGCTACCTTGGCCATTAGGGCTTTAAACTGACAGTTTTATATGTTGAAGTATCAGTAACATGTTATTAGACTGCTTAAACAGAAAATCGTTTATTCCTGACTGTGTAGAAAATAAAGAATTACAGGATTTAATGCATTCTGCTGAACAAGTTGGAAAACATACTTTGCAATGTGGTTTTGATTCATTAGCGGCCTCTTGCAGGGCTGCGGTTACTGGGTCTGTGCTTAGAAGGCATGCTTGGCTTAAGCAGCAATCTTTGCATGATCATGTTAATGGTAAATTGTTGGATGCTCCTTTAAATCAGGACTGCCTGTTTGGCAACAAGGCTGAGGAGGTTCTTAAAAAGATGAAAGATGAAGCTAAATCTATGCAAACTGTTAAACATTTTGTACAAGTTCAGCCTCCTAGATTTAGTAGGCACTGGCCCTCTAAGAATTGGTCCTTTCCAGCCCCTTCCAGGTCTTCTCAAGCCAAACCCAGGCACAGCAAAACCCCAGGATGTTCATCGTGCATACAGCTGCAGTCATAACGGATGGGTTATCCTGCCGCCAGGCGGGTCCTCGGTCGGCCGAATTCCAAAGTCTAGGTCCGGCGTCGGTTGTCGTCGCTTCTTCCCTGACGTCAGTGCGTCGGGGTAAAAAGAGGCAGCCAGCGTCATTTTCTTCAGTCTTACTTGCCGCGCGGTGTCCAAAGCAGAAGCAGTTCACAAGTGCCGGTCGGCCAGCTCCTGAGATATACGAAAGTATTTCAGCCGAAGTCTTCTTGAAAGCTAAGTACCCCGTTGGGGAAACTTTTCTTGCCTCAGACCGATGTCAGACAAAGTTAATAATTGCATTTCATGTGGGAAGCAAATACCGCATAAGGATTTCCACTCTTTCTGTATACCTTGCTTAGGCCCAGACCATGACGTCTCAGCCTGCCATTTTTGTGCTAGATTCAATAAGCGCACTATTAAGCATCGGGCGGAGTTCACCCTTCACTTTTTTGGCAAAAAATTTAATTATATTATGTCGTTGGATACTCAGACTCCAGTTTTGAGCAAAAAACGCAAAGATAAGGACCGACATACGAGATCCGCACCACCTACTGAAACCATGCTAAGGCCGACTACCGGTTCTCCGGTACTCAGCGAGGTGCCTACACAGCCCCTGAGTACCGATGACAATGCATTACCGGTGTCTTCAGTACCCAAGGTCGCAGGCTCCTTGGCCCCCATTCCTACTACAGATCCCGACGCCACTCCTGGCGGGGAAACCCAGAATTTAGACAGGCCTGCCATTTCTCAAGGGGTCTTCAGGCCTTCCTCCTTCTCTATTAAAGCCTTCACTAAATCTAAAGCAGCCATGAAAACCAAAAAACAGGTTCCTCAGACCCCCACTCAAGGCACCATGCCTAAAAAACACTTGCTTAAAATGGCTGAGGATTTCATTACTCTTATCAGGGGTTCTCATCCCCCCTCTGACAAAAGGCCCAGATTAGAGGAAGACAACCCTTCCTCAGATCAAGCTTCTATTACCTCAGAACTATCTGAGGACCAGGATTATGCCTATTCTCCATTCGAAGACTCTGATGCAGAGGAGTCTATTCCCTCGGCCCCCCCCCCCCCGAGGACTTCTCTTTTGGGGAAACCCTGCATACATTGAGGGAACACTTTCACTGGGAAGGCCAAGATTACTCAGATTCCAAGAAAAGGCTCGGGGAATTTCTTCTGCTCCCCCAGCATAGGCCTCTGGCTATCCCTCCTGTTTTAGATATATTGGATGATGTGTACACAGAAGCCAGCCTTAATCCTGATTCTTTGCCTCCGGCTCCTGTTAAACCAGACAGGTATTACCGGTTTCCTGATTCTCACCAGTTCCTCTATAAAAGCCATACTGCTGACCCAGAAACAATTTCACAGGGTCCCAAGGGAATTAAGGCCTCTACTGCTAAAAATCCTTTACCTTCAGAGAGAGATTCCAGAGCTTTAGAAAGGTGGGGGAAAAATGTGTACACCTCGGCCACTTTAACCATGAGGGCATTAAACTGTCAGTTCCATATATGTTAAAGTATCAACAGTTTTTGATATCTCAGCTGAAAAGCAAGATGACACAACCAGAACAACCAGATTTAAAAGAGTTGCAGGATTTGTTGCATGGTGCAGAGCAAGTGGGTAAACATACCTTGCAGTGTGGTTTTGATGCTTTAGAGGCCTCATGTAGAGCTGCTGTTACGGGGTCTGTTATACGTAGGCATGCCTGGCTCAAAGAGCAAACCTTACCAGATCATGTCAAAGGTAAATTATTAGATGCACCTCTTCAAAAAGATGTATTGTTTGGTGTTAAAGCTGAGGAGGTGCTAAAGAAAATGGAGGAAAAAGCTAAATCAATGCAAACAGTGAAAGATTGCCTGCAGGTACAACCTCCACGTTTCAGCAGAAACTGGCCTTCAAAAAAATTGGTCCTTTCCAGCCACGGATAGACCTCAAAGGGGCAGATACAGGTGCCCAAGGGGCAGAGGGCAACCTCAAGGATCCTTCAGAGCCAGACAGTGGCAAGCACCCACCCCAAGAGGTGGAGAAGATAGATCACAGTCTTTTAGAAAACAGACACAATGACTTCCCCCTACACCTGCGAAGCAAAGCTTTAATGGCAGCACCTTTGAGCGGAAAATTGACATTATTCTCAAAAAATTGGCATATTGTTACAAAAGACAAATGGATTCTGGACATTATAGACAGAGGCTACAGGTTCCACTTTCACACCCTTCCAAAAATGAGAGGCATGCCAAACCTGCCACAAAATCAAACGGCAGAGGCACAAAAACAAGTTTCAGCTCTCATAGACATGAAAACAATTCAAGAGGTACCTGCAAAAGAACAAGGTCAAGGGTTTTATTCCAGACTATTCCTGGTACCAAGGAAAGACAAAGATTGGAGACCTATCTTAGACCTATCCATCCTAAACACATATCTACAGGTGCCAAAATTCAAGATGCTCACATTACAGCAGCTTCTTCCCATGCTGGGTAAGGAGTCTTGGCTGGTAACATTGGACCTCAAGGAGGCATACCTGCATGTCCCTATCAGACAAGATTGCAGAAGATACCTCAGATTTCTTGCAGGTTCAACCCATTACCAATTCTCTGCATTGCCCTTTGGCTTATCTACTGCGCCCAGAGTGTTTACGAAATGCCTGGCATCAGTAATTGCCTTCTGCAGACTACAAGGGATACAAATCTACCCATATCTGGATGACTGCCTGATCCAAGCGGACAGCAGGGACATACTACTGCAGCACCTGGCGTTTGTAATAAAACTGTTAAACTTCCTGGGTACACAGTCAACAAAAAGAAATCAAAACTAATACCCTCTCAACAAATAATTTTCCTGGGTGCCAGCTTGAATACAACCACCCAGATGGCCTACCTCACGCCAGACAAGCAAGGTCAACTGGCTCAATACTTCAGAAAAATGGCAACTTACACGAGGCTAACTGCAAGGAAAATCCTGCAGACTCTGGGATTCATGGCATCTTGCATCCTACTAATCCCATGTGCAAATCTGCATATGAGGAAACTTCAATGGTACCTGAAAAACTTATGGTCTCAACACAGCCACAGCTTGGAAACAATTATCACACTCATTCCATGCCTTCAAAAGGAATTTTTGTGGTGGACTCAAGCTTGCCAAGGAAACACAGGTTTTCCTTTCTGTGTACCTCAAGCAACTCAAATCATCACAACAGACGCCTCAGACTACGCCTGGGGAGCACACATGACAGATCAGTGCATTCAGGGAAAATGGACCCGAAAAGAGAAGCACCTCCACATCAACCAAAAGGAAATGCTAGCCGTGCAAAAGGCTATTATGACCTTCAAAGACCTACTGCATCCAGGCCAGCTATTGATAAGGACAGACAACACCACAGTGATGTGGTACATAAACAAACAGGGGGGAACTCATTCATACCCCCTCTGCAGGCAAGCCATGACCCTATGGAACACAGCACTGGAATTGCAAATTGAACTGCAGGCAATTCCTGCCAGGGAAGGAAAACACACTGGCAGACAACCTAAGCAGAAATATGACCGATCCACACCTAATGGAAGTTGCATCCTCAACTTTTCACAAAGATAACTCAAGCATGGGGACAGCCAGACATAGATCTCTTTGCTACCCACAGAAATTGCCAGTTGAAAAAATTTTGTTCAAGGACCTATCATCCACAGGCCTGGAAAGTGGACGCACTTTCCTTCAATTGGGCAACATTGACAGTCTATGCCTTCCCGCCTCTTTCTCTGCTGCCCAAAGTTCTATTAAAAGCCAGAGCAGAGAGGCCGAAAATGATTCTCATCACTCCAGACTGGCCAAGACAACACTGGTATCCGCTCCTGAGGAGTCTGACACATTCCCCACCATGGATCCTACCTCTAGTCCCTCTTCTGTTGTCCCAGCACAACTACAAAACCCTTCACAGCCATCTCAAAACTCTAAATCTAGCTGCATGGAGAATTCCTTGATTTCCCAACAGTTTCTCCTCTCCAAGGAGGTGCAGGATGTCATCTTGGAGGCCAGAAGACCTTCTACTAGAAAGGCTTATTCCGCCAAATGGAAACGATTTTGTGCCTGGAATCTAGAAAAGGGACAGAATCCTTGGGTAATAAATATACTTCATATTTTACAGTACCTAGCCGAGATGTTAAACAATGGACTTTCCTTCTCCTCCATCAAGATCCACGCTTCAGCCATTTCTGCACAATACAACACAGATCCTCCATTATTCTCCCACCCTCTCTTAAGGCAGTTCCTCAGAGGGGCAAAGAATTTAAAACCCCCAAGGAAACCACCAGTCCCTGCTTGGGACCTCAACTACGTATTGGAAAAGCTGACCCTTCCTCCCTTCGAGCCAGCTTCTTCAACAGAGTTACAGAACTTGTCATGGCAAACAGCCTTTCTTCTGGCTATCACCTCAGCACGCAGGGTTTCAGAGCTACAGGCCCACATTGCTGTGCAACCATTCATCATTTTCCATCAGGACAGAGTTTCCTTATGAACCAATCCTACCTTTATGCCAAAGGTAGTATCCAGTGTAGCTTTGAATCGGACTATCCACTTTACCTACCTTTTATCCTAATCCACAAAACAAAGGGGAAAGACTACTACATTCCTTGGACATTCACAGACAACTACGTTACTACTTGGACAGAACAAAGCCATTCAGGAAATCTGAGCAATTCTTTGTGTCCTATGCTGTAGGTGCTCAGGGAAAGGCTATTTCCAAACAGACAATTTCAAAATGGATAGCCCACTGCATACGCTTTTGTTACTCATTTCATGGAAAAACTGTGCCTGCATGCATCAGATCCCACTCCACCAGAGCCACAACTACCTCTGCAGACTTCCTCGGGGGGGGGGTGGGGGGGTCCCTACCAAGGACATTTTGGAAGCGGCCACCTGGAGTTCAGTGCACACTTTCTCCAAGCACTACCACCTCCCACTATACTCAAAATCTAGAGCGGGCTTTGCCACAGCAGTCCTGCAGGGCATCCTAGCCCCTCCTAGTTCCACTTAGTGCCTACCACCCTTACTTAGCTTTGGGATTCTACCCATCTGTTATGACTGCAGCTGTATGCACGATGAACATAGTACAGTTTTATACCTAGCATAAATGTAGATGTTCGAGTGCTCATACAGCTGCAGTCAAGGTTTCCCTCCCTCCAACCCCTCTTAGGACAGGCCTTATGACAAACACTTTTCATATAACCTTTTTGGGGTATTCTTTTATGGTGTATTTGCTTGCAACTACTGTTTTTGATTTATCAACATTGCATCTTTGCATAACATTGTTTGCCTTCCTTCTGGGGGCACCTGACATCTGGGGCAAGAAAAACTAAAGAAAATGGCGTCTGCTGCCTCTTTTATACCCCTGAAGCACTGACGTTAGGGAAGAAGCGACGACAACCGACACCGTACCTAGACTTTGGAATTCGGCCGACCGAGGACCCACCTGACGGCAGGATAACCCATCTGTTATGACTGCAGCTGTATGAGCACTCGAACATCTACATTTATGGTAGGTACAAAACTGTACTTTTCAGTCCCAGGGGACACACAGAACTAAGCAGTGGGGGGGCCTCCACTTCCAAATCTGGGAATAATAAGACCCCCCCCCCCACCATGGTAAACTGTCTCAGTGACTTCCTTTTAAAATTTTCAAGCACTTATCAACTGACTGCCCCTTTGGGGGGAAAGATTGCTCTTCATGCAAAGAATTGGGAACTTATTACCCAGGACAAATGGGTTTTAAATATAGTGTCCCAGGGATGCAGATTTCACTTCCACACGTTGCCAACACCAAGCGGGTGGCCAGACCTACCCCCAAATCAGTGGACAGAGGCCCAAAAACAAGTACTTTCTCTCTTAAGCATGGGGGCTATTCAGCTGGTACCAGAAGAGGAAAGGGACAAGTTTTCTACTCTAGACTTTTTCTGGTACCCAGAAAAGAAGACAATTCATGGCGTCCTATCCTGGACCTGTCTACTCTAAACACCTTTTTGGAGATTCCAAAATTCAAGATGCTGACTCTTCACCAATTACTTCTTATGCTAGGCAAAAATGCCTGGTTGGCAACACTAGTTTTAAAAGAAGCATACCTGCACATCCCAATCAGGGAATCTTGCAGAAGATACCTACACTTCAAAACAGGCTACACGCGCTATCAGTTCTCTGCACTGCCCTGTGGCTTATCTACTGCGCCCAGGATATTCACAAAGTGCCTAACTCCAGTTATTGCATTTTGCAGGCAAAGAAATATTCAAATGTACCCATACATGGACGGTTGTCTAATTCAGGCAGAAAGCCAGGACATACTTTTGAATCATCTGGCCTTTGTACAAAGGGTTCTAACTTGTCTGGGGTACACCATAAACAAAAAGAAATCGCAACTGGTACCGTATCAACAAATTATATTTCTGGGAGCAAGCTGGAATACAACTTCCCAGATGGCTTACTCCGTGCCAGAGAAACAAATTCATTTGACAGCCTACTTCAAACAAGTGGCCACAAAAACCCTGCTGTCTGCAAGGCAAATACTGCAGGCCTTGG
Source organism: Protopterus annectens (assembly GCF_019279795.1). Lineage (NCBI taxonomy): Eukaryota > Metazoa > Chordata > Ceratodontiformes > Protopteridae > Protopterus > Protopterus annectens. The sequence continues at coordinate 1,874,864,969 of NC_056725.1, read as the reverse complement.
GATTCATGGCCTCCTGCATTATGCTAATTCCATATGCAAGACTGCATATGAGGAAACTACAGTGGTATCTAAAAAGCCTATGGTATTAACATTCTCAGGACCTAGAAACAGTGATTCCTATCATACCTTGCCTATGTCTAGAGTTCCTTTGGTGGACAGAGGCCTGCCACCAAAACAAGAGACTACCTTTCACACCACCCCCTACCACCCAAACCCTAACAGACTCATCAGACTATGCATGGGGGGCTCACCTGGCAGGGAAGTGCATTCAGGACAAATGGAACCCAAGTCAAATGCACCTGCATATCTATCAAAAAGAAATGTTAGCTGTACAGAATGCTCTGGCAGCCTTCAAGGACCACATTCTTCCAGGACAACTAATGGTAAAGACGGACAATACCACTGTTATGTAGTACATAAACAAGCAGGGGGGTACACATTCTTACCTCTCTGCAGACTAGCCATGGCATTGTGGAACACAGCCTTGAGCTACCATGTGCACCTGCAAGCTCAGTTCCTGCCAGGAAAATTAAATACACTGGCAGACGGACTAAGCGGAAACCTCATGGACCCACACAAGTGGAAACTTGAGCCAAGGACTTTCAACATGTAGACAAACAAATGGGGGAGCCCAGATATATAGACCTGTTTGCCTCTCCCCAGAACTACCAATTGGACAAATTTTGCAGAAGGACTCCCCACAAACAAGCCCGGAAAGTGGATGCTCTGTCCTACAGCTGGAAAAATCTATCAGTCTATGCCTTCCCCCCTCTGCCTCTGCTCTCCAAAGTGCTGCTAAAAGTCAAACAGGACAAACCAAGGATGATTTTGATTGCTCCAGACTGGCCGCACCAACACTGGTACCCCCTTCTGCGCAGTGTGTCACGGTTATCTCCATGGCACCTGCCTCAGACTCCTTCCCTGCTGTCTCAGCAGGAGAACCCGATTCTGCACCCTCAGCTTCTAACGCTGAACCTTGCAGCCTGGCTTATTATTTAATCTCTCCTGTACCATCCCTCAGCAAAGCTGTGATGGATATCATTTTAGAGGCAAGGAGGCCTAGTACTAGAAAATCTTGTGCTGAAAAATGGAAATGATTCTGAGCCTGGAAACCATCTCAAGGGAAGAGCACAGCAGCGCCCAATTTACCTCCGATTTTACAATACTTAACTGAGATGCTTCACAAGGGCCTGTCTTTTTCCTCCATTAAAATCCACGCCTCAGCCATTTCAGCTCATTATAACACAGAACCTCCCCTCTTCTCTCATCTACTGCTCAAGCAGTTCCTCAGAGGGGCCAAAAATTTGAGACCACCCAGGAGAGCTCCAACCCCAGCCTGGGACCTTAACTTTGTCTTGGAGAAACTCACTCTACCTCCTTTCGAGCCAGCTGCTACTGCAAACTTAAAATTTCTTTCTTGGAAAACAGCTTTCCTTTTAGCAATCACTTCAGCTAGAAGGGTATCTGAATTACAGGCCCTTATGGCAGTAGAACCTTTCATAATCTTTCATGCGGACAGGGTGTCCCTCAGAACCAATCCATCCTTCATGCCCAAGGTAGTATCCAGTGTGGCTCTTAATCAGTCCACTCATTTGCCAACCTTCTTTCCCAATCCACAGAATAAAGGGGAATGGATACTACATTCCTTAGATGTGCACAGACCACGTAAATTCTACTTGGACAGGACTAAACCTCAAAGGAAATCTGAACATCTGTTGGGTGCATTTGCTGCAGGGGCAGAGGGGAGGGCTATTTCAGAGCAAACCATTTCTAAATGGATAAGCCATTGCATTCATTTCTGCTATAAGCACCATGGAAAACCTATCCCCCAGGGGATCAGATCTCACTCCACCACGGCTGTATCTACCTCTACAGCCTTTCTCAGAGGCGTCCCTACCAGGGACATCCTAGAAGCTGCTACCTGGAGTTCTGTATATACTTTCACAAAGCATTATCATTTGCCAATTTTCTCTATATCCAGAGCTGGCTTTGCCACTGCCGTCTTGCAGGGCCTTATAGCTGGCCCTAATGCTATCCAAATTCCTCCTCCCAATCATAGCTTTGGGAATCTACCCAAATGTAATGACTGCAACAGTGAAACACGAAGAACATAGTACAGTTGTGTACACTTACCATAAATGTAGATGTTAGAGTTTATTCATTGTTGCAGTCCTGGTTACCCTCCCTCCAGCCCCCTAACTTCGTTTGGCTATACCTCTACTTTCCTTTACTATGCTTAAAAGCCTTTTTGGTGTTTTTGCTTTTTTGTTGGAGGCATATCTTTGTACTTTAATTTCTTCCCATTAGGGGGGCACCTGACATCTGGGGCAAGAAAAACTGATGTCATGGCGTCGGCTGCATGTTTTATACTCCTGATGACCTGACGTCATGGAAGAAGGGACCGCAACCGACACAGGATCCAAGACTTTAAGCAGGCTGACTGAGGGCTACCTTCAAGCAGATAACCCAAATGTAATGACTGCAACAGTGAATACACTCGAATATCTACATTTATGGCAAGTGTACACAACTGTTCATGTTCTTGGTGTTTCATTGTTGCAGTCATTACGTTAGGGTAATCTGCTGGCAGGTTGCCCTCATTCGGCCTGAATAACAAAGTCTTGGGTCCTGCGTCGGTTGCTGTATCCTCTTCCATGACGTCAGGTCATCAGGGGTATAAAACATGCAGCCGATGCCATTTTATTCAGTCTTGCCGCGTGGTACCCGAAGCAGAAGCAGTTCGCAAGTGCCGTTTGGCCGACTCCTGAAATTTTCGCATTCCAGTTTCAGAACTAAAGTCTTCAACTAAAGCTAAGTACCCTGTTGGGGAAACTTTTTCTTGCTCCTTACCGATGTCAGTAAAAGTTATTAATTGCATTACTTGTGGGAAGCAAATGCCTCATAAAGATTTTCATTTGTACTGTATTCCTTGCCTAGGCCCAGATCATAACATGCCTTGCTGTCAGTTTTGTGCTAGATTTAACCAACGCACTATTAAGTGTCAGTATATTTTTGCTTCTAAATGTTTTGGTTCAAAATTTAATTACCCTGAAATGTCGTCGGTTAGCAATCCAACTACCAGAGTTCACAAAAACTGCAAAGAAAAAGACAGAGACAGACCGTCGAGGTCCAAAACCGAAGACAAAACTTCTCCTAAGCCAGTCGCCGGTACTCAGTGAGGCGCTTTCGCAGCACCTGATGCCTGCTACTTTTGAGTTGCAGGCCTCTACCGAGACCCATGCAGAGTCCGGTATGCCGCGAAATTCTCAGTATTGAACCCATGGATGTCTCTCCCTCGGATGGGGTCCGGAGCTGCTGAGCAGGCACCGGCTTCTGAGGGTGTGTTCAGGTCTCAACATTTTTATATAAAACAGACACCAGCCTCAAAAACAAGATCAAAAACATCATCTATGTCTAAGAAGCCGACGCATGAGCCAAGTGCTCATGGCCCTATGCCTAAAAAACAGATTATCAAGATGGCTGAGGACTTAATTACCTTGATCAGAGAAGAGCACAGCAGCCTCTCCCTGCTAAGAGGCCTAGGCAAGGCACTGATTATGAATCTTCAGATCAGGTTTCCATTTCTTCTGATTCGTCTTTTGATCAGGAATTGTCTATTCCACCCTATGAGGATTCCGATGCAGAAGAATCCATCCCATCTGCATCTCCTCCTGAGGACTACTCTTTGGAGAAGCCTTCCATACTTTAAGGGAACATTTTCACTGGGAGAGTCAGGATTTTTTTGAATCAAAAAAGAAGCTTGGGGATTTCCTTCCTCAGCATAGGTCTTTGGCAGTACCTCCTGTATTAGACATCCTCTGGCTCCTATTAATTCAGACAGATATTACAGGGTTCCTGACTCCCACAAATTTCTATTCACAAATCCTGCTGCTGATCCTGAGACTGTCTCACAGGGTCCCAAAGGTGTAAAGGCCTCTACAGCCAAAAATCCTACCCCCTCTGATAGAAATTCCAGGGCGCTGGGTCGATGGGGAAAGAAGGTTTATATGTCTGCAAACTTAGCAGTTAGGGCCTTAAACTGCCAGTTTCATATGCTTAAATATCAACAGCATGTTATGGGCTTACTGAAACAGAAAATTATGTTGATTTCTGATTGTGTGGAAAATAAAAAATTACAGGAATTATTGCATTCAGCAGAGCAGGTTGGTAAGCATATTTTGCAATGTGGTTTTGATTACTTGGAGGCTTCTTGCAGGGTCGCAATTACTGGATCTGTGATTAGAAGGTGCCTGGCTCAAGGAGCACAATCTGCCCGATCATGTTAAAGCTAAATTGTTGGATGCCCCCTTGCAGCATGATACTCTGGTAATAAGGCAGAAGAGGTTTTAAAGAACATGGAAGACTAAGCTAAATCTATGCAAACTGTAAAAGATTTCTTACAAGTGCAGCCACCCAGGTTCAGTAGGCACTGGCCTACTAAAAATTGGTCCTTTCCTGTGTCCAACAGAGCCTCTCAAGGTAAATCCAGGCACTCAAAAGGCTCTAGATACCAATCACAGGGTTCTTAACAGGTCAAAGCAATGGGGTGCCTCCACCTCCAGATCTGGAAGAAACAAAGCACAACCCTACAGTAAGCAGTCTCGATGACTTCCCTCTATCTTCACCAAGCACTTATCTTTTGGCAGCCCCCTTGGGGGGGAAATTAGCACTTAATGCTCAAAATTGGCAGTTAATTACCCAGGATAAGTGGGTATTAAACATAGTATCCCAGGGGTACAGATTTTATTTCCATACTTTGCCAATTCCAAAAGGTTGGCCAGATCTGCCACAGAGTCAGTGGGCAGAGGCTCAGAAACAAGTTGTGGCCCTCATGGATATGGGGACTATTCAACCAGTACCAGAAAAGGAAAAAGGACAAGGTTTTTATTCGACTTTTCCTGGTACCCAGAAAAGACCATGCCTGGTGTCCGGTAATGGACTTTTAGATTTTGAACACGTTTCTGGACATTCCAAAATTCAGAATGCTGACTTTACAACAGCTACTGCCTATGCTGGGCAGGAACGCTTGGTTAGTGACTCTAGACTTAAGAGGCATACCTGCATATCCCAATAAGGGAATCGTGTAGAAGATACCTCCACTTCAAGGCAGGTTTTTTTTTGCATTACCAATTCTCTGCACTGCCCTTTGGCTGCACTCAGGGTCTTTACAAAGTGCTTGGCACCAGTAATTGCATTCTGCAGACAAAGAAGCATTCAAATTTATCCTTATCTGGACGACTGTCTCGTTCAAGCAGAGGACAAGGACACTCTTCATCTGGCGTTTGTAAAAAGGCTTCTAACATGTCTAGGGTACACAACTAAATCACAACTAGTACCCTCTCAAATAATTACATTCCTGGGTGCAGGCTTGAATACAACTGACCAGGTGGCTTACCTTATGCCAGACAAACAAAGGAAACTGACAACATACTTCAAACAAATGGCAACAAAAGCCCAGATATCTGCAAGACAAATTCTGCAGGCTTTGGGGTTTATTGCATCCTGCATTCTACTAATTCCATATGCGAGACTGCATATGAGGAAACTTCAATGGTACCTAAAAAGTTTTTGGAGTCAGCATTGTCAGACTGGAAACAATGATTCCTCTCATTCCCTGCCTACAACAGGAGATTATTTGGTGGGCAGAGACATGTCACCAAAACAAGGGACTGTCATTCACTCTATCCCCTGCCACCCAAACCCTAACTACAGACACATAACTATGCTTGGGGGGCCCACCTGGCAGGGAGATGCATTCAGGGCAAATGGAGCCCAAAACAAGTGCATCTGCATATCAAACAGAATGAGATGCTAGCTGTTCAGAATGCTCTGACAGCCTTCAAGGACTTACTTCATCCAGGACAAATACTGATAAAGACTGACAACACCACAGTTATGTGGTACATAAGCGGGGGTGCACATTCCTACCACCTTTGCAGACTAGCCATTGCATTGTGGAACACAGCTTTGACTTGCCAAATATATCTTCAAGCTCAATTTCTGCCAGGAAAACAAAGTACTCTGGCAGACAACCTAAGCAGAAATCTTATGGACCTGCACGAGTGGAAACTGGATCCACAAATCTTCAGCATGTTAACAGAGAAATGGGGGAACCCAGACATAGATCTATCTGCCGCTCCCCAAAATTAACTGGACAAATTCTGCAAAAGGACTTACCACAGACAAGCATGGAAAGTGGATGCCCTATCCTTCAGTTGGAAAAACCTACAAGTCTATGCCTTTTCCCCTCTGCCTCTTCTCCCCAAGGTCTTACTAAAGGTCAGACAGGAAAAACCAAAAATGATCCTAATTGCTCCAGACTGGCCTCGCCAGCACTTGTACCCAATTCTAAGGAATATATCTCAACTCCCTCCTTGGAAATGCCTCAGATACCTCATCTACTCTCTCAGCAGAACAATCAAATTCTGCACACACAGCTCCAAACTCTGAACCTTGCAGCATGGCTGATCATTTAATTATTCAAACAACACCTCTTGGTAAGTCTGTGATGGATGTCATTTTGGAAGCCAGAAGGCCTAGTACTAGAAAATCTTATGCTGATAAATGGAAGAGATTCTGTGCTGGGAACCAAGCACAAGGAATGGACACAGCAAAGCCCAATATCCATCAGATTTTGCAATATTTGACTGAGATGCTTGACAAGGGCCTATCTTTTTATTCAATAAAATTCCATGCCTCCGCCATCTCGGCTCATTACAACACGGAGCCTCCCCTTTTTTCTCATCCTCTGCTTAAACAGTATCTTGGAGGGGTCAAAAATTTAAGGCCTCCCAGAAGATCACCAACTCTTGCATAGGACCTCAATTTTGTGCTGGAAAAACTCACCTTGCCTCCTTTTGAACCAGCAGCTACTGCGGATATAAAATGTTTGTCTTTGAAAACAGCTTTCCTCTTGGCAATCACTTCAGCAAGAAGGGTTTCAGAACTACAGGCTCTCATGGCTGTGGAGCCTTTTATTACATTTTACCTGGACAGGGTGTCCCTCAGGACCAATCCTTCTTTTATGCCTAAGGTGGTATCCAGTGTGGCTCTTACCCAAACAATTCACCTGCCAACATTTTACCTACATCTGCAGAACAAAGTGGAGCAGATTCTGCATTCATTGGACGTACACGGACAACTAAGATTCTACTTAAACAGGACCAAATCTCTAAGAAAGTCTGAGCAACTACTGGTGGCATTTGCTGCAGGATCAGAGGGGAAGACTATATCAAAGCAGACTATTTCTAAGTGGATAAGCCACTGCATTCATTTCTGCTACTTGCACCATGGTAAACCTGTGCCCAAGGGGATCAGGTCACATTCCACCAGGGCTTGCCTCTACCTCGGCAGCTTTTCTCCGAGGAGTTCCAACCAAAGACATTCTAGAAGCTGCTACTTGGAGCTCTGTTCATACCTTCACAAAGCATTATCATTTGCCTCTCTTCTCCAAATCCAGGGCAGGCTTTGCACTGCAGATCTGCAGGGCCTTATAGCTGCTCCTAATGCTATTTAGTTCCATCCTCCCATCCATAACTTTGGGATTCTACCCAAATGTAATGACTGCAACAGTGAAACACGAAGAACATAGTACAGTTGTGTACACTTACAATAAATGTAGATGTTCGAGTGTATTCACTGTTGCAGTCCGGGTTACCCACCCGCCATCCCCCTTTTTTTATAACTTCTCTTTCCTTCACTATATTCTAAAGGCTTTGTGGTGTATTTGCTTTTAGATGAAGGTAAAGTTTGTTGCTAAAAGTGCATTTACATATATTTCTGTTAGTTTTATATATATATATATATATATATATATATATATATATATATATATATATATACACATATATATATATATATATATATATATATACATATACATATACATACTTGCATTTTATCTGTCTTTGGCCTAGCACTCTTGTGTGGGGTCATTTACTGCACTGTTATAACTTGGTGATACTTGTGAACCTCTGCTATCTCTGGAAAAAACAAAAAAATCTTGCTTTTTTCCCCACTTTTCTGAGATTTAAAAAAGTTCAGTTACAGGCTTGCTGTTCTTGAACTGTTTGTAAGTTTCTGTGAGGCCATTTTTTGCTTAGGCTAAAGGGGAAGTCTCTCTGTTGATCAGTGGCAGTGAAAAACATTGAGCAGCCTGCCTGCCCCTGTGGGAGTGGTTACTGACTTGAAACTGTAGTTTTATGGGCCATTTTGGGTCAATTACAAAACTCCTTCATTTTCCTCTCTTAAAACCCTCTTTTGCGCGTTTTTGTGCATAGCGCAACAGCGCCGCCTAATTGGGTTTAAACTATTCATGGCTCCACAAAGTCTGCTCTTCACTTTTTCCCTTAGAACTGCTCTATTTCTCAATTTAAACACCATATTCTCATTCTAAGGCCCTTCACTGGTCCAGTTAAGTAATCCTACAAGTTAGCACTATTAAACCATAAGCACTACTTACTCTTATACTCTCTACGATTACCCTGTCCTCTATTGGTCCATCTTAAATTCAGTTTCCCTATATTTCTCTAGCATGCCCAAAGGTCAGTCAGTGGTTTCCTCTCCAGTCCAGCTGGTGAATCTGGGAATTTTGGGGCAATGTTACAACTGTCTCATGTACACAGACAACCCTCTCCTCCTCCAAACAGGTGCAAATTATGTGAGAGATGCAACTATTTAGCCAAACTGGAGGCTGAGCTCTCTCATCTCAAAACTGGTGTAACCAGTCTGGAGGAGAAGGTAACCTCACACAACACAATTCCAGTATCACATAGTCCCACCACATCAGCGAACCAAACACATAAATACACAAAAACATACTCGGAGGCTCTAAATAAAAATCTACCTAAGCAACAGAGACCTCCAAAGCAGACATCCAAGCAAATTCTACCTCAAAACAAAACACACACAGCACATAACCCACAAAGTCAGTGTGCCAAGCAGCCACAGCCCTTAAGGCTGAATAACACACCTGATACTCTTGTAATAGGTGACTCTATTGTCAGACACACTGATGTCCCGCTCACCAGGCTGAATAAAGAGAAGCTCACGGTGAGCTGCCTGTTGGGTGCTAGGATCCGCCACATAACGCAAGCACTCGGGTCACTCCAAAGCAAATACAAATATGACTCAGTCATTGTACATGCTGGTGTGAATGACCTGAGACATACCTCCCTGGACTACATGAAAAGAGACATAGAGGAGCTCTCTGATCATGTACCCAGGCTGGTATGACCCTGACCTTGAGCAGCATCTTACCCTCACCTAGAATGATGCCACAGTACAAAGACAAAATGATCGATTTTAACAAGTGGCTAAAATTTTGGGTGTCATTCAAAGGGGATCCAGTGTCTGTTAGCCTGGGATGACATGCTCGACAAGCCACGTTGCTTCGCTAGGGACGGCTTGCACCTGTCACCACTGGGCTTTTGGATATTGGCAAAGGCTCTTGCCACCCCATAGTGCCTTTTTTTAGGCAAGGCTCAAAAGTCAAACCCACCCCCATAGACAGCACAAGGAACAAGAAACTAAGGGTAATGCTGCTAAACGCCAGAAGTCTTAACCTCAAGATGCACGCACTCAAAGCTCTCCTCAGTATGGAGAACATCGATATCTGTGCAGTGACAGAAACCTGGTTCAAGGCTCCAGAGAGCACCCCAGCACTACCAGGCTATACCTCATATCATGCTTTTCGCCCCCAAAACCCGGACCGCACCACAAAAGGAGGCGGAGTTTACACATTTATCAAGGATATCCACACCTCCAGGTTAGTGGCATTGCACGAAGTATCGGAGACCATCCATGTGCAACTAACAGTGGGCAAGAATGCTTTTCAGTTTATAGCATCCTACAGACCACCCTCTCAAAGTCAGGAATCCCATTCGGCTTTCCTGAAAACATTGGAGAACATGAAGATCTCTCCGAACACCATTATATTGGGCGACTTCAACTACCCAAACATTGACTGGGAGCACTACTCAGGCCCCAGCACCTTAGCCCAAAGGTTCCTGGAAATTATAAACTCAAATGCTATGGAACAACTAGTCACCACTCCCACAAGAGGGGACAACATACTAGACCTGATCATTACCAACATGGGGACTCTATGCTCCACACCAGAAGTATATCCCTCATTGGTAAGATCAGACCATAAATTAATTTCACTGGATGTCCACATCCCGACCCCACCCCCAGCCCAGAAAACCACAGTGAAAAACCTCTCAAAAGCGAACTTCTCACTTCTCAAAACCGAAGTGGAATCCTTCAAGGCCCCATGGCCAGTGGAAACTACGGCCCAAACTGCAGAATCCTATATAAATGCATTCTACGGACATCTCCAGGAATGCATGGATCATGCTATCCCAAACAAAACCAAGACCCAATCATCCAAAGGCAGGCGGCCAGTCTGGTGGACCCCTGCCATAAATAAACTGTACAACAGAAGGAGGAAGCTACTACATAATAGAGCAAAATCCCTAATAGGGAAGGCATCTCTGATCAGTACTAGCAAAAAATTACGATCCCTCATAAAATTCTCCAAGGCCAGCTTTGAGAGAAAAATTGCACAGGACACCAAAGACAATCATAAGGCTTTTTTCAGTTATGTTAGAAACCTGGGATGCAACTCCCAGACTTGTTCTGAGTTGATTCTAAACGACAAAAAATACACTGAACCCACAGACATCGCCAATATCCTGGCAGACAGGTTCAGTGCAAACCCCCCCCCCCCACCACCACCACCAAAAAGAGCAAGTATCTATCCCGGCAGAGGGCTGCCTCCCAAACATCTCTGATGCTCAGGTGAAGGCTGCCCTCTCCAAAGCAAAAAACACTGCTTCCATGGGACCAGATGGCGTCCCAGGTTGCGTCCTACATGAACTCCAAGAGGAACTAATCCCTCAAATAAAACAGCTATACAATCTCAGCCTCACTACAGGATATGTGCCCACAGAATGGCGTACAGCAACAGTGGTCCCACTCCACAAAGGTGGAGCATCTACGGACCCTGGAAACTATCGCCCCATAAGCCTGACTAGCTTAGTCTGCAAGGCTATGGAGAGGATCATCATGGAGCTCATAAACAAAGACATTGGGGACCTACAGACACTAGATCCTACCCAGTTCAGCTTTGTCAAGGGCAGATCCTGCCTTTTGAACCTGGTTGACTTCTTCGAAACAGTCACCAAAGCCATAGATGAAGGGAAGGTAGTCCACACAGCCTATCTGGACCTTGCAAAGGCATTTGACACAATACCCCACTCGGGCATCATAGATGAGCTATCCAGCTTAAATATAAACCCCTATGTCACAAGATGGGTCGCAAACTGGCTCAAAGACAGAACCCACAGAGTGAGAGTTGCTGGAGCCATGTCAGACTCGAAACCGGTCACAAGTGGTGTCCCACAGGGTTCTGTCCTGGGACCACTCTTGTTCGGTATATACTTTTCCGAGGTACAGGCAAACATGGGAGGACTATGGCTCACCAAGTTCACAGACGACTGCAAACTGGGTGCCATAATCAACTCTCCAGCTGACACTAACATCCTTCAAAAAGGTCTCACAGAGACAGATAACCGGTGCCAGCGCCATGGTTTAAAGCTAAATGCCAAAAAATGTATAGTCATACCCTTTGGCAAAAACAGTGTGCCCACAAATTACCACATAGGCGGAAACCCATCAAGTACAGAGAAAGTTATTAAGGACCTGGGGACCCAAGTTGATAGCAATCTCTCCTTTGAAAACCACATTGCCAAAGTGGTTAGAAAGACCTTCTACATAGCCCACCTCATCACGAAGGGTTTCACATCTAGATCAAGAGAGGCAATCGTGCCCCTTTATTCATCCCTCATCAGGCCCATCATAGAATACAGTGCCCCTTTTGGGATGTACCTTACCCGACACCTGCAGCAATTAGACCCCAAAAGTATCTCACCAAGAGGATCAAGGGTCTCAAACAGATGCCATATGCTGCTCGGTTAAAAAAACTCCAGCTCTACTCAGTTGCATACCGCCTACTTCGAGGCGATCTATGCCTGACATACAAAGCTATGTCAAATCCAGAATTAATGGACATGCTCCACCTCAGTAAATCTAAATCCCTTAGAGCCACACGCTCGAGGGACTTGAACCTCAGCACAGAAATAAATAGAACTTGCTGGAGGGACAGGTTCATAACCCAGAGGCTCCCTTCGCTCTGGAATAGAATTCCAGTTCATGTGAGGCGGAGCACCTCATTGAATCTCTTCAAGAAGAATCTCGATAGGTGGATGGGGGATTGTAGGTTTGTCCCAGGGATTACTCCCATGTCACTATTAGACAGAGGCACAGTAAACTAAACCTTAAAAGGGCACAGTATACTCAAATCAAGGGGTGGCGTAAGCCATACAGAATCGGGCTAGGCTTATAATTGCCCCAGGGCAGATAGCCTAGTATGAACCTATGAACCTATATACATACATATATATATATATATATATATATATATATATATATATATATATATATATATATAGATAGATATGTATATAGATATGTATATAGATATATATAGATATAGATAGATATATATATAGATATAGATAGATATATATATAGATATAGATAGATATATATATAGATATAGATAGATATATATATAGATATAGATAGATATATATATAGATATAGATAGATATATATATATATAGATATAGATAGATATATATATATAGATATAGATAGATATATATATATAGATATAGATAGATATATATATATAGATATAGATAGATATATATATATATAGATATAGATAGATATATATATATAGATATATATATATATATATATATATAATTTGCTCCCCATTTGGGGGGCCCCTGACATCTGGGGTAAGAAAAACTGAATAAAATGGCGTTGGCTGCATGTTTTTTACCCCTGACAACCTGACGTCATGGAAGAGACAGCAACTGACGCTGGACCCAAGACTTTGTTATTCAGGCCGACTGACAGCAACCTCCCAGCAGATTACCCTAATGTAATGACTGCAGCAGTGAATACACTCTAACATCTACATTTATGGTAAGTGTACACAACTGTACTTTTCTATAACAGAGCAGTTCAAGGATGCCTTGTAAGAGAAGTGGGATATAGGTTCATGGGTAGATACTAGGTTATCGGCCCTGGGACCTATATAAACTTAGCCGAAAAAGTTCCCTGGCTTCCACCACCCAAGAAAGTTGTTTTTCTGCGCCCCTGTCTAGCAGAGCCAGAGAACTAATCCCCGGGATGAATTTCCTATTTCCCATCCAATTGTCGAGATTTTTCTTAGGGCTAATGAGGAGCTTTGCTCGACATGAATGGGTAGTCTGTTCCAGAGCATGGGAAGTCTCTGGGACAGCAGTCTCTCCCTCCAGCATGTTCTTTTTATTGTGGTGGCAAGGTTTAGGTCCCTGGAGCATGTGGCTCGGAGGGATTAGGGTTTCTTTAAGTGTAGCATGTCCAACAGATCTGGGTTTGACATGGCTTTGTACGTTAGGCAGAGGTTGCCTCTGAGTAGGCGATAAGCGACAGAGTAGAGCTGGAGTTTTTTGAGGCACTATGCATATGGCATCTGTTTGAGGCCAGTAATCCTGTTAGTGAGGTATTTCTGTGGCCTTCCTAGTTGTAAATGTCTTGCAAGGTACACGCCAAATGGGGCGTTGTACTCTATAATGGGTCTGAGGGATGAGTAGAGAGGAACGATTACCTCCTTTTTTTTTTTTTTTCTGGAGGTGAATCCCTTTGTGATGGTGTACCACATAGAAGGATTTCCTGACTACTGTGGCGATGTCATTATCAAAGGAGACACTACTGTCCACCCTGTATCCCAAGGTCTCTTATCACACTTTCGGTGTTTAGTAGGCTACCGCCTATATGGTAGTTCATGGGTCAGTGGTTTTTCCAAAGGGGACATTGCATTTCTTGGCATTGTGCTTGAGGCCATGACTTTGACACCAAGCATCAGTCTCAGTGAGGACCCTTTTATAAAAGGTCCACATCAGTAGGCGATTCTATTATGGCACCTAGTTTGCAGTCGTCTACGAACTTTGTTAGCCAAAGACATGTTGTATTAGCCTGGACTTCTGAGAAGTAGATGTCAAACAGGAGAGGACCCAGGACTGAGCCCTGTGGTTACTCCACTTGTCACTGGTCTGAAGTTGGATTTGTAGTCTGCTACTTTCACTGTATGGGTTCTGTCAGTGAGCCAATTGGGCACTCATCTTGTGACATAGGGATTTATGCCCAGTCTAGTGAGTTTATGTATAGTTCCAAAGTTGGGGGATGGTGTTGAAAGCCTTGACTAAGTCAAGATAGGCTGTGTGCACCACTTTACCCTCGTCCACAGCTCTGGTGACTGCTTCAAAAGTCAATCACGTTTAGGCGACATGACCTACCTTTTACAAACCCATACTGAGTGGGGTCCAGAGTTTGGAGGTTACGTATATCCTTGTTTATAAGCTCCAAGATGATGTGTTCCGTGGCCTTGCAGACCAGGCTCATCGGGCTAATGGGGCGGTAGTTCCCAGGGTCCGTGGAGGGCGCCCCCTTTGTGGAGAGGGATAATCTGCGCTGTGCGCCATTCAGTAGGCACAAAGCCTGAAGTGAGGTTAAGATTGAACATGGTACTTGGGTGGGATGCCAGTTTGTTCTGTAATTTGTGCAGAATGCAGCTTATGATGTTGTCAGGTCCCATGGATGCTGTGTTCTTGGCTTTGGAGAGTGCGGTCTTTACTTGTGCAGCTGTGATTACGGTGGCTTTGCCTGCTTCCAGTATAGTGATGGGCCCTTTGGGGGCTGGGTGGTGAAGTTTGCACTGAGCCTATCTGCCAGGATGTTGGCAATATCAGTTGGTTCTGTATATCTAGTGCCATTGTGCTGTAGCTCAGAGCAGATCCGAGTGTCACCATTGAAATTATTGACATAGCTGTAGAGTGCTTTGTGGTTCTCTTTAGAATCAGTGGCAATTTTATTTTCGTAACTAGCTTTGGAAGATTTTGAGGGATCTCAGCTTCTTACTGAGGCTGACCAAGGAATTCCTGCAGTCAGGGGATTTACTCTTTTGCAACATCTTCTTCCTTTTGTTGTGGAGTTTCTGGCAGGGGACCACCAGATTGACTTTCTTATTTTGGAGGATAGCGTCATGGTTCTGTTAGGGATGACACAATTCATGCGCTCGTATGTGCTTATACAGTGCATTTGTGTAGGATTCAGCAGTCATACCTCTATTTTCTGTCTGTATGGGTGTTGTGAAGCTTGGCACTTTTGTCTAAAGCATGAAGTTGGCTGAAGTTTTTTATGGTGGTTTCCTTGGTGGGGGCGGGATATTGATGTCTTGGGTGATTAGCTTGTGGTCAGATCTGACCAGCAAGGAGTTGACCTCTGGCGTGGAACATCGGTTGCCCGTATTGGTAATGACCAGGCCCAGGATATTGCTGCTCCTGGTGGGGGTATGGACAAAGCCGATCCAGGGCGTTGAAATTTATGAATTGCAGAAAGCGTTGAGCAAATGAGTTGGTACATGAATAGTTTTCCCAGTTAATGGTGGGGTAGTTAAAATCACCCATTATTAGGGTATTGGGCTGTACTTTAATATTACCCAATATATCAAGAAATGTAGAGTGGGCTTCCTGGGGCATGGCGGGGGATCCTGTAATAAGCTACAACCTGGATTACAGTCTTGCCCAGTGTTAGTTGCACTTGGATAATTTTGGGTGCATTGTATTGAACAACTAGCCTGGAGCTGTGGATATCCTTAATGAATATGGGACACGCCTCCTCTTTTAGTGTTTCGGTCCAGGTTAGGTGGCCGAAAGGTGAGTTATAGCCTGGTAATGCAGGGGTGCTCTCTGGAACCTTGTCACCCTTGTAGGTTTTTGGAATCTCGCTTATGTAATTTATTGGCTGTTTTTACTGTTGTGGGTTGTTAAGCTTGAAGTTATTAAGATCTGTCACTACTTTGTGTTAGATGATGATCACCACTGCCTAATTTCTGATATGTCTGTGTGCCGTTTCATGCTGAGCATAAAGTGTTAGGCTCACCAGTGATTAATTGTGGAGAATTCATTTAGAAAGATAAAAGCAAGTCCTATTCATCTGGCCCAGCAGTACTGACTCATGGGTCATCCAACTCTGTCTAATGTTGTCTGGCATTACTAGAGCTCCCACCTTGAACCCTTTCAAAACTTTCCCTCCCATAATTACCTTGTTTAGCAAATGCTCCCCACCCCAATCTCATTTGCCTTCTTCATTGATTGATCCTGTGTAGCCAAGTACACCACCTCATTATTTTTGCCTTTTTTTGTGTGTTCCTTCGTATGTACAGGTATGTTTTTTGTGGTTTGAAATAATTTTTAGTTGGTTACATTCTGCCTGTATCATGTAGGCAGGAGGCCTACTAACTTTCCCTTTAAAGAGTTTTTAACTCTAGGTATGTTCTATTTTGGTGTAAATAGATGTCCTTCTATACATATGCTTCTGTATCCCTAACATGAGGGAGTCTGCTTCTGGTTGACTCGTACGTCTGGCCATTTTACAAAAGATAAATGCTACTGAGAAGGTATGTACGATGTCCTGCATCACTCAGCATACGTCTGCCATAAATGGACGTCCGGTATAAAACGTACATCAGCACGCACCTACTTCAGAACTTTTCTGCTGCCTGTGTGACTGCCAGCTCTGGTCGTCGCTCGCTTGGAAAAGTGACTTCGTGCCTGTCTGCATTCAGATAAGTACCTCATAGGGGTTTTTGTTTCCTTTTTGCTACTATGTTGTGAGTTAATGTCTGGTTGAAAGGGCTAGTGTCCGTGTGGAAGGCAGATTCCACATAAAGACTCACGAGCTCTGCTTATTCTGTCTAGGCCAAGAAGACCACAACCATACCTCTTGTGAAATGTATCTGTCCTTTGTTCCTAAACTTTTAGAAGCCATCTTGCCGCTGTAAATCTTTACCTAGAGAATCAGAGGCTGAAACGATTAGCTAAAGAAAAGGACCATTCGGGAACCTCAGAGGAGCTGCCCACAAAAAAGGCCAAGGATCGTACGACTAAGCCTTCTAGTCCGACTGTACCTCTTGAGGCCTGTGAAGGCCTGGAGTCAGAGTCGGACACCGTGGACCTCCCACTGACAGGTACTTGGGAGGAAGCCGTTAAGGAGGCTGCCAGCACATCCTAGAGGGAGTTGCAGGTGTCCAACTCAGGCGCGGGGGGGACTAAGGCACATCTCTGAGGGCCCGTGTGGGATTACCCAAATTGTGGTCCGTGAACACATTATTTTGGATGTCGAGTGTTGCCTGATGTCTGGTCCTCCTCCTCTACATCACATCTCAGACACTTTGGTGTCAGACGCTCCCAAAAAGAAGCAGAAAACCAAACATTCTACTTCTTTTCAGCCGACCATGCCATCAGACCAAACTCCTGACTGGCAATCCTTTACCCAAGGCCTACTTAATCTTTTCCTAGCCTTACGCCAGGCCTCTGCACTTGTGCAGGCCCCTTCAGTTTCTACTCCAAAGAGTAAACTAATTAATGGCTGATGTTTTTTCTGAGGAAGAGGATTCTTGAGGAGAGGAAACCCCACTTGCACCTCTCAAATTGGCTCTCCTCTGCGGTGCATCCCAAGAGGAGTCATATGGAACTGATTCGCCTGGGGAAGGCATTACTTTTGGGCAAACAATAACGCAAATGAACTTTTTCAAATGGGATTGCAGTCAGGTTAGCGAGACCCAGAAGAGATATGACCTCTTACAAATAGTCCCCTAACCTGTCTGCGGTTCTTCTTGTACACCCGGCATTCTTGGCTGCTTCAAAAGCCCCAGATTCCCAACCCCCTGCACCAAAATGCCCAGATAGTCTATAAAGTCCTTGAAGATGCCAATTTTCTCCTCAAGGCCCCCTCGGCAGATCCATCCACTAAATCTGTGGCTGCAGGTAAAACATTTAAGCTTTTTCCCCGCCACTTCTTTGCTTCCCTCAGATAAGGAAAGTAGAGTAATAGAGGGATTAGGTAAAGTCTGTACCTCTGCCATCTTAGCTGTGAGAGCCATAAACCATCAAACCCATATGGCCAAATACTCCTTGGCCGTTCTCACTGATACCATTAAACTACTGGGTGACCTACTAATTCCCCCAATAAAGCTAAGATTTTTCAGGCCTGTTAAATTCCTGCAGTCAAGTCACTTGACACTCTACAAAGTGTAGTTGTGACGCAGGGAGGCTTCGGCTACAGCCTTTGCTGGATGACATTAAATCAAAAGTAATGGACGCACCCTTGGATAACAAGGCCTTGTTTGGTTCAGGGGCTGCTCAGCTCTTTAAAGGCCCTTCAAGAGTAGGGCAAAGAACTTCAGGACCTCAGGCACATGTTTATGTCCCGTGTTCTAGGCTTTCAGAGAAACTATCCAGCAAGAACACCCTTTGTGAGAAGGCCATCTAGAAATATGTCCTCCAAATGGAAAAAAGATTCTAGGAATCGGACCCCTTTCAGGTCTTCTCCCTCTTCTCCAGCTCAGAAACGGCCTTTTCAGGCCAAACCTGGTAGTCTGTGACTACCAGGCCTTGAGCCCAGCTTTACCCCTCTCTCCTTGTCTCTCTCCGTATCTTTCCCCGCTTGGAAACAGATTACCCAGGACTCTTGGGTCCTCTCAGTCATAACACGAGGTTATTTCATGGTATGGGAATCCAAGTCAACCTTAAAAGGTATTCCTCAACCACCTCGAGATCAAATGGCTTCTTTCCCTCCAGTCCTGCAGGCCGTCCTCTCACAAGACGCTATTCAAGAGGTACCCCTAGATTTAAGCGGAGAAGGATTCTACTCCAGAATGTACCTGCTCCCCAGAAAAGTAGATCCCTAGAGACCTATGTTGGATCTGTCCCATCTGAATCCCTTTCTCAAGGTCCCCTCCTTCTGGGTGCTTACTCTAAATACTCTCCTTCCCCCAATTCTTCCTCAGGCCTTCATGGTGTCCCTAGGTATAAAGGATGCCTACCTGCACATTACCTAGCCATTCACTTTTCAGGAAATTCCTTCATTTCTCAGTGGGTGGTACGCATTTTTTGTTCTCAGCTTTGCCATTTAGTCTCTTTATAGCCCAAAGGGTGGTCCCAAAGTGTCTAGTCCCAGTCATTGCCCTTACCAGAATGCAGAGGATCCAACGGCTTCTTTAACTGGATGATATCCTCATCTAGGCATAGTCCCCACAGATTGTCCAACTACACCATTTCCCTTCTGAGACACCTGGGGTTTACCATAAATCTTCAGCAATCTTCTCTGACCCCCTCCCAAGGTCATGTGTTCTTAGGATGCAGAATTCCGATAGGAGAAATGATGGCCTGTCTTCCTCCAGACAAGATTCTGTCCCTCACCTCTTATTTCCAGGGAATGCTTAATCTACAAACCATGTCGGCCAGGGAGTTTTGAAGCTCCTGGGATTCTTGACCTCCACCATTCCAGTGGTACCCTTAACAAGGCTACACATGAAGTTTCAGTGGTATTTAAGGACAGTCTGGAAACATCTGTACCTTCTGGAGTTTAGTCTGCCAATCCAGGTCTTCCCGTACAACCTCCCCTTAACCAGGATGTTTACACAGATGCTTCAGACTTTGGTTGGGGGCAACCTCAGGAGACTGGATAGTGAATAACACATGGACCCCTTCCCAGCAGAGGGAACAGATCAGTATCAAGGAGATGAGAGCCTTGATATTTGACCTCTAAATCTTCAAGGCTCAAATCCTCCCAGGAATACTGAGATGGTACACAGATGAATACCACTGTGCTGTGGTACATCAACAAGCAGGGAGGGACAAAGTCCTACCTCCTATGCAGGCATGGGAGATCACCCAAACAGGGGCAAGTATCACTTCTAGCTGTCTACATACATTCTACCAAGAATGTGATGGCAGATGCTCTAAGCATGTCCATGACGTGGTCCCATGAATGGATGTTAAACAGGGATGTGTTCCTGGACCTGGTCCATCTATGAGCTATACCTCAGTTAAATCTGTTTGTCTCCCCCATGAACAGACAACTCACCCCTGGGGCATGGAAAGTGGATGCTCTTTCCTTCCCATGAAAGGGGACATTTACTTATGCATTCCCCCCTTCCCTCTCATACAAATAGTTCTGCTGAAGATTCACAGAGAACAGCCTGAAATCTTGTTGGTGACCCCCTTTTGGCCAAGGCAGCACTGGTTCCCTTTTCTACATCATCTAGCCAAGGGCAGTCACCACAAGTTACCCCTCAGGATGGACCTACTCACACAGGAGGAGGTGGGAACTCTCATACACCCCCAAGCATCAACCTTGAACCTTACACTGTGGTTGATAGGGTATTGATTCTCTTTAGACACCTTTACACCAAGGACGTGCTTCATGTTCTGCAGGAGGCCAGAAAACGCACTAACAGAAAATCCTGTCTACCTAAGTGAAAAGTTATTGTATTCTCATTGGTGTCTAAAACAAGAACTTTTAGCCACTGGCTGTAGAGCCTCCAGTGGTTCTGTATTACCTGTGTGAACTGATGACCACTGGCTTGTCATATTCTTCCATTAAGGCACACCCTTCTGCCATCTCAGCATGTTTAACCTCTCTCCCCTCCTTTGGCTTCCAGACTTGAAGTCAAGCTCTTTTTAAGAGGTACTACACATTAGACCTCCAAGGAAGCCTATTCCCTCTCCGTGGCATCTTAATTTTGTATTGGAAAAGCTGACCTTACTGCCCTTTTGAGCCTGCTAAGGATTGCACTCTCCAGCGCTACACATGGAAAACTGTTTTTGTGGTGGCCATTACTTCAGCCAGAAGGGTCTTCAAATTGCAAGCCCTCATGGCTTCTCCTTTTACAGTTTTTCACAAAGACAGGGTTTGCCTACATAGTAACCCATCCTTCATGCCTAAAGTAGTTAATGAACTTTCCTTAAATCAGGCCATCAGTCTTCCTACCTTCTTCGTTCGTCACAGTCCTCCAGCAAAAGAATCCTTCATTCCTTGGATGTTCATAGACCACTTGGATACTATTTGGCCAAAACCAAATCCATTCACAAGTTAGATAGCCTTTTCTGAGCATATTTACTGTTTAAATTGATTTTTGCTGCTTAATTTCATAAAAAAAACAAACAAAAAAATTAAATAATACTATCTGTACTGCTCGTTTCCTGCCCTTTCATACTCTAGAATAGTCCGGATCCCAAATCTGCTGGATATTCATAGTGTTTCACTGCTGCAGTCATTACACTTGGGTTATCCTGCCATCAGGCAGTCCTGCAGTCGGCCAGAGTTCCAAAGTCTTGGTCCGGCGTCGGTTGCTGTCACTTCTTCCCTGACGTCAGTGCGCCAGGGTTATATAAGATGCAGCCGATGCCATTTTCTTCAGTCTTTCTTGCCCCGCGGTGCCCGAAGCAAAAGCAGTTTGCAAGTGCCGGTTGGCCGACTCCTGAGATTTTCAGTTCGAATTTCAGAACCGAAGTCTTCAATAAAGCTAAGTACCACGTTGGGGAAACTTTTTCTTGACTCAGACCGATGTCAGTAAAAGTTAATAATTGTATTTCTTGTGGGAAGCAAATACCTCATAAGGATTTTCATTCTTACTGTATTCCATGCCTAGACCCAGACCACGACGTCACTAGTCGGTTTTGTGCTAGATTTAACAAGCGCACTATTAAACGGTTTGACTTTGCTCGCCATTACTTTGGCCGAAGGTTCAATTAAACCATGCCATCGAAACAACCGACGACAGGAATACACAAAAAACACAAAGACAAGGATAAGGACGGGCATCCGAGGCCCAAAACCGATGATGAAGCCTCTTCTAGGCCAGTCGCCGGTTCTCGGTGAGGCGCTTACGCAGCCCCTGACACCCGCTACCTCAGAGCCACAGGCCGCCTCTGACTCCCACGTGGAGATGTCTAGGCCTCTGGATACTCAAGGTATTGGGCCTACGGAAACTAACCCCTCATATGGGTCCGGAGCGGCTGAGCAGGCATCTGCTTCTGAGGGTGTGTTCAGACCTTCACAGCTTACCATCAAAACTACAGCCAAGTCTAAAACTCCATTAAAGACAAAGAAGCAAGTACAGCATTCATCTGGACAGGCTTCCATGCCAAAAAAACAGATGCTCAAAATGGCCGAAGACTTAATTACTCTGATCAGGGGTTCCCATCCCCCTCCTGATAAAAGGCCTAGGCAAGATACAGACTATGATTCCTGTGACCAGGTTTCCATTTCTTCTGATTCCTTTTCAGACCAAGGATACTCCTTACCCCCTATGAGGATTCCAATGCTGAAGAATCAGTTCCTTCAGCCTTTCCTCCTGAGGATTACTTTTTTGGGGAAACTTTACATACCATGAGGGAACATTTCCATTGGGAGGGCCAGGATTACTCGGAATCCAAGAAAAAGCTCAGAGAATTTATTTTATTGCCGCAGCACAGGCCCATTGCTATTAGATATTGTGGATGATGTGTTCTCTGTATCCATTTTAAATCCTGATTCTTTGCCCCATGCTCCAGTCGAGCCAGACAGGTACTACAGAGTCCCTGACTCTCACAAATTTATTTATAAAAACCCTGTTGCTGACCCAAAAACTATTTCCCAGGGTCCCAAAGGGGTAAAGGCTTCCACAGCTAAAAATCCAGTTCCCTCTGACAGGGATTCTAGAGCATTAGTCAGATGGGGGAAGAAAATTTACACTTCTGCGACTTAGCAGTGAGGTCTTTAAATTGCCAGTTTCACATGCTTAAATACCAACAATATTTAATGTCTGTTAAAACAGAAAATGCTTACAAGTTCAGAACATCCTGACTATAAGGAAATGCAGGATTTATTGCATGCAGCTGAACAAGTGGGAAAACATACTCTGCAATGTGGTTTTGATTCATTAGAGGCTTCTTGTAGAGCAGCAGTTACAGGATCTGTGATTCGAAGGCATGCTTGGTTAAAAGAACAAGGTTTACCTGATCATGTTAAGGCAAAATTATTGGATGCTCCTTTACAGCAGGATATTTTATTTGGTGTTAAGGCAGATGAGGTGTTAAAGAAAATGTAGAATAAGGCAAAATCTATGCAAACAGTGAAGGATTTCTTACAGGTACAGCCACCTTGATTTAGCAGAAATTGGCCTTCAAAAAATTGGTCCTTTCCAGTGTCAGACCACAAAGAGGCAGATACAGATGCCCATGAGGCAGATCTCAGCCCCAAGGCTCTTACAGACCACGACAGTGGGGTGCTTCAACCCCCAAAAAGAGGGGAAGACAAGTCACAACCTTATAGGAAACGGTCCCCAATGACTTCCCCCTTCACATACCAAGCACTTACCTTTTGGCAGCTCCCTTAGGGGGAAAACTAGCACTTTTTTCACAAAATTGGCATATAATCACACAAGACAAATGGGTTCTGAATATTGTGTCTCAAGGTTACAGGTTCCACTTTCACACTTTACCAAGGCTAAAAGGAATGCCAGACCTGCCCACAAAATCAATGGGCAGAGGCACAAAAACAAATTGCAGCCCTCATGGACATGAGAGCTATTCAAAAAGTGCCACAACAGGTACAAGGACAAGGATTTTACTTAAGACTTTTCCTGGTCCCCAGAAAGGACAAAACCTGGAGACCCATACTGGATCTTTCTACTCTAAATACTTTCCTGGATGTTCCGAAATTCAAAATGTTGACACTACAGCAGCTTCTTCCCATGCTGGGCAAAGAAGGCTTGGCTTGTTACTTTGGACCTCAGAGGCATACCTGCATGTCCCTATCAGACAAAATTGCAGAAGATACCTCAGATTTATAGCTGGTTCAGTGCATTACCAATTCTCTGCACTGCCCTTTGGCTTATCTCCTGCGCCCAGGGTCTTCACAAAATGCCTGGCACCAGTAATTGCATTTTGCAGACAAAAAGGAATTCAAATATATCCATACTTGGACGACTGCCTTATTCAAGCAGAGAGCAAGGACATTCTTCTAAAGCATCTAGCGTTTGTAAAAAGATTGCTAATTTGCCTAGGGTACACAGTAAATGAAAAGAAGTCAAAACTAGTACCCTCACAAGAGATAATATTCCTGGGTGCCAGCTTAAATACAACGGCCCAGATGGCATATCTCACGCCAGACAAGCAAGGACAACTGACTCGGTACTTTCAATTGATGGCAACAGAAACCCAACTCTGTGCAAGAAAATTCTGCAGGCCTTGGGGTTCATGGCATCCTGCATACTACTAATACCATATGCCAGACTGCATATGAGGAAATTACAGTGGTATCTAAAAAGTGTTTGGACTCAACACTGTCACAGTTTGGAAGCAGTAATACCACTTATTCCCTGCCTACAACAGGAATTTCGATGGGCACAGGCGTGTCACCACAACAAGGGACAGCCTTTCACTCTACCCACAGCCAGGCAGATACTCACAACAGATGCTTCGGATTACGCCTGGGGAGCACACATGGCAGGAAAGTGTATTCAAGGCATGTGGGCCGCAGACCAAATGCATCTTCACATCAATCAAAAAGAGATGCTAGCTGTACAAAATGCCCTAACATCTTTCAAGGACCTTCTGCATCCAGGACAACTATTACTAAAAACTGCCAACAGCAGAGTTATGTGGTACATAAACAAGCAAGGGGGAGCACTCATTCTTATCCCCTCTGCAGACAAGCCATGACCTTGTGGAACACAGCTGTAACCTATCAAGTTCATCTGCAAGCACAATTCCTGCCTGGAAAGAAAAATACACTGGCAGACGACTTAAGCAGAAACATCATGGATCCACACGAGTGGTAGTTAAATCCACACATATTCAGCATGATAACACAAAAATTGGAGAGCCTGAGCATAGATCTTTTTGCCTCCCCAATGAATTGCCAACTACAGAAATTCTGCACAAGGACTTACCACACACAGGACTTTGTGTTTGAGTGGTCCAGACCTTGTTGTGCTAGTGGGAGGTCTTTCTGCTCATCAGTGAGAGTGATAAGCATTAAAGCAGCCTACCTGTCGCAAGAGGAGTGGTTTCTAGCTCTGAAATTAACCTTATTGGCCATTTTGGGCTGATTTCTATCCCTTTCAACTTTAAGTTCAAAACATATTTGCGCATCGCGCAACACCGTTTAGCTAGGGTTAAACTATTCTCGGTGCCATAAAGTGTGCTCTTCAGTTCTTCCCTTAGAAGTAGCCAGAGTCTTAATTTTAGCACTTGAATCTGCTTCTTCGTACTCAGCACTGGTTCAGAGCTGTTGTAAGCACTAAATAAGCTACAAATTATTACAGGACTCAACCTTCCTCATTACCTAGTGGTTAACAGTTTTTTTGTACTCTTCTTCAGTTGCTTAGAGGCAAACAGCTCCAGTACTTACTTTCCCTCACTCTTCTAGAGGAAAATAGTGATTACCCAGGCATGTCCAAGGGACAGCTCCTGGTGTTCTCTCCTGTCTACCTGATGAATATGGACATCTTGGGGCAATGGAGCAGTTGCCTGATGTACACAGACAACCCTCTCCTCCTACCACCCAACACTAAACCTGTGAGAGATTCATTTATCTAGCCAAACTGGAGGCAAAGCTCTCTCAAACCAAGACTGAACTAGTCAGTCAGGAGAAGGTAAACACTTGCACCACACCACACTCATCACATAGTCTCACTAAACTTACACCACCAAACCACAAAAACATTCACGGAGGCTGTCAATAATAATCTGCCAAGCAACAGAGACTTCCAAAGCAGAAATGCACGCAACCTCCACCCCTCAACACAGCCCAAATGACACACAGCCCACAGACTCTGTGTGCCATTCAACCACAGCCCATAAGGCAAAACAAATATACCCACCACATTATTCATAGGTGGCTCTATAGTCAGGCACACTGAGCCACTTGCCAGACTAAACAAGGAGAAGGTTACTGTTAGCTGCCTGTCAGATGCCAGGATTTGCCACATAACCCACACACTCAGGCCACTCCAAGTACAAATATGACTGTCATTGTCCATGTTGGTGTGAACGACCCCAAGACGTACTTCCATGGACTGCATGAAAAGGGACATGGAAGAGCTGTCTGATCTTGTAGTCCAGGCAGGTATGGCTCTAGCCCTGAGTACCATCCTACCATCGCCCAGAATGATATCGCAGTACAAGGACAAAATGATTGACTTAAACAATTGGCTAAGTTTCTGGTGTCATTCTAAGGGGATCCAGTATCCGTCTGCCTGGGAAGACATGGTTGACAGGCCACGATGCTTTGCCAGAGATGGCCTGTATCTGTCACCCCTGGAATTCCGGATACTGGCTAATGCTCTCGCCACTCCTATAATGCCTTTTTTGGGCAAGGTTCAAATGGTAGACCCACCACTGTAACAGATACAGGCAAGCAAAAACTGAGGGTAATGCTACTCTACGCTAGAATTCTAAACCTCAAAATACAGTCCCTCAAGGTACTCTTTAAAATGGAGATCATTGATATCTGTGCAGTGACTGAAACCTGGTTTAAGGCTCCAGAGAGCACCCCTGCATTACCAGGCTATAACTCATACCATACCGTTTGGCCATCTAACCTGGACTGGAACACCAAAGGCAGAGGTGTGTCCATATTCATTAAGGATATCCACACCTCCAGGCTAGTTGCACAATGTAATGCATCTGAAATTATCCAAGTGGAACTAACTCTGGGCAAAACTGCAATCCAAGTTGCAGCTTGCTACAGATCCCCCACCATGCCCCAGGATTCCCACTCCTGTTTTCTTGATATACCAAACACCCGAATAATGGGTGATTTCAACTACACCAGCATTTACTGGGAAAACTACTCGTGTACCAACTCCTTCGCTCAGCGCTTTCTAGAATTCATAAACTCCAATGCCCTAGATCAACTTATCCACAACCCACCAGGGGCAGCAATATCCTAGACCTAGTCATTACTGACATGAGTGACCGGTGTTCCACACCTGAACTCAACTCCTCTTTGGTCAAATCAGACCATAAGCTAATCATCATAGATATCCACATCACGCCCCCACCCCCTATTAAGGAAACCACTGTAAAAAATTTCTTCAAAGCCAGCTTCATGCTTCTTAGACAGAAGTGGCGAACTTCATGACACCTATGCAAATGGACAGTACAGTTATGACTGCTGAATCCTACACAAATGCACTCTAGAAGCACTTACATGAGTGCATGGATCGTGCTATCCCTAACAGAACCAAGACGCTATCCTCCAAAAAAGGAAGCCAATCTGGTGGTCCCCTGCTATAAACAAACTCTACAACAGAAGGAAGAAACTGTTGCAAAAGAGAGTAAAATCCCATGAGTGGAGGAGATTCCTGGTCAGCCTCTGTAAGAAGCCGCGATTCATCATAAAATCCTCCAAAGCTAGCTACGAAAACAAGATTGCCACTGATTTTAAGGACAACCATAAAACATTCTATAGCTATGTCGAGAATCTCAAGAGCAACACCCAGATCTACTCCGAGTTGCAGCACAATGGCATGAAAATTATGGAACCAACTGATATCACCAACATCCTGGCTGATAGGTTCAGTGCTAACTTTACCCCCCTCTCACCCCCTAAAGGAAATGTATCTATACGGGAAGAATGCAGAGCCCCTGCGGTCACTACTGCTCAGGTAAAAACTGCACTCTCCAAAGCCAAGAACACAACATCCATGGGACCGGGCAACATCCCAGGCAGTGTTCTACACAAACTTCAGAACGAACTGGGCCCCCCTCCCCCCACCTAAGCACTGTTCAGTCATGCCAAAGCCGTAGACGAGGGTAAGGCAGTTAACACAGCCTATCTTGACCTCGCCAAGGCTTTCGACACCATCCCCCCATTCTGGAATTATAGGTAAACTCACTAAACTGGGTAAAAATCCATACACCTGGGACCTACTTTTATCCACTATCCCAATTACCCTTAAGAGTAAGGGATACTATACTTGTTACACCAAGGGGATTGTGTATTTAGTATACTGTACATCTCGTTGGGCATATTATGTGGGAAAAATGGAAAGACATCTCCGTCAGAGGATATATGAACACATGTATGATGTTAATAGAAGAAGGGATACTAATGCACTTTACAGACATACTATGTTATGTACAGATGCTGATTTTAAATTTTGGATTTTTGGAAATGTTCCTAAGGACAGTAAGAGGGGGTGATTGGGAGAATAATTTGTGTTTGAGAATTAATTTGGCAGTTACGGTTGGATGCAACCATACCCCCTGGGATGAATGATCATATATCACTCTTACCAGCCTTAAAACTCAGAGCTAACAAGATAAAGTAAAATAAAATAAAACGTACAAAAGTATATACATTTTTATAGACATTATTTATTATGTATATACAATGCATTCGTTTTTTTCGTTTTTATTTTTATTTATATTTCGCATTTTATCCTTACATTTTTTACAGTTTTATGAAATATTTTTACATGTATTGTCTTATGATTTATGACTAAGGTAGGATCAAGTACATTACACAATAAAAATATGCACAGTGCAATGTATTCAATAGGTTTTTAGGAAAAGGAAGAGCTATGGACATTTTGTCTTGTTGCACACTATACTCATACAGTGCAGCTTTGTGTGTTATGCATTTTATTTTGTATTCTGTACTATGACTTTTAACTACTGCAATCAACCAATGAACAAATTAATTACATTTTAAATCAACTATAATATTAGTCTGTTGCACGTGATATTATTATTCTGATGAAGTTTCCTGAAAGGAAATGAAAGCGCTAAATCCACTGTTTTTTATTTGTGTTCAATAAACCGTTACTATATATGGTCGTAGAGTGATTATTTGTGCCCTGGAACTGATTACAGACTGTATGTGGGACTGCTTTTAATTGGGATCCTGTGTTCGGAGACCTCTGAGTTATTGGTGTTTTTTGTCTCAGTTAACCATTGGTTTGGAAAAATCCATACATCACAAGATGGGTTGCCAACCGTCTCACTAATAGAACCCACACTGTAAAAGTTGCGGACTCCAAATCTGAATTCAAACCAGTGACAAGTGGAGTACCACAGGGTTCAGTCCTGGGTCCTCTCCTGTTTGGTATCTTTTGTGAAGTATGGGCTAACACAGAAGGCCTCTGTCTGTCTAAGTTTGCAGATGACTGCAAATTAGATGCCATAGTAGAGTCCCCAAACGATGTGGACATCCTACAGAAGGGCCTCACTGAGACAGATGCCTAGTGTCAGAGCCATGGCCTCAAGCTCAACGCCAAAAAGTGCATTGTCATCCCCTTTGGTAAAAACTGTGTACCCATGAACTACCACATAGGCGGCTGTCCACTTAACGCCAAAGGTGTGATAAGAGACCTTGGGACCAAGGTGGACAGTAGTCTCTCCTTTGATCACATTGGCACAGTAGTCAGGAAATCCTCTTACATGGCGCACCTCATCACGAAAGGGTTCTCATCCAGGATTAAAAGAGGTCTACTCTGCTCTCATTAGATCCATTATAGAGTACAACGCTCCTTTTGGAATGTACCCCTCAAGACATCTGCAACAGTTGCAAAGGCCACAGAAGTACCTCGCAAAGAAAATTACGGGACTCAGATGCCCAATGCTGACAGTCTCAAAAAACTCCAGCTTTATTTTGTAGCATAGGCCTACTCCGAGGTGATCTGTGCCCAGTATACAAAGCTATGTCAAACCCAGAGCTGTTGGACATGCCACACCTAAAGAAATTCCAATCCCTCCGAGATGCACGCTCTAGCGACCTAAACCTTGTTGCCACTATAAACAGAACATGCTGAAGGAATAGATTCCTGTCCCAGAGACTTCCCATACTCGAACAAGCTACCTATGTCAATCAGAGTTCCTCATTAGCACTCTTCAAGAAAAATCTTGAGTGGATGGGAAATAGGAAATGCACCCCGGGGATCACTTCTGTGCCTCTGCTCGACAGTGGCACAGGAAAATAACTTTCTTAGGTAGCGAAAGCCAGGGAACCTTGTTGGCTAGGCTTACATAAAGCCCTTGGGCTCGATAGCCTAGTACCTACCTACCTATGAAACGGAGGACTCCTTAGCTTCAGTAGAGAAAGAGCTGAGGATGAAACCGATTTCTTAATCGGTGGGAGAGAGCTAGTGCCTTCAGATCAAATAGTCATTCTGAACAAGTGTCCGAAACATCAGGTAAGTCACCAGTCATCAAAAAATGAACTAACCTAGTTAGTCTTAAGACTCCCTTCCACTTCATCAGCATCATCTTGTTGGTCCTTTAAGATGTCTGTTTATTGGGAATATCTGATGAGGGCCTTTTTGAAAATGCAGGTTGAGACTGTTGTCCTCCTCCTCGTGTTTCGAGGGTAGATTGGGTTAGGCCTTCTCTCCCATTCTTGCTCCTTCAGCAGTCCATGTTGGCGTACCAGAGATTTTGGAGCCACCGCATTTCCCAGAGACCATAAGTATGATGTTGACTGGTACATCTATCTTGCACAGATACCTATGCATCACACTCAGATGCCAAGACCTTTATCAGCCGAGTCTCGTTGTGAGCACTTTACACAGGGGCTTCTGCACTGTCTCTGGCACCAACTTGTTTGTCTTCCTTGTTATGCAAGTCTTCGGCCTTCGAAGCATTAGCACCAGTCACCTTCTGAAGGCCCTCCAGTTTGTCGCATAGAATTTCTTCTTAGAGTTCAATTCTGGTCTAATTAACTGTTTTTAGTGTTTGGTATGTTTATTGACTTTGGTTTATTATTTTATATAAAATATATATAGTAAGAACGGAGCAAAAGTGGAGATATAAAATACAGTGATGTTTTATTCTTCAAGACAAAAACAAATAAGCGCGCTTTCGCTTATAGCTTCATCAGATCCATGAATAAAAGTCATTCACTCAAAACATTTTATACAAAAAATTAAAAAGTAAATGACCAATCAGACTTCTACATCAATTAATACCTTAAAGGTACAACATGTATCAAGGACATATACTAGTTGATTCATTCACTAAATAATACATAACTATATAGTGTTCAAAAACATATATAAGCACAATAGAAGAATATATAGACATGTGAAATACATGTACTGAGTATATACATTTACATATATAGTTGTCCTTCTAAAATTAAATAACATAGTTAAATAGCCCAGTACATGAAAATAAAAATATATATATAAAAAAATAAAAATAAAAAATAAAAAATCTGCATAAAATTCAACCCTTTATTTAACAAACTTTCTTCAGCCGCAGAAAGTGTGTATGAAGAAATATTACGTACTAGCGACTGTTTCCCTTGCCCCACATTTTTTTTGAGGGTTTGATGTGAGGTAAGCTCTCCTGAATGTTTCCTTTTCTGTTTTCCGCGACTCATTGAGCGTATATATATATATATATATATATATATATATATATATATATATATATATATATATATATACACACATATACACACACACACGCACAAAAATTGCAATGCGCGCTTATCTGTTTGTCTTGAAGAATAAAACATCACTGTATTTTATATCTCCGCTTTTGCTCCGTTCTTACTATATATATTTTTTATTATTCTAAATCTTGTAGAAGTATAGCTACGGAGCATTTACCTGGTTGGATAGCAGTGAACCTCCTGTTTTTGATTATTATTTTATATGTTAGCTTATTTTGTTTGCAGTTTCAGATTTTTAATCTAGAGAGTTTTTATTGGGCTTTTCTAGTATATAACTTGCTGGTTATTCTTTATGGTATGGAGGGTTCATAGGTTGTTACTAGGCTAACGGCCCTAGGGCCTATACAAGCCTAGCCATAATAATTCCCTGGCTATTTCTTCCCACAATATTTGCTTCCCTGGACCCCTGTCTAGCAGGGCAACTGATGTGATCCCCAGGGTGAATTTCCTAGCTCCCATCCAATCAAAGTTCCTTTTGAAGTGGGCCAAAGAGACGCTTTGCTTGACATGTATGTGCAGTCTATTCAAGAGTCTGTGGAGTCTCTTGGTCAGGAACCTATCCCTCCAGCATGTTTTGTTCATTGTGATGACAAGGTTTAGATCCCTGGAGCATGTGGCTCTGAGGGATTGGGATTTCTTTAAGTGTAGCATGTCCAACAACTCTGGGTTTGACAATGGCTTTGTATGTTAAGCAGAGATCACCTCTGTGTAGATGATGTGCGACAGAGTATAGGTGGAGTTTTTTTTTAAATGGTCAGCATAGTGCATCTGCTTTAGGCCTGTGATTCTTTTAGTGAGGTATTTCTGCGGCCTTTCCAGTTGTTACAGATGTCTTGAGAGGTACATGCCAAACAGGGCGTTCTGTTCTGTAATGGGTCTAATGAGGGATGAGTACAGTGGGACAATGACCTCCTTTTTTCTGGATGAAAAGCCCTTCGTGATTGTGTGCCACATAGGATTTTCCTGACTGTTGTGGCGATGTGGTTATCGAAGGTGAGACCACTGTCCACCTGTGTCCCAAAGTCTCTCATCACACTTTCGGTGATTAGTGTACTGTCACCTATGTGGCAATTCATGGGTACATGTTTTTTCCCAAAGGGGATAACTATACATTTCTTGGCATTGAGCTTGAGCCCATGGCTCTGGCACCAAGCATCTGTTTCTGTAAGGCCCTTTTGTAGAATATACACATAATTTGGGAATTCAGTAATGGCTCCCAGTTTGCAGTCATCTGTGAACTTTTGTTAGCCAGAGTCCTTTAGTGTTGGCCTGTACTTCAGAGAAGTAGATGCCAAACAAGAGCAGTCCCAGGACTGAACCCTGAGGTATTCCACTTGTTACTTGTCTGGAGCTGGATTTGGAATCAGCTACTTTTACAGTGTGAGTTCTGTCAGTAAGCCAGTTGGCAAGCCATCGAGTGACATAGGGATTAATGCCCAGCTTAGTAGGTTTATCTATGATTCCAGAGTGGGGGATGGGGTCGAAGGCCTTGGCGAGGTCCATGTAGGCTGTGTGGACCGCCTTACCCTTGTCCACAGCGCTGGAAACTGATTCGAAGAAGTCAGTCAGGTTCAGGCGACAAGATCGGCCCTTCACAAACCCAAACTGGGTGGGGTCCATTGTTTGAAGGTTGCCAGTGTCTTTGCTTACAAATTCAATGATAATACATTTCATGGCCTTGCAGATCAGGCTCGTCAGACTGATGGGGCGGTAGTTTCCAGGATCCAAGGTGGATTCCCCCCTTGTGGAGTGGGATAACTGTGCGCTAGTTAGTGGGCATGAAACTTGAGGTGAGGCTATGATTAAACATGACACTTAGGTGAGGTGCCAGTTAATTTTGTAGTTCATGTAGTGCACAGCCCGGGATGTCATCTGGTCCCATGGATGCTGTATTTTTACCTTTGTAGAGCGCAGTTTTTACCTGTGTGGCCGTTATTACCGGAATTTGGCAGTCTCTTGGTATTGAGATGGGCCATTTAGGGGATGAGAGGGGGTGAAGTTGGCACTGAATCGATCTGCCAGAATTTTGGCAATATCCTTGGGATCAGTATATTTAATGCCATTCTGTTGTAGCTAGCTCAGAGCAGATCTGAGGACTGTCATTTATATTCTTGACATAGATATAGAATGCCTTGTGGTTGTCTTTAGAATCTTTGGCAATTTTATTTTCGTAACTAGCTTTGGAGGATTTTATGAGGGATCTCAGCTTATTACTGAGGCTGGTAAGGGAGTTTTTTGCATCCTGGGAGTTTCCTCTACTGCAACAGTTTCTTCCTTTTGTTGTAAAGTTTGTTTATGGCTGGGGACCACCAGATTGGCTTACTTTTTTTGGAGGAGAGCGTCTTGGTTCTAATTGGGATGGCACGATTCATGCACTAGTGGATGTGCTTGTACACTGTCTTAGTGAAGGATTCAGCAGTCGAACTTTTAGTTTCCGTCCACATGGGTGTCATTAAGTTTGTCACTTCTGACTTGAGTAACATGAAGTTGGCTTTGGAGAAGTTTTTTACGGAGATTTCCTTACTGGGCTGTGGGGGAGGGATGTGGATGTCATGGGTGATTAGCTTATGGTCTGACCTGACCAATGAGGAGGTGACCATAGGTGTGGAGCATCGATTTCCCATGTTGGTAATGACCAGGTCTAGGATATTGGAGCCCCTGGTGGGACTATGGATTAGTTTATCCAGGGCATTGGAATTTATGAATTCCAAGAACTGTTAGGCAAAGGTGTTGGAACACGAGTAGTTTTCCCAGTTAATGGCAGGGTAGTTGAACTCTCCCAGTATTAGGGTGTTTGGTTGTACCTTAATATTTTCCATTATGTTTAGAAAGGTGTAGTGAGAATCTTGGGGCATGGTGGGGGATCTGTAGCAAACTACAATTTGGATTGCCGTTTTACCTAGTGTTAGTTGCACCTGGAGAATTTCCGATGCATTTTGTTGGGCAACTAGCTTGGTGATGTGAATATCCTTGGTGAATATGGACACTCCTCCACCTTTAATGTTTCGGTCCTGGTTTGCTGGCCAAAAAGTGTGGTAAGAGTTGTAGCCTGGTATTGCAGGGTTGCTGTCTGGAACCTTGAACCTGGTCTCAATTACTGCATAGATATCGATGTTCTCCATTTTTAGGAGTGCTTCGAGAGGGTGCATTTTTGAGGTTTAGACTTCTAGCATTACCTTCAGGTTTTGCATGCTTGTACGTGTTATGGTGATGGTAGTGGACTTTGAACTTTGCCTGAAAAGCACTATAGGGGTGGCAAGAGCCTTAGTCAGTAACCTGAATCCCAGGGGCGACGGGTACAGAAAATCTCTGGCAAAGCATTGTGGTCTGTCGATCATGTCATCCCAGGTAGACAGATACTGGATCCCCTGTGAATGACACCAGAAGCTTAGCCAATTGTTAGTCGATCATTTTGTCCTTGTACTGTGGTATCATTCTGGGCGAAGGCAGGATGCTACTAAGGGCTTGGGTCATACCTGCCTGGGCTACATGATCCGAGAGCTCTTCATGTAGTCCAGGGAGGTACGTCTCAAGTCATTCACTCCAGCATGGACAATGACCGAGCCATATTTGTACTTGTGGAGTGACTTGCGTGCATCTGTTATGTGGCGGATCCTGGAAACTGACAGGCAGCTGACTGTAATTTTCTCTCTGTTCAGCCTGGTGAGTGGGACATCCGTGTGCCTGACTATAGTCACCTATGACTAAAGTGTTATGTGCTTCTGATTTGATATCCAGTGTGCTAGTTATCTGACTTTGGTGTTCATTTTTTTCATTTATCTTCATTTATTTTTGTTTTTATTTATAGTTTATATTTTTATACTTTCACCAATCTTATGGTTGTATGCTGGGGTTTTGGTTTCTCACTTAAACTGTGATTAGTGTTCTGGGACTGGTTGAAACTTTCTGACTTTTGCTGTTTATTTTCTGGATATTTGCTTCTCTGCTTTATTTATTTTAAGATCCTCTTTCTGGATTATGAGGACAATAACTACTTGTTTTGTTGGCTGGATGATGATTTACTTGGTCCTGTTTCTTGGTGTTTAACCCACTGACCTACTGTGTTGCATCTACTAATTAATTATGTAAGTTTGCCCCATTCATGAAAATTAATTTTTCCACCAAGGTTTTGAGATAACTAGATCCATAGGATGGTACCCAAAGCTCATTTTAATATGTCTTTCGGCTTCTCCCCTTATTGGGTAGTTGCATTTTAATTAGTTTTGAATAGTCTTTGCAGTTAGCCTATCATGAGTCACCACATACTATTAACTTATGTTTATGGATGTTTTTTCAGTTCATGATTTATGACTTAATGTATTTTCAGTGGATAATGCTGTTTTTATAAAGATGATCTGATGTCCAGTTAGGGGATGAAAGCTCTTGTCATACATAAATTAAACTGAGTTATTTTGGTGGCCATGTGGGGTCGAATGGTTTTACTTTTATTTTAAAATTCAGGTATGACTTTTGAAGTTTTGGACAGATTTTACCTGTTTCTGAATGCTAGATTTTAGTTAAATTTCCTGTTTTTGTAGCAAACAGACATTGATTGCCTGTATCTTTCACTCGGGGGGGGGGGGGGGTAGCTATTCTGTTTGCATCTTTGATATTGTTTATGTACTTAGTGTGGATGTGCACCAAGAGTACTGGATGTGAGGTGAATTTACCAGAACCACTGGTAATTTTCCGTTTGCCTCTTGTAGGAAGAGGCACCTTTCCAAAAAATGTCAACATTTCTTGAAATCCTTACACATTTTGGAATGTATATTTAAGGCATTTTTTTATTCTTTTTATAATGTTCATGTACCCTGGAATTCTCATTCTCACTGAAAGTTTACATTTACCCACATACAGGAGCAATTAAGGGTATGGGCAATATATAATGCCTGCTTACCATTACAGTTGACCATTGTTTTCCTCTGGTAAGAAGGTACTGGAGCATTGATTCCAAAATAAGCCAACAAGGGAGCAGGCTTCATGTTTTAATCCCTTTCTAAGGTGGCAAAGTAGAAATGCATCACCTAATATCTAATCTGTGAAACCAAAAAAACACACTCCGGGTTTTATCCAGGTAGATCTTTTTTTTTTTTACACCTCCAATTTTGTTATTAAATGGGATAATAGTAGCTTTAGAAAAAAAATCATGTGTTTACTAGTAGCCAGATTAACATCTGCTGAACTACTTAAAATCAACTGGAGCCTTGTTGGTTGGCACCTCATACATTCTGCCAATACTTAAATGCATGTTTAAGTTTTAGCAATTCTTTACCAAAGGTAACATCATTGGAAACCAACCTTGACAGTCCTGCCATCTGACCCATCTTTAAATTTCTTTTCTGCTATATGGGATGACTGTAATGCAGATATTTATTTGAAAATGTTTTCTTGTAGCGGTTGGATTCATATTTTTCTTGTAATCCTGGGTAATAGAAGTATCTTAACAAATTGATACACATCTATATATTTACATTTTTTTTTGTGTATTGAACTGTTAAGTATTGTACAGGGTTTGTGATTGGATCCGGGAATCACATGACTGTTCTTATATGGGAAAGGAAGTGTTTTAATTGATGCCCTGACCGAAATCATTATTGCAGTATTTCTGACATATGGGCTGTCACCGCTGATGTCTGGCCCAGGGTACCAAAGCTTTACCTTCCCAAGGTCATACTTCTGCATGACCTTAGTTTGTTCATGTTGGGATATAAAGGCAGATGTAAGAGTGTGGATCATCAGACTTTCTTGCTGCCATCCCGAACAAGGGTTTTGTATCCATTGGACTGAATGTTGTTTGATCATTTATCCAGATAAGTATCCCATTGGAGAGCCTTCCTTTTCATATCCCTCCTACCTGACATCTAACAACTAATGTAAATGCAAACATGGTAAGTAGATTTCATACAAGGGCATGCATACAAAGTGTCCTTTTTGCCTAGAACTGGAACACTATCACAAATCTTGCTCAGTCTGTTCAGTCCTGAAACCCTTGTGCTGAGATTTTGCACTCTCAACACCTTTCCAGAGACCCAGCATCTTAAATGCTTAGCCCAGTTTAATATGGCTGACTCTGCATCCTCTGATATCCCTCTGCTGCTGAAAAAAACACTTGAGGCCTCAAGCACATCCGCAGTCCTTTTCTGACTCTGACGTACCTGCTGAGGTTCCAAAACCTGTGATATGTCAGGTTACCTCTGTTGCCTGCCACAAAGTCTCTTTCAGAGGCCAATATGGCTCTCGAGGCCTTGTAGAATGCTGATAAGTCTGCAGGATCTTGCAGCATCATGGAAAATTTAGTTGAGAGAGATCTCTGGGTCTGTAATATGTTACACAGGGTTCCGAATCTCCACGTTTCATCCAGGCAGATGTTACGCCAAAAAAGAAGACTATTAGGCATGTGGGCTTTCCCACAGCAGCTAGAGAAAAGGAGTGGATAAACTTCTCACAGAGGTTGTTCAAAGCTGTTATGTCTTTGAAACCTTCCTCCTTCGA
The DNA here is from genome assembly GCF_019279795.1 of Protopterus annectens. Classification (NCBI taxonomy): domain Eukaryota; kingdom Metazoa; phylum Chordata; order Ceratodontiformes; family Protopteridae; genus Protopterus; species Protopterus annectens. Next base: position 1,874,827,067 of record NC_056725.1, on the reverse strand, counting down.
GTCTCTGCAACCACAAGCTACTCCTCAAAAATCTAACCTGGGTTCCTTCTCTTCTGAACATGACTATGATTCTGACCGTTCTGTAGACTGTTCCTCTCAGCTGTATTCTCCAGGACAAATCTCTTTCGATGAAGGCCCCCCGATTCCCCCTTTTGAGGGCACTTCCTTTGCGGAGCCTGTAAAGAACATGAAAGCCTTTGAATGGCAGTTCACACAGATTTGATATTCAAAAGAGGTATTACAGTCTCTTGCAGCTGGGTATTCCTGCCTTTTCTCCAATCCCTCCTGTGCTTGAGGCTTTGCTGGATTCTTTTCAGTCCACCTGTTCTGAATCTGATTCTCAACAACCAGCTCCTAAAAAAAGTACAGGTTTTACAAGATGCCTGTTGACTTAAAAATATTTATACAGGAATCAAGTGGCAGACCCCCTCTACATTGTCAAGTACTAGTGCTGCATACGGACAAAGATAGTAAGGCTCTGGATAGATGGGGAAAGAAGGTTTGCATCTCTGCTACCCTTGCTTTAGGGCAATCAAGAACTTTGCCATTTGAGTCTGGTAATTAATCTCTGTCCTGCATTCCTTAAAGTTATACTGTACCCTCCTACAGCAGAGTCTAGGCATCAAATGCAGAGCTTACTGTCCCAGACCACTCAAATAACCAGACACAGCATTAACTGCAGTTATGCTGTAGATGCTTCTTCTAGGGCAGCTGACACTGAATCTGTTATTCACAGACATGCATGACTTAGCAGTTAGCCTATCCCTCAGGATTTCAAATCAAAATTTTAGACAGTCCCTTGGACAAAGATTTTTACTGTTTGGGTCTCAGGCTGCCAGTCTGCCCAAAACTCTCCCAAGACCAAGGTAAGACCTTGAAAGACTACAGATGTTGCTCTTCTCAAAGAAAAAAACCATAGGAAGAAGTATTAAAAAAAAACATAGAATCTCCAGCGTGGAGGCCTCCCTTTGGAATCAAAACATTGTGATCACCTCTGCAGCACCACTTCCCCCTGCCCTCAGACCCGTTACTCTTCTTTCCCAAAGACTGTTGCTGTCCTTAGCCAGGTAGGAAGCTGTTACCTTAGACAAGTGGGCTGTGTCCATCAAAGATGGTTATGCCAGGTCTTGGGGAAAATATTTCCCCCTGAAAAGCATGCCACAGCCTCCTCAGAACCAAATGCACCTTCTGGCCATCTGTTGTTCAAGACTTCTTGAATCAGGACACCATTGATAAGGTCACAAAGGACTTGAACCTTGATCCTGAACCCAAGACTGTTGTTCATTCCACCACCTCCTTTTCAACAGGTTCACACACACACCTTGATGGTGCCCTGACATCAGCCAGTATACAAAAGACTTTAACCACTGTAGGGTACATGGTATGTCTGCCGTAGACTGTAGTCGTATGTGGGCCATAAAACAGACTTGCGCATGTATCATCCTCAGAACTTTTCTGCCGGCAGTCAGAAAACAGCTACTGAATGTTGGTCTTTGTTTCCAGCATTTTTGTTACAGATAAGTGTCTTGTTGCGAAATTTTTTCTTTGTTCCTTTTTGTTATGTCATCCAGGAAGGGCAAGTGCCAGTGTGGAAGACAAATTCCACACAAGGACAGCCATACCCAGTATCTCTTCTGCCTAGGCAGCAGCCACAACCTTAGGTCATTTAGTATTTGCCAATTGTTTGTTCCAAAGGCCATTAGAAGCATGCTTAATTCCTTAGCTTTGTATTTGGAAAACTATCGTTTGAAACTTTTAACAAAATGTATGGAGGATGCACTGGGGTCCAATACCAAGCCAATGAAGTATAAGGCCAAAAAAGCTAGGCCTATACCTTCAGCTACACCTTTGCCATCCAACGTCCCTCCCGAGATGCTTGTTGACCCACGGGGATGTGGAATCTCTGTGTTAGAGTCGCAGGCTGAACCCATTTTTGAGGTCGCCTTGCCTTCAGCCACGAGTATATTTCTGGAGGTTGAGCAGACGTCTGACTTGGATGTTGGGGGGGGGGGGCAGAGGCTTGAATGCATTGAAAACCCTAGGAGGGTAGCTTGCAGCTCTGCATCCGAGTTCACGGAGTCTCAGCCGTCTGATACTAGGCCAGCGTCTGGCCCTCCATCCCTTCAGAAAATAGCGCCGCCAGCTAAGAAAAGCAAAAGACAAAACATTTATCCACTACTAAAGAGGCCCCTTCTGAATGGCAGGCCTTTTCACGTAATCTTTTCCAGGCCTTCTTGGCCCTTAAACATACTTCAGCAGTGCTTCCTCCTTCCCCAGGTCCTCAGTCCTCCCAGAAAATGTTTAGGAATCCTGAATCAGAGGATTCCTCTTCTGAAAAGGGAACCTTAAATTACTCAATCCAGATATCATCTCCTTTAGAATATGTATCGCCTGAAGAGGAGTCTGTAGATGCTAAGTCCCCCCATGGAAGAAATTTTCTTTGGGGAGACCATCTTGAAAATGGGGGTAGCATTTCAAGTGGGATACAACCCAAATTTCACAAGTACAAAACAGATACTACCTATTGGTATAAATGGATTTACCTAGTTCTTCAATTCCACCTGTTCATCAGCATTTTTAGATGCATTTAACCATACCTGTCAAAATCCAGACTCAGACCTCAGCCCCTAAGAAAAGCCTAATAGTTTTTGTGAAGTCCCTGAGGACTGTAATTTTCTTTTCAGATGCCCTACACCAAACCCAGCAGTTACCTCTGTTTCTACTGACAAGCTTCCAGGATGCTCCCTTCAACCTCCCTGTTGCCTTCAACAAGGAAAGTAGAACCTGGTAAAAAGACCTGCACCTCAGAAACTATAGCTTTCAGGGCTATAAACTACCAGACTCGCATGATTAAATATTCTCTAGAATTCTTGTCACAGGCTACTGCTGCCATATCAGACCTCCCTGAGTCGGAGGGGAAAACCTTAGCCCAGTCTCTGTTGGGAGCCTCTTTCCAAGTAACCAAACATTCTATAAACTGCACCTATGATGCAGCCAAGCTCTGTGCTAGGGCAGCTGCAACAGGGTCTGTGCTTAGGTTTTCCTGGCTCAGACTTCAACCACTTCAGGATGATTTCAAATCAAAAGTCATGGATGCCCATTGAAGTAACTCTTTTGTGTTTAGTTTCACCAGTGCCAAGGTTCCGTAGGAACTTTCCCTCAAAACCTGTCTTTGTCCATAGCCGCTCCCAGCAGCAGGAGCAGTAAGTCTTCTGTGGGACGAAAGATACCTCAGAGGACCAGGGTTCCTCAGAACCATCCTCAACAAAAGCAGCTCTTTCTTAACAGAACAGGGTGTCTGTGACTACCCTGCTTCTGGTCCTGTCCCTTTCTCCCTCCGCCTTGCAAAAGCTTTCAGGTGTGTGAAGACATTACCAACAAAACTGGGTCCTTTCAGTCATAAATGGATATTTTATGGTATGGCAGTCCACTCCCACTTTTCTGGGTGTCCCCAACCTCCCCCGAGATCAGCTACTTCTCTTCCCAGACCTTTCAAATCTCTGCTTACTGGGCTCCATTCAAAAAGTCTCTGCCAATTCCAAGGGAAAAGGATTCTTTTTAAGGATGTTCCTGGTGCTTAGAAAAGATGGACCCTGGAGGCCAATTCTGGACTTTTCCCACCTCAACGCATTTTTAAAGGTTCCTTCAGAATGCTTCTCTCCAGACCCTTTTCCCTCTGCTTCTCTCTCAGGGTTTCATGACATTTTTGGACATAAAAGATGCCCATCTGCACATCGTTATTCACCCACATGACAGGAAATATCTGCATTTTTCTTTGGGTTCGTGGCGTTTTCAATTCTTTGAATTGGTCTTTGGCCTCTCTACAGCTACGAGAGTTTTCACCAAATGTTTGTCCCCAGTCATTGCCCATTGCAGGCTATTAGGAATCCAGATATTCCCATACCCGGATGACCTACTTTGAGGCCCTGAGCCCACAGATCCTGCAAAACACAGTCTTCAAACCACCATTTCCCTACCGGGAAACCTGGGGTTCACAGTTAATTGCAAAAAAAATCTACCCTCTGTTCATCCCAAAACCACATTTTCCTTGGGTTTAAAATTGGGACAGACATACTAAGAGCATATCTACCCCCACAAAAAGTAGAGGATCTTCACACTGTCTTCCTGTCTCTTCTGCCTTTGCACCACATCACAGCCAAGGGTATTCCTTAGGGTACTAGGGTTCATGGCCCCTACCATTTCCATGATACCTCTGGCAAGACTGCACATGAGGAAGCTCCAGTGGTTCCTCTGGTCTTTCTGGACCCAATATTCACACCCTCTAGAATTCCCCATACCCTCGATCCCATGCTTGAAAAAGGAAATTGTCTGGTAGTCTCAAGGGGTAAGCCTAAATCTAGGACTACCTCTCCACCTTCTGGATCCAGTCCAAGAACAGGTGCCTAAGACACGGGTTGGGATGCGACCATAGGAAAACGCACTGTTCAAGGAAGGTGGTCCCTGTTCCATAAACTTCTTTGCCCAGGCCCACTGAAGTTGTTCACTGACAACATCACTGATGTCCTTCTATTCCAGTGTTGCAGTATTCTAGTAGTGGGGTTTACCCTTCTTCTGATCAGCTTGTCCGGCCAGGTTTCCAAAGCTTTTTCTGTCCTTCATGGTGCGTCTGATGTCTGACATGGAGGCAGGTACGTGGGCCATAAAGGTGATGTCTGCACGTACCAGTCTTCATAACTTGTCAGCCATATGCCAGGTGTTCCTGATGCTCGCGGACGTCTGATATCTTTTGCATTAAAGATATGTACCCCCTTGGGGCTTTCTTCAGTCCTTTTGTAGTATTGTAGTCCATGTCCTGTAAGAGTAAGTGCAACTGTGGTTGTCAAATTCCCCATAAAGACACCCACGACCAGTGTCTCTTTTGCCTGGTAGGGATCACGATTACAAAAACTGCACCATCTGTAAATCATTCTTCCCCAAGACCCTTTGCCGCTGCTTTCAGGCTCTTAATTTGTATCTTGAGAACCAGCGCCTAAGACACATTACTCTTGGTATGAAAGCCGAACCCTACACCCCATCCAAACCGCCAAGGAAGAGGGCTAAGTCCATGCGGCCTAGTACTTCTGCTGCACCCCCCCCCCGCCACTCCTCAAGCTGCAGCCGCCGTTAGCTTGGCTGCGGACCCAGCTTTCGCCACTACAGATACAGTGGGTACCTTACAGGAGACCGCACAATCTAGAGCGGACGACACGTCTGGGGAGGATGTGCTGGCGCCTGCTCTGCTGTTTCAACGATTTCTTCCGGGCATGCCACCAGCCAGATGCTGGCTAGGCCTTCTAAGAAAAAACAAAAGACCAGACATATTTCTCCAGCACCAGCGACCGTACCTGCTTGGCAAGCCTTCAGCCATAGTCTCTACAATGCTTTCTTGGCCCTCAGGCTTTCCACAAAGTTCACCCCTTCTGCTCCACCTCTGCTCAGCCCCAGGCCTTCCTTACCTGAAAGGACTGTGAGCCAACCTGCAGAGGAGGAACTGTCTGACTCCTCAGAGGACTCCGTCCTACTCTTCCCAGATTTCATCCCCTGAAGAAGTCTCTGCTGAGCCTGATTCCCTAGTGGAAGACCTAACCTTCGGGGATACTGTTAACCTAATGAGAGAAATGAAGTGTGAATGCTCAGACATGTCTGAAGCACAAAAAAGATTTTATGATCTGATTCAGATGGAATCGCTTAATATGTCACCTATCCCACCGGCCTTACTGGATGCATTTACTGCGGCATCCATTAATCAAGATTCCTAACCACCTGCTCCTTGAAGGGTGGACAAGATTATACAGGGTCCCTGACTCAGATAAATTCGTATTCAAATGCCCTCCAGCAGACCCCGCCACTATATCCATTTCTACAGACAGGTTATCCAAACTCCTCTCTACTGCCACTGTCCTGCCTGCAGATAAGGACAGCAAAGCCATTGAAAGGTGGGGAAAAAAGATTTACACTTCTGCTAGCCTAGCTTTTAGAGCAACAAATTACCAGTCTCACATGGTCAAGTAATCTGTGGCGCTCCTGGACAAAGCCTCTAAAGAGCTTAATGACATTCCTGACCATGCTGCTGCTACAGTATCCTCGTCTTCCTTGCTCAGGCTAATCTCACAAGTGAACAAGCACTTCCTTAGGTGTCTATACGATGCAGCTAAGGCCTCATCTGCATAAGCATCCGTGCCAAGAAGATATTCCTGGCTACGTCTGCAGCCCCTCCCTGATGACTTCAGAGCCAAGCTCCTGGACGCCCCCTTGGACCACTCGACCCTCTTTAGTACTAAGGTGGCTAATCTTTTCAAGTCTCTCCAGCAGAAAGGAAAAGAGCTTAAAGACCTCAAGCATCTCCTTGTCTCGCCAGTCCCAAAGTTCCAGAAGAACTACCCAGCTAAGACACAGTTTATAAAAAAGACATCAAGGCCTTCAACCCCCCCCCCCCCCCCCCCCCAGGTCTAGAAGCCTCCCAGGAGACAAGCTGATCAGCCCAGGACTCCTCAGGCCATTGTCCAGAGGCCATCCTTTCAAGACTGCAGGCAGTGTCTGACTGCCTGCCACTTTCCCTCCTCCCACCACCCTTTTGTCCAACTGTCTGTTACTGTCTCCCTGCATGGTCCCTGGTAACTTCAGACAAATGGGTTTTGTCTATCCTGTGGGACAGCTACCTTATGACTTTGATCACTCCACCTCCAAGACTGCCTATTCCACCACCTCCCACATCTCAGTGGTCCCCTCCTACACCAGGTATTAACCTGCTGCTTCAAGGCACCATAGAATCATTTCCCACTCCTGCTCGAGGGAAAAGTTTCTACTCAAGACTTTTTCTGGTGCCCAGAAAGGAAGGACCATGGAAGACCCATCCTAGACCTCTCCCACCTCAACCTCTTAAAGGTTTCCTCCTTAAGGATGTTCACCTTACCCCACTCTCTTTCCCTTCATTCTCCCTAAAGCCTTCATGGTAACCCTGGACATAAAGAAAGCCTATCTTAACATTCCCATAAAGACATCCTCCAGGAAATATCTCAGATGTTCATTGTGTTACACTGCTGCAGTCATTACACTTGGGTTATCCTGCCATCAGGCGGTTCCCCAGTCGGCCTGAGTTCCAATGTCTTGGTCCGGCGTCAGTTGCTGTCGCTTCCTCCCTGATGTCAGTGCGACAGGGATATACAAGATGCAGCCGACACCATTTTCTTCAGTCTTTCTTGCCGCGCGATGCCCGAAGCAAAAGCAGTTCGCAAGTGCCGGTCGGCAGACTCCTGAGATTTTCATTCCGAATCCAGAACCGAAGTCTTCTACAAAGCTAAGTACCCCGTTGGGGAAACGCTTTCTTGCCTCAGACCGATGTCAGTAAAAGTTAATAACTGTATTTCTTGTGGGAAGCAAATACCTCATAAGGATTTCCATTCTTATTGTATCCCATGCTTAGGCCCAGACCACAACGTCACTGGTTGTCAGTTTTGTGCTAGGTTTAACAAGCGCACTATTAAACGTCTGTTTGATTTTGCCCGACATTATTTTGGCAGAAAATTCAATTACACCATGCCGTCAGAACTTCCGACGACCGGAATACATAAAAAGCGCAAAGACAAGGATAGGCATCAGAGGCCCAAAACAGACGATGAAGCCTCTTCTAGGCCAGTCGCCGGTTCTCCGGTTTTCAGCGAGGCGCCTTCGCAGCCCCTGACTACGCTTCTGTAGAACCACAGGCTGCCTCTAACTCCCACGTGGAGATGGCTGGGCCTTCGGACGCACAAGATTTTCAGCCTACCGAAACTAACCCTTCAGAGGGATCCGGAGTAGCTGAACAACCCGCAGCTTCAGAGGGTGTTTTCAGACCTACTCAGTTAAGCATTAAATCTTCTGCTAAGTCTAAACCTCCTTTAAAAACAAAGACACAAATACAGCATTCTCCAGGACAGGTCTCCATGCCTAAGAAACAAATGCATAAAATAGCCGAAGACCTAATCACTCTGATTAGGGGGTCCCATCTCCCTCCTGATATTAGGCCTAGACAGGATGCAGACTATGACTCATCCGACCAGGTATCCATCTCTTCAGATTCATCCTCAGACCTAGGATACTCTTTACCCCCTTATGAGGATTCAGATGCTGAGGAATCAATTCCATCAGCCTCTCCGCCTGAGGACTACTCCTTTGGGGAAACCTTACATACCATGAGGGAGCATTTCCATTGGGAAGGCCAGGATTACTCAGAATCCAAGAAAAGGCTCAGACTTCCTTTTATTACCTCAACACAGACCCCTTGCTATTCCGCCAGTGTTAGATATTGTGGATGATGTGTATATTGAATCCTGATTCTTTACCTTCAGCCCCAGTTAAGCCTGACTGATACTACAGAGTCCCTGACTCGCACAAATTTCTTTATAAAAGCCCTGTGGCTGGCCCTGAAACTATTTCTCAGGGACCCAAGGGGGGGGGTGGGTTAAGGCCTCATCAGCAAAAAATCCAGTCCCCTCTGACAGAGATACCAGAGCATTAGACAAATGGGGGAAGAAAGTATATACGTCCGCAACTTTAGCAATGAGGGCTTTAAATTGCCAGTTTCACATGCTAAAATATCAGCAATTTTTGATGTCTCAGTTGAAACAAAAAATGCTTCCAGATTCAGATCCTCCTAATTTTAGGGAAATGCAGGATTTATTGCATGCAGCTGAACAAGAGGGAAAACATACTTTGCAATGTGGTTTTGATTCTTTAGAGTCCTCCTGTAGAGCAGCAGTTAAAGGTTTTGTCATTAGAAGACATGCTTGGTTAAAAGAACATACGTTACCAGATCATGTTAAAGCAAAACTATTGGATGCACCTTTGCAGCAGGATGTGTTATTTGAAGTTAAGGCAGAAAAGGTATTAAAGAAAATGGAGGATAAGGCAAAATCAATGCAAACGGTGAAGGATTTCTTACAGGTTCATCCTCCTCGATTTAGCAGAAACTGGCCAACAAAGAATTGGTCCTTTCCAGTTACAGACAGACCTCAAAGGGGCAGATACAGACGTCCAAGAGATAGAGGTCAACCACAAGGTCCTTACAGGCCTCGACAATGGGGTGCATCAGGCCAGAAAGAAGGGGAAGACAGGCCCCAACCATATAAAAAACAGCCCAGTGACTTCCCACTACAGCTGCCAAACAGTCTCTCTTGACAGCTCCCTTGGGAGGAAAACTGGCACGTTTCTATCACAATTGGCATATGATCACCAAAGACAAATGGGTTCTCAACATTGTCTCTCAAGGTTACAGGTTCCACTTTCACACTCTGCCAAGGTTAAAAGGAATGCCAAATCTGTCACCAAATCAATGGGCAGAGGCTCAAAAACAAATTACAGCACTCATGGACATGAGAGCTATTCAAAAGGTACCATCACAGGAGCAAGGACAAGGATTTTACTCAAGACTCTTTCTGGTTCCCAGAAAGGACAAAACCTGGAGGCCCATTCTGGATCTTTCTTCTCTAAACACTTACCTGGATGTTCTGAAATTCAAAATGTTGACACTACAGCAGCTTCTTCCCATGCTGGGCAAGACAGCTTGGCTCGTAACCTTGGACCTCAACGAGGCATACCTGCATGTCCCTATCAGACAAAACTGCAGAAGATACCTCAGATTCATAGCTGGTTCAATGCACTATCTGCACGGCCCTTTGGCTTATCTACTGTGCCCAGGGTCTTCACAAAGTGCCTGGCACCAATAATTGCATTTTGCAGACAGGAATTCAAATTTATCCGTGCCTGGACGACTGCCTGATTCAAGCAGAGAGCAAGGACATTCTTCTAAAGCATCTGGTGTTTGTAAAAAAGTTAAGTTGCCTAGGGTACACAGTAAAAGAAAATAAATCAAAACTAGTGCCCTCACAAGAGATAATATTCCTGGGTGCCAGCTTGAATACAACGGCCCAGATGGCTTATCTCACGCCAGACAAGCAAGGACAACTGACTCAATATTTTCAATTGATGGCAACAAGACCCATCTCCCTGCAAGAAAAATTCTGCAGGCCTTGGGTTACATGGCATCTTGCATACTACTAATTCCATTTGCCAGACTGCATATGAGGAAACTACAATGGTACCTAAAGAGTGTCTGGTCTCAACACTGTCAAAGTTTGGAAACAGTTATACCACTAATTCCTTGCCTTCAACAAGAGTTTCGATGGTGGGCTCAAGCTTGTCACCTCAACAAGGGACAGCCCTTTATTCAACCCACAGGCAGGCAAACACTAACAACAGATGCATCGGATTACGCCTGGGGGGGGCACGCATGGCAGGAAAATGTATTCAGGGCAAGTGGCCCGCAGAACAAAAGCATCCTCACATCAATCAAAAAGAGATGCTAGCTGTACAAAATGCCCTTATAGCTTTCAAGGACCTGCTGCATCCAGGACAACTACTACTAAGATAGACAACACCACAGTTATGTGGTACATAAACAAACAAGGGGGCACTCAGTCTTATCCCCTCTGCAGACAAGCCATGACCTTGTGGAACACAGCTCTAAACTATCAAGTTCGTCTGCAAGCACAATTCCTGCCAGGAGAGAGAAACGCACTGGCAGACGACTTAAGCAGAAACATCATGGATCCCCATGAATGGAAATTGAATCCACAAATATTCACAATGATAACACAAAATTGGTGGAGCCCTGACATAGATCTGTTTGCATCCCCAGTAAACTGCCAGCTACAGAAATTCTGCACAAGGACTTACCATCCACAAGCATGGAACGTGGATGCCCTCTCATTCAGCTGGAAAAACCTACAAGTATATGCTTTCCCACCACTACCTCTCCTTCCAAAGGTACTCATAAAAGCCAGGCAAGAAGAGCCAAAGATGATCCTGATTGCACCAGACTGGCCACGCCAGCACTGGTACCCAATCTTAAAGAACTTAGCACAAGGACCACCCTGGATTTTGCCTCAAGTCCCACATCTGCTGACTCAGCACAACAATCAGATACTTCACAGCCAGCTAAAGACTTTAAATCTGGCTGCATGGAAGATTCCTTAGTCAAGCAAGTAATGCCTCTCTCCAAAGCTGTTATGGATGTCATTCTGGAGGCCAGAAGGCCTAGTACCAGGAAAGCCTATTCGGATAAATGGAAGAGATTTTGTGCCTGGAACCAGGCTCACAGCCTTGAACCTCTTGTCCCAAATATTCCTCAGATACTACAATATTTAACTGATATGCTGGACAAAGGCCTCTCCTTTTCTTCCATCAAGATCTACGCCTCTGCCATCTCTGCTCATTACAACATGGATCCAACAATTTTCTGTAATCTTTTGCTAAAACAATACCTCAGAGGGGCTACAAACATAAGACCGCCCCGTAGAGCACCTACTCCAACTTGGGACCTCAACTTCGTGTTGGAAAAATTAATTTTACCTCCTTTTGAGCCAGCTAACACAGCAGATTTAAAATATATCTCTTGGAAAACTGCTTTGCTCCTGGCAAAAACATCAGCACGAAGAGTTGCAGAATTACAGGCACTAATGGCAGTGGAACCTTTCATCATTTTCCACCAAGACAGGGTGTCTTTAAGAACTAACCCTACGTTTATGCCAAAGGTGGTATCAAGTGTGGCTCTAAACCAAACTATTCACTTACCAACTTTTTATCCAAATCCACAGAATAAAGGAGAGAGACTACTGCATTCTTTGGACATTCACAGGCAGTTACGCTTCTACTTGGAGAAAACCCAAAGCTTTCAGAAAATCTGAGCAATTATTGGTAGCATATGCTGCAGGAGCACAGGGAAAAGCCATTTCAAAACAGACTATTTGAAAATGGATAGGGCACTGTATACGTTTCTGCTATACACACCATGGGAAACCTGTACCTAACAGCATTAGATCTCACTACACCAGGGCAACAGCCACTTCCAACTGCCTACCTCAGAGGAGTACCTACCAAGGACATTTTGGAAGCAGCAACTTGGAGTTCTGTACATACCTTCACCAAGCATTACCATCTGCCTCTATACTCTAAATCCAGAGCTGGCTTCGCCACTGCAGTACTGCAGGGCCTTATAGCCACCCCTAATGCCTTATAGAACCATCCACCCTACCTCAGCTTTGGGATTCTACCCAAGTGTAATTACTGCAGCAGTGTAACACTATGAACATAGTACAGTTTTGTATCTACCATAAATGTAGATGTTTGAGTGTAAACACTGCTGCAGTCCAGGTTACCCTCCCTCCTACCCCTCTTACTTGCTGGTACGTACCTATGTCTTCTACCCTTTACTACCTATGGGGAGTATTTGCTGGTAACTGAAAGTTGTTGATTGCTTTTCTTATGTATGTTTTATTAGCAATTTGAATGGCCTACCTTTTGGGGGGCACCTGACATCTGGGACAAGAAAAACTGAAGAAAATGGCATCTGCTGCATCTTGTATACCCCTGTCGCACTGACGTCAGGGAGGAGGCAACAGCAACTGATGCCGGACCAAGACTTTGGAACTCAGGCCGACTGGGGAACCGCCTGACGGCAGGATAACCCTAGTGTAATGACTGCAGCAGTGTATACACTCAAACATCTACATTTATGGTAGGTACAAAACTGTACTGTTCTTAGCAGGCTCTTCTCAGTTTCAGTTCTGTGCCTTGCATTTTGGACTGTCCACTGCCCCAAGGGTATTTACAAAGTGCCAAGCCCCAGTAATTGCCTACTGCAGGACAAGGGGAATACAAATATTCCCATACGTAGGTGATCTACTCATTCAGGCAGCAGACAGACCCTCCTTCGTCACACCAAGGACCTCCTGCTGCAGTCTCTAGGGATGTTCTTCTATTCCTATGTTGCAGTATTCTAGTATTGGGATTTTCTGCCCTCAGGCGACTCGTACGTCGGCTCCTATACAAAAACTTCAGCGTGGCTGTTGCAGCATGATTGGGATGTCAGAAGTAAGGCCGTAAGCCAGGGGCCTTAAATGTGATGTCTGCACTCACAAACCTCAGAACTTTTCAGCCGCAGACTACCTACGCATTGTGCGATCGCTTCTTCACAGATGTCGTATCAATAACGCTAAGTAACTTGTTGGATTTCTCTCTTTCTTGTTTTGCTGATTATTGCTTAGGCTTGGTTGTAGTTTTTAGCTGATGTCTGGTAAAAAGGGACATGGTCTTCTTGGGATGCAGAATCAGGACAGACATCAGGATGGCCTCCCTCCCGGAGGAAAAAGTGGTCTCTCTCTCACCCATCACTTTCAGTCTGCCCTCCATTCATCAGCTTTGACTGTGAGGGCATTCCTAAGACTTCTGTGGTACATGGCAGCTACTATCCCCATGCTGCCACTAACGAGGTTGCACATGAGAAAATGTTAGTGGTACCTACGCTCGGTGTGGACCCAGCACACTCATCCTCTAGAGTTCAGGGTCCCACTCCTCCCCTGTCTTCACCAAGAATTAAAATGGTCATTTGCCCAAATTGCCCAGAATCCGGGTCTGCCCCTGCAAATGCCCTCCCCCCTTCCCATATCATGCACACAGATGCCTCAGACCTGGGTTGTGGGGGCAGCTCTGGGTCATGGACAGTGCAAGGTTTGTGGACAGACACAAACAAGTGCACGTCAATGTCAGGAAAATGACAGCAATGCTCCTCGCCCTGCAGGCCTTCCAACCTTACCTCCAACAGGGCCATCTAATGGTCTTTACAGTCAACACCACAGTGATGTGGTACCTGAACAAACAAGGAGGAACAAAGTCCTACGTCCTATCCAAGCTAGCTCTACAGGTATGGGATCTGGTTGTCTCTCAGGGAATCACCCTCCAGGCAGCCTAGATTCCGTCCCAGCACAACTCTTAGGCAGACTCACTAAGCAGAACCATCTCAGACAGCCACGAATGGAATGCTGTCAGAGGTGTTCCTAGATCTGGTCCACAGGTGGGGTATTCCACAGATAGACCTGTTCACCTCCTCCATAAACAGGCAACTCCAGAGCTACTGCTCTAGAACTCATGACCTGAAGGCATTGCAAACAAATGCCTTCTCAATATCATGGAAGGGGAGGTTTTTGTATGCCCCCCTTCCTTCTGATCCAGAGTGTCCTAATGAAAATTCAGCAGGACTCACCAAAAATCTTGCTGGTGACTCCCTACTGACCAAGGCAGCCCTGGTTCCCTCTACTTCATCTTTCCAAGGGCAATTACCACAGGTTCCCCCCATCAGTGGCCTACTCACAGCACCAGGGGACACACACTCACCCACAGTGGTGGTCTCTGCACCTCTCCCTGTGGCGGTTAGGATTCTGATTCCCTTCAGACACCTGTACAACGAGGACATGCTTTCAGTCCTGCAGGAGGTCAGGAAGCCCAACACAAGAGAATCTTATCTCTCCAAATGGAAAAGGTTTTCTGTCTGGTGTCATAAAAGACAGATGGAGCTGCTGGACAGCGACTTGCCTCTGATTCTGTCTTACCTGTGTGAACTCTTGAAGACAGGCTCATCATACTCCTCTTTAAAAGCACACCTGTCTGCAATTTCTTTCTGCTTGCCTATGAACCCTCCACTGGCATCCAGACTACCAGCCAAACTCTTCCTAAAGGGGGTTTTGCACCTAAGACCTCCCAGGAAACCATCTTTTTCTCCCTGAGATCTTAATTATATGCTAGAAAAACTCACTTTACTACGCTTTGAGCCTGCTGACAAGGCCACCTTAAAGTTTTGAATGTGGAAAACAGTCCTCCTAGTAGCTTTGACATCAGCCAGGAGGGTGTCGGAGCTTCAAGCCCTTATGGCTACCCCACCTTTCTTGGTTTTCCATATGGACAGAGGGTCACTCTCAGGATAAACCCTTCCCTCACCCCCAAGGTGGTCAACGAGCTTTCCTTGAATCAGGCTGTTCACCTACCTACTTTTTTACCTAACCCACAGGAAGATAGTGAGAGTCTCATTCATTCCATGGATGTCCACAGACAACTCAGATTCTATTTGCATAAAACCAAACCTTTTCACAAATCAGACCAACTGTTTCTCCTTCCACCCCAGGGCTGCGGGGAAAGCTGTGGACAAATAGACCATTTCAGCTTGGATTTCCAGGGCTATTTCCTTTTGTTGCACACACCACGGGAAGACACTTTTCAGGCAATGTCAGGGCCCACTTCACAAGAGCTATGACCTCTTCTGGTCCCTTTTTCAAAGGCCTGGACACTAACTCCATTCTGGAAGCAGCCACTTGCTCCTCTGTGCACACCTTTACCAGACACTACAAACTGGACCATATCTCCAGAGCCTGGGCAGGTTTTGCCAGGGTTATCCTGCATAGATTCCTGGAGTCCTGTTCCAGGGCACCCCACAACCTGTAGTGAGTTTTGGTATTCACCCACTAGTAGAGTACTGCAACATTGGAATAGAAGGACATAGGAAAGTTGTGTAAAATCTTATCATAACCATAGATGTCCTTCTCTTCCATGTTGCAGTATTCCTTCTCTCCCACCTTCTCCCTTCTTTACTTTGCACTTGTTCTCCTTGGCTCTATGATAGGCTATGCCCCTCAGGACTGGCTCCGTCTGGGTATTTTTTCTCTGTTCTGAGGGGTGGTGCGTGCAGACGTCACCTTTGCCCAATGTACCTGCCTCCATGTCAGACATCAGACGCACCATGAGGTACTGAAAAAGCTTTGGAAACCTGGCCAGACAGGTTGATCAGAAGAAGGCTAAACATCACTAGTAGAATACTACAACACAGAAGAGAAGGACATCTATGGTTATGGTAAGATTTTACATGCCTTTCCTTTCTCTGGTATGTAAACAAGCAGGGGGGGACCAGATCCTACTTTCTCTGCAGGTTGGCCCTCCTAGTATAGGACTTTCTGGAAAAGCACAACATGACCATTCAGGCAGTGTACATCCCCTCTGACAGAAACGTTGTGGCAGACTCACTGAGCAGACCTTGGACTCAATCTCACGAATTGATGCTTCACAGGGATGTGTTCGTGGACATAGTCCACCAGTAGGGTACTCCTGAAAGTAGACCAATTTGCCTCCCCTCTGAACAGGCAACTTCCAAACTTTTTGTGCCAGAGTCCCAAGTCCTCTGGCTTGGAAAGTGGACGCCCTCTTTCTCATGGAAGGGAATGTTTGTCTACACATTCCCTCCCCTTCCTTTAACACTAAATGTGCTGCTCAAAATCAGGCAGAACTGACCAAAAATCTTGTTGGTGACTCCCTTCCGGCCAAGATAGAACAGTTTCCCCTTCTCCTTCAATTAGCCCAGGGCCATCACCACAAGTGGACCTTCTTACACAGAACAAAGGATCCCTTGTTCACCCTCACCTATCAACTCTTCAGTTCACTTTGTGGGTGATAGGGTTCTAATTCCTTTCAGATACCTTTTTTCTGAAGACATGCTCAGGGTTTGCAGCAGGCCAGAAAACCCAGCACTAGAAAATCAGATTTTTCTAAATGGAAAAGATTTTCATTATGGTGTCAAGTCTTAAGATCAAAATCCCTTAACCGTGGATATTCCAGTGGTTTTGTCATACTTGTTGGAGTTGCTGAATGCTGGCTTGACTTATTCATAAGTGAAAGCACACGTCAGCCATATCTTGCATATCTGCCCTTATCTCTTCCTCTCGCCTCCAGGTTTGAGGTGAAGCAGCTCCTTAAAGGCGTCCTCCACATTAGACCTCCCAGGAAACCCATCCCTCCTCCTGGGACCTCAACTATATAATAGAGAAATTGACTCTGCCCCCTTCTGATCCAGCTGCATCCACTTCCCCTTAAGTATTTCACCTGGAAAATGGTCTTGCTGTTTGTCAGAACTCCAAGCCCCAATGGCTGTTCCACTCCCTTTCTAGTCTTCCATAAGGACAAGGGTGCCTCTGAGAACTAACCCATCCTTTATTCCAGACGTGGTTAACGAACTATCAATCAATCCAGCCTGCTCCCCACCTTCTTCCCCACCCCACAAAACCACAGTGAGAGGATCCTACATTCCTTGGACGTTCACAGACAACTGAGGTTCTACTTGGACAAAATTTTAACCCTTCAGGAAATCTGACCAGCTCTTCATGAATTTCCATCCCAGGGTGCTCTGTCTCCCTGCTTCCAAGCAGACTGTTTCATCCTGGCTCTCTAAAACCCATCTCCTTTTATTACAGTAATCATAGGAAGACTCCCCCTTTTTTTTCTCCCCCCTCCTCTGTAAGGGCACACTCTACCAGAGCTGTGGCTTCCTCCAAGGCTTTCTGCAAAGGTTTGGATAACAGTCCCATTCTAGAAGCAGCCACTTGGTCTACCATACATATCTTCACCAAACATTACAAACTAGACTCTATCTCCTTATCCAGAATTGGTTTTGCTAGAGCCTTTCTCCATGGCTTCATTGAAATCTCCTCTAGTCCTGCCTCCTCCCTTCCCTCTTGAACATTGGCACTCTCCCTCAAGTGAATAGAACATAGAAAATTTGTGTAAAATCTTATCATAACCGTAGATGTCCTTCTCTTCACTGCTGCAGTATTCTATCCCTCCTGCCTTCCCCATTGGACTCTTGGCTTTCCTGGATGCACATACCACTTGATCTTTAGCCATCCTTTCCTCTTGGTTGATTCAGTTCTGAGGATGGGACATGCGTATGTCTCTTTTATGGCCTATGTACAGCGACAGCCTACACCATACATACCACATACCCTACAGCGGTGAAAGTTTTTTGTATTCTGGCCAACGATGGGGCACCATCTGGTGGTGATATCCTTCAAGTGAAGAATACTGCAGCAGTGAAGAGAAGGACATCTATGGTTTTGACAAGATTTTACATGACTTTCCTTTCTGGAAGGAACATATCAATCTGAGGGAAATGAGAGCTCTTTCAGAAACCCTTTAAATTTTCACCCACCTTTGGAAACCCATGCCACTCTTAGTGTACACAGACAACAGTCAAATGGTGCATAGGCACCAGGTCTTAACCAGCTGTGCAAGTTAGCATAGGAAGCACAGAACTTTGCAACCTAAATAGACATTACGCTCACAGCCCCACATACTTTCCTCCTTAGGACAGTGTGTAGAAGACTTCCTAAGCTGCTCCCTGGAAGACCCACAAGTGGACGTTGAACAGAGTGGTTTTCCTGATGGTCACCCTTCAGTGGGGGCACTCGTCAGATAGAACTCGCCGTCAGCAACCAGCCATCAGCTGCTCTAGTTCTGCACCATGGACCCTTGTCCCACAGCCTGGAGGGCAGATGTCTTTTACTTTTAATGGGCAATGAAGTTCCTCTGTGCCTTTCCTCCCCTGCCTGTTTTTCCAAAAGTCCTTCTCAAGACACAAAAGTACCTAAATTCCTTTTACTTGGTTCCATTTTGGTTGAAGCAGCATTGCTTTTCCCTTGTTGTTTTACCTGACAAAGGGAAATTACAGGAAATACCTCCTCAGCCAGACCTGTTAACTCCGCTAAAAGGATTGCTGCTGCACCCAAATCTTTGATCCCTCAACTTGACCCTGTGGATGATGGGATTTTAATTCTGAAAAGACCTCTTCTCTGAAGGGGTTATGTCCTACAAGAAACCAGGAGACCCACTACTATGAAATCCTACTAGTCTAAATGGAAAAGGTTTTCCCATTGGTTCCACACATCGTCAGGAGACACTCCTATCACAAGTTACTGCTTTACTACAATGTCTCTGTGTGCTACTTTGCTCTTGATGGGCCTATTCCTTTATAAAAGCTCACTTGTCCGTTCTCCATCCTTACTTCCCTCTTAGCCCTCCACTTATGGCTAGGACAGAGGTTAACTTTTTCCACAGAAGAGTCCATCTTAACCCATGAGGACCCATTTCTTCCCCCTTGAGATCTTAATTTTGTACTATAAAAGCTTGCACTGCCTCCTTTAGAGCCAGCATCATCTGCTTCTCTAAAATGTTGCACTTGGAAAATTACCTTTTTCTTGGCTCTCGCCTCAGCTTGGAGAGAGAGAGTTACAAGTTGTCGTGGCCATTTCTCCTTTTGTTTTTTACAAGGTGAGGGTGACTCTTGGCTAATCCATCTTTCATGCCTAAGGTAGTTAATGAACTATCCCCTAATCAGACTATTCACCTACATTTTTCAAATCCACAAAACGGGGGTATTGTTCGAGTCTTAAGCTGGGACAGTTGATCTCCAAACTGTTTGCAGCTTGGATTTCTAAAGCTATTGTACTATGGTAAGACTTTGCCGACCTGCTCTAGAGCACATTCCAGTAGAGTAGGGCAGTGGCTTCTTCAAAGGCTTTCCACAAAGAAGTAGACTCCGGGTCTGTCTTGGAGGCTGCAACTTGTACATACATTTACCAGATACTGCAGAATTGATGCTTTCTCCAAATACAAGACAGCGTTTGCTACATCAGTCCTGTCCATGTTGCTGGACAATTTCTACTCAGTAGCCAGTCCCCCCCCCCTTCCTTCCATCAGCTCTGGGAATTAACCACATGTCAAAAATATTGCAGGAGTGATTTCTGTCAGGTCATAGAACCGCGGTGTAAGAACTTAGTATAGCAGTAGAGTCCTACTGATCACTGTTGAGGTATTCCATCCCACCCTTCATTCCTTCTTTTCTAATTCACTTCTACTTTTCTGTTCTCCTAGCCATTTGCTGCAAATTCTACTGTATTACATGGGAATGGATGAACTACACCCCTCTTATCTGACCAGTCTCCCTCTCACAGTAGTTTTCAGGCAGCTGGCTTTGAGATGGTCTAAGGATTTATGCTACATGTCCATTTTTATGCCTCAACCCATATGAGCTTGAGGTCATGTGTCTGATGTACATCCTCTGGAAAATGAAGCTTTGGTATCTCAGTTGGGTTGTCAGCGGTGACAAACCATAAGTCAGCAATACTGCAGTAGTAATCGGTAAGACATTTACTGTTATGGTAAGTTCTTAAACAACTGTACTTTCCAAAGAACCAAAGTTCTACATGCATTAGAAATGACAGCACTAAACTTATGATTGAAGCCGGTGACTTGTATCTAGGCGTTTTATTTTTTATTTCCAGTTTTTTGTGCCACTTAGGGAATGTTTTTGATTAACCTGTATTTTCACAGTTGAGATTTTATCTTCACAGAACTAAGTCATTCAGAGAGGTTTTGCAGTTATTTATCTCATTTGCTTTTAATAAACTAGGAAGTAAAATTTATTGGGTTACCCTATCTAGATGCTGTTGCCTTTGCATGCACATTTTATAGTGAGACTTTACTAATTAAACTGAAAGCTTGTTTTATCAAACCAGTATGTACTCCCACAGTCTTACCAAAAACTTCTGGGGGCAAAGTTTGTGTTGCAGTGACTGTGTGTATGTTTGGTATAATCTACAGCTTCATTTAGAGTCCCTATCCTTAACTGTAGCCCGTTAATAGCACTACCCCAGAGCAGTAGGTAGCTTGGGATTCTGCTCCATCAATCAGATTGGACAAGACTGGATGAATAGAATACAGAAGTTATGTATTTACAATAAAGCTGGATCTTTTCATCCTTGTCTGACTGATGCAGCATCTCTACCTCCATCCCCTCTCCAAATTTTCTTCCCTAAAGAGTTGGAAGACTATTTTGAAGCTCTTTTTCCATATTATTCTCCTTCAAAGTGGCGGTGCTGTCACATAGGCTGCAGACTCTGTATGAGGAGTTTGTTACACAAAGAGATTGTGGGTGGGAAAAGTTGGAATGAACTGAAGGCTGGAGCACTAATATTGCCAGGTTGGATCCAGTGACGAGCTGGATGACTCCTGAGTTGTATTGCATAGGCCAGAATGAAAATATCCACTGTTTGGGTAAATACATAACTTTAATTTGTGGCAAATTTGTAACATTACCTTTTTTGTATTTCTATTTACACTTTTTTTTAATTGGCATGACAGTAGATGGATAACTTTTTTATAAAAAGCACAGGTTGTGATTAATTTAGCCAAAGTTCTTGATGCTGCAGTTCTCACCTCCTGCTCATAAAAACTCTTGAATCCCTTTCTCTAGACACCAAGGCTGTTCTCTGGTTCAAGTCCTACCTTAACAATAGACAACAGGCAGTCCTCTGGGAGAATAAACTGCCTTCCCACCTGCCAGTCTCCCTTGGAGTCCCACGGGGCTCCATTCTAGGTCCACTTCTATTCTCATTATTCATCAATGACCTTCACTTAGCAATCCCTCAAGCTACCTGCATACAATATGCAGATGATTCCACACTCATGTTCTCCCAACTCCACATCTGAACTACAGTCTCTAACCCAAACGGTATTTAACACAGTCGAGGCTTGGTTCTTAAAACGTTGCCTCCTTTTGAACGCCAAAAAACCAAGCTCTTACTCTTCGCACCTAACAGTAAGCCCCGCCGCCTATAAATTTCTCTATCAAATTGAATGATGGCACCCTTATAACCCCTGATTCTACCACCAAACTGTTAGGAAGCACAATTGACAATAACCTTACATTTGATAACCTTATAAATAACACTGTAAAAACTGTAAATAGAAAATTGGGCTCCCGATATAGAATAAATCCCTTTTTAACACCAACAGCCAGAACTACAATAGCCCATTCCCATCTAATCTGATCTCTTCTTTATGCTTCCCCCATTTATACTAATCTAAAGAAAAATAATCTCTCTAAACTAGCCAACTCCTATAACAATATTGCCAGATTTGCCACTGGGAACCCATTTAGAATGCACCGCTGTTTGAACCTTCAGCAGCTAGTCTGGCTTGGACTAAAAAAATGTCGATACGTTTCCCAACTTACCATTGTCCATAGGATATTCTACCAACCTAACAACACACCACTACTTTCTAACCTTATTACCCCCTATACAAACCTCAATTCCTTACGCTCTTCCACTAAACTATTGGCTAGCATTAACAAGTCTGATAACTTGGCAGGTGACTCCTTGTTTTCTAATACCACTGGGAAATATTGGAACCTGTTGCCATCTGATCTAACCTTGCTTCCATCCTTTCCACTCTTTAAACAAAGCCTCAAGATACATCTTAAGACACACTGGTTATGCCCTTGCTGTTACCCTGACTAATCTTCTGCTTTCTCTATTACCTTATCTCTATACTGCCTCCCTTCGCCAATTAATACTACTTACCTCTTAGGAAGTAGTAATTGTCTTAAATTGTTGTTACAACTAGAAGATGAACTAAACTGTGAATGGATTGTGAACTACCTCACATGTTATAATGTAAGAGTATCCTATCCTTTTAGGTAGTTTGTTTTACAAGTAGTAGAAGTCTTTTTAGCCAATGTTCTTTGATTATTTTAACATAATTTCTTTTATATTTGTGTATGATCTATTTGTATGGTGTGTTGCATAAATAGTACAAATTTTTGCTAATGCTCTGATTATTTCTTACCTAATTTTCTTTTATATTTGTTCATGATAACTTTTTTTGTATGTTATTGTAGGAGCTTTTCTCCCCGGGCCTCTGCTGAAAATGGAAATATATCCAGTTGGACTAGCCCAGTTAACAAATGTAAAATAAATAAAATAAAGTTTTGTTTTTTTTTTTTTTTTTTTTTTTGCTTTTCTCTAGCATCTGTGTCCAGTCCTATGGTTCCTGGTAACATAAGGAACATGCACGACAGTAAATTGTCGAATCAGCTGTCTTCTAATTCGTCAAACCACCATCCGGATGGTTCTCGACATGGTTCAAATGAGGATTACTTGCATATTGTGCATCGGCTAGGAAATGAGGTATGAAGTCTTTTTTTGTGTTCCTTCAGAGCTGCATTTTGCAGTCTGCTTTACTCATTTATGGTGCCCAGAAGAATTAATTTGCAAAGATGTCTTTATGCTGCTCTGTTTTGCATGTTACTGTGATTTTTGGAGGCTATTACTTTTCCATGGAAGGACTATCATTTCTCCAGGAGGTTTCAGTCTTGAACTTTCTCCTGCCTTTTAGGATACCATTTTATTTTTTGATCTGGTTTCCTTCAGTGATACAGGTATTTACATACAAGCACATTGAAAAAAAAATGTGCAACTGTGTTGCCTGAAGAAAGAAGGCATTGTGCAGTGGTGTGGATGTAGAATTTTTAGATGCATTACTCCAGTAAGCATTTTAAGCATTTGTGCCCCTGTGATGACTGGGGTGGAATACTTATTTACTTACTCAGGACTTCATATGTATGTACATTCTCTACAAAAAAAAAAAAAAAAAAAAAGTTAAAGCCAAAATCTTATTTCAGAAGGAACCTGCCATTGAATAATGTATTCTGTGTGTCCTTTGCTGGTCTGTCATATTTATTTTCCCTCTTGGGTTTGTACTGGTTCAGGTCTGTTCTTTTGAATGACATCAACATATGTTTCATGCATTGTCAGTGACAGCAGTGACTTAGGTTTTATGTGACTGATATCAATCTGACATTGACTTAGGAATAATTTCTTTGTACAACTTACGGCAGTCAAATGTCCTTAAAATTCCAAGAAAATTGTCATTTGAGGTAGTACAATTTTTGAGCATAGCACTTTATTCTCTGTTTTTACATTAGATTTTACTTCTCACATTGTATAAGTTGTGATTTACAATTGAAAAAATAAGTGCTGTTTCTTGTTTGGATTCTATCATTGGATTTCTGATGGCCCCCTTCCCCCAAGAAGTCCTGGGTGTACTTGTGGAAGGCAGTTACCACAAAAATATGGCTCCCTATTGAAATGTTGGCATTTGTAATGCCAAGTGCTGACAGGCAAAAAAAAAGCTAGAAATCTAAGGAAAAGAGCATATCTCGAATATTGCTCTCCTTTAAACTTCTTTTTTTGCTGGGAGCAAACCCCCCACGCCCCTAAGCTTGTATATACCAACTATGAGATTTGCTATATATATCAGATAAAAGGGAGTATTCAGAAAAATGGCCATCTCTGACTTTGTATATGTTAGCCCACTGTTTTAGCCATTCATTCTCTGTGTTTTGGGGACTTGCTGTAGTGGGTCCCAACATTTCAGACAGTTACCTACTCTGTGTAGATTGTATTGATGCACATTAGCAGATTATGAAACTGGTAAAAAAAAAGTTTGCTCTATTTCCAGGTGTAGATTACTTAAAAATCTGCTGTCCAGTTTACTTACAGAAAAATTAAACTTCTTGAGTAAGCAATTTGAGATGGTTTGAAACTGAAGAGGTCCTGGAAGTTCCACAAAAATTGCTGTCTCAGATTCCACGCCAAAAGGATGGAGGGTCCCTCAACTTTAGAAGCAGAGTCGTAAGCAAAGCGGAAGGCAAAAAAAAAAAAAAAAAAAAAACCTAGGGTGGAAGCCTCTGCTGCCCATCTAGGGCCTGACATTTCTCCCGAGATGACTACCAGTCCGGAGATTCGCTCTAAGACGACGTCTGAATCACAGGCCGAACCCGTAATTGAGGTCACCTTGGAACATGATAGTAGCATGCCCATGGAGGTGTCTCAGGCATCTGCTCCAGATGTCCAAGGGGAACACAGACTCATTATTTCTGAAGAGACATGAGGAATTCCGACCACCCTTGTTCATGAGGAAGTGGGTACAGAATTTATAGAATGCAGGTTTATGTCCGGTCCAACTTCTCTCCATAAAATGAATGTGCCCAGCAAAATAATCAGAAAATTAAATATGTTTCTCCTACCTCCGACCTACAAAAGGATTGGTAGGCCTTTTCCCAAAACATTTTCAATGCCCCAATGTCTCATAAACCCCTTCCAGGGGTTACTATCTCTACATCCCCATGGCTTGCTGCTTCACAAAAGAGGGTCAGGGGATATGTCATCTGAGGAGAGCCTCTCTTCTGAGGAGGAGTCCCTAGCCTACTCTACCCATATACCCTCCCCACTAGACTATGCTTCCCCTGAGGAAAATTCTGATGGGACTGACTCCCCTGTAGAAGAGATTTCCTTCAGTGATACACTGGCTAGAATGCAAAGAGCATTTCAAATGGGGAAACTACTGAAATGACGGATACTCAAAAACGTTATGGTCTGTTGCAAGTTGACACCCCTTGTCCCTCTGCTATCCCACCTATCCTTCTGGCCTTCTTAGATGCCTTTGCATCCTGTAGCAAGGCCCCTGACTTTCAACCACCAACACCTTAAAAAAAAAAAAAAAAAAAAAAAAAGGCAGACAGGGTTTATAGGGTGCCAGTAGATTGCAAGTCTTTATTCAGAGCACCAGCAGCTGATCCATCAGTCATCACTGTGTTCTCTCACAAACCCTCTATGCTTCTTCCCTCCTCTTCACTGCTTCCTTCAGACAAGGACATCAGGCATTTGGCAAGACTAGGTAAGAAAGTTTATACATCTGCCACTCTTGCATTTAGGGCTGTAAACTACCAAACTCATAGACTACATATTTGTTAGAACTCTTGTCTCGGCTGTCTAAAGTAATGTCTGAATTACCTGAATCTGAGAAAAAATCCTAGGTACATCCCTGTTAGCTTCTACCTCCCAGGTCGCAAACAGTTACACGAATCCTAAATGCTCCACTGTAGACGGCCAAACCACATAAGCACCTATAAAATAAGGTAAAAGTTTATTATTAAGTGTACAATTATAAAATCCACTTTTCGTCGAGTGAAACTGACTCAACTTCTTTAGAAAGACTTAATGACAACCATTTCTAAATGCAGGTGTCTTGTATAGATTTCAAAACAAGTCACATGAGTATTATAATTGACAAATCAGTTCTTAAAGTAGTATATAGTCTCACATTGTGCAATACCAAAAAAGTTGTTTGTGTATGTAAAAAATAAAAATAAACATTAAAATACATACTCATCAGACATTATCATGTGGACAGTATCGAGTGTTCCAACAATTATTGTCTAAGACATTAAATAACTATTATCCTTGCTGACTTGTTTAAACCTATTCTCGTACCATGGCTCACTGAAAAAAGTGTCTATGGCACAAAATTCTTGTTGACCTTCTCAAACCAAATGTATTTATCAGATGTGTTAGATAGGTGTACTAATTAAGGCATATGTCAATTCTAGACAGTGCCATATATAAACAGTTAAATCCTAGAAAAAGGTACACAATTGCCTATTATTGCAATAAAATAAATTATGGTGTACTAAACATTAATGTGGTAAACATACCATATCTAAACTAAACAACCACTCCTTCTGTGATGGTATGATGTTCTTGTGGTTACTTGTTATCATCTAACCACATTTTTTAGAAGTAAAATACACATTATAGAACTCATTTCATTTGTACCTGGAAACTGACAGGCATTAACTCTCAGTTGCCAGAGGAGTTCACATCTTTCTAATCTTAATTACTTGGGTCCTCCTCTCCCATCATTTCTCAGTTGTTGTAAAACCCTGAACTTGAACTAGTGTCCTTTGTGTTCACTTATATGTCTGGCTAGTGCGTTTTCAAGTTTATTCTTACCTATACAGTAGATATGTTCATACATTCTCTCACCCAGCTTCCTGTCGGTTTTACCGATATAGAAAGCTGGGCATGCTACACACTTAGCCAGGTAAACAACCTGTTTACTTGCACAATCATATCTAGCAGACATTTTAAATTTTTTATTGCCTATTACAAAGTTAGAACCCGTGTCTATATATTTACAAAGACGGCACATATTACATTTATACATGCCGTCTCTGTTAGATGGTCTAGTATTAGCCTCCAGGAGTGACTTCAAATTACTGCCCCGCCTGTAGACTACTTTGGGTAGTGCTGGAAGGAATGATCTGAAGTGACCATCTCTTAAGAATATCCCAGTTTTTTGCAATGATGGCTACTACTTCATAAGAATCTACATTAAAGGTGCAAATAAAACTATACGGGCTGTATAGTTGTTTTTCCGGTCTTACCCAGGGTCTGACAGTGGGACTGTTACTCAATATTGGAGTATATATACCTGTCATCCCCTTATGCTGGACTTCTTTAATGATTTCATGTAAGAGAGGAAATGAATACCCCCCTCTGTGTGAAAAAAGATTGCAGTAAATAACATTCATCCTCAAAATCGGTATCCTTAGATATTATCCTAGCAGCCCTAACCAGTTGTCCCTTCACTGCAGATTTTTTCTGGAATGGAGGATGACAGCTGGTATAATGTAAAAACATATTGGAGTAGGTGTCCTTTCGAAAAATCCTAGATACATAGGTCCGTTCCTGGTAATCTTTACTTAGCTCCACGTCTAGATATGCTATTTTATCTTTGCTATAATTAAACGTGAACTTCAAGAAATTAGTACTCGAGTTGAAACCTTCCAGCATTTGTTGTAATTCATCTGGTTGACCCTTCAGATGAATATATCATATCATCTAAGAATCTGGTATAAAACTGGATTTGGTCTTTGCATGTAGGATTTGTTAAAACATATTCCCTTTCCCAATATGCCATCACAAGGTTAGCTAGGCTGGCACCACAGGGTGAGCCCATTGCCACTCCAACTTTCTGATGGTATAATCCGGTATTAAAAAGCACATAGTTGTAAGATAACACAATGTCAATGAGCTCTTCTACTAGTTGTGTCTCACTTATAGGAGCACCTAAGTGTCTCAACATATATGACACCCACTCTATTCCCTCACAATGGGGGATAGATGAGTATAAATCTTTTGCAGCGATAGTAACTAGCAGGTGGTCCTCACTGAACTTGAGCTTGTTGATACTCTCTAGGAATGACCATGAGTCTTTAGAAATTTGTGTTTCATGTACAACATACTTCTTTAAGAATTCAGCCACCTTTGCACATGTGTATGTAATACTATCCCTACCGTCCACCAAGGGACACATGGGTGGACTATCTACACTTTTTATGAACTTTTGGGATTCCGAACAAAATTGGATTCCTGGGAGCTGGCTGTATTAGATAGTTGTAGACCATTTTATCAATCTTTGTCCCTATATAAAGCTCCTCTGTAAAGGCCCCAACTTTTCTATATGCACCATTTAATTCATTTCTAGACGCATGTTCATCGTGCATACAGCTGCAGTCATAACAGATGGGTTATCCTGCCGTCAGGCGGGTCCTCGGTCGGCCGAATTCCAAAGTCTAGGTCCGGCGTTGGTTGTTGTCGCTTCTTCCCTGACGTCAGTGCGGCAGGGGTATAAAAGAGCCAGCCGACGCCATCTTCTTCAGTCTTTCTTGCCGTGCGGTGCCTGAAGCAGAAGCAGTTCGCAAGTGCCGGTCGGCCAGCTCCTGAGATTTACGAAAATATTTCAGCCGAAATCTTCTTGAAAGCTAAGTATCCCGTTGGGGGAAACTTTTCTTGCCTCAGACCGATGTCGGACAAAGTTAATAATTGCATTTCATGTGGGAAGCAAATACCGCATAAGGATTTCCACTCTTTCTGTATTCCTTGCTTAGGCCCAGACCATGACGTCTCGGCCTGCCGTTTTTGTGCTAGATTCAGCAAACGCACTATTAAGCACCGGGCGGAGTTCGCCCATCACTATTTTGGTAAAAAAATTAATTACATTATGTCGTTGGATACTCCGACTCCAGTTTTGGGTAAAAGACGCAAGGATAAGGATCGACATACGAGGTCCGTGACTTCTACTGACAACACGCTAAGGCCGACTACCGCTTCTCCGCGAGGTACCTACGTAGCCCCTGACTACTGATGACACTTCATTACCGGTGTCTTCTGTGCCCGAGGTCGCAGGCTCCTCGGCCCCCACTCCGACTACAGATACCGATGCCACTTTTGGCGGGGAAACCCAGAGTTTAGACAGGCCTGTCATTTCTCAAGGTGTCTTCAGGCCTTCCTCCTTCTCCATTAAGGCTTTCACAAAATCTAAAGCAGCCATGAAAACTAAAAAAACAAGGACCACAGACCCCCCTCTCAAGGCCCCATGCCTAAAAAACAGATGCTCAAAATGGCTGAGGATTTGATTACTCTTATCGGGGCTTCTCAACCCCCCTCGGACAAAAGGCCCAGATTAGAGGAAGACTACCCTTTCTCAGATCAAGCCTCTATTACCTCTGAACATTCTGAGGACCAGGAATATACATATTCTCCTTTTGAAGACTCTGATGCAGAGGAGTCTATTCCCTCGGTCTCCCCCCCTGAGGACTACTCTTTTGGGGAAACCCTACATACTTTGAGGGAACACTTTCACTGGGAAGGCCAAGATTACTCAGATTCCAAGAAAAGTCTCCGGGATTTTCTCTTGCTCCCCCAGCATAGGCCTCTGGCTTTCCCCCCTGTCTTAGATATATTAGATGATGTGTACACAGAAGCCAGCCTCAACCCAGATTCTTTACCTCCGGCTCCTGTTAAACCTGACAGGTATTACCGGGTTCCAGATTCACACCAGTTCCTATACAAAAGCCATACTGCTGACCCAGAAACTATTTCACAGGGTCCCAAGGGAATTAAGGCCTCTACTGCTAAAAACCCATTCCCTTCAGAGAGAGATTCCAGAGCTTTAGAAAGGTGGGGGAAAAAGGTGTATACCTCGGCCACTTTAACCATGAGGGCATTAAACTGTCAGTTCCATATGTTAAAGTATCAACAGTTTTTATTATCTGAGTTGAAAAGCAAAATGACACAACCCGAGCAACCAGATTTAAAAGAGCTGCAGGATTTGTTGCATAGTGCAGAGCAAGTGGGTAAACATACCTTGCAATGTGGTTTTGATGCTTTAGAGGCCTCATGTACAGCTGCTGTTACAGGGTCTGTCATACGTAGACATGCTTGGCTCAAAGAACAAGCCTTACCAGATCATGTCAAAGCTAAATTACTGGATGCACCTCTTCAAAAAGATGTATTGTTTGGTGTTAAAGCTGAGGAGGTACTAAAGAAAATGGAGGAAAAGGCGAGATCAGTGCAAACAGTGAAAGATTTCCTGCAGGTACAACCTCCACGTTTCAGCAGAAACTGGCCTTCAAAAAATTGGTCCTTTCCAGCCACGGACAGACCTCAAAGAGGCAGATACAGGTGCCCAAGAGGTAGAGGGCAATCTCAAGGATCATTTAGAGCCAGGCAATGGCAAGCACCAACCCCAAGAGGTGGAGAAGATAGATCACAGTCATTCAGAAAGCAGACACAATGACTTTCCCCTTTACCTGCCAAGCAAAGCTTTAATGGCAGCACCTTTAGGCGGAAAACTGGCATTATTCTCAAAAAACTGGCATATTGTCACAAAAGACAAATGGATCCTGGACATTATTGACAGAGGCTACAGATTCCACTTTCACACCCTTCCAAAAATGAGAGGCATGCCAAACCTGCCACAAAATCAAAGGGCAGAGGCACAAAAACAAATTTCAGCTCTCATGGACATGAAAGCTATTCAAGAGGTGCCTGCAAAAGAACAAGGTCAAGGGTTTTATTCCAGACTATTCCTGGTACCAAGGAAGGACAAAGATTGGAGACCTATTTTAGATCTATCTATCCTAAACACATATTTACAGGTACCAAAATTCAAGATGCTCACATTACAGCAGCTTCTTCCCATACTGGGCAAGGAGTTTTGGCTGGTAACATTGGACCTCAAGGAGGCATACCTGCATGTCCCTATCAGACAAGATTTCAGAAGATACCTCAGATTTCTTGCAGATTCAACCCATTATCAATTCTCTGCATTGCCCTTTGGCTTATCTACTGCGCCCAGAGTGTTTACGAAATGCCTGACATCAGTAATTGCCTTCTGCAGACTTCAAGGAATACAAATATACCCATATCTGGATGACTGCCTGATCCAAGCGGACAGCAAGGACATACTTCTGAAACACCTGGCGTTTGTAATAAGACTGTTGAACTTTCTGGAATACACAGTCAACAAAAAGAAATCAAAACTAATACCCTCTCAAACAATAATTTTCCTGGATGCCAGCTTGAATACAAACACCCAGATGGCCTACCTCACGCCAGACAAACAAGGGCAACTATCTCATTACTTCAGCAAAATGGCAACCTTCACCAGGCTGACTGCAAGGAAAGTCCTGCAGGTTCTGGGATTCATGGCATCTTGCATCCTGCTGATCCCATGTGCAAAGCTGCATATGAGGAAACTTCAATGGTACCTAAAAAACTTATGGTCTCAACACAGCCACAGTTTGGAAACAATTATACCACTCATTCCATGTCTTCAAAAGGAATTTCTGTGGTGGGCTCAAGCATGCCAAAGAAACAAAGGTCTCCCTTTCTGCATACCCCAAGCAAATCAAATCATCACAACAGACGCCTCGGACTACGCCTGGGGGGCACACATGAAAGATCAGTGCATTCAGGGAAAATGGTCCCAAAAAGAGAAGCACCTACACATCAACCAAAAGGAAATACTAGCAGTGCAAAATGCTATTATGGCCTTCAAAGACCTACTGCATCTAGGCCAGCTATTGATAAAGACAGACAACACCACAGTGATGTGGTACATAAACAAACGGGGGAACTCATTCATACCCCCTGTGCAGACTAGCCATGACCCTTTGGAACACAGCTCTGGAATTGCAAATCCAACTTCAGGCACAATTCCTGCCAGGGAAGGAAAACGCACTGGCAGACAGTCTAAGCAAAAATATGACAGATCCACACGAATGGAAGTTGCATCCTCAAGTTTTCGCAAAGATAACTCAGGCATGGGGACAGCCAGACATAGATCTCTTTGCTACCCACAAAAATTACCAACTGAAAAAATTTTGCTCAAAGACCTATCATCCACAGGCCTGGAAAGTGGACGCACTTTCCTTCAATTGGACAACATTGACAGTCTATGCCTTTCCGCCTCTCCCTCTGCTGCCCAAAGTTCTACTAAAAGCCAGAGCAGAGAGGCTGAAAATGATTCTCATTGCTTCAGACTGGCCAAGACAACACTGGTATCCACTCCTGAAAAGCCTGACGCATTCCCCACCATGGATCTTACCTCTAGTGCCTCTTCTGTTGTCCCAGCACAACTTCAAAACTATTCACAGCCAGCTCAAAACCCTAAATCTAGCCGCATGGAGAATCCCTTGATTTCACAACCGACCCTCCTCTACAAGGAGGTGCAGGATGTCATCTTGGAGGCCAGAAGACCTTCTACTAGAAAAGCCTACTCCGCCAAATGGAAGCGGTTTTGTGCCTGGAATCAGAAAAAGGGCCAGAATCCTTGGGTAATAAATATGCCTCAGATATTACAGTACCTAGCTGAGATGTTAAACAGTGGACTTTCCTTCTCCTCCATCAAAATCCATGCTTCAGCCATTTCTGCACAATAAAACACAGATCCTCCTTTATTCTCTCATCCTCTCTTAAGACAGTTCCTCAGAGGGGCTAAGAATATAAAACCCCAAGGAAACCACCAGTCCCTGCTTGGGACCTCAACTTCATATTGGAAAAACTGACCCTTTCTCCATTTGAGCCAGCTTGCTTCAACAGAACTACAATATTTGTCATGGAAAACGGCCTTCCTTCTGGCTATCACCTCAGCACGCAGGGTTTCGGAACTACAGGCCCTCATGGCTGTGCAACCTTTCATCATTTTCCATCAGGACAGAGTTTCTTTACGAACCAACCCTACCTTTATGCCAAAGGTAGTATCCAGTGTAGCCTTGAATCAGACTATCCACTTACCTACCTTTTACCCTAACCCTCAAAACAAAGGGGAAAGACTACTGCATTCCTTGGACATTCACAGACAACTACGTTATTATTTGGACAGGACAAAGCCATTCAGGAAATCTGAGCAACTCTTTGTGTCCTATGCTACAGGTGCTCAAGGAAAGGCTATCTCCAAACAGACAATCTCAAAATGGATAGCCCACTGCATACGCTTTTATTAGCCCACTGCATACGCTTTTATTACTCATTTCATGGAAAAGCTGTGCCATCTAGCATCAGGTCCCATTCCACAAGGGCCACAGCTACCTCTGCAGCTTTCCTCAGGGGTTTCCTACCAAGGACATTTTGGAAACAGCCACTTGGAGTTCAGTGCACACTTTCTCCAAACACTATCACCTTCCAGTTTACTCAAAATCTAGAGCGGGCTTTGCCACAGCAGTCTTGCAGGGCATCCTTGCTCCTCCTAGTTCCACTTAGTGCCTGCCACCCCTTTTTAGCTTTGGGATTCTACCCATCTGTTATGACTGTAGCTGTATGCACGATGAACATAGTACAGTTTTGTACCTACCATAAATGTAGATGTTCGAGTGCTCATACAGCTGCAGTCCAGGTTCCCCCCCCTCCATCCCCTCTTAGGACAGGCCTTATGACAAACACCTTCTCATACAACCTATTTGGGGTATTCTTTTATGGTGTAAGTACTGTTTTTTGATTATTCTATATTGCATGATTACATAAGTTTATGTTTTGCCTTCCTTCTGGGGGCACCTGACATCTGGGGCAAGAAAAACTGAAGAAGATGGCGTCGGCTGGCTCTTTTATACCCCTGCCGCACTGACGTCAGGGGAAGAAACGACGACAACCGACGCCGGACCTAGACTTTGGAATTCGGCCGACCGAGGACCCGCCTGACGGCAGGATAACCCATCTGTTATGACTGCAGCTGTATGAGCACTCGAACATCTACATTTATGGTAGGTACAAAACTGTACTTTCTTCATAAGTATAACTATTTAATATGTCCAACATTTTTCTGTTGTAATCCTCGGTATTCATAGTAGCCAGGCCCCCACCCTTATCGGGTTTCATAATACGTACTGGTGCCTGGCGTAAGAACCTCAAGGTGTCCCTGTCTTCCTTGCTAATGTTATAATGTTGGACCTTAGCGTGTCTTAGATTATTTGGTTTGTTCTTAAGGTTACGTAGATCCAACTCACTAATATGTTCAAAGAGTGCTATTAGTGGGTGCAACGGTGGATTATAAACACTCGATACATAAGTCACTTTTGGTATTCATTTCTTCACCCATTAGTGCTACTAGATTTAATTTTCGAGTGAATAATTTAAGATCAATCAGAGTGGTTGCCACATCAAAGTGTACTGTAGGTACAAAAGTATAAACTTTTGCTAAAATATCAATCATGTCAGGTCTTATGACAATGTCGGAATAATTGAAAATTTTAAAATTCATGTTAGAATTGTACAGAATGTTACATTTAGGACAGTTCTGCATAGTTAATGGGATGCCTCCTTCTACCATTTGTTCCTGTTCCTCGTCACCCTCCCTTTCAATGGTGTAAAATTCGAGGCTCAGTTCCGAAAATTTGTTTGGTTCGAAATACTTAGAGGTTTATCATGGCTTAGATTATTTTTGTTATTAGCTGTTATCCTTTCACTACGGCGGATAGCCCCAGTGCTTTCATGATGCTGATTTACTTTTACCTGGTTACTACTACTAGAAGGTGTAATAGAATGGTTTCCATGATTTTGTACACCTTCACTAGTAGTTGTACATCCACTTGTATCAGGCAAAAAACTACCTTGAGACATAGGCGGCTTAGGATAGGCCATACCTGCCTCATACTCTCTCAGGTCTCGTTTGATTTTCTTGATCTTGGTAGAATTGATTTTCGACAGATGCTGGACTATACTGTCGAAAATACGATCATAGTCGAAACGGTACCTGGAGAAATCAATGTCATTTCTTGTATCAGAATCCAAGCCATTAGTCTCAAGTGTTGGCTTATCTACTGTTTGTTGGTAATGAGTACATAGGACTTGCAACAATTCTAGACCGTGTCTAGCAAACATGTCTGTTAAAGCTTTATGGAAATCAGATCCTCCAATGAGACCTGTTGGATACTGCCACAGTCTAAGACCTTTAGGTATAATTTTCAGTCTGATACATTCTTGAAAGTACGCTATTTCGAGCTGTACCTTTCTTAGTTTACATAGTTTTTCATCAAATACATTTAATTTGGTAGCCATATCCGTTCTTACCTCCTGGATAGTGTCCGAGGTATTACATTTAGTTAGTCCAGAAAAAGAAATTGATCTGTTCAGCTACGAATTCAAGTTTTGAATGACAAGGGGCGGTTGATTGTTAGAAAGTTGTTGACCACTGTTCATATGCCCCTCACCGGTTTCGTCAGCAGTAACGCTTCTACGAGAATCAGTACTTTGCATAGTCATTGAATGGCTACCCAAGGACAGTGCCCTGTTCTGAGTTAGTGCACCTGCATTGACTTGTGTATTAGTTATTGGTTGTTGCTGTGAGCCACTTTGTAAAGAGACCGTGTCGTCTCGCCTTTTAGAAAGGTTGTCCATTTTTTGTGTTAGCAATTTGATTAATGCCGTTAGGTTGCCATCCCCTTCATGTTGGCTTGGTGCGGGAGTCTAACAAAGCGGTGCCTCAGGGTTCATGTTGAACAGAAACAAAGATGAACTGGTAAAAAATAATAAAACCACGAAGCAAACAGTTACACGAATCCTAAACGCTCCACTGTAGACGGCCAAACCACATAAGCACGTATAAAATAGGGTAAAAGTTTATTAAGTGTACAATTATGAAATCCACTTTTTGTCAAGTGAAACTGGCTCAACTTCTTCAGAGCTTCCACCTCCCAGGTTACCGGGCATTCTATCAAATGTAGCTATGATGCCATAGAGGCTTCTGTTAGGGCCGCTGCATCCGAGTCTGTCCTAAGAAGGTTTGCATGGCTCAGGCTTCAACCCTTACCACAGCATATTAAATCCAAATTGATGGCTGTTCCCCTGGGCATTGAAGCCTTGTTTGGTTCTGTGGCTGCTAAATTATTAAAAACCTTGCAAGAGAAGGACAAAGAGATCAGAGACCTAAAACACCACTTGGTTTCTGCGGTCCCTAAATTCCAGAGAAACTACACCTCTAAATCCGCCGTTGTCAGGAGTCATTCCAGACCTGCTTAATCCAGGTCCAACAGAACAGGAAAAAGGCAGCAATCCTTTCGTACTCTGCAGCAAACCCCACCTCCAAACTGGCCCTTTCCTGACAGAGTAGGGTCCATCTGACTATTTGGGCACCAACCCCCCCCTTCACCTATCCATTTCAAGTCTGGTTTGGGAAACCGTTACCCAAGACTCTTGGGCACTTTCCATAATAAAGAATTTATACTTCATGGTGTTGCCCAACCTCCCAAAACATCTACCTGTGTTGCCTGCGGTGCTTCAGCAACTCCTGGAACCAAGGCACCATCCAACATGTACCTGCCCATCAAAAAGGAAAGAGATTCTATTCCAGGCTGTTCCTGGTCCCAAGGAAAGAAGGACCCTGGAGACCCATCTTGGACCTCTTCTTTTTAAACACCTGTCTAAAGGTCCCTACTTTCAGGTTACTATTTACAAACTTTGTTTCCCCTGATCCTACCCTCAAGCGTTTATGGCCTCCATAGACATAAAGTATGCCTACCTTCATATTTCAGTCCACTCAAGACACAGTAAATATCTCAGATTCTCTGTAGCCTCTGGACCCTTTAAATTTTCTGCTTTGCCCTTTGGTCTCTGTACCACCCCAGGGGTCTTCACAAAGTGCCTGGCACCAGTGGTGGCATTTGCAGGGCATCCAAATATTTCCATATCTGTATGAACTCCTGCTCCAACATGACGGTCCAGATTTGCTACAGCAGGACCTCAACCATGCATTCAACATCCTCCTTTCCTTGAGATTCACCATAAATTACAAAAAATCAGCCGTCATCCCCAACACAGATCAGATTTTCCTGGGGAGTAGGATTCAAGCCACCCATATGAAGGGTTCCCTCCCCTTACAAAAAGGCCCAGGAGCTGTCTGCGTTCTTTTGAAGTCTTGTTCCCCAGTCCCACATTTCAGCCAGGACCTACCTCAGGACCCTGGGCTTTATGACCTCCACCATTCCCGTGCTGCTTCTAGCAAAAATGCATGAGGAAATGGCAGTGGTACCTGATGCCAGTGTGGACTAAGCATGCTCACCCGCTGGAGTTCCAAATCCCTCGTCTTATTTGCCTGAAGAGAGAAAAGTGTTTGAATTCAACTACTGTCCACTAATCCAGGATTCCAACTCCATCCTGTGCTACAAGTACAGAAAATGTACACACACACTTCAGACTTGGGCTGGGGAGCTTCCTTAGGTGCCATGAAAACTCAAGGTACCTGGTCGTCCTTGCAAAGAAAAGAGCACATCAGTATAAATGAAATGAGAGCACTACATTTGACACTCCAAGCCTTTCAGTCTCTCCTCACCCCAGGACCCCTCAAAGTCTCGACAGATAACATGACAGTGCTCTGGTATATAAGAAAACAGGGGGTACCCGACCCTTTCATATCTTATATGCACACTAGCTCTACAGATATGGGAGCTAGCAGTCAAGTTGCAGACACCACTTCAGGCAGTATACATTCCATCCAACTTGAATGTTTTGGCAGACGCTCTTGGGACATGTTTGAAGACATTGTTCAGTTGGGTATTCCACAAGGGGATTTCTTTGCCTCCCCCATGAACAGACAGCTTCCTCTATTTTGTGCCAGAGACCCACATCCTGTGGCCTGGAAAGTGGACTCCCTAAGCTTCTCCTGGAGCGGGATGTTCTTGTGCATTCCCTCCCATGCCTCTTATCCCAAGAGTCGTCCTGAACATTTGGCAGGACAGACCAAAAATTTTAGTGACTCCCCTTTGGTCAAGACTACATTGGTTCCCAATCCTGCATTTAGCTAGGAGCAATCATCACAAATTACCCCACAGAGTGTACCTACTCACACAACACAAGGGTACTCTCATTCATCCCCACTTGTTAACCCTGCAAATGACACTGGGTGATAAGGCCCCGATTCCTTTTAGACACCTGTTCTCAGAGGATGTGCTAAGGGTACTGCAGGAGGCCAGAAAACCCAGCACAAGGAAATCTTATTTATCGAAATGAAAAGATTTTCAATCTGATGCGTCTCTCATAACCTGGACCCCCTAACAGTGGATGACCCCACAGTCCTAACATAACCTGTATGAGTTGCTGGAGGCTGGCCTTACTTATTCTTCAGTGAAAATACATTTGTCAACCGTCTGTCTGTTTGCCTCTCTCACCTCCCTTGGCCTCTAGGTTTGAGGCAAAACAATTTCTGACAGGCATCCTGCACATGAGACCTTCCAGGAGACCAAAATCTCCTCCCTGGGATCTTAACCTTGTTTTGGAAAATCTGACCCTGGACCCCTAGAGCCAGCAGCTTCTGGCAATCACCTTGGCCAAAAGGGTTTTAGAATTGCAAGCCCTTATGGCCTCCCCTCCATTTCTAGTCTTCCATAAGGGAAGGGTTTCCCTGTGCACCAACCCATCCTTTATGCCGAAGGTAGTCACCAAACAATCATTAAACCAAGCAGTCCACCTTCCCACCTTTTTACCTTTCCCCAAACCTCAGCAGAGTGAGTCCTGAATACTTCAGACATATACAGACAACTTTGGTTTTACCCGGATAAAACCAAGAATTTCAGGAAAACTGACCAGATGTTCATCTCCTTCCACCCTAGAATTCTAGGGCTGCCAGTCTGAGCATACTGTTTCTTCCTGGGTCTCTAAAGCCATCACTTTCTGTTATGAGCATGATGGAAAGAGCCTCCCTTCCCTAGTGAGGGCTCATTCCACTGGAGCCATGGCTTCATCTGGCGCGTTTTTCAAAGGATTGGATAATAACTCTATTTTGGAGGCTGCTACTTTGTCTTCAGTTCATACTTTCAACAAAAATTACAAACAGGACAACCTTTCCAAATCCAGGGCAGGGTTCACTAGGGCCATTCTCTGCGGCTTCCTGGAAAGCTCCTCTGCCCCTACCTCCTCCTTATTCTCATGAGCTTTTGC
Source organism: Protopterus annectens (assembly GCF_019279795.1). Taxonomy (NCBI): domain Eukaryota; kingdom Metazoa; phylum Chordata; order Ceratodontiformes; family Protopteridae; genus Protopterus; species Protopterus annectens. The sequence goes on along the minus strand of NC_056725.1, from coordinate 1,874,788,482 downwards.
ACTCTCCCTGTTGTAAAAAAATACTGCAACAACAGCATAGGAGGATACACATAAGTTGTTAGATGTCCTTATCTTCTTTTTTTGCAGTGTTCTGTCCCATCCTCCATCCCCCTGCATTTGTTGTTTCTTGGATGTACCTATGCTACATTCGTATTTTTCTGGTGTTCTCCCTGGAGCATTCAGTTCTGAAAATGTTGCGTGCGTACGTCACTTTTATAGCCTACGTCCGATAGCTGACTCTGCAATGTACCACGCACCCTAGGCACTGAAAACTTTTGTAGGCTGGCCGAAGTCTGGTCGCTTGGCAGGCAATCTCCCTTAAGTAGAGAATATTGCAACAGAGGAGAGAAGGACATCTAACATTATGGTAAGATTTTACACAACTTATGCTAGCATTAAAGAGAGATGGTTGCTGTGATTATGATTTTCTAAGCCTTCAATTAGACCTGGCAGTTAGTGACCCTGTTTGTGTTCACAGACAACAAAACAGTGATGTGGCACATCACTAAGGGGAGGGTAACAACCCACTCTTAATAGTTCAAGCTGGCCATGGGAGGCATGGCAGACATCCCAGGAATTATTTCAAGGTACTTTCCATTCTTTCTGGGGGCAGTTTTGTAGCACAACAGAGATCATACCCCAACAAGTGGATGTTGTGCAGGGATTTATTTCTCAGTATGGTTAGGATGAAATGGAAAAGGTTATCTCTTTTGTGTCAGCCATAGAGACTGGGTCCTAAACAGTCTTCAGTGTTCTTGGTCCTTAAATACCTGTCAGACCTTTATAGGTAATTATTATACTGCGTCTCACTTGAAGGCACAGAGCTGTAATTTCTTTGTGCTTAACTTGACACCCCCTCCTTTTCCTCCTACCCTACCAGTAAAGGAGTTCTTCTGATGGGTCTTGCATCTTATGCCCCTATGAAGGTTGTTTCTCCACTGAGAGTCTTGAGCTGTGTGCTCAAGAATTGAGCATTGCCAAACTGTGAGCCAGTAGCTGCCTCATCCCTTGTATTCTTCACCTGGAAGACTGCCATTTTAGTGGGTGTTGCATCTGCTAGGAGGTTTACAGAAATGCAAGTTCTCAAGTCCAGAAAATCATTTCTCATTTCCAACTAGGACATGGTACCTTGTAACACCATTGTCACTTGTGTACCCAAAGTAGTAACAGGAGTCTCCTTAAATCAGGCCATTGACTTCCCTTTGTCCTCTTCAGCCCCACAGAAGAATGGGGAAACTATTTTGCCCTCCTTTGTGTATACAAGGACAGCTGAAATTTTACTTTGAAAGGACTAGAGCAGAATGAAAGTCAGGCCAGTTATTCATAGCGTTTATTATGAGTAGGAAGGGCAGACTTGTGTGCCATCTCTAAATGTCTGGCTCCCCACATCTCCTTTTTATTCTTAACTTGACAAAATCAGTCTACTGTACAAGAGCCACTCAGTGGCTTTTCTCGTTGTCTTTAGAGACAACATCCAGACCATAGAGTAAGCAACTACCTGGTCATCTGGGCATGTTTTGCAAGAATTACTACCTGGATATTGCTTCTAGAGTTTGGACAGGATTTACCATGGTTAACCTACAATGGATTTCTGCAGCAAGCATGATGTCCTATTCACTTGTTGCAGTATACTTAACCTGAAGGATCTCCCACCAGAAGGCAACCCAGTGTCGGACAGTATACAGAAGTCTTATACTGCTGTAAGGTATGTGGGACGTCACACACAGGCTGCTGTCGGCGTAAGCCATAAGTGACGTACACATGTACTATCTCAGAACTTTTGTGCTGTCAGTCAGAATACCATTCAGACCATCGGTCTGATCGTTTCAATGATTGCAACTTCAGCCTTTTCCATATAAGTGTCCCATTGGGGAAAATTTTTCTCTCTACTGTTTTGGTATGACATCCACACTACTACTTGCCCTTCTTGGAAGACAAATTTCACATAAGAGCAGTCCTCTACAGTGTCTCTCTTGTTTAGGGCCTAGCCATGGCCATAAGTCGTCCTGTAGCATTTACCATTCCTTCGTACCCAGGACCCTTAGAAGCAGGTGGTGTTCTCTTGCTATCTAGTTGAAAAACCAATGGCTTAAGCTGTTAGCCAAGTGTATGGAAGGTACTTCGGGGTCCAGCGCTGAGCCAGTGAAGCACAAGGACAAGAAACCTTGGCCCCGTGGCTTCTGCTGCACTTCCACAATCAGACGCATCTCTCGAGGTGATAGTTAACCTGTAGGCATGCCCAACTTCAGGCTCAGATTCACACGCAGAGTCCAGTTCTGAGGCCACCTTGACTTTGGCCACGAGCATGTCTTTTTAGGTAGAACAGATGTCTGGTTAGGATGTCAAGGGAGAAACTAGGCTTGAAAATATGAAGGATCCTGGGGTGGGGGGGTACCACGAACTTTAGAGAGAAGAAATCCAGTCAGACACTTTTGAATGTAAGCTTTTGTCTAGTCCTCTGACATTGCATAGGAAAGTTTTTTGTTTTTTTTTCTTTGCAGGAGAAACAAAGCATTTGTCCCCTGCCAAAGAGGGCCCCTACAGATTGGCAGACTTTTTCCCAAAGCTTGTTCAGACCTTTGTGGCACTCAAGCTGCCTTCTCAGCCTGCTGCTACACCTGATCTTAACCTTTTGAGAAAAGGATTGAGGGCATTGGCTCCTCTGATGAAGAGAAATCCTTGGATTATTTCAAACAAATTCTCTCTCCTCAGGAATATATTTTCCCTGAAAAGGAGTCCATCGGTGCTGGTTTCCCAATGGAAGAGAGATCATTTGGTGAAACTCTTCTGAAAATGGGAGAACACTTTAAGTGGGACAGCTCTCAAATTTCTGATGTCCAGTAAAGATATGGTCAACTTCTACAAGTTGATTTCCCTAACCACTCTGTAGTGCCACTATTGCATCCTGCATTTCTGGATGCCTTTCACAATGCTTCTCAAGCCCCAGACTCCCAGACCTCTTCTCCCAAGAAACCAGACCGCTTCTACAAATGTCCCTGAAGATTATAAATTCCATTTTAGGTGTCATGCTGCAGACCCAGTAGTAGTATCTGTAGCTACAGATAAACGTTGCATGATGCTTCATTATACCATCCTTCTCCAATCAGACAGTAGAACCCTTGAGGGACTGGGAAAAAAGGCCTGTACTTCACCAGTGTTGGCTTTGAGCACCTTCAGTTATTAGACACACTTGACTAAATACTCCTTAGAGCTTTTATCAAGTGCCATTGCCGATCTTCCAGATTCTGAAGGAAAAGCCTTGGTTCTCTGTCTTGGAAGCTTCAACCCAAGGCAAGACACTCCATTAAATACAGTTATGGTTTTGCAGAGGCTTGGTCAGGTCAGGTGCTTACTGGTTCATTTCTCAGAAGATTTTCTTGGCTTATGGTGCATCCCCTCCAGGATTACTTCAAATCTAAATTAGACTATTCAGCATTATTTGATCCAACAGCAGCTTCTCTGTTTAAGTCCCTACAGGAAAAAAAAAAACTGAAGAACTCTGAATTGAAACGCATCTTGATTTCTCCCGTGCCTGGGTTTCATAAGAATTTTCCTTCTAAACCTGTTTTCATCCATAGCCACACTCGGCACTCCTCAAGTAAGTCTTCCAGAGGAGGCAGGAGACAACAGAAGCCTAGGTGTTCACAGGTACCTTCACAACAAAAGCAGGCCTTTCTTGACAAAGCAAGGCATCTGTGACTACCCTGCAGAGGTCTCCCTTTCCCCTCTTTCCATTTGCCTTTCAGACATGCTCAAGGCCTGGGAAAGCATCACCCAAAACACCTTGGCTTTACATAATCAAAAAAGGATACATCATGGTTTGGCACTCCACCCCTTCCTTCATCGGCATCCCTCAACCCCCCCCCCCCTCAAGAGCAGCTTCCCCACTTCCCAAAGCTCTCTTGGGAGCTTTGCCAACAGGACTGCATTCAAAAGGGTCATCAAACTTCAAGAAGGAAAGGCTTTTATTCAGCAGTGTTATTATTGCCCAGAAGGGATATGGTCCCTGGAGACCACTCCTGGGTTTATCCCATCTCAGCACCTACTTAGAGGTTCCTTCCTTCAAAATGTTGACACTCCAAACTCTTTTTCCTCTTATCCTTCTGTGACACTGCCAGCCCAGCTGTCTGGTATTTTGTAAACAATTCTGTTTGTGAATATTGATATGATTTATATAGAGCTGTATGTTATGTACTGAGCTTCAAGAATGTAACTACAGCATACCCTGCTGGAACATAGAAGATTAACTTACAAAACTTCAAGAAAATAAGCTGAAATTAAGTGCCTTATGATTGTGCTATAAAAGTTAGTTTCAATGCAGGAAGGAGACAGGCTGTCTAAAACTAGGGTGGCTTCTGCATTGTTTTGTAAACATTCATTTGTTTTACAACTTCCAGGATCTGCAAAGATCTGAGAGAGATGTATTTCTCACAGAGGTGTTAAAATTCTGTTACTTTCTGGTTTAGCTTGGGAACTAACTTCAGGTGACAAAAAGTGATGTCCTCCAAGCTAACCCAGCAGTAATATTTGAGATTGATTTGCAAACTGTCTGAGAGGAGACTGTGTATTTTGTCTTGGGCCTAGCAACAACATCCACTCATCGTCAACTTATGCACTTGCTGCGAGTAAGATTTAGGGCATAGTGTCTCTTTTAGATATAGATAGGAATATGATAAAGATTAGATGTTCTCTGCATTTATTTGAGACTGTCCTGCAATGTTTTAAAATATTTCCTGTGATTTTGAACTCTGAGGTTGTGTTAATTGACTGAGTATTGTCTTGTTCTTTTCTTATTAAATATATTTTAACCCGTCTTTGTGGCTGATATTTATGAGACATATGTAAGCTCTTAGAGTACTTGCATATGTATTTGGTGACACTGTACAGGCCACTCCAGTAGCCTTGCTTGGTCAAAACTTACAATTTGGATTATTAGTAACATTATGCAGTAGGATTGGACTCCCTTTGTAAGGGCCTTGTAGTAGCTGATAAGAGTTGATTTGTGGGTAGTGATAACTACCTTATAGTCTGGGCAGAAGGGGACATAACTAGTAAACCTGTGGCTGCAGCCTTATCCATGTGTGTGTGTGTGTGTGTGTGTGTGTGTGTGTGTATAAATCAAATCTCAGTTTGTGTGTGTTTGTCAGCTACTTGGGGAGGGACACGAAGCACTGGTTGAACAAAGAGGGTGTTGGAGGTTTTGCTTGAACACTCAGCTGAGGTCTCAACCCTATAGGTGTGCCAGTGGGGAAGTCTTATTGGGGATCTGGAGAAAGAGGGAGAAACCAGCCCAAGACTGACTGTGATCTTTGTGTACTGTTAAGGGAAATTGTACTTACTGTGTGTACTTGTCATCCTCCCATTGTGTGCATCCCTCACTGTTGCTAATGATGAGGATTGAGGCTCCTTGTTTACTGCACCCAGTGCAGGGACATCACACCTTCCACAAGGGTACATGGCATCTCTAGATATAAAAGCTGCTTACCTTCACATCCCCAATCACCCCATGTACAGGAAATTCTTGCATTTTTCTGTGGGTTCCTGGCATTTTCAATTCTGTGGTTTGCCCTTTGGTCTTTCAACAGTTCTGAGAGTACTCACAACATGCCTGGCTCCAGTGATTGCCTATTGCAGGCTCTTTGTTATGCAGATTTTTCTGTATCTGGATGACCTGCTCTTACAGGCTTCAACTTCCCACAGTCTACTCCCCATTTTCCTGGGTTGTCGAATCCAGACAGACCTGAGAGTATCACTTACACCTCAGAAGGTGCAAGACCTTTGGTCCTACTTTCACTGCCTTCTACCCTTGACTACCATCATGGCCAGGGAATTCCTCAGGGTGCTGGAATTCATGGCTTCAACCATTCCCATGGTGCCAGTGGCAAAACTCCATGTGAGGAAATTCCAGTGTTTGAAATTCACCCTGGGGATCATGTCAGTCGCCCTGCTAGACAAGGGTCTAGAGAAGTAAATATGTGGAAAGAAATATCCAGGGAATTGTTATGGCTAGGCTTGCATAGGCCCAAGGGCCGATAGCCTAGTACCAACCTATGAACCTATAACCTCAGATCTGTTTGGACCCAACATTCTGTCCCACTAGAATACAAAGTCCCCCTCATTCCTTGTCTAAAGAGGGAACTTCTCTGGTGTATTCAGCAGATAGTCCTAAATCCAGGACTACCTTTGCACCCTCTCACCCCAGTCCTAGAACCCTACACATATGCATCAGGCATAGGCCGGGGAGTGGAATTTCTGCCCCAATACCACATGATTATTCAGTCAGTGTACATTCCCTCCAACTGGAATTTCATGGCAGACTCTGAGCAGGTCCCTGACTTGATCCCACAAATGGATGCTTCACAGGGATGTGATTCTGGACACAGTCCACCTATAGGATATTCCTCAAATAGATCTATTTGTCTCTCCTCTGAACAGACAACTTCCAAAATGTTGTGCCAGAGTCCCAGGTCCTCTAGTATGGAAAGTAGACACCTTATCCTTTTCTTGGAAGGGGATGTTTCTATATGCATTCCCTCCCTTTCCTCTAATTCTAAAGGTTGTGTTCAAGATTCCCCAGGACCATCCTGAAATCTTGATGACTCCCATTTGGCCAAGACAGCATTGGTTCTCCCCCTTCTGCATTTAGCCAAGGGCCATCACCACAAGTTACCCCACAGAGTGGACCTTCTCATGCAGAAAGAAATATCCCGGATTCATCCAAACCTGCCAACGCTACAGCTGATGCTGTGGGTGATGGGTTTCAAATTCCTTTTAGACAGCCATTTTCAGAGGACCTGCTCAGGGTTTTGCATGAGGACAGAAAACCCAGTACTAGAAAATCTTGCGTTTTCAAATGGAAAAGATTTTTACTGTGGTATCTAAGAACCAAGACTCACTAACAGTGCGAGTCTGAGTGGTTCTGTCTTGTGTGAATTGCTCTCTGTTGGCTTCGCTTATTCTTCTATCAAAGCACAAGTCGGCTGTTTCTGCTTGTATGCCTCTTGTTTCCCCCTCTAGCATCCAGATTTGAGGTGAAACAGTTCCGTAAGGGTGTCCTTCACATTAAGCCTCCCAGGTAGCCTATCCCTCCTCAGGACCTTAATTTGTTTCTAGAAAAAAAATTACCCTGGCCTTTATTGATCCCGCATCTTTAGCCTTTCCTAAACATTTTTCTTGGAAAAACTATTAGTGGCCTTAACCTCAGCTAGAAAGGTGTTGGACCTGCAAGCCCTTATGGCTGTATCCACCTTCTTGGTCGTTCACAAGGATATAGGGTATCATTGAGTACAAATCTTTATATGCCAAAAGTGGTTAATGAGTTATTCCTTAACTAGTCCATTCAGTTATCTACCTTTTTCCCTTCTCCCCAAAAACCACAGTGAGAAGGCACTACACTTCTTAGATGTACGTAAATTTTTACCTGGACAAGACTAAAACTAAGTTGTCTGTCAGGAAATCTGACCATCTGTTTGTGAACTTTCATCCCAGGGCTCTGGGTTTACCCATTTCCAAGTAGACTACTACTTGGATTTCAGACTATTTGCCTTTGTTACACTCTCCATGGAAAGAGCCTTTCTTCACTTGTGAAGGCCCATTCTACCAGAGCTATGGCTTCTTCTTAGGCTTTTTTCAAGGGCTTTGATAGCACAATTCTTGAAGCAACCACCTGGTCTTCTGTTCATACCTTTACCAGGCATTACAAACTGGATGGCATCTCCAGATCCAGAGCTAGATTTGCTAAAGCCATTTTACTTGGCTTCAGTGAGAGCTCCTCTGCTCCATCTCCTCCCTTCCTTCTTGAGGTTTGGCACTGTCCAGGTTAAGAATGCTGCAGTAAGTGAATAGACAGCTATAGAATAGTTGTGTAAAATCTTATAACCATAAATGTCATTCTCTTCACTGCTGCAGTATTCTGTACCACCCTTCATCTCCCCTGGCCTGTTTTGCTTGGATGTACTGACCATTCATATCCTTAGTCTGGCATTCCTCCTGGGACGTTCAGTTCTGAGGATGGTACATGCATACATTGCTTTCATGGTCTGTGTCCGACTGCAGCTTATATGCTGCATCCCAGATACCTTACAGTAGTAGAAGACTTTTGTATACGGGACAATTTCAGGTAACTGTCTGGTGGGAGATCCCTTAAGTTAAGAATATTGCAGCAGTGAAGAGAAGGACATCTGTGGTTATGGTAAAATTTTACTCAACTATTCCTTCTTAGGTCCAGTCATCCCCTGGTCCATAAGTGCTGGGAATCTTCCAAAGTCTTATCAGTACTGCATCACTGAATAATATGATGAACTTAGCACAGTTTTGTTAAGAACGTAATGTAATTGTAAGTGTTAGTGCTTACTGTTTCAGTAATATTTTCCACCCTACTCCCCTACATAAACTTTTTTACCCCCACCCTTAAAACAAATTCTGGCCTTTTCTTGAATGTAAAGGATCAAACAAGTTTTCACTTTCTTCTACAGAAAACACAGATAAACTGTGGAAATGGAATGAGTCTTCACAAAACTTTAAATAAAAATTGTTAGTTCATTCGTTAGTGTGGTTCATTGATTCTCGTGTCTGATGTACAGCTTCAGGTCTGGGATTTGGGTGGGGCTAGACAAGTGAGGGAGAGATGTTCCAAGATGAAGGGAAGTGCTTGAGCAAGAGGTATATGTAAAATCTTGAGAAAGTATGAGGTGGAGCTCGAATGGCGTGGAGAGAGAAGGAAAAAAAACTGAGCTTTTCTTACAGTCTGGATCTGAAGACGCAGTAAATGAAAGGTTGATAAGCAGATTTCGTCAAGAACTCTAAACGATAACTCACTGATAGGACCTTGGAGGTTAGAATCTGTGAGGTCACCTCCACACAAAGCCCAGTCACCAGTGGAGTCCCTCAGGGCTCTGTGCTTGACCCACACCTCCTTGGCATCTATTTCTTGGATGTCAAAGGCCTCAGGCTAACCAAGTTTGCAGATGATTACAAACTGGGAGCAGTCATTGAATCCCCCTCCCCCAAGACCAGTACACCTTTCAGGAATGAGTGATGGAGATAAAAGCTTGGTGCCAAAGCCATGACTTAAAACTCTGTACCAAGAAGTGCATTATAGTACTTTTCAGGTAGTCTGTCACCCAGGGGTAAGTACGTCATCAATTAAAACACCCTTAAAATTTAACTAGTCAGGGATCTGGATGTGTAGGTGGTAACCTAGCCTTTGACCAGCATGGGTCCAAGGTAGTAAGAAATTGTGTTTCTCAACTTATAAGGGCATGGAACCTAGGTCCACAGAAGTCCTCATACTACTGTACTCTGCCCTCTGCCCTCATCAGGCCCTTCATGGAATATGCCCTGTTCCTTACCAAAAGAATACAGGGAGTAAACACAATGTCCCACAATGATTGCCACAAATCCCTTTCTCTTTTACTCAGTTTCATGCAAACTTCTGAAGTGATATTTGCCTGGCATTCAAGGCATCCGTGGACCCTGTTTTGGTGAATCTTTTGCACATCTGCAAAATAAACAGCATCAGAACTAGTCGATTAAAAGACGTGTATTTTGCTTGCAACATAAGTAGGACATGTTGAAGAGAGAGCTATGTTTTTCAGAATTCCCATTCTCTGGAGTAGGCTCCCCATCCATGTGAAGCAGAGTTCCTCCCTATCTCTGAGCACAACTTGGACCAGTGGATGGGTAATAGGAAATTCACCACTGGTCTGGTTCCTTTGTATCTGATAGAGGCAGTCAGAATTGGTACCTATAAATAAAATGCAAATCAAGTCTGTGGGTCACATGTGGGTTGCATGGCTGGGCTTTTAAGGCCCCCAGTAATTGTTAGCCTCGTATACACCTGTGAACCTATAAGGGGATATCACTGCAGATGCAAGTGTGAAGAAGGTTAACAGGGAGGATACTTACAGAGGATCAATGGATTGGCATATGCAAGGTCCCAGTTGTAACAGTAGAATGTAGGAAATTTCACATTTTCACCTGGCAATGTCTCCACATGTTTTATACCTGGAATAGTATACATGAAGTGTTCTTCATAGTAAGTGCTTACTGTTGGAGATGGAAACTGGTAGGGGGGATTGGAGGTCTACCTTTTGGCAATGTTAGAGGTTAACCAATTTCAAAATGGAACTGACGGAACAATTGAAAAAATATTGGGTCATTCCTATCAGCTGCAAGCAGTACGTTTTGTTTTAAATTGGGTAGAGGACATAACTTTTGCACCTTCCCTTAAGGCCATGTCAGTTTTAAGTTTGATAGTGTCAAAGAAACCTGTTGGAGCACTTATAAAATTCCAAGTATAAGAGACTTGAAACAAAAGATGGAAGAAATTAAACGGTTGGTGATGGAAGGAGTCAAGCATAAAACTAATGGATGTTATGTGATCCTATCTCGCCTACATTCTGAATGATGGGTTCGGAGCCGATCCCTCGGCTCCGACTCGGCACGCTTATGCCAAAGAGCGAAGTCTCTTATTGGCTGAGCTTACTATATCCCAGGATGCACCACTACCAGTCCCCCAGATCTCGTTTGCCGCTTCCCTGCGAAGACGTGGTCTCGAGCTGGCTGGGCTGAGTAGTTTTTATTAACTAACTTTTCTGTCAGTTTTTTGCTGTTTTTGCTCACAAAAGCTGTTTTAACGGCTATCGCTTATTTGTGTACGTTTGGATTGTTAAATTTGTTGTGTGTGATTGGGTTGAGTTTGTTTTCGGCCACCCTCCATCCAGGGCCTTCCCGGACTGTCAACCTTTAAAACTTTACAGGGTCTCTAGTAATTCTATAGTTGTTTAGAGTTCCCTGTCCTTTTTTACAGGAAGTGTTTGCATTAAACTTTAACTGTTAGCTTTATCTTCAGTAAATCTTCAGTAGTTTACTTTCCTGTCAAAGTGACTAGAATTGTGTAACATGTCTCAAACCCCTAGGCCTTCGGGCTTTAAAAAATGTTCGAAATGCGGGTTTAAAATGTCTATCACAGACGATCATTCGCTCTGTGTATATTGTCTCGGGGCAAAGCACTTGCAGGAGTCATGCAGCGTATGTCACGCTTTTTCCTCAAGGGTCCTCCAGGAGAGGAAAAATAAATTGATTCTTAAGGGGTTAGTTAAACCTTCCTTTGAAGAAGCCTTGGCATCCTCTCCGGCTCCGGCCAAAAAGAAAAGGGCTTCGGTTCCGACCAGTCCGTCGGATCCGACTGCCAAGAAACTTAGGCAGGCCTCTCCTTCGGCTCCAAAGACTTCGGAGCCGAGGTTGGAACGGTCTGCCTCGATGCCACCAGTATCGACTCCTCTGGCTTCGGAGCCGATGGCTGGGGCATCGAGAGGCGGGTCACCTTCGTCGGCTCCGCTGCTCGGAGCCGACAAGGGTCGCCCGCTCAGACACTTCCTCCTCGGCGCCAAGTCTACCTCGCACCGATGGAATCTGCTGTGAGTATTCCCTCGGCGCCGATACTCATCGAGTCGCCTCGGAGCCGGTCCCCTAGCCCTTTGGGGCCGATGGAGAGGCCTTCTCGAACCCGTTCTGTTTCCTCTCGGTCTTCGAGAATGTCGGATTCTGATATAGACAGGGTGCTCCAAAGACTGTTCCAGTCCCCAGTCTTCCAAAAATTTGTTTCGGTTCCGACCCAGTTGGTTTCGGAGCCGATGACCTTGAACACCCCATTGCCATTCCTCCTCCGACTGCTACGACTCCGTCGGAGCAGGTGCTGTTGGAGCCGGTGGAGATCTCAGGGTCGGCTCCGACCCTTACTCCAACCCGGGCCCTCGGGTCCGAGTTTGGTACGCGGACTTCTTCAGCTGGACCCGGGGGTGATGTTTCGGGACCTATGCTTTCGGTTCCGAGCCTCCCCCTCGGTGCTGCGGGACTTCCGTCGGCTATCACGGCTCCGGAGTCCGGACTCTCCCAGGATTCTGGGGGTCCGGCTTTCAGGGCCATGAGGAGTGCCTTGGCCAAGTCCTCTTCGGCCATCTCTCCGGTTTTACCAGCACCTTCCCTGGGCGTGGAGACTGGGTCTTTGGCAGTTCCCCTGTCCGTAGCCAGCGGAGCCCCGAGGCCTGAGGTTACCCCCAGTGGGGGTTCCCCTCCTCCTGAGGGTTCTTCGGAGTTGTCTTCAGAGGAACCCCCAAGGAAGAGATCGTGCAAGAGGAAGCACGTGGACTCCCCCGAGTCTATTACATCGGACACTGATATGGATGATGCAGAGGGGTCCCCGAAGTCGTCCTCGGATGATGTCTCATTTGCAGACATCTTAGAGATCCTCAAACAACGAGGCGGCTGGATATCCAAACCCCCCTCTGCGGACGAGTCAGTGCTCCTCAAGGCCTTTGGAGCTCAGCCCTCCGCCTCCTGGGTGTCTCCGCCCTTCGACGAGCTCCTGGATTTAGTTTGTCGAAGGGCGTGGGAACATCCAGATACCGTGGAACCAGTCCCTTCTCGTCCAAATAAATTTTTGTCTGCTCCCCCCGAGAAGGAGTTCCTTACTAAAGGCGTGGCTGTAGATGCCATGGTGGTGGCATCTGCTACACAACAGGACGTGGCAGAGGCTTCAACGTCCGTCCATCCTCCTAATAAGGAGTCTAGGAGTATGGATAGGTACGGGAAGCGCACCCTGACTTCAGCGGCCTTTACCTTAAGGTCTCTGAACTATTTGGCACATTTTACCAGGCTTCAGAGGGATCTGGTCAAGGAGTTGTCAGATTCCCTCTCGGGTAACCTACCTGAGCAGCTAGCCCAGTCGGTTAGCTCTCAGTTGGCTATCCTTACGTCAGTTTCTAACTCGTCCATGAGGCTCATTTCCTATGCGGCCGAAGGGGCGGGTAGAGCGACAGGCACAGGCGTGGCTCTTCGTAGACAAGCCTGGCTCCGCTTGTGTCAGTTCATGGAGGCCTTCAAGTCTTCCTTCGCCGACGCTCCCTTTGATGGGTCCTCATTGTTTGGACCCAAGGTGAAAGACACCCTTACCCGCTGTGAGCAAGAGGGAAAAACGTTATCTGCCGTAGGTGCCCGTTATTCCACTCCCTTTCGGCCTTACCCCAAGGCTAAAGGAGGGGGAAAATGTGGTTCCGCAAATCTCGCAAGTTTTTCTCCCAACAGCAGGAAGATTCCCCGTCCAGAGGCAGAGGGCGGGGAAATTTTTCAGGGAGACGCCGTCCCAGAGGCGGCAGAGGGCCCTGCAATTCTGGAGACCGCGAGTCCTTTCGTGGCTCTTCAGCCTCCCACACGTCATGAGGGATTGCCCGGCTGCGCTGCTCCGGAGCCAGTCGGGTGTCGTTTTGCCAAGCACCTAAAAGCCTGGGAGTCAATTACTCAGGACAGATGGGTGCTTCGGATCATTGCCGGAGGTTACACCATCCCATTCACATACTCACCCCCACCGTCCAAGAGAATCCCGGACCCACCACCCAGTCAAAGGGAAATAGCAGCCGCAGAAGCTTTAAAGCTGCTAGAAAAAGGAGTCATCCAACCGGTCCCCACAGACCAGATCGGATCAGGAAATTACTCCAGGTTCTTTTTAGTGCCAAAAAAGACAGGGGACCTGAGACCAATATTGGATCTCAGCAGACTGAACCAATCCGTCACGAAATCCAAATTCGAATGGTCACGTTACAATCCATTCTCCCGTTGTTGGAGAAGGATGTTTGGATGTGCTCCATAGACCTCAAGGACGCCTATTATCATATACCGATACATCAGGCGTCCAGAAGGTATCTGCGCTTCAGCCTGGGAGTCAGTCATTACCAATTTTGTGCTCTGCCCTTTGGTCTCACCACAGCCCCCAGGGTGTTCACCAAGTGTTTGGCAGTAGTGACGGCTCACCTGAGAAGTCTTGGATTCCAAGTGTTTCCCTATCTCGACGACTGGCTCCTGACTGCCACCACCAGGCATCTACTAATGGACAACCTCAAAGCCACCATCTCCCTGGGTGTTTCCCTGGGGATTACATTCAATTGGTCAAAGTCTGTCTTGCTGCCCTCTCAACGCATAAAGTTTATAGGAGCAGAGATAGACTCAAGATTGATGCGCCTTTCTTCCTGCCGAAAGGATCCGAACTTTACAGGGCCAAGTTCAAGCTCTGATCTCGAGATCCAAAGCCCCAGCCAGGACGGTCCTACAGGTTTTAGGCTCAATGTCTGCCACGGTTCTTTTAGTTCCTCTAGCAAGATTACATATGAGGATTCTTCAGTGGCTCTTGTCAACTCAATGGTCCTTTCAGGATCTTCCCCTCAATCATCACATCATGATTACGGAAATATGCAAAAGGGACCTTCGCTGGTGGCTTCAGACATCCAACTTGGATCAGGGAAAACCCTTTGTTCTCCCCCCTCCGGTGGTTACCCTGACGACAGATGCCTCCCAGATAGGGTGGGGGGGGCATTGTCTGGGCAGGCTAGTTCAGGGCTCCTGGCTTCCGACAAGCTCTTCTCCACATCAACGTGTTGGAGATGAGGGCTGTACTTCTATCCCTACAGGCCTTACACAAGTTTCTTCCTCAGGGCATCATCGCCATCCACACAGACAACATGTCGGTGGTCTGGTATCTGAACAAACAAGGAGGGACCAGATCGTATCCCCTTTGCAGAGAGGCCATGAGAGTGTGGGAATGGGCTGTAGCTACCAACCGCTTCTTGGTAGCGACCCACATCCCAGGAAAGTCAAATGTATTGGCGGACAAATTAAGCAGGACAATTCTCTCTCCTCACGAATGGTCTCTAAACCGCACAGTAGCAGCCCAGGTTTTCAGGAGATGGGGGACGCCGTGCTGCGACCTATTTGCAACTCCACAAAACACCAAGTGCCAAAGGTTCTTCTCCTTGATTCCACATCAGGAAGTACCAGCCATGGATGCTCTAGCACAACCTTGGCCAACAGGGCTACTTTATGCCTTTCCTCCAATTCCACTCCTTCCCAAAGTTATTCAAAAAGCTTCTCAACTGAGGTCTTCAATGATTCTGATTGCCCCATACTGGCCTCGTCAGATATGGTTTCCTTACCTGAAAAAGCATGCAGTGGACGATCCGTGGACCTTAGACCTGATCCCGGACCTGCTAATCCATCAGTCGGGACATTGGCATCAGTCCCTTCAATCTTTGAAATTGACAGCTTGGCTCCTCCACTTCCAACCTTAGTTAGAAGGCACACATTAGACCCGGAAGTTGTTCACATTTTATCTTCGGCCCACAAACCCACCACTAACAAATTGTACCTCAGTAAGTGGAAGAGGTTTGCTATCTGGGCTCAACTCAAGGGCTTAGACCCTATCACTGCTCCTGTCCCAGAGGTTTTGAAATTCTTAACATCCCTGTTTAATCAGGGATCTTCTGTCTCAACTATTAAAGTCCAACTAGCGGCTATCTCTAAATTCCACGAATCCACGGATCCTCCTTTGATGAGCAGCAGACTATGCAAAACGCTCATTAAAGGTGCGACTCTGTTAGGACCACCAGTTTTTCATCCTGCACCTCCGTGGGATCTTGATTTGGTGCTTCGCATTAACATCTCCCCCTTTCGAACCGGCTGCTACATGCGAATTAAAATATCTGTCTTGGAAAACGGCATTCTTAGTGGCTATTACTTCTGCAAGAAGAGTCTCAGAGCTTCAAGCCCTGTCTATTAAACCACCGTACTTGATTTTCCACAAGGATAGAGTATCACTTAGGCCTAATCCATCCTTTGTCCCAAAGGTCTGTTCTAGTTTCTGTCTTCAACAATCTCTAGAGCTACCAGTTTTCTTTCCAAAATTCTCTAATGAAGCAGAATACACTCTCCATAAATTGGATGTTCACAGGCAATTACGCTTCTATTTAGACAGGACTCAGCAACTTCGTAAGTCAAACCAGTTGTTTGTGTCCTTCTCAGATAATAAATTGGGCCAAACCATCACAAAAGCTACTATCTCAAAATGGATCAGAGATTGTATAACTCAAGCCTATTCTTCTTCGAATAAGCAACTTACATCATCTATCAAAGCTCATTCTACCAGAGCTATGGCTACTTCTATAGCCTTTCATTCCAAGCTCGCTATATCGGAAATTTGTGCTGCGGCTACTTGGTCCAACCCGCACACTTTCATTTCCCACTACAAATTGGATGTGGCATCTAAAGGACGAGCATCATTTGGTTCCACGGTACTCAGGAGTGTTTTCCAGTGAGCCACCCAGGATTCAGGTGCTAGGGACGCTGTCCCATCATTCAGAATGTAGGCGAGATAGGATCACATAACATCTTTTAGTTATGTACTCACCATAACTTCAGATGTTTGGGATCCATTTCGCCTACATTCCTGATACCCACCCTCCTTCCCCCTGCCTTGCAGATCAGAAGAGATTGAACGGTTTTGAGTTCAACTGTTTTTTATCTTGTTTCATCTGATGATGTTATATAAGCAGGGTATGTGTGTGTGCATGTATGCGGACAAACTAGATCTGGGGGACTGGTAGTGGTGCATCCTGGGATATAGTAAGCTCAGCCAATAAGAGACTTCGCTCTTTGGCATAAGCGTGCCGAGTCGGAGCCGAGGGATCGGCTCCGAACCCATCATTCAGAATGTAGGCGAGATGGATCCCAAACATCTGAAGTTATGGTGAGTACATAACTAAAAGTTTTCACAGTGCTAAATGGTCATTGTGGGATGGAGCCCAGCTGTTGATGACTGGAGGTTTGAGGGACCCGACTTGACAAATCAACAGTTGTAAGGGTTTGTTAATGTGTTAACTGGTTAATGTTGAGTGTAATTGTAACCCTGGATCTGTTCATTTCCTTATGTAACAAATTAATAAGCACTAGACTGTTTAAAAAAAAAAAAAAAATACAAAATATGGGACCTTCAGGGATTCAAAACAGTATTGTTTAAAGGGTCTGCACTTTTACTTGTTTTTGTTTCTTTGATTTGACATGTTTATGGAAGATGAAACTGAATACATTTTTTTTCGAAAAAAGTGCACCATCAAGAAATATAAACTTGTACAAAAGGCACCATGTAGCTGCTTCAAGAATGGTCTAGGCGGTGATTCCTCTAAGAAAGGCTGTAGTGGCACTTTATAGCTCTAGTGGAAAATAGTATAATCTGGGGATTGTTTTCTATGATGCTGGCAACAAAAGGCAATGAAACATGTTAACCAGCCGGATATGGTTTGCTTGTTTTAGCAGGCAACCAGGATTGATGTTTTGGAAGACCCCTCTGTGTTCCTAGGTCACTAAGGTGGTCTTGTACCTCCAAGGCCAGGGCAAAGCAGTTGTCACAAAAATTGAAGTCCACCACTGTCACCCCATCTCAGGAACTCATGAGTTTGCCCCAGTATTGCCTGGTTTTGTTGAAGAGCCTGCAGCCTCCTGAGCAATCATCACCATTTGTGTGTGTGTGTGTGTGTGTGTGTGTGTGTGTGTGTGTGTGTGTGTGTGTGTGTGTGTGTGTGTGTGTATGTGGGGGAGAAAGAAACACAC
Organism: Protopterus annectens; assembly: GCF_019279795.1. Taxonomy (NCBI): domain Eukaryota; kingdom Metazoa; phylum Chordata; order Ceratodontiformes; family Protopteridae; genus Protopterus; species Protopterus annectens. The sequence continues at coordinate 1,874,771,049 of NC_056725.1, read as the reverse complement.
TTCCACTAGGACCCACATTTAGAGCAGCCCTTCATAAAGTGAGGGATTAATCCAAATGTGAGGCTTAGGAATTACGTCTGGTAAAGATAGGAAATGGAGAGCTTCTAAAAAAATACCTTTGCATATGTATCTTTTGAGACAGATTCCCAACCCCCTGCTCCCAGGAAGACAAGTTAGTGATTCTTTCAAATACCTTTTTATTAAAACCTTTTTTGTAGCTCCAGCAGTTATGTCCATGGATTGTCAAAGGGAAATACTCTGGCTGTAGCCAGGAGTACATTTCCATTTATAGAATAAGATTCTTGATGTACTTCACAGAATCTGTGCCCTTAGTTGCCAAATTTATATGCTGAAGTGCTAAAGGACTCTCCTAACTTGCGTAAAAGGCGGGGGTGGGGGGGGGTGAGGGCAAAAGGATAAGGAATTGAAAGCAAAAGTGCTAGACTTCAGCAACTTTAGTTCTCTGGTGGCTAAGCATGCCATTAAATGTGGCTGTGATTCAGCAGGTGCCAATCTGGCTGCAAAGACACAGTCCCAGCCAATGCCTTGTTAAGCTGGAGTTCTTTATGCCACTTAAGATGAGAAACTTCCCTTCAGCCACCCTGCTAAGAAGGTTTTATGAGGCTAGAGGAAAAAAGACTGATATGTTTTTCATTCTGCAGCTCCTTGATTATGCAGAAACTACCACACAGAGAGCTAGCCTGCACCCAAGTCAAGGGAGACCAAAGGTAAGAAAAACAATAAAAATAAATGGAAAACAGACCATTAAAGGACAACCAGAGGTCCTCAAGACCATTGTTTGAAAGAGGGTGGAGGCTTGATTCATCCAAGCTTTTCCTTAATTCATTTCACTTCCCAAATCCCACCCTTAATTGCCATCCTTCTGTCTCACTTACATTACACTTCAAGTTGGTCTCCCTTTCCACATCAAAATGTACAGGGTCACTTAGGCCTTTTCGTGAAGTAGTCACTCTGGAGAATTGGATAGTTCAGATCCCAGTCTAGGGCCACACCATGTATTTTCTAAGAAATCAGAATTCTTGGGTAACCTTCCACCCCCAAAGGTCCAACGAAATTTGGTCTACACCCTACCACATTATCTTTTGCTATAGGGAAACATACAGAGAATGAGTATCCAGTAGAAAAGGGCACAAATTTCAACTTGTGTAGTCCTAGTTCCAAGAAAGGAAGGAGGGCTGTCTTAGAGCTGCCAAGATTAAACAAATTTCCAAAAGTCCTAAAATTCAAGATGTTAATATTCCAAAGCCTTCTTACTCGTCTTCTTCCCACAACCTTACGCAGTTGTCTTGGAAGTAAAATATACATGCCTTCACATGTTCAAGAAGCATCTTTTGAAAAAATAAAAAGGATTTGCAGTTTACACCGTCTTTCTTCAAGTCCCTGGGCTTCTCACAGACTACTAAAAACCCTTCTAGTGCCACAAGGTAAGTTTTGTTTCTAGGAGCACATCTGGAAAGGGAGCAACTAAAGGCTTCTCTCACTCCTATATGAGTTTCTTTCTGCCCAAGTACTTCTAGACAGTAATACAGTATAGTCATGTTTCAAGGGGATTTGAGAATGTTGAGATGCTAGTTTTCTCATTGCAAAAGTATTTAGAACAGCACAAAGAGCATTAGTGGCCTACGTCTATTATGCCATCCTTTGGTCTGTTGGTCAGTCTCTCACATAAAAGGAATGGAAAAAGCGTAGAGACAAGTGCTAGACAACTGGGCGGTATACTTATTTTTCAACAGCCACCCCAGGCTCAAGAACTGAAGAAGTTGAGGTACTATTGCACCTTACTCAGATGACTTCACATGCTGCTAAGACCTTTTTGGAAACTGCCATATCTAGTACACTTTCGATGTCCATTCGACTGGTGTACATGCAGGTGTTAGATGGATCCCAGAGCTGGCTTCTGATGCTCATTAACCTGCCTGTCTTAAATTCTCAGAACAAGAGAGAATGAGCACTTCACTCATTGGACCTAAATAGTACATTTTACTTGGATAAGCCTGAATACCCCCAGATGAGTTGATCAGCTATTTTTGCCTTTTGAAAAAGCAAGGAAGGGAGAGATGAACCATCTTTAAAGCATCTTTAATGAATTGGCAAAAGTGGAATCAAAGCCGAAGTCCGACTCAGAACCAGTGGAAATGGCACAGGATAGACCACAACCACAGCTCCAATAAACCCCTTTATTCCAGCTCACAGCAGAGGGTAAAAAACATAAAAAAAACACATTAACGCCAACACGGTTGATACGTTTTTGTCCTGAGACCTCATCAGATGCGAACAAAAAAAAATTACAACCCCATTACATTTATGATCATTGAAATTCCACCATTGAGAAGAGAACTGATTAAAATCCAATTAATAAAATACACTCTTATTAACCCTTACATACACAAATTCACATTTATAAAAACATTTTTATAAAGCACCTTTATAAAAAAAATATATTTGTAAAAACATTTGTTGACGACAAACCCCGGTAAAAAGATTGAATTATGGCTAAATAAAAATAGCCCATCTAGGGACAAACCAAGTTCACGAAACACACACACTAATTTGTCTACCCCAGCCTCTACAGTTTATATGTACCAAAAATATGGGAAGTGCATACTCACCTGTACGTAGGTGAAGTATGATTTTATTTTGTATTGGAAGAGATAGCTAGATGCTTGAGGGGGACCCTGGGAGACTCTGATAGAGCATAGAGAAGTTTACTGGCAAATACTGCTGGAAGCTAATAAGCCCCTCTGTTCTCAATGATATTTCCCTGGCACCAGTCTTGAAATTGAGAGCTGCAAGACTGTAGAGGCTGGGGTGGACAAATTATTACATATGTGTTTTGTGAACTTTGTCCCTAGGTATTTATAAGCCGTGATTCAATTTTTTACTGGGGTTTGTTGTCAACAAATGTGTTTTTTACAAATGTATTTTTTATAAAAGTGTTTTTGTATAAAAATGTTCTTTAAATGTGAATTTGTGTATTTAAAGTTTTATATCATGCTATGTTACACTCATGACTAGGGTAATGAGTGTTTTTTATTTTATTAATTGGATTGTAATCAGTTTTCTTCTCTCAATGGTGGAATTTCAGTGAAGGGCATATAAATGTAATGGGTTGTAATTGTTTTTTGTTTGCATCTGATGCAGTCTCTGGATGAAAACATAACCGTGTTGACGTTAATGTAATGTCCTATTCCAGTGTTGCAGTATTCTACATGTGGGTGTGCCCTTCTTCCTTCTAGTTAGTCCGGCCAGGATTCAAAAGATTTTCAGTCGCTCTATGTGTGTCGGACATCTGATGTGGCAGCAGGAACATCCACCATAAATATGACTTCTACAAGCACCAGCCCTCAGAACTTTTCAGCCGCCAGTCATACGCCAGGTGTTCCTGCTTCTCACGGACGTCTGATCAAGAAAAATTCAGTTAAGTACACCATTGAGGATCCTTTCAGTCCTTCTGTTTTTTCATATAGTCTGTTCATGTCATCCGGAAAGGACAAGTGTAAGTCTGGCTGGCAGATTCCCCACAGAGACACCCACGATCAGTGTCTATTTTGTTTAGGTAAGGGAACACGACCACGAGAACTGCACTGTTTGTCAGTCTTTCATCCTTAAGACCTTATGTCGCTTTCTTCAGGCCTTACATCTGTACCTAGAAAACCAACGACTAAAACAAATAGCATTAGGGATGGAGGCTGCATCCGACGCCCCGTCTGAACCGCCAAAAAAGATGGCAGAGACCTTGCAGCGTATTCCTTCAGCTGCGCTTCTACCGACCGTTCCTCAGTCTGACATTGGATTGACTGAGGATTCCACTTCCACCAGTGAGGGTAAAGTGGGTACCTTGGAATAAGCTGCACAATCTAGAGCAGAAGGCACATCTTTAGAGGCTTTACCAGCCTCTACCTTAGACTCAGTGGGGTGGGGACCAGTGCTTTCTCTGGGTACGTCGGATTTTGCAGCCACCATCCCTACACCTGACCCAAGGCCTTTGCCCAGCCAAATGCCAGCTAGGCCTCAAGAAAAAAAAAAATACATTTATTTTCATGCTTTTGAAAGCAGGCCTTCAGCCAGAATTTATTTAATGCCTTCATGGCCCTTAGGCCTACTAATACAGGGACCCCTACCACTGCTCCTCCCATCCCAAGTCCTAGACCTGTAATTTCTGTAAGGAGGGTAGAACATTTGGAGGTGGAGGAACTGTCTGATTCTTCAGAGGATTCCCTCTCCTACTCCTCTGAGACCCCCCCCCCGGGATATGGATTTCCAGAAGAAGCAGCCCCCTATTGAGCCTGACTCCCCAATGGAAGATCTAACCTTTGGGGAGACCATCAACATGATGAAAGACCGCACTAAGTGAGAAGCCTCAGATATAACAAAAGTACCAATGAGGTTTTATGACCTTAAACAGATGGACCCCCCCCCCCCCCCCAGTCCTTCTGCTATTCCTCTTTCAGCCAGCCTTCTTGGATGCCTTTGCCTGTGCTTCCATCCAGCCTGACTCCCAACCTCCAGCCCCTCGGAGAGCAGATAGACTCTACAAAGTCCCTGAGACAAAGACATTTCTGATTAAATGCCCTCTGGCTGACCCAGCCACCATCTCCATTTCTACTGATAGGGCTTCCAAGCTGCTCCCTACCACTACCATTCTTCCAGCTGACAAAACAGCAAGACAGTGGAAAGGTTGGGCAAGAAAATACACTTCTGCCACCCTGTCATTCAGGGCCACTACCTACCAAATTCACACAACTAAGTATTCCTTAGCACTACTGGACAAGGCCACTAAGGAATTAGCTGACATCCCAGATTGTGCAGCCAAATTCTCCTTGACCTCCCTGCCAGCTCTCACCTCTCGGGTGAATAGGCACTCCTTAAGATGCAGCTATGATGCAGCTGACACCTCAGCCAGGTCATCGGCTTCTGTATTAAAAAGATGTTCTTGGCCACACCTTCAGCCGCTCCCCGCCGACTTCAGGGCCAAACTTAATGATGCTCCTTTGGATCACTCTGCCCTGTTCGGTGGAAAAGTGGCTGACCTCTTTAAGTCCCTGCAACAAAAAGGCAAGGAATTGCAGGAGCTCAAACACCTGATCTGAAGTAGGAGATTCATTTGTCTGCAACCTGTGGGTTATGGATCCGACATCGGATCCGAACCGGCATGGTTTACCAGCTATGGATCCAAGCTCTCAGCTCCTTCCCTCACCCATAATGCCCTGCTCTCCCTACATGACCTCAGATCTTGTTTGCCGCGCTGGTGACCAGATTTGTGTTCCTAAGCTCTTCAGCTAAGTGCTCTTTTTCTAGTATTTAGAGTGTTAAAAATTGTATTTTTGTGTGAAAGTTTAGGTTTCCCTATTACTTAATTATACTTTCTAGTGTTTTAAATTTAATTTTACTTTTCCTTCCCCTCGCTGGTAGCGTAGTGTGTGTTTGGGCCTGTTGAGTGCTTTAGTTACTTTGCTTTTACCCTTAGTTTAAGTAACTTTTTTGTGTTTTGGGATGTCTGAACAACCCAAGGCTGTGTTCTCTAAGTGCTCCGAGTGTGGCCATAAGCTTTCCCCAGCTGATGGCCACACTCTGTGCGTTAGATGCCTTGGGGATGAACACCTCACTTCTGGATGTTCCATTTGTGCAGGGTTCAACCCCAGGGCATTGAAGGAGCGGAGGTCCAAGCTTGTCTTGGCGGGTGTTTTGCCACCGGACTCGGCTCCGGCCTCCGCTCCTTCGGGGATAACCGTTTCTACGGTTGTCTCCTCTCCGGCTCCCCCTCCTCCTCCTGGGACTCAACCTCCCTGTAGTGGTTCGGAGGAGAGGGAAGCTAGAAAGAAGGACCGGAGGGAGAAGCACCATAAGCGGCGGGCCGAGACCTCTGTTTCAGCCCCACCAGCCAAGCGGGCTTCTCCTCCGGCCTCCTTGTCTGCTGGTTCTCCCCCTCCTCTGCTCCGGTCACCTGTGTGTTTTTCACCGGGACCTGAGGAGGAGGAGACCCGATCTCCGTCGAGGCTATCCAGGAGGCACTCCAGGCCTACCTCGGTAGCCTCGTCGAGATCGACCTATAGCCTGTCAGACGCTGATCTGGATCGGATGATGAGAAGGTTCATCCAGGCCCAGATGCAGATGGGAGTGCTCTTGCCTCCCCCCCCCCCCCCTCTGGGGGGGAGCTCGACCCCTTTCTTTAAGCCAGTTGCTCCTTCTCCGACCCACTACCTGGGTTCAGAGCAGTTGGAGCCGAGCAGCTTCGGAGCCGGGGGTGGGTCGGCGCCGATAGTACTTGGTACTTCGGATCCGACCCTGCCCTCGAGTGCTTCGGATCCGACCTCTCGGAGCCTGGATCCGAGCTTCGGATCCGGGGGGGATCAGTGCTCCTTCGGCGCAGTCTGTGTCGGAGCGCACTGTCCCTTCGGATCCGAGCCGCGCCGCTCGATTCACTCCTCGGATCCAAGCGGGAGCCGATTGTCGGATCCTTTGGTCGAGGTCGGCTCCCCTTCGGCTTTTGATGTAGTGGAGAGGGCCCTGTTGAGGGTCTCCGAACCCTCGGCACTTGCTTCGGCTCCGTCCCGCGCTCCATCTGCACTGGGTCAGGCTTCCACCATCCGGCACTTGGGACAGCCCGCTCCTTTGCCCCAAGCTGTTCCCCTGGAACAGGTCACTGTTTGCGAGGAGTCCTCTGACAGCCCCCGGAGGATATTCCCCGCAAACATACGTGCAAAAGGAGGCACATTGACTCCCCCGAGTCTCTCACAGAAGACACGGACTTGGAGGAAGGGGAAGGCTCCCCAAGATCACCCCCCGAGGATGTCTCATTTGGAGACATCATGGAAATGCTCCGCATAAGGGGGGGGGGGGTTTGCCCCCAAGTCTTCCTCGGACGAGTCCGTGTTCTTGGAGGCATTTGAAGCGGGCCCGTCTACCTCTTGGGTGTCCCCTCCTGCCGACCCCCTGGTGGACCTCATTACCACCAGGGTGTGGAAGGAACCGGACACCGTGGAGCCAATCCCAAAAAGGCCCGACCGTATCCTCAGTCCCCCGGCGGCTGACCGTGCCCATTGGAGTAAGGGGCCTCCGGTAGATGCCATGTTGACGGCGGCCACCAAGAGGGAACTTGCTCAGGAGAGTCCCTCAGTCCATCCCCCAAGCAAGGAGTCTCGGATGATGGACCGCTTGGGGAAGTGGATGTTTAGTTCAGCGACCTTCTCTGTGAGGGCACTGAACTACCTGGCACATGTGATTAGGATGCAGCGCGATCTTATAAAAGAATACGCTGCATCCCCCCCAGAGTCCATGTCGGAGGAGGACAAAGTGCTGCACTCCACCCGCATGGCCACTCAGGTCCGTCACTAATACTTCTATGCGGTTACTGTCCCATGCTACGGAAGGTGCCGCTAGAGCCGCAGGGGCAGGCCTAGTTACTAGACGTCAGGCCTGGCTCCGTCAATGCGATTTCTCGGAGCCCTTCAAGGCGTCATTTGCGAACGCCCCTTTCGATGGTTCTGCCCTCTTTGGCAAAACTGTTCGCGACACTTTGACCCAGAGCGAGAAGGACGGGAAGACGCTGTCTGCCATCGGAATCCGCTTCTCTGCACCCCAGAGGCCCTATTCTAGGAACCAAAAGGGTCAGAAGAAGATGTGGTTCCGGAAGTCGCAGCAATCCCAGCCTGCTCCGGACAACCAGTCCTTCCGTGGCAGAGGAGGACAGGGAGGACGCCGCCCTAGGGGCAGAGGGGCTCCCAGGAACTTCGGGTCCAGAGAACCCTTCTCTGAACGGCCCGCACAGCAGCCCTGAGGGGTTGTATGGCTGCTCCACTCTGGAGGCAGTCGGGGGACGTTTTTCGGAGCACCTAGCGGCATGGGAGTCCATAACATCAGACCGCTGGGTTCTCCAGATCATATCCAGAGGATACCGTATCCCCTTTCTTCACTTGCCAAAATTGAAGTCCCTCCCCGACGTTCCACCCGGTCAGTGGGAGGCCGCTTTGGCAGAAATTGGCCATCTGCTAAAGAAAAGAGCCATCCAGCCCGTCCCCCCAGACCAGATCGGATTAGGGTTCTACTCCAGGTTCTTTTTAGTGCCAAAAAAGACGGGGGAATCTAAGACCAATTTTAGACCTTTTTCTTTTGAACCTGGCTGTTCCCAAGGAGAAATTCCGAATGGTTACATTGCAGTCTATTCTCCCACTTCTGGGAGAAAACCACTGGATGTGCTCCATAGACCTCAAGGATGCGTACTACCACATTCTAATGGACAGGCGCTCCAGGAGGTTTCTCCGCTTCCGGCTGGGAGCCAGTCACTACCAATTCCGGGTCCTTCCCTTTGGTCTCACCACAGCCCCCAGGGTGTTCACCAAAGTATTAGCGGCCCACCTGAGGCTTCAGGGGGTGCAGGTCTTTCCTTACCTGGACGACTGGCTTCTCACCGCCCCAACAAGGCATCTACTTCTCTTGGCGCGAGACTCCTTTCTCCATCTTGCTCCACGCCTGGGCATCACGATAAACACAAAAAAATCCAACCTAGCACCCACTCAGCTCATAGATTTTATAGGTGCCAGGTTAGACACGAGGAGATTGAGAGCCTTCCTCACAGCGGACAGAGTGCAAAGCCTACAGCTCCAGGTGCGGGCCATTCTCCACTCAAACTCGGTTCCGGCGGAGTTGGTCCTGAGGGCCCTAGGGTCCATGGCGGCAGCGATTGCGCTTCTTCCTCTCGCCAGGTTCAATATGCGTATCCTTCAATAGACACTCATGGTTCAGTGGTCGTATCTTGCTCTTCCTATGCATCATCCCATTGCGATCAGCAAAGCGTGCAGGCGGTCCCAGCTGTGGTGGCTACACTCTCCAGATCTCCACGGAGGCCGCCCCTTTTGTGCCTCTTCCCCTCTCGCCACGGTGACCACGGACGCCTCCTGCCTCGGGTGGGGGGGGGGGGGGATTTTGCAGGCCGGACGGTCCAAGGCACGTGGGACGATTCAGAGATCTTGCTGCATATCAATGTTCTAGAGATGAGAGCAGTGCTCTTAGCGTTGCTAGAACTTCAGGCCTTTCTTCCCTTGGGAACAATTGCGATTCAATCGGACAACATGTCTGTTGTCTGGTATATCAACAAACAGGGAGGAACCAGGTCTTACCCCCTTTGTCGAGAAGCCATGAGAGTGTGGGAATGGGCAATCTCCACCAACCGCTTTCTCATAGCAACGCATATTCCGGGTCGGTCCAACATCCTGGCGGACAAACTCAGTCGCACCATCCTCACCCCCTACGAGTGGTCTCTCAATACTCAGGTAGCGGAACGCATCTTCGCACAGTGGGGAACTCCTTGTTGCGATCTTTTTGCGTCTCCCTCAAACACCAAATGCTACAGTTTTTTCGCCCTGATACCTCCTCCCGGAGGTTCCCCAAGAGACGCTCTGGTGCATGCTTGGCCACCCGGTCTTCTTTATGCTTATCCCCCCTTGCCTCTGATGCTCCAAGTTCTTCAGAAAGCCTCTCGGTTGAGGTGCAGAATCATGCTCATTGCTCCTTTTTGGCCTCGACAGATCTGGTTCCCCTTCCTAAGGTCTCACTCAGTGAATCCTCCTTGGATTCTAGATCCCATTCCGGATCTGATTTCTCATCCATCCCACTTACCTCCTCTGAACCTGGACAACCTCAAGCTGACCGCTTGGCTGCTCCAGTTCCACTCCTGATCAGGACTCCCGGTATTTCGTCCCCTGTTAAGGCCATCCTGGTGGCAGCTCATAAGCCATCCACTAGGAAAGTCTACCGTAGCAAGTGGAAACGGTTCTCTTTGTGGGCGGAACGCCAAGGCCTGAACCCCTTCACAGTTCCTCTCCCTTTGGTGCTTGACTTCTTAACCACTCTTTTTAATGATGGTGCCAGCAGTTCCACAGTCAAAGTACAACTTGCATAAATTTCTCATTATCACATTGGTCATGACTCCAGTCCACTGATGTCTGCCAAATTGTGTAAGATTTTCCTTAAAGGTACTTTTCTTCTCAGGCCCCCTATAAAGCAAGCGGTTCCTCCTTGGGACCTTTCCTTAGTTCTTCAGGCCTTGACCCCCCCCCCCTTCGAACCGGCGGCTACGGTAGATCTGAAATTCTTATCTTTCAAGACCGCCTTCATAGTAGCCATTACTTCGGCCAAGAGAGTCTCAGAGCTTCAAGCATTATCAGCTAAACCTCCGTACTTGGTCTTTCATCCGGACCGTGTTTTCCTCAGGACCAACCCGTCCTTTCTTCCTAAGGTAGCTTCTGAAGCAAACATTAATCAATCCATTAACCTCCCTGTTTTCTTCCCTAAATATCAAAACAAGGGTGAGTACAAGCTTCACACCTTAGACGTTCACAGGCAACTTAGATTTTATCTAAACAGGACTGCTGGTCATAGGCAATTCGACCAGTTGTTCATTTCCTTTGCTAAATTTAATTTGGGCAAGCCAATTTCCAAAGTCTCATTATCTCGCTGGATTTCACAATGTATCTTACTAGCTTATCAAGCTTCAGGAAGGCCCGCACCGGAGGGTGTACATGCCCATTCAACCCGGTCAGTCTCTACCTCGGCAGCCTTTAAGGCTAGGATTCCTCTAGATGATATTTGTGCAGCAGCCACGTGGGCTTCATCTCATACCTTTATTTCCCACTACAAGTTGGATCTTACATCTAGGGGTAGAGCATCCTTTGGCTCCGCGGTGCTCCGGAATATCCTTCCATGATGGCCGCCCAAGATTCAGGTAGCTGGGGACTCTGTCCCACAGGTTGCAGACAAATGAATCTCCTACTTCAGATTTAGAAGTTATGTACTCACCATAACGTTCCATCTGAGTAGGTGTATTCATTTGTCTGCAACCATCCCGCCCTCCTATCCCCCATGGCCTTTCAGTTTCCTGCATATGTTGTTACCCTTTTCAGGGTGTTTATGCTGTTGGCAAACTCGATCTGAGGTCATGTAGGGAAAGCAGGGCATTATGGGTGAGGAGAGGAGCTGAAAGCTTGGATCCATAGCTGGTAAACCATGCCGGTTCGGATCCGATGTCGGATCCATAACCCACAGGTTGCAGACAAATGAATACACCTACTCAGATGGAACGTTATGGTGAGTACATAACTTCTAATTAGTCTCGCCCATCCCGACATTCCACAGGAACTACTAGGCCAAGACCGAGTTCATCAGAAAAACCTGTAGGCCTTTGGCTCCACCCAGTCCAGGAGACCCCATAGAAGACAGCCCCCTCTGGCTAGAGCTTCTCCTTCCTCTAGTTAAAGTCCTCCCTTTCCAGATAGGGTAGGTAGTGTCTGCCTGCCAATCTCTCTTCCCATCCCTCCCCCTGTCTGCCCGTCTCTCTCGCTGTCTCTTTGCGTGGTCTCTCATCACCTCAGACAAATGGGTTCTGTCCATCATACAGAATGGTTACTTCATGACATGTATCACCCCCCCCAAACAAGGCTGGGCATGCCTTAGCCTCCCAGTCAGCTACACCTCCTAAGACAAGGTACTGCAAACCTTACTAATACAAGGCACTGTAGAAACGGTGCCTACAGAATCAAAAAGAAAAGGATTCAATTCCAGAATTTTTTTGGTACCCAGAAAAGACGGACCATGGAGACTTATCCTAGACCTCTCTTGTCTCAACCCCTTCCTAAAGGTTCTCCTACCTTCAGGATGCTCACTCTTCCTACCCTCTTCCCCCTCCTCCTACCCCAAGGATTTATGGCAACCCTAGACATAAAGGATGCCTACCTCCACATACCAGTAAAGCCCACCTTCAGGAAATATCTCAGATTTCTGGCAGGCAAATCACATTTTCAGTTTTGTTCCTTGCCCTTTGGGCTTTCCAATGCTCCCAGGGTATTCACAAAATGTCTGGCTCCAGTCATCGCTTACTGCAGGGCAAAGGCCATCCAAGTATTCCCCTACCTAGGCAACCCTCTGATTCAGGCACCCAATCAAAAGGCTCCTCGTTACACCCAGGCCCTTCTGCTCCTCCTGCAGTCTCTGGGTTTCCTTATAAACTTACCAAAATCTCACTTGGAGCCCGCACAGGGCATTGTCTTCCTGAGTTGCAAAATCCAGACAGACCTAATGAAGGCCTTCCTACCACCAGAGAAGGTGGTGTCCTTGACACACCACCTACTGGAAGCCCTTCAAGCTTCAGAATTGACAGCAAGGCAATTTCTGTGACTTCTGAGTTGCATGTCAGCCACCATACCCATGTTGCCCTTAGCGAGACTGCACATGAAGAAACTACAGTGGTATCTTCGATCAGTGTGGACTCAACACTCCCAACCCCTAGAGTTCAGGGTTCCACTCCTTCCCTGCTTGAAGCAGGAATTGTGATGGTGGGTGTATCAGGTGACCAAGAACCCAGGCCTCCCTTTTTAAGTACCCACACCTTCCCAGACTATGCATACAGATGCCTCAGATATGGGATGGGGAGCAACCCTAGGCCTAATAAAAGTGCAAGGTTTGTGGACAGACTGAGACAGACTAGAACACATAAACGTCAAAGAAATTAGATCAGTCCTCCTTGCTTTACAGGCCTTCCTACCCTGTCTAGAGAAAGGCCCTTTCAAGATATTCACGGACAGCGCCACAGTCCTGTGGTATCTGAACAAACAGAGGGACAAAATCTTACCTCCTGCGCAGACTAGCTGTGCAGGTGTGGGGTATGGCCACCTCACAGGGAATTACCCTACAGGCAGCCTCCATACCCTCCCCTGCACAACTCCCAGGCAGATTACCTAAGCAGGACCATCTCAAACAACCATAAATGGATGCTTCAAAGAGATGTTTTGAATCTGGTCCACAGGTGGGGTATGCCTCAGATAGACCTGTTCACCTCCTCTATAAACAGGCAACTCCCTGGTTACTGCACCAGGACACCAGAAATTTCTGTATGCATTCCCCTCGTTTCCATTGATTCAGAGGGTACTGCTGAAAATTCTGCAGGGCTCACCAAAACTCTTGCCAAGACAGTGCTAGTTCCCCCTCCTCCTTTATTTGTCCAAGGACAATCACCTCAAGTAACCCCCCCCCTCAGTGGACTTGCTCACACAGCACAAGGGGACTCAGATTAACCCACAGTGGCAGTCCCTGCAACTCACCCTGTGGTGGATAGGAGTCTGATCCCTTCAGACACCACGAGGACGTGCTAAGTGTCCTGCAGGAGGCCAGGAAATCCAACACAAGAAAATCCTATCTTTCGAAGTGGAAAAGGTTTTCTATTTGATGTCGCAAAAGACAGTTGGACCTGCTGGAAAACGACATTCCTTTAATCCTGTCTTACATGTGTGAACTAATGCAGACAGGACTGGCTTACTCATCTGTAAAAGCACATTTGTCTGCAATTTCTGCCTGTTTACCTATGGACCCTCCCCTTGCATCCAGACTTCCAGCTAAACTTTTTCTCAAAGGGGTACTGCACTTGAGACCACCCAGGAACTGCCCCCCCCCCCCCCCCCGGTACCTTAACTCTGTATCAGAGAAATTCACTTTAACCTGCTTTGAGCCAGCAGACGAGGCTGCTATAAAATTTTGCACATGGACAACTGTTTTGTTGGTAGCTCTGATCTCAGCCAGAAGGGTTTCGGAGCTGCAAGCTCTTACGGCTACACACCACCCTTCTTAGTCTTTCACTTTGACAGGGTGACTCTCGGGGACCAATCCATTCACACCCAAAGTAGTGAATGACCTATCCTTGAATGAGGCCATTCACCTGCCTACCTTTTTACCCTACCCGCAGGGGGATAGTGAGAGAGTACTTCATTCCCTAGATGTCCACAGGCAACTTAGGATGTTTTTCGTGTTTCATTGTTGCAGTCATCACACTTGGGTTATCTGCCTGCAGGGTAGCCCTCAGTTGGCCCGAATACCAGAGTCTTGTGATTTCTGTGTCTGATGCTGTTGCCTCTTCCTTGACGCAAGGTCGTCAGGGGTATAAAACATGCAGCTGATGCCATTACATCAACTTTTCTTGCCGAGAAGAGCCCAAAGCAAGAAGCATTTTGCAAGCGCCAGTTGGCCGCTACCTGAAATTTTCATTATTCGAGTTTCAAATCTGAAGTCTTCTAAAGCCAAGTACCTAGTTGGAGATCCTTTTTTCTTGCTCTAACCGATGTCAGAAAAAGTTGACAATTGTTTTCCCTATGGAAAGCAAATCCCTCACAGAGATTTTCATTCTTAATGCGTCACCTGTTCAGGCCCAGACCACAGCGTTTCTCGCTGTAGGTTTTGTGCCCTGTTCAATGCCCGAACTATTCATCATCTGGCTGCTGTCTTCGTTGCTAAATTCTTTCGCTCTCGTTGTCCACATTACAAAATGGCTTTGATAAGCCATCCAACTACTGATCTTCCAAAAATAACTATAGGATAAAGATGGAGACAGACTGCATAGGTCCAAAATTGCCGATGACGCTTCCATTAAGCTAGTCGCCAGTTCGCCGGTACTCAGTGAGAGGCCCTTGATATCCACTTGTAAAGATTCACAGGCATCTACTGAGATGCATTTGGAGTCCGGTATGCTGCGAGACGCTTCTTAGAATATGGAACCTGCAGATGTCTACCTTGGATGGGTCCGGAGCCGCTGTGCAGGCACCGGCTACTGAGGGTGTATTCAGACCTTCTGATGTTCGTATTAAACTGACTACTTCGTTTCTGACTAAAACTACCGAATTTCTTAAGCCCAGAGTTTGCACTACGCCTAGGAAACAGACGACCAAATCACATTCTCAAGCTCCCATACTGCAGAAACAAATGCTTAGAATGGCTGAAGACTTTATTACTTTAATCTGGGGAAGCCAGCCTTCCCCCTCTAAAAGGCAAAGGAGTGATTTTCCTTCTGATTATACAGATCATGAGTCTGATGACTTTGACCCCTCTGATTACCATGACATACCCTTATCTACCTGTGAGGATTCAGATGCAGAGGATTCCATTCCCTCTGCCTCCCCCTCCCCAGAGGACCTTTCTTTTGGTGAAACCCTGCATATCCTCAGAGAGCATTTCCACTGGGAGTGCCAGGACTACCCACAGTCCAAAAAAAGACACTGGGAATTTTTAAACTTGCATCAGCACAGGCCTCTAGCTATCCCTCCTGTTCTGGAAATTGTAGATAATGTCTTCATGGAATCGAGTCGTACCCCCTGATACTTTGCCACCAGCTCCTAGAAAGCCTGACAAGGTACTACAGAGTACTTGACTCTATCAAATTTCTATTTAAAAATCCCACTGCAGATCCAGAGACCACTTCTCAGGGACCTAAAGGTATAATTCTTCTACAGCCAAAAAACCCTACCCCTTCGGACAGGGATTCTAGGGCTTTAGACAGATGGCGGAAGAAGGTATATACCTCTGCAACTCTTGCCATTAGAGCTTTAAAATGCCAGTTCCACATGTTGAAGTACCAGCAGCATATTATTGAACTAATTAAACAAAAATGATGTTGATTCCTGGCTGTGCAGACAAGATTTACAAGCGTTAATGCATTCTGCAAACCAAGTTGGAAAACATACTTTGCAGTGTGGTTATGATGCCTTAGAAGCATCTTCCAGGGCTGCTGTCACTGGGTCTGTTCTGAGAAGGCATGCTTGGCTGAAGGAACAAATCTTGCCAGATCATGTCAAAGCAAAATTACTAGATGCTCCATTAAACCAAGAATGTTGGTTTGGCACAAAAGCAGAAATTCTTAAGATGGCGGAAAAAGCTAAATCTATGCAAACCGTTAAAGATTTCCTACAGGTACAGCCACCTAGATTCAGTAGGCATTGGCCATCTAAAAACTGATTCTTTCCAGTCCCTCCCAGACCTTCTCTGTCCAAACCCAGGGGCATCAGACCACCAAGACTACAGTCTCAGGGTATGCACAGATCTAAGCAATGGAGTGCTCCCACCTCAAAAACAGGGAGTGGTAAGCCACCCACAAGTTCACAGCGACTTGTCCTTCATCCTTCCCAGCCATGTCCAAGTACTTGCACCCCTAGGAGGAAAACTTGTCCTGCATGCAAAAAACTGGGGGTACATTACCCAGGACAGATGGGTCTTAAACATTGTATCCCAGGGATACACATTCTACTTCCACTCACTGCCAACCCCAAACAGATTGCCTGACCTTCCCCCAAACCAGTGGGCAGAGGCCCAAAAGCAAGTACTTTCTCTTCTCAGTATCATGGCTATTCAACTTGTTCCAACAGAGCAAAGGGGACAGTGTTTCTACTCCAGACTGTTTCTGGTGCCTATATAAGAAAACTCTTGGCACCCTATCCTGGATCTGTCAATTCTCAACACCTTCCTGATGGTATCAAAATTCAAAATGCTTACACTAAAACAACTGCTTCCTGTGCTAGCCAAGGACTCCTGGCTGGTCACCCTAGACTTAAAAGAGGCTTATCTGCAAATCCCCATTAGGGAATCTTGCAGGAAATATCTACATTTCAGGGCAGGCTGTATGCACCATCAGTTCTCTGCACTTCCCTTTGGCTTATCTACTGCGCCCAGGGTATTCACAAAGTACCTGGCTCCAGCCATTGCATACTGCAGGCAGAGAAACATTCAGATTTACCCTTACTTGAACGATTGCCTGATTCAGGCAGACAGTCAGGAATTGCTACTTCAGCACCTGACATTTGTAAAGAGACTCCCTAACTTATCTGGGGTATACCATCAACAAAAAGCAATCACGTCTGATACCAAACCAAAAAACTGTATTCCTGGGAGCAAACTTGAACACAACTTCCCAGATGGCATTTCTAACTCCAGAAAAGCAGGTTTGACAAACTACTGGACACCCAAACCCGGCTATCTTCAAGAAAAATACTGCAAGCCCTAGAGTTCATGGCCTCATGCATTCTCTTAATTCCATATGCAAGACTGCATATGAGGAAACGTCAGTGGTATTTAAAAAGTCTATGGTGTCAACATTCTCAGGACCTGGAAGCAGTGATTCCTATCATTCTTTGCCTAAGGACAGAGTTCCTTAGGTGGGCTGAGGCCTGCTACCCCAATGAGGGACTCGCTTTAACTCAACCCCCACTGCCCAAACCCTGACAACGGACGCATCAGACTATACATGGGGGGCACACATGGCAGGCAAATGCATTCAAACCAAATGGAGCCCAGGACAAATGCCACCTGCATGCCAATCAAAAAGAAATGTTAGCTGTACAGAATGCTCTGACAGCCTTCAAATACCGTATCCTTCCAGGACAACTCTTGTTAAAGGCAGACAACACCACAGTTATGTGGTACATAAAACAAGCAGAGGGAACTCATTCCTACCCTCTCTGCAGGTTTAGCCATGGCTCTGTGGAACACAGCCTTGATCAGTTAGGTGCACCTGCAAGCTCAATTCCTGCCAGGGAAACAAAATTCACTGGCAGATGACTTGAGCTGAAATCTAATGGACCCACACGAGTGGAAACTGGAACCCAACTCATTCAAGCTTCTTATCCACAGGTGGGGGACACCAGAGGTGGACCTCTTTGTCCCCCCCAAAACCATCAGTTGAGCAAATTTTGCACCAGAACTCCCCACAGTCAAGCATGGAAAGTGGATGCCCCTATCCTTTACATGGGAAAAACTCTCAATCTCTGCCTTTCCCCCTCTGCCTCTCCTCTGGAAAGTGCTACTCAAGATCAAACAGGTCAGGCCAAGGGCAGTCCTGATTGCAGCAGACTGGCCACGTTGCAGCAGACTGGCCACGCCAGCACTGCTACCCACTTTTACAAAGTCTGACAAGTGCCACCCTGGCACCTGCATCAGACCCCCCCCCTCTCTGCTGTCCCAGCAGGAGGGCCAGATTTTGCATCCTCAGCTGCAAACCCTGATTCTAGCAGCCTGGCTTATTCCCTGAATACATCACCAGCAACCCTCAGCAAACAGGTGCTGGATGTCATCCTTGAGGCCAGGAGGCCTAGTCTTAGGAAATCCTATTCAGAAAAGTGGAAGAGATGTTTTTCTTGGATCCATTCTCAGGGCAAGGACACAACTGTGCCCACCTTGCTTCAAATTCTGGATTATCTAACAGAGCTGCTCCACAAAGGCCTGTCCTTCTCTTGGATTAAGATTCATGCCTCTGCCATCTCAGCTCATTACAATACTGAGCCACCCCTCTTCTCTCACCTCAGGTCAAACAGTTCCTGAGAGGAGCGAACAATTGAAGACCCCCCGAGGAGAGCTACCACTCCTGCCTGGGACCTTAACTTTGTAATAGAGAAGCTCACACTTACCCCCTTTAGACTCTGCTGCTACAGCAGAGTTAAAATTCCTTTCTTGGAAAACAGCCTTACTTCTAGCCATCACTTAAGCAAGAAGAGTGTCTGAGTTGCAGGCCCTTATGTCTGTAGAACCCTTCATTATCTTCCATGTGGGCAGGGATTCCCTCGGGACTAACCCGTCATTTATGCCCAAGGTGGTATCCAGTGTGGCTTTAAACCAATCCATCCATTTACTAACCTACTTTCCTAATCTTCAGAATAAAGGGGAAAGGATCCTGAACTCCGTGGACGTGCACAGACAGCTTAGGTTCTACCTTAACAGGATTAAACCTTTCAGAAAATCTGACCAGCTGCTAGTCAGCTTTGTTACAGGGGCAGAGGGCAAGGCCATTTCAAAGCAAACCATCTCCAAATGGATAGCACAGTGCATCCATTTCTGCTACAAACACCATGGAAAACCTACCCCACAGGGGATCAGAACCATTCTACTAGGGCTACCTCTACTGTATTTCTCAATGGAGTCCCTACCAGGGACATTCTGGAAGCTGCAACCTGGAGTTATGTACACACCTTCGACTAGCATTACCACTTACCTATCTTTTCTAAATACAGAGCTGGATTCTTTAAAGCAGTCCAAGGCCTGCTAGCCAGCCCTAATACTTGTTGACTGCCTCCACCCTCCCTCAGCTTTGTGAATCAACCCAAGTGTGATGACTGCAACAGTGAAACACGAAGAATATACTACAGTTGTGTACACTTACCATAAATGTAGATGTTCGAGTGTATTCACTGTTGCAGTCCTGGTTACCCTCCCTCCAGGTCCTTGACTTTTCTATACTTTCTACCTATCCTCTTTTTTGGCCATATCTTATGGCAAGGGTATCTACTTTTTACTGGAGGTGTTCCACACCGTGTAATTGCTTCTTATTTTGGGGGCTCCTGACATCTGGGGCAAGAAAAACTGATGTAATGGTGTCGGCTGTATGTTTTATACCTCTGATGTCATGGAAGAGGCAACAGCATCTGATGCAGAAATCCCAGGACTCTGGTATTCGGGTCGACTGAGGGCTACTTGCAGGCAGATAACCCAAGTGTAATGACTGCAACCGTGAATACACACTAACATCTACATTTATAGTAAGAGTACACAACTGTACTTTTTACCTACATAAAACCAAGCCCATTAGGAAATCAGAGCAATTGATAGTCTCCTTCCACCCCAGGGCTCTGGGGAAAGCGGTGACCAAAACAGATCATACTGGCCCAGATTTCCAGGGCAATTTCCTTCTGTTACCTTCACCATGGGAAGACCTTGCAGGGCAATGTCAAAGCCCATTCCACCAGACCAATGGCTTTTTCTGGAGCCTTCTTTAAAGAGCTAGATACCAGCACCATACGTGAGGAAGCTACTTGGTCCTCTGTGCACACCTTCACCAAGCACTACAAGTTAGACCATATCTCCAGAGCCAGAGTGGGGTTTGCCAGAGCTATCCTACAGGGATTGCTAGAAAACTCTTCTAGGCCACCACCCAATTCTCAGTGAGCTTTGGCACTCACCCAAAAGTAGAATACTGCAACATTGGAATAGAAGGACACAGGAAAGTTATGTAACATCTTACCATAACTGTAGATGTCCTTCTCTTCCATGTTGCAGTATTCCTTCCCTTTCTGTCAGGTTGCACTTGCTTTCCTGGGTGACACTGGAAGACTTGTGCCCTTATTGGACTGGCTCCGACTGGGGGGTTTTAGGTTCTGAGCTCTGGTGCGTACAGACGTCACTTTTATGGCCCATGTTCCTGCTACCACGTCAGATATCCGATGCACCTAGAGGGACTGAAAATCTTTTGAATCCTGGCCAGATGAACTGGAAGAAAGAAGGGTAAACACACATGTAAAATGCTGCGATATGGAAGAGAAGGACATCTATGGTTATGGTAAGATTTTACACAACTTTCCTTTATCATCCTCTTGGGCTGCTTTGGTTTTCCTTGGGCATTTCAGTTCTGAGACATTTGTATGTCCTTTTTGTACCTTATTCCTTGGATGTAGGGTATGCATCTCAAGTACGATGCCTGGAAGTTGTAAAGGCTTTGGTATTCTGGCTGGATGTTCAGCTACTCTCTGCATGATATCCTAGTAATGAATACTGCAGCATTGAGAAGTTATGACATTTACTGTTGTGAGATCTTGCACAACTGTACTTTCTTCATTAGATCACTGTTACAGTGGCCTAAGTTGTATAGGATATATGCTGCTCAGGATATGACAACTGTCCAGAATCCGAAGGTTTTAGGCACCATCATTGTGCCCTCACCACTGAAGGGCTTGAGGAGAGCTATGTAAAGTTGGAGGTTAGGACACCAAACCTTGAACTTTCTTGCAGAAATACTCTCCCTGCAGGCTTTAAGTGATCAGCCAACTAAAGCTTCAAGGCTGGGCAGATAAGTAGCCTTCTAGGAAAATATTCCACTTTACCTATATTTCTGAAGGAGATTACCTTTTTATATTTATATATATA